>NC_141878.1:493310506-493935506 GCF_056163025.1 Triticum urartu
ATCTTGTTATCGGCAAGTCTCTTTACTCGTTCCATATTACATCATCCCGCAACTAACTCATTAGTCGCAATGCTTGCAAGGCTTAAGTGATGTGCATTACCGAGAGGGCCCAGAGATACCTCTCTGACAATTGGAGTGACAAATCCTAATCTTGAAATACGCCAACCCAACAAGTACCTTCGGAGACACCTGTAGAGCACCTTTATAATCACCCAGTTACATTGTGATGTTTGGTAGCACACAAAGTGTTCCTCTGGTAAACGGGAGTTGCATAATCTCATAGTCACAAGAACATGTATAAGTCATGAAGAAAGCAATAGCAACATACTAAATGATCGGGTGCTAAGCTAACGGAATGGGTCAAGTCAATCACATCATTCTCCTAATGATGTGACCCCGTTAATCAAATGGCAACCCATGTCAATGGCTAGGAAACTTAACGATCTTTGATCAACGAGCTAGTCAAGTAGAGGCATACTAGTGACATACTGTTTGTCTATGTATTCACACATGTATTATGTTTCCGGTTAATACAATTCTAGCATGAATAATAAACATTTATCATGATATAAGGAAATAAATAATAACTTTATTATTGCCTCTAGGGCATATTTCCTTCACAAAGCCTGTTTTGTAATGTAATATTGGTATGCTTTGAATTGTTTCCTCCTGTGCGGCCATTTTGTATGTAATCTAAGGGTTGGCCAGTCGTCTGCTTCTGCCCTCACGTAGGTAGTACGGAGGTGTTTGGGATGGAATCTAAACAATCTTGATCCAATTGTATGGTCCTTGAAGGAGTTGTTTAGCGCAATGAATAAGGCAATCAGACTGTACGGCTTAAATGCCCTCACTTAGCCATAGGAGTTTTATAATAAAGCGTAGGTGCAGCCCCTGGTTCGGACCAGGGGGCTGTCAGCATCTGATCGGGAAGTGCCGATCTTTCGCATAATGCGGAAAAAATCTCCAACGATTTGTGACCCTCGAACAGCTGGCCGGCTCTCGCCATATCATGACAGTCAGTTTTCGGCTTTCTCTACTGAGGTGCTCATCTGGTCAAGGCCAGGGCACAATCGCAGTAGTTCTCCCTTTACTACCCTAGCCAATTTAGTGGAACGTAGGGTAGCAAGCACAGGAGCCGGGCAACCCAACTATTGACCAAAGACATGATTCGGAGCCAATGTATATAATGCTAAATTTGGGGTGCCGAACTTATCTTTAGGGATTGTTCGGACTTTGTTGCCGTATGCCCCTGGCAAATATGAAACGTACCAGGGTGTACGACTGCTAGCAAATAAGTAATATAAAGGAAAACAGAGGGAGAACAGAGATAGGATCCAGAGCCCGTGAACTTGATCATGAACTATTTCCATTATAGTTGGGTTTATGCGTCCAAGCACATTGGTACAAGATAATGCAATAAGCAACTGGCTATTTGACATGCCATACCCGAAGCCGGATTGCGAGTGGGTCCTAAAAATGGTTAGCCTCTAGGGTTTCCCATGTACGCATGTGCTACGTGTCAATCCGGTGTGTTTGTCCTTTGACGGGATCGTGAATCAGGTCGTCGAAGGAGGCCCCCGTAGGAGAAACCTGAAACAAGGGAAAAGAGATAGTAAAGTTATATGTGTGTCCGGGATCGGTCTGGCCGAACCGTGGATCCCGGGATAGCTTGTGCCTCCGTCGATGCCCATGGAATTTTGAGTGCGTAGTTATGGATGCGTGGTATGAATGCCACTACTTCATCGGGATTGGGATGGAGGCCGAATTGCTAATCGAGCTCTTGACGAGCTGCGTTGTCCTGTTGCAGTGTAGTCCGGACCCTCTTAATGATGTCCAGGGGCTCGGCAGCCAGACTGTGGTGCTGCTTGAGAAGGCCGTTTTGTACCTCTGCTGCTAGGGCGGCGGTGTGCTCCTTTGTCCGGAGGGAGCGTTCTGTGTTTCCGTTGACTGTTATGACGCCGCGCGGACCGGACATTTTTAGCTTGAGATAAGCATAGTGTGGTACCGCGTTGAATCTAGCAAACGCGGTTCGTCCGAGTAGTGTGTGGTAGCCACTGCGGAAGGGGACGATATCAAAGATTAACTCCTCGCTTCGGAAGTTGTCCGGGGAACCAAAGACCACCTTCAGCGTGATTGAGCCCGTGCAGCGGGCCTCAACGCCTGGTATGACTCCTTTAAAGGTAGTCTTTGTGGGTTTGATCCGTGAGGGATTAATGCCCATCTTCCGCACTGTATCCTGATAGAGCAGGTTGAGGCTGCTACCGCCCTCCATTAGGACTCGTGTTAGATGAAATCTGTCGATGATTGGGTCGAGGACCAGTACGGTTGAACCGCCATGCCGGATACTAGTTGGATGATCTCGACGATCAAAGGTGATCGGGAATGACAACCACGGATTGAATTTTGGGGCGACTGGCTCTACCGCGTAGACGTCCCTAAGTGCTCACGTGTGCTCCCTTTTGGGGATGTGTGTAGCGTATATCATGTTCACCATTTTGACTTGAGGGGGGAATTTCTTCTGCACTCCGGTGTTCGGCTACCGGGGCTCTTCGTCCTCGTCCTCACTTTGTGATCCCTTTTGTTTGTTTTCAGCATTTAACTTGCTAGCCTGTTTGAAAACCCAACAGTCTCTGTTGGTGTGATTGGCTTGTTTGTCTGGGGTACCATGTATCTGGCACGGACGATCGAGTATGCAATCCAGGCTGGATGGTCCCTCGCTGTTCCTTTTGTAGGGCTTCTTTCGCTGTCCGGACTTGGAGCCGCTGAATCCGGCGTTAATGGTGGTGTCACCGGTGTTGTCGCCATTGCTTCGGCATTTGTGTCTGTTGTGCCGGATCTTTCTGGAGCTGTTCTTGGCCTCGGAAGGGCCTGTCTCGCTGGCTGTGCTTTTGCTACGAGCCAGCTAGCTGTCCTATCCCGCGCAAAAGCGGGTCATGAGTGCCGTGAGGGCTGCCATGGACTTCGGCTTTTCTTGGCCGAGGTGGCGTGCTAGCCATTCGTCATGGATGCTGTGTTTAAAGGCCGCTAGGGCTTCGGCATCCGGACAGTCAACGATCTGGTTCTTTTTGGTTAGGAACCTAGTCGAGAATTTTCTGGCTAATTCTCCAGGTTGTTGAACTATGTGGCTTAAGTCATCGACATCGGGTGGCCGGACATATGTACATTGGAAGTTGTCAAGAAAGGCCTCTCACAGGTCCTCCCAGCTGCCGATGGAATTCTCGGGCAGGCTATTCAGCCAGTGTCTGGCTGGCCCCTTGAGTTTCAGTGGGAGGTATTTGATGGCGTGGAGGTCGTCTCCCCGGGCCATGTGGATGTTGAGAATAAAGTCCTCAATCCATACTGCGGGGTCGGTTGTTCCTTCGTATGATTCAATATTGACGGGCTTGAACCCCTCGGGGAATTCGTGATCCAGCACCTCATCTATGAAGCACAAAGGGAGTGCGACGCCTCTATATCGGGCCGCATCACGGCGCACCTTCGATGGAGTGCATGTGCGTTTATCGCCCCGGGTGTGACTAGGTTTGTCACGCCCGAATAGGTAGCCGTCATCCCGAGTCGGGAAGCGTCCTCGCGATCCGTAGATTGATCTGGTGTGTTCTGCTCTACTGTCCAGCTCCTGCCAAAGGTCGTGTGTTTGGTCCCGAGCTGTTCTGTCCTTGTTTTTGTGATGTAGTGGGGCGGGCTGTTGTTCAGCCTGAGTTGCCGCTTTATCCCGACCGCGGGGTGGTCGGTCCGCCGCACTATCCCGACAGCGTGGTGGTCGGTCCGCATTGCGTGAGGGAGGTATGGGATTTAGTGCCTCCCCATCGAACTGAGGTAGCAGTCTACGCTTTGGGTAACTCTTGGCTGGGCGCTTGAGGCCGTATTCTTCGGCTGGCAGGACATCATTCCACCTATCAATGAGCAGGTCTTGATCGGCTTGAAGCTGTTGTTGCTTCTTCTTCAGGCTTCTTGCGGTGGCTATTAGCTGGCGCTTGAAGCGCTCCTGCTCGAGGGGTGCCTCAGGCACGATGAAGTCCTCATTGCCGAGGCTCTCATCATCCTCGGAGATTGGGCGATAACTATCATCGTCTGGGTCATTGGGCATGGTCTGATTATCAAGGTTGTCTTGCCCGTTGTCTTGTTCCTCCTGTTCGGATGCAGCCCCGACAGGGTCTTCGTTGTTTTCTACGACGCCCGGAGTACTATTCTCTCCGGTGCCAGTATTTCCTTCATTTGAGCGATGAGGCTTAGAGCGGCGTTTAGGGCACGAGCGCTTGGACTGTGTCTCAAAAGGTTTATTCGCAACTGGATCTCCTTTGTCATCGTTGCTAGCTTTTTTAGGTGTGTCGACCATGTGCACATCGTATACAAAGAGGTCGCCGTCCAACATCGTCATCCATACCGTCGATACCGTCGATGTCCATACCTTCGATGTCTTTGGAGCCGTAATCGAGCATGTCGGTTAAATCATCGACAGTGGCTATGGAGTGGGTGGAGGGTGGGAAACAAAATTTCCCATCATCAGCCTCTGGCTCGAACCGAACATAGTTCGGCTATGAGTCCTTCTCCAGGGACAAGTTCTTTAAAGAGTTTAGCACATCACCCAAGGGTGAGTGCTAGAAGATGTCTGCAACGCTAAATTCAAAAATCGATAACCGATCCAGCTCGGTGTCCGCAGGCATACCCGATTCAAAACTCATAGCCGGAGACGAGTCTGGAGTTCCATTGACGTAGATATCGCAGGGCTTCGGATGGCACGATTTGCTCCGGTTCTAAGGCCGTTGCAGCAGCAGGGACCATCTGCTGGATGTGATCCGGTGACAGATTTAGGTCCTGTTCATCGGAGCGAGGGGGAGCGATCACTGCGGTCTCAAATCCATTGAAGATCAAGTCTGCACGGATATCCGCGACATAGTTCAAGCCTCCAAACCTGACCTGGTGGCCAGGGCGTAGCTATCAATCTGCTCCAGATGGCCAAGCGAGTTGGCCCGCAGTACGAAGCCGCCGAACACGAAAATCTGTCCTGGGAGGAAGGTTTCTCCTTGGACAGCGTCGCTGTAGACGATTGAAGGAGCCATCGAACCTTTCATGGACGGCACAGTGGAACTCTCAATGAAAGCACCAATGTCGGTGTCAAAACTGGCAGATCTCGGGTAGGGGGTCCCGAACTGTGCGTCTAGGATCGATGGTAACAGGAGACAGGGGACACAATGTTTACCCAGGTTCGGGCCCTCTCTATGGAGGTAATACCCTACGTCCTGCTTGATTGATATTGATGAATATGGGTGTTACAAGAGTTGATCTACCACGAGATCGTGATGGCTAAACCCTAGAAGCCTGGCCTATATGACTATGGTAATGAATGTCTCCTTTCAGGACTAACCCCTCCGGTTTATATAGACACCGGGGGGATCTAGGGTTTACATAGAGTCGGTTACATAAGAAGGAATCTTCATTGTCGGTCGCCAAGCTTGCCTTCCACGCCAAGGGGAGTCAAATCCGGACTCAGGTATAGTCTTCGGCCTTCATGTCTTCACAGCCCATCAGTCTGGCCCATGGATAACAGGCCGGACGCCGGAGGACCCCTTAGTCCAGGACTCCCTTAGAGGGCCCAACAAAGATGTCGAGTGCAATCCACTCGACCAATCAGCTACTCGGAGACCCCTCCTTCCTGAAGTCGCTCGACCAATCGACCACTCGACCATACAAGAATCCACTCGACCTATTGAAGACCAGGAGTCATCTGGAACGGCAACGGACAAGCGTTCACTCTGTAATCTTTAAGGCAATTAAGGCATTTAAGGCTGGCATTACCGGTAACGCCTCATCTTTATGTACATTGAACCCTGTGTAACGGAGGGGAGCTGGGGTCCTGGCGCACTCTATACAAGCCACCGCTCCTCTAGGACAAGGGTTCGCACCCCCTATAACACACACACACACACAACCCAGTCAACCGCCTCCAGGCACCGAGACGTAGGGCTGTTACTTCCTCTGCGAAGGGCCTGAACTCGTAAAACTCATGTGTACAACTTCGCCATAGCTAGGATCTTGCCTCCTCACACCTACCCCCATTCTACTGTCAGTCTTAGATCCACGACAATTCCTTCATAGACTCACTGGTCGGTGAGGAGTTGGATGAGATTCATCATGTAATCGAGTTAGTTTTGTCAGGGTTTGACCCCTGCTATCCACTATGTTCTAAGATTGATGTTGCTATGACTTTGCCATGCTTAATGCTTGTCACTTTGGTCCCGGGTGCCATGATTTCAGATCTGAACTGTTTATGTTATCACCATTATATCCATGTTCTAGATCTGATCTTGTAACTTATAGTCACCTACTACGTGTTATGATCTGTCAACCCCAGAGTGACAATAGTCGGGACCACTCCCGGTGGAGACCGTAGTTTGAGGAGTTCATGTATTCACCGTGTGTTAATGCTTTGTTCCGATTCTCTATTAAAAGGAGGTCTTAATATCCCTTAGTTTCTAGTAGGACCCCTTTGCCACGGGAGGGTAGGAAAAAAGATGTCATGCAAGTTCTTTCCATAAGCACGTATGACTATTTACCGAATAAATGCCTATATTATATTGATGAACTAGAGCCAGTGCCGTATCATCCTAGGTTATAACTGTCTCATGATGAATATCATCCAACAAGTCACCGATCCAATGCCTACGAATGTATCTTATATTGTTCCTGCTAAGTTACTACTGCTATCATCATTGTTACACTTGCTACAAAATTACCGCTATCACTGTTACACTTGCTACAAAATTACCGCTATCACTGTTACCGTTACTATTGCTGCTATCACCACTATCAAAACTATCATATTACTTTGCTACTGATTACTTGCTGCAGATAATTAATCTCCAGGTGTGGTCGAATTGACAACTCAACTGCTAATACCTTCAAATATTCTTTGGCTCCCCTTGTGTCGAATCTATAAATTTGGGTTGAACACTCTACCCTCGAAAACTTTTGTGATCTCATATACTTGTGGGTTATCAATTATTTCTTTGAATCACTTTTATCCTGAGTTCACAACACTTTATCATTTGTTCAAGATTATGCTAGGTAGCATTCCACATAAAAAATTAACTTTATTTTATCATCTACCCACTCGAGAATGAGCAGGGATTAAGTTTGGAGATGATGACATGTCTCAAATGTATCTACAATTTTTGATTGTTTCATGCTATTATATTGTCAGTTTTGAATACTATTATAGCAATTTATATTATTTTATGGAATAACCTATTAATTCATTGCCTAGAGCTAGTAACTATTTTCTACATGTTTTTGACTTCAAGGGTGGACCCACACCACTACGCTATGTGCCCCAGCCCCCTGCGCATCGCCTTTTGCCCATTCTTTTGCCTATAAATCCTAAAAACCGAGAAACCCTCGGTACCAATTTTGTCTGATGTTTTCTGCCATCGCAAGTTCCTGTTCCAAAGAGACCCAATCTAGAGGCCTGTTTTGGCACCCTGCTGAAAGGGGAATCCACCATTAGAGGCTTCTTCATCAATCTTGCTGCCTTCATGACCATGTGCGAGTAGTTCCCCGAGGACCTTAGGGTCCATAAGAGTAGCTAGATGGCATCCGCTCTCCCTTGTGATTAAATACAAAGTTCTCCTTAGCTGCTTGACATGATCAGGATCCATATGGTGTAATCGGTGTTGTGTTTTTGGGATATGATGAATTTTCACTTTATGATCAGATTGTTCATTGATTTTTTATTGAATCTCTTGAAGTTTCTTTGTTGTATAATTAAGTAGCTATGTATGCTCCCCGATCTATTTCTTGTATTTGGCCAAGATTGATGGGTAGTTCATCAGAGGGAGTGGTGCATAATAGTGGGTTCAATCTTGTGGTGATTCATCATCCCAGTCGCAAAAACAAAACAAACACGTATTGTATTGTTGCCACTAAGGATAAAATGATAGTTTGCTTATCACACATGGATGATAGTTTTACTGTCTACATTATGTCGTCATGCTTATTGCAATGCTCCATTGTCATAAATTAATACTTTGAGATGCATTATAGATATCGGTCTTGTCGTGGAGTATTAGTTGTACATGTAGTTGGATAACAATCTACATATCACAGACACAATGCCTACATGATATTGTACGATGAATGATCATAGTCATAACCATAAATTACAATTTAATCGTTGCTCAACTGTAATTTGTTCACCACACCACACTTGTATGCATGGGGAGATGCCACTAGTGAACCTATGGACCCGGGGGTCTATTTTCTTTACTGAAAACATCACCAAAAATATTATTCTTTGTTGTATTGTTTTGTTTATTTTACCTATCTAGACATTTCCACCATACCATGCAATTTAATCTTGTAATTAGCAAGATAAGAAGCTTGACAACCTTCTTGAAGTGTTAGGAGGAAAGTTTGTATTGTGTTCTGTGTGGAGGTACCCGTGACTTTGTATACTGGAAGAACACCTTCTGATTCAATAAACCTTGTTTCTCTACTGAGAGAAATACTTATTGCTAGGTTACTTCACCCTTATACTTGAGATTTACCCAACTACTCTTACAAGAGAGCAAGCATGCATCATGGTCATGATTATGCAAATCTGCCTCAAAGTTTGTGAGAAAAGCCACTTAACTCTTGATTGTTTCTTTGCCGAGATTATAAACACAATCATCTCTGAAGAACCAACAACGCCACAACAACAAAAGGATGCGTGATCGAGTTTTAGAGTTACATGTGTCCAATAAATCTTAAGCCAATCTTCTTCTATGTTGCGGAATTTATCTTCCCACGACGATAATCATGAAATTCTAACTTCATGTCTTAGTGTTATACTTTTTGCACAAACATTATGGCATTATACTCATCCTCTTCATCACATCCACAAAGATTGAAAATAGTATCAAGTATCAATTTCTAAGGTCCGTTTCCATTTGTTCTTCTTTGTCGCCAATGTACTAGTGGACAGTCTCTAGCCAAATATTCTAATACACCCTGGAACTTTTGCCTTCCAAATACTACGACCATCAACATCATTTGTAGGAAGGAGACACCGTGGGTCAATTTGTCTTTGGATATTAGGAACCAATCTATATGCACTTCTGACCATAAATAT
Source organism: Triticum urartu (assembly GCF_056163025.1). Lineage (NCBI taxonomy): Eukaryota > Viridiplantae > Streptophyta > Magnoliopsida > Poales > Poaceae > Triticum > Triticum urartu. The sequence continues at coordinate 493,319,616 of NC_141878.1, forward strand.
GCATCACCTCTCAAAATGCCAAGACAAACATTCCTCGATCTCCGAAGACGACAACTTGATATTGCATATTGCATTATAACATCAAAAGAATCACCTTCAAATTTACGCATCACTTTCTAGGCGAGCGCTGAGGCCATCAGGATTTTCACTTATGCTACCATGTGGACCTTTCTCTTCTGGCATGCTTAGTTTTTTCTACTTTAAGCGACTGCATGCATGTGTACTGCAGGTGTATGGTGAGTGGGCCTATTGGTGGACTGCATGGCAGTCATAACAGGTGTGGGCACGCTGAGGAGGTGAGCGATGTATTGATCCTGATTGTTTTGGATGGTGGGTCGGTTCGCTTGAGTGTGTGACCACTGTGGGTTCCTTTTGGGTGGCAATTCTGTATGTGTGTACCCGTGATGTGTTCCACCCCTTTGAAGTGGGACTGGTGCGGTATGGGCCACCGTTCAGTGGTTCATTGATTTGGGTTATATATGTCATTATGACTTTGATTGTTCATGCGATGGGCTTCAACTGCGTTCTCCTTCGGTGGGAGGAGGTTTTTTCTCCATTAGCCTGTTCTTGCTGATGTTTCGCTGACCTCCTTTCTTCTTTGGGACACGCTGGGCGGTCAATTGCTGCCTAGTCGATGCCCTTGTGCGCCTGGTTACTGTATTCCTAGTGGGTGTCAGCGGTGGTGGCAGTTTGGTGTCGGTGGGCATTGTCGTCGTTGTTTGCTGGCTGCTTTCTTCTGCTTCCTCATGTTCTTCGGTGTGTGTTGCTTGCATGTGGTTGTATTTGATGGGGAGATTCTGAGATAGGGGGTTTGTCAGATTTTTTTGCCATGGTAATGTGCTTGCTATGGGAGTGGGCGGTCCTTCTTTCTAATAGATTTTGCCAATTTTGTATTTTTTTACAGTGAGTAGGTGCGTGGACACTCAGGCATGAGTGGACATGGCGTATATTGGGATGATTGTTGTTGCTGCCTTGTGGGTCCAGTCTTCGCAGGGGTTCCTTCGCCTGTTCTGAGTATTGTTATTTTTTTGCCCGATCGTGATTTATTTTGTAGTTCATTTTTCTGTGATGTTCATGTTTTTAGGCATGGTTGTTAGGTTGTGATGGCTGAAAAGATGGGCAACCATGTTGGGCTGTTAGAAAACTGCATGGGATTGGTGTTGGCGTGTGTGTTTTGCATGCTTGGTGCTACATGGATTCTTCTTCCTAGATAAAGTCACCAGCTATCTCCTCATCCATAACATAGCCCTCAGGTATCTTAGGCAATTCAAATCTAGGAGAGCTAGGTCTAATAGGTGTATTATAATTCTCAGTTTCAAAGACTTCATCAGTTTTAGTAATTTCATCAGTTTCAACATTCTAATTGTCTTTAGCTCTAGCAAGTTGTTCATCAAGAAATTCACCTAGTGGAACATTATCATCAAGCAAGGTACTAGCATCATTCATAGTAGAAGCAACATCATCAATAACTTGCGACATATCAGGATTAATAGCATGTGGTGGCGTTGCAAGTCTATTCAGAACAGAAGGTGAATCTAGTGCAAAGCTAGATGGCAATTCCTTACCCCCCTCGTATTAGAGGGGACGATCTTGGTTCTTGGATCTTTCAGATTCTTCAAAGTGATCAATAAATATAAATCCCAAGTGACTCAACAAATATAGCTGTGCTCCCCGGCAACGGCGCTAGAAAAAGGTCTTGATAACCCACAAGTATAGGGGATCACAATAGTTTTCGAGGGTAGAGTATTCAATCCAAATTTATTGATCCGACACAAGGGGAGCCAAAGAATATTTGCAAGTATTAGCAGTTGAGTTGTCAATTCAACCACACCTGGAGATTTAATATCTGCAGCAAAGTGATGAGTAGCACAGTAATATGATAGCTCTGATAGCAGTGGTAACAATAACAATGGTAATGGTAACATCAGTAACAGTTTTGTAGTAGTCGTAACAGTAACAATAATAATAGTAACTTAGCAAGAGCAATATGTGGAAAACTCGTAGGCATTGGATAGCAATAGTAACTTAGCAAGAGCAATATGCGGAAAACTCGTAGGCATTGGATCGGTGAGTTTGTTGGATTATATTCATCATATAATAGTCATAACCTAGAGCGACACAGAACTAGCTCCAGTTCATAAATATAATGTAGGCATGTATTCCGTAAATAGTCATACGTGCTTATGGAAAAGAACTTGTATGACATCTTTTGTCCTACCCTCCCGTGGCAGCGGGGTCCATAAGGAAAGTAAGGGATATTATGGCCCCCTTTTAATAGAGAACGAGACAAAGCATTAACACATAGTAAATACATGAACTCCTCAAACTACGGTCATCACCGGAAAGTATCCCAATTACTGTCACCATGGGGTTTACGGATCATAACACGTAATAGGTGCATATGGCTTGCAAGATCAGATCTAGAAAATAGATATAATGATGAAAATATAAACGGTTCAGATATGAAATCATGGCACTCGGGCCCTAGTGACAACTGACAAGCATTAAGCATAGCAAAGTCATAGCAATATGAATCTCAAAGCATAGTGGATACTAGGGATCAAGCCCTAACAAAACTAACTCGATTACATGATGAATCTCATCCAACTCCTCACCGACCAGCGATCCTAAGAAGTAATTACTCACTCCCGGTGGGGAGCATCATGGAATTGGTGATGAAGGAGGGTTGGTGATGACGTAGACCGAAGATTCCCCTCTTCGGAGCCCCAAACGGGCTCTAGATCCGGCCACCGATGAAGAACAGGAGGTGGCGATGGCTCCGAATCATAAAGCGCGATGAAACTTCCTCCCCTATTTGTTCTGGAAAAATAGGATTTTATAGAGTTGGAGTTAGAATCAGCGGAGCACCGAGGGCCCCACAACCCACCAGGGCACCCTAGAGGGGGTGGGCGCGCCCTGGTGTCTTGTGGGCATCTGCCCCCAGTGGGTCTTGGCTCCATAATTTATTTTATATTCCAAAATAATCCTCCAAAAAGTCTCATCCAAATCTGAAACTTTTATAACTGCACAAAAACAACACCACGGTAGTTCTGCTGAAAACTGCGTCAGTCCGGGTTAGTTTCATTCAAATCATGCAAATTAGAGTCCAAAATAAGAACAAAAGCGTTAGGAAAAGTTGATACGACGGAGATGTATCATTCCTCCCCTCTGAAGTGGGACTGGTGTGGTATGGGCCCGCCAATCGGTGGTTCGTGGATTTGGGGTATGTTTGCCGTTATGACTTTGACTGTTCGTGGAATGGGCTTCAACTGCGTTCTCCTTCAATGGGAGGAGGGTTTGTCGCCATTAGCCCATGCATGCCGATGTTCCGCTGACCTCCTTTCTTCTTTGGGACACGCTGGGTGGTCGATTGCTGCTTGGTTGGTGCCCCCGTGCGTCTGGTTGCTGTTGTCGTGGTGGGTTTGGCCGTCCGCGGCGGCGGCGGACATGGTCATCGTTGGTCGCCCGCTGCTTTCTTCTGCTGCCTCTTGTTCTTCAGTGTCTGTTGCTTGCATGTGGTCATATTTAATGGTGAGATTATGAGATAGGGGTTTGTCTGATTTATTTTGCCATGGTAATGTGCTTGCTATGGGAGCGGGCAGTCCTTCTTTCTGATAGATTTTGCTAACTCTGTCTTTTTTACAGCGAGTTGGTGCGTGGACACTCAGGCCTAAGTGGATATGGTATATATTAGGATGATTGTTGTTGCTGCCTTGTGGGTTCAGTCTTCGTAGGTGTTCCTTCCTTTATTCTGAGTATTGTTATTTTTTCACCTGATTGTGCTTTATTTTGTAGTTCATTTTTCCTGTGATGTTCATGTTTTAGGCATGGTTTTTGGGTTGTGATGGTTGAAAAGATGGGCAACCACGTCCAGCTGTCAGAAAACTGCACGGGATTGGTGCTGGCGTGTGTTTTTGCATGCTTGGTGCTGCGGGGATTCTTCTTCCTATATAATGTTGTTACAATTCATGCTTTGCTGGTGGTCCCTAATCGGCTTGATGGTATATGTTTCACTGATTTTGTTCCCAACCTATTCATGGTAGATATGCACATTGGGTTGGATTGATCACACGTTGCTTATTGGCGATCCATTTCCACCTATGCATCATCTGTTTGTGGAACCGTTCTTCCTGCGTCATTGGTTTTTTTAAGCGATTCATACGTCATTCATTGGTATTTTTGGATTTACTGCCATGACTCTTCCTATTGGGTTCGTCCGTACTTTCTTCTCACGGGTCAAGCCTGCCTAAAATCGCTTACAAATTAGGCGGCGAGAAGGCGTGGCGGAGCACGCCGTCCCTTCTAGTAGAAGTAAATTAGTGTTCCGTTCTCACTTACGTGGTTCCATTAGTTGGTTGACCCACCGAAGTCTAGACCTCTTGATGAAATTTGCTCATTTGAGCCCCTCTTTCCTCAGGATCCATCGGTCTCTCTGGATTTGGATACCATTTCCGAATTTCGATCTTCTTCATCAATTGATGAAGTTATTTAGGGGTTCTTTGCATTTTTTGGTTTGCAATTATCCATTGGTCTACTTGGTTTTGGATAACTTTTACCATTTCCGATCCTCTTCATTAGTTGACGAAGTTTTTCTTATGGGTTCTTTGCATTGTTTGGTTTGCAATTATCCATTGTCTCCTTGGTTTTGGATATTTTTACCATTTTCGATCCTCTTCGCTAGTTGATGAAGTTTTTTAAGGGGTTCTTTGCATTGTTTAGTTTGCAGTTGCATCAGAAGGCCGTCGAATTTTAAAAAAAAAATTGGAGAAAAGAAGGCCGTAAGTGGATAGTCTCTGTTTGGTCTCTGGCCCATCTGGCTGCCATAATTTGGTCTGGCCCAATTCGTGTCGCTGGTCAAACTCTAGGGGCACGTCAGCTTCAGGGCACGTCAAAGGAGCTTGATCCCGCTTCTCGCCTCCATCATCTCCGCTCGTCAAACTCAACGGGACGCACGCAACGCGACGACCATGGCCGCAGCCTCCACGAAGTCCGACCGCGCGGCCCTCCTCAAGGCCTTCGACGAGGCCCGCACCGGCGTCCGCGGCCTCGTCGAGTCCGGCGTCTCCACCGTCCCCGACCTCTTCGTCCACACCAACCCCTATGCCTCAGTCCCGCTTGCTCCCCCGGGCGTCTCCATCCCCGTCGTTGACCTTTCCCTCCCCGCGCACGTCGCTGCCGCCGCCGCCGCGGCGGCCGCCCGCGACTGGGGCTTCTTCCACCTCGTCAACCACGAGGTCCTTGTCCCCTCCGGCCACCCCGCGAGGGCCCTCGCCGCGGTGCGCGCCTTCAACGAGCTCCCCGCCCCCGAGCGCGCGGCGCACTACGGCCGGGCCTTGTCGGGCGGGGTTAGCTACTCCTCGAACGTCGACCTGTTCCTGTCCCCCGCGGCGAGCTGGCGCGACACCGTCCAGGTGTTGTTCGGGCCTACGCCGCCCAACGCCGAACGCATACCGTCGGTGTGCCGCTCTGAAGTCATCGAGTGGGAAGCGCACGCCGCCGCGGTGGCCCGCGCCGTGATGGCGCTGCTCTCACAGGGGCTCGGGCTCGGGGATGCGGCGCTGGAGGAGACCTCGTGCCTGGAAGGGAAGCTCATGGTCTGCCATTACTACCCGGTGTGCCCCGAGCCTGAGCGCACCATGGGCTTAGTCCCGCACACCGACCCCGGCGTGCTCACCGTCCTTGAGCAGGATGGCGTTGGTGGTTTGCAGGTGAAGCACACGAATGGGGACGGGGAGAGCTTCTGGGTGGACGTGAGGCCTGCACCGGGCGCGCTTGTGATCAATGTCGGGGACCTCTTGCAGGTATAATGTCGAGGGATTCGGTAACAACTTTGTTCAGTTACATTTGAATTATCTAAAGCACGCACGCTACCAATTCAGCTCAATCTGATTTAGGGACAGGAGGACAAATACTTGGGAGTGCGCATCTCTTATGAAAACTGGAAAGGCGATGGTTTGAATTTCAGAAATGCTAAAAATCTGACGTTGAAATTTTAGCCATGGTAAATCGAACGTTTTTTATGGCAATTTATGTTGACGTGAGGATGGTAATTTGAACCCATTGCTTGAATTTTGTTACTTTCTTCTTCTCATGTAAATTGACGCTCAAACAGATGTATCTAGACGTACGGAGGGAGTACTTTACAGCTCAACGCGATTCAACTCAACATTTCACTTGAGTTGGATATGATGTCTTATTAGTGGTAGATAGTAAGCGGGAATAGTCAATGGATTATTGCTTTCAGGATCACATTAATAATGGATTTGTACCAGTTTCATAATGTCATCACTGCATCTAATCTGTTTATTGATTATTACACCATTCTTTCATCAGATAATGTCAAATGATAAGTACAAGAGCGTCGAACACAGGGTGGTGATGAATTCGGGTGAAGAAGCTAGAGTTTCACTTGCTGTCTTTTTCAATCCTGGAAAGCGAGGGGAATCAGTTTTGTATGGGCCATTGCCAGAGCTGGTTTCTACAGAAAACCCACCAAAGTACAGGCGTTTCGCGATGCCTGAGTTTTTGGGGGCCTTCTTCAAACGAGACCTTGCTAGCAAAGCTCTACTTGAGCACTTCAAACTGTGAGATGAATCAAACGCCACCAAACAATGTTTAAGCTTGTGTACGTGTAAGTTTTACAGTATGTAGCCATCCCAGTGCCAGTGATGTTCTGTGAGATTGCGGTACAATTATTCTACCTTACACAGTGCATGCTTCTATCTGTTTCATTGTTTCTCCATAGTCGTACATCCCAAATTAAATGCTAGTTTTATTTTTCATTGTGTAAGCATCACATGTTTCAGGCATGTAATTATCAAATGGACCAAAATGTACACTGTATGTTGTATATTCTTTCTGCAGCTACCATCACTGGACCAACTGGCCTGAGAAAGTTTGCTATACATATTTTTGTATCTGTCATCCCTAAAAGAGCAAAAGATAACTCGGCATCTTGACGCACATGTTAATTTCTACAGTAGTTACTACTCCCTCCATTCTGAATTACTTGTCGCAGAAATGGATGTATCTAGCTGTATTTTAGTTCTAGATACATCCATTTCTGCGACGACTAATTTGGAACGGAGTGAGTACTTACTATACTAGTTGCTGGATTAGTAAAACCGTCATGGACCACTACCGAACCAACAAGAAAAAACAACCTCGGCGCGGCGGAATGGTCTCGGCATATGAGGCCAACTCCATCGCATGATCTCAAACGGACGTCTGGCTTGGCCGGATTTTGTCCCTTAGGAGCAGCAATGGGTTCACCCATGTCCGCATCTATTTGTTGGGTCATGGGTGCGCCCAACGCGCGGCCGCACCTCAAATCATGTCCGGGGTGGACGTGATTAAAAAAACAGAAAAACTTAAATAAAATGCTTAAAAAGTAAATAAAAGTAGATAAAAAAACTTAAAACAAAATTTAGGGGTCACGGCCACAAAACGGCCCAGTTTCACGGTTCACTTAAACGGCCCAGTGCCATAATTTACATAAAAACAAAATAAAAAAACGCTGCTCGCGCTCTCCTGCCGTGCGCGTCGATGCCGTGGCCGTGGCCGTCTTCAGTGGCAACCGGTGTCATCGTCGTCGCTGACGAGGTCGACGTAGTCCGATGGCGTCCACAGGTGGGCCGGCGGTCCGTGGTGCACGGGGGCGGCGTGGTGGAAGGTGGCAGGTGCCTGCACCACCTCCTCACGCGGCGAGGCGTCCCGCTGCGGTGACCGCGGCGGCATGGGGCACCAGTCCACTCCCCCCCACGGCGGCCGCCATCTCCGGAGCCATGCACGACCAGCTCTAGTGCTGGCCCACCAGGCCAGGGTGAAACGCGGCCACCGGCGGCTCCTCCATCACCTCCTCCTTCGCCACCATCTCCAGCTCGGGGATGGCGACGTCGCCGGCCGCGGAGAGGGCCATCATCTCCTTGATGCCCTCCCATTGGCGCTCATCGTGCGTGCGCATGGAGTCCTCCATGACACGCGCCATGAGACGGGCCTCCTCCTCCGCTGTCATGCGAGGAGGTGGAGGTGGTGACGGAGACGGGGAAGGCGACGGCGTGGGCGTGAGGCCGCGCACCCGTGTACGCCCGCGCACCCCCCTACGTGGTTGTCGCGGCCCCAACACCGTGCCGATGAAGTAGGACGCGCGCCGCGCGTCGTGCTTGTCCTGGAGCCACGTGTCCTAGAGCACGGAGTCGGGGGCGTACCTCTCGTCGTAGTAGAGGTCGTCGGGGAGGAGACGGCGGCGGCACTCGATCTCATCGCGCCGCGCACGGCCGCTCATCGCCACTGGCGGGATCGGTGAGGGAGTCCTGGATTAAGGGGTCCTCGGGAGTCCGGCCTATGTGACATAGGCCGGACTATTGGGCCATGAAGATACAAGATAGAAGACTTCCTCCCGTGTCCGGATGGGACTCTCCTTTGCGTGGGAGGCAAGCTAGGCGTCCGGATGTACTATTTCCTTTCTCTGTAACCGACTTTGTATAGCCCTAGGCCCCTCCGGTGTCTATATAAACCGGAGGATTTAGTCACTAGAGACAATCACAATCATACAGGTTAGACTTCTAGGGTTTAGCCACAACGATCCCGTGGTAGATCAACTCTTGTAATCCTCATACTCATCAATATCAATCAAGCAGGGCGTAGGGTATTACCTCCATCAAGAGGGCCCGAACCTGGGTAAAACATCGTGTCCCCTGCCTCCTGGTACCATCGACCTTAGACGCACAGTTCGGGACCCCCTACCCGAGATCTGCCGGTTTTGACACCGACATTGGTGCTCTCATTGAGAGTTCCACTGTGACGTTGAAGTTAGGGTTGATGGCTCACCTCGTTATCAAAGACAGTATCACCTCCGGAGGAGCTTTGGCCTCAGGCCAAACCCTCCGGCTGGGCGGCTTTATCATGACCGCCCGTTCGGCCGTTAAGGCGACGATGACTTCTCGGGTCATCGAAAATCGCCTCCGTGTTGACTCCGAATACTCCAGACAAATGGATCCGGCGGAGTGGTCGTCTTTAAACGAACTCCTGGATCGCATCACCGCCATGGGGGTCGCTACTGACTATGATCAGATTGGGCTTAAACCCAATCAGAGAGAAATCAAATCTCCGCCGATCACCCATTAGATAGCGGTCGTAGAAGAGCAAAACAATAATTCTTCCCCTATGCTGAAGACGAACTATGTTCAGATTTCTGAGCTCGAAGAGCCGGATACCTGTCTGCGGAACGACACTCCAAGCCCTCCAAATCCGGAATCGGGTGTGGGGCTCGGAAAATCATTGGACATCCCGGAACCCGAACTAATAAGCTCGGAAGCTTCTCAAACTCCGGACTCCAAATTGGGTCAGGGTTCGGATTTAAAGCCACACACCCACCACATGCAATATTCAACAAGAAATTCCGGTCATACGGATATATGCGACCTCACGTGCATACGACAGCAGTCTCAGGAAACAGTCCATCACTTTTGTGCCAGGTTCCTCCTTGTCAAAGACAAGATTAAAGATTGCCGCGACGAGGACATGATTTCAGTATTCTGCAATAATTGCATGGATGAAGGAATCCTCAATGCCATCAACCGCCGTCGCGTATTATACTTCGCAGACTTGGCAACTATAGTACAGAAGTACTGCGCAATGGAAAGCGCCTGGAAAACTCAAATAGCTCGCTGGGAGCCACCGGTCTCCACCCAACCCCTCGGGCGAGCAAAACGGTTGCACCTTCGTGGGGCACCCGAACCCATAGTAAAGAAAACTAAACCCATTGCGGGACGCGGAACCGTTCTGGAGGGATGGCTCGATAGGCCATGCAAAATACACATGACACCGGATACCGCACCAACCCACAACCTTAGAGCATGTTGGATACTCCGGCAAGTGGCCAAGAGCGGCGAGGATATCCTCACCAAAAACACCGTGGAGCAACTCCCCCCGGAATACGACGACCACAGAGTATTGACAGTCTTCGAGACTTTCGCTTCAAACAATCAGCGCAAGAGGGCACTCTGCGACCTTGCTGAAGTCTGCCAAGTCGCAACAATAAATCCCTGGAACAACACGGCCATAACTTTCAACGCCAGTGACGAACCAAAAATCCGGTCAGTCCAGGCACCAGCCGCCCTAGTCCTCAACCCAATTGTGGATGGCTTTCGGCTCACTAAAGTGCTCATGGACGACGGCAGCGGACTAAAGCTCATCTACGAGGACACACTGAATAAAATGGAAATAGATAGGAGCCGCATCGAGCATAGTAATATTACCTTCCGAGGGATCATTCCCAGCCGGGAGGCACGATGTGCAGGGAAAATTACACTCGACGTGGTATTCGACACGCCGGAGAACTATCGGCTCGAAGAGATAACCTTCCAAGTGGTCCCTTTCAACAGTGGATATCACGCCCTGTTGGGGCGAGATGCATTCACACGCTTTCAAGCTATACCTCATTACGGGTATATGAAGCTCAAGATGCTCGGGCCCAACGGTATTATCACTCTTGTTAGTGATCCGGACATAGCCCTCCGTGCCGAAAACAAAATAGCATCCCTGGCCCTCGAGGCACTGTCTGAGGCCCTCGCGGCCGAAGAGTTAACCGCACTACGCTCTACGGTGGATAGGGACGACGAAATCTTTGATAAGCGCCCCAAATCCACCTCCTTTAAACTAGCAAACGAAATAGCCAAATTTCAAGTACACCCGACGGACCCCAAGAAGACAGCTTCCATCGGGGCACAGCTGGACCCAACGGTTGACGCCGCACTACGAACATTCGTGCACGAGAACTGGGACATATTCGCCTGGCACCCTTCTGATATGCCAGGAATCCCACGCAGGCTGGCCGAACACAGCCTCAATATATTGAAGGGATATAAGCCGGCCAAGCAAACACTGCGGCGCTTTTCCGAACCTAAACGACAAGCCATGGGGGAGGAGATAGCCAAGTTAATCGAGGTCGGATTCATCAGAGAGATAAAACACCTGGACTGGCTAGCAAACCTGGTGATGGTGCCAAAGAAGGACAAATCCTGGCGCCTGTGCTTCGATTTCAAAGACCTCAATAAGGCTTGCCCTAAGGATCCCTTCCCCCTCCCCCACATCGATCAGATTATTGATGCTACTGCAGGACAAGACTCACTGTGTTTCCTCGACGCATACTCCGGATACCATCAAATCAAAATGAAGGAGTCTGATCAAGCCGCAACTGCATTCATCACCCCATACGGGCCTTTCTGCTTCAACACTATGCCCTTTGGGCTTAAAAAAGCCGGTGCCACCTACCAACGCATGATTCAAACATGCCTGGAGAAACAAATCGGCAAGACAGTTGAAGCATATGTGGATGATGTCGTCATCAAGACTAAGCACGTCGAGTCGTTAATAGATGACCTGCGTCTCACATTCGACAACTTCCGGACATATGACATCAAGCTCAATCCAGAAAAGTGTGTTTTCGACGTCCCCATCGGAAAACTACTGGGCTTCATCGTTCCCAATAGAGGATTTGAGGCAAATCCAGCCAAAATCCGAGCTTTATCACAATTGACTACACCAACAGACCTTAAACAGGTCCAAAAACTAGCCGGATGCGTGGCAGATTTAAGCCGCTTTATCTCCAGACTAGGAGAAAAAGCATTGCCACTTTATCGCCTTCTCCGACATACCGACCACTTCGAGTGGACGGAAGCGGCAACGGTCGGGCTAGATGAAATAAAGGCTCTTCTAGCGAGCAACCCAATCCTGGCCGCGCCAAACGTCGGCGAACCAATGTTATTATACATTTGTGCAACACACCAGGTGGTGAGCGCAGTGCTCGTCGTTGAGCGAGAGGAGGACGGACACAAGTTCCCACTTCAGAAACCGGTATACTGCGTATCCACTATCCTTACACCATGCAAATCCCGGGACTCTCATTACCAAAAGATAGCATATGCGGTCTTCATGGCATCTCGGAAGCTATGACACTACTTCCAAGAGTGTTCGATCACGGTGGCTTTCGAAGTACCACTCAATGATATAATAAATAACCGCGACGCTATGGGTTAGATTGCTAAGTGGGCTATTGAGCTCCTACCATTCAACATAACATACAAACCACGCCGAGCCATTAAATCCCAAGTATTGACCGACTTCGTCGCCAAATGGACAGAGGCCGAACTCCCTAAAGAGTACGGTACATATTCCAACTGGGTTATGCACTTCGATGGCTCTAAAATGCTGGCCGGTTTAGGAGCAGGCGTCGTTTTAACGTCCCCCACTAGAGATACAGTCCAGTACATACTCCAATAATTATACACAGACTCCAACAATGCAGCTGAATACGAGGCCTTGTTGCACGGTCATAGGATGGCTACCTCCATGGGCATACAACACCTGGAGGTGCGCGGGGATTCAAATCTTGCAATATCCCAAATAAATGGAGACTTCGACGCCAAGGATCCGAAGATGGCGGCCTATCGCAATGGCGTACTCAAAATATCAGCTCGGTTCGAGGGACTCGAGTTTCATCATGTGGCTCGAGAAAGCAATCAAGCGGTGGATGTCCTTGCTCGCATGGGCGCCAAGCGTGACCCCGTCCCGCCTAACATATTTTTGGAAAGGCTCTTCAAGCCATCCGTGGTCTGGGAGGATGAGAGCGGCAACACTAGTCCGAATCCGATTATATCCCCAGATTCCAAACACAATACCGATATCATCGGGGGCTCAGCCACCGAAATAACACCGTCGACCCATCTAATAATGGAAGTAATTGCCCCATGGACCGAACCCTTCTTGGCCTACCTTAATAGGCGAGAGCTCCCTGAGGACCAGAATGAGGCTCGCTGCATTGTTCGGTGCTCAAAAGCCTACAAGGTCCATGATGGAGAGCTCTACAAGAAAAGTGCTACCGGAGTCCTTCAAAGATGTATCTCCGAAGAAGAGGGACGACAGCTCCTGGCTGAAATCCATGCTGATCTCGATGGTCACCACGCCGCAGCTCGGGCCCTTGAAAGTAAGGCCTTCCGTGTAGGTTTCTTTTGGCCAACGGCCCGAGCAGATGCACATGAACTGGTCCAACGTTGTGTCGGATGCCAGCTCTTCGCCAATGAAAGCCATATGTCGCCTACAGCTTTACAAACAATCCCCATTACTTGGCCTTTTGTGGTCTGGGGGCTTGATATGTAGGGCCGCTTAAAGGAGGAAGCCATAAGAAAAAATATCTGCTAGTCATGGTAGATAAATTCACCAAATAGATAGAGGCCAAACCAGTGAAAACGGCTGAAGCTGGACCGGTGATAGACTTTATATCCGGTGTCGTGCACTGTTATGGTGTCCCACACAACATCATCACTGATAATGGCTCCAATTTCACAGCCGATGAAGTGAAATCTTGGTGTGATAAATTGGGCATTAAGCCCGATTACGCCTCGGTCTATCATCCACAAACAAACGGTCAAGTCGAACGAGCTAATGGTCTTGTTATGAGCGGCATTAAGCCTAGACTAGTGCGATCATTGAAAGAATCAGACAAGCACTGGGTTGAGGAGCTAGACTTCGTGCTCTGGGGGCTGCGGATCACGCCCAATCGCACTACCGGATATGTTGGGGAACGTAGTAATTTCAAAAAATTCCTACGCACACGCAAAATCATGGTGATGCATAGAAACAAGAGGGGAGAGTGTTGTCCACGTACCCTCGTAGACCGAAAGCGGAAGCGTTAGCACAACGCGGTTGATGTAGTCGTGCGTCTTCACGGTCCGACCGATCAAGTACCGAACGTACGGCACCTCCGAGTTCAGCACACGTTCAGCCCGATGACGTCGCTCAAACTCCGATCCAGCCGAGTGTTGAGGGAGAGTTTCGTCAGCACGACGGGGTGGTGACGATGTTGATGTTCTACCGACGCAGGGCTTCGCCTAAGCACCGCTATAGTATTATCGAGGTGGAATATGGTGGAGGGGGGCACCGCACACGGCTAAAAGATCAAACGATCAATTGTTGTTTTTTCTCTGGGGTGCCTCCCTGCCCTCGTATATAAAGGAGCAAGGGGGTGCGGCCAGCCAAGGGAGAGGGCGCGCCAGGAGGAGTCATACTCCTACCGGGAGTAGGACTGCCCCCTTTTCCTTGTTGGACTAGGAGAGAGAGGGGAAAGAGGTGGGGGAGAAGAAGGAAGGGGGGGTGCCGCCCCCCTCTCCTTGTCCTATTCGGACTAGGGGGAGGGGGCGCGGCCCTTGCCCTGGTCGCCTCCTCTCTCTTCCACCAAGGCCCACTAAGGCCCATTAAGTCCCCGGGGGGTTCCGGTAACCTCCCGGTACTCCGGTAAAATCCCGATTTCACCCAGAACACTTCCGATATCCAAACATAGGCTTCCAATATATCAATCTTCATGTCTCGACCATTTCGAGACTCCTCGTCATGTCCGTGATCACATCCAGGACTCCAAACAACCTTCGGTACATCAAAACATATAATCTCATAATATAACTGTCATCGTAACGTTAAGCGTGCGGACCCTACGGGTTCGAGAACTATGTAGACATGACCGAGACACGTCTTCGGTGAATAACCAATAGCGGAACCTGGATGCTCATATTGGCTCCCACATATTCTACGAAGATCTTTATCGGTCTGACCGCATAACAACTTACATTGTTCCCTTTGTCATCGGTATGTTACTTGCCTGAGATTCGATCATCGGTATCTCAATACCTAGTTCAATCTCGTTACCGACAAGTCTCTTTACTCGTTCCGTAATACATCATCCTGCAACTAACTCATTAGTTGCAATGCTTGCAAGGCTTAAGTGATGTGCATTACCGAGAGGGCCCAGAGATACCTCTCTGATGTCTACTACACAACCTTCTTCTTGTAAACGTTGTTGGGCCTCCAAGTGCAGAGGTTTGTAGGACAATAGCAAATTTCCCTCAAGTGGATGACCTAAGGTTTATCAATCCATAGGAGGCGTAGGATGAAGATGGTCTCTCTCAAGCAACCCTGCAACCAAATAACAAAGAGTCTCTTGTGTCCCCAACACACCCAATATAATGGTAAATTGTATAGGTGCACTAGTTCGGCGAAGAGATGGTGATACAAGTGGTATATGGATGGTAGATAAAGGTATTTGTAATCTGAAATTATAAAAACAGCAAGGTAACTAATGATAAAAGTGAGTGTAAACGGTATTGCAATGCTAGGAAACAAGGCCTAGGGTTCATACTTTCGCTAGTGTAAGTTCCCTCAACAATACTAACATAATTGGATCACATAACTATCCCTCAACATGCAACAAAGAGTCACTCCGAAGTCACTAATAGCGGAGAACGAACGAAGAGATTATGGTAGGGTACGAAACCACCTCAAAGTTATTCTTTCCAATCAATCCGTTGGGCTATTCCTATAGGTGTCACAAACAGCCCTAGAGTTCGTACTAGAATAACACCTTAAGACACAAATCAACCAAAACCCTAATGTCACCTAGATACTCCAATGCCACCTCAAGTATCCGTCGGTATGATTATATGATATGCATCACACAATCTCAGATTCATCTATTCAACCAACACAAAGGACCTCAAAGAGTGCCCAAAGTTTCTACCGGAGAATCACGACGAAAACGTGTGCCAACCCCTATGCATAGGTTCATGGGCGGAACCCGCAAGTTGATCACCAAAACATACATCAAGTGAATCACGTGGTATCCCATTGTCACCATAGATACACACGGCAAGATATACATCAAGTGTTCTCAAATCTTTAGAGACTCAATCCGATAAGATAACTTCAAAGGGGAAACTCAATTCATTACAAGAGAGTAGAGGGGGAGGAGAAACATAAGATCCAACTATAATAGCAAAGCTCGCGATACATCAAGATCGTGCCAAATCAAGAACACGAGAGGGAGAGATCAAACACATAGCTACTGGTACATACCCTCGGCCCCGAGGGGGAACTACTCCCTCCTTGTCATGGAGAGCACCGGGATGATGAAGATGGCCACCGGAGAAGGATTGCCCCCTCCGGCAGGGTGCCGGAATGGGTCTAGATTGGTTTTGGTGGCTACGGAGGCTTCTGGCGGCGGAACTCCCGATCTCATCTCTGTTCTGGAATTTTTACGATACGTAGGTCTATATGGGTGCAAGGGGTACGTCGGTGGAGCTTCGGGGGCCCCACGAGGTAGGGGGCACGCCCTAGGGGGGTGGGCACGCCCCCACCCTCGTGGCCAGCTCCCGTATCTTCTGACGTAGAGTCCAAGTCTATTTGGTGGCTTTCCTTCCAAAAATAACTTCTCCAGTTGATTTCGTTCCGTTTCGACTCCGTTTGATATTCCTTTTCTTCGAAACACTAAAATAGGCATAAAACAGCAAATCTGGGTTGGGCCTCCGGTTAGTAGGTTAGTTCCAAAAATAATATGAAAGTGGATAATAAAGCCCAATATTGCCCAAAACAGTAGATAATATAGCATGGAGCAATCAAAAATTATAGATACGTTGGAGACGTATCACTCTCCGACAATCGGAGTGACAAATCCTAATCTCGAAATACGCCAACCCAACAAGTACCTTCGGAGACACCTGTAGAGCACCTTTATAATCACCCAGTTACGTTGTGACATTTGGTGGCACACAAAGTGTTCTCTGGTAAACGGGAGTTGCATAATCTCATAGTCATAGGTACATGTATAAGTCATGAAGAAAGCAATAGCAACAAACTAAACGATCAAGTGCTAAGCTAACGGAATGGGTCAAGTCAATCACATCATTTTCCTAATGATGTGATCCCGTTAATCAAATGACAACTCATGTCTATGGTTAGGAAACATAACCATCTTTGATCAACGAGCTAGTCAAGTAGAGGCATACTAGTGACAATCTGTTTGTCTATGTATTCCCACATGTATTATGTTTCCGGTTAATACAATTCTAGCATGAATAATAAACATTTATCATGATATAAGGAAATAAATAATGACTTTATTATTGCCTCTAGGGCATATTTCCTTCTGGATACACACCATTCTTCATGGTGTACGGTGCAGAGGCCGTTTTGCCTTGCGACATCATTCATGACTCACCTCGAGTGCGCATGTATGAAGAGAGAGAAGCCGAGTTGGATCGGCATGACAGTCTAGATGCCTTGGAGGAGGAGCACGACGTTGTAAAGGCCCGTTCTGCATTCTATCAACAACAGGCTCGCAGATATCAAAGAAGAGAGGTGCGGGCCAAGACTTATAATGTTGGTGAACTCGTTCTACGCTTGCCAGAAAAGAAAAAGGACAAACTCAAGCCCAAGTGGGAGGGTCCCTTCATCATTGATGAAGTTCTCACTGGAGGAGCGTACCGCCTGCGTGATTCATCGGACAATCGCCTAGAGCCGAACCCATGGAATGCGGCCAGACTCTGAAGATACTACGCCTAGAGCCGGACCCTTTGTTCGTTTTCTTCTCCCTTTGTCTCCATTTTCCCCCTCTCTTTAACCTTTTTGTCTAGCTCTTTAGCTCTTGTGCGGCCAGACCGCACACCTATGATGTGCACATCCTTAAATGTATACACTCATAATACCTGGGGGCTTCTTTTACAGAAGCTTATTATTATTTTCCGAGCATCAAGGTCAACACATATGTGTCCTCTTCTGCATATGTACCTTTTCTTTGTCATTATATGCATCGTTATGACTTAAGTTTTTGCCAGGCTGGGTTGCCTGGCTCCTGTGCTTATGCCCCACGTTCCCGTTTGTTCGGCTAGGGCATCAAGGGAGCACCTCTGCGATTGTTACAGCCGGGTCATCCGGACTTGTACCTCAGACTAGGTGAAGCCAAAAGCTAGCACTCTTAAGGGAATATTTGGTCGGCGGACTAAAGACGTTATACCCTCTTTACATCATGAACCCCCAGATGATACGTATACTGCGATTTTTTGATCACAGTTCGGACATGCATACCAATGCATGCTCACCCAGGGAAAGGAGCCCTTAACGGAACTATTCTCCCTGGAAGATGTTTCTTACAATCAACATGTTATACAACATAGCTAGACGGATACAACTTGTCTATTCAAGCAACTATGACCCCTACACCTGGTTTCCACGCATACCCCGGTCTATATTACCGTTACGGTATTCGGAAACATTCCGAGCCTTCGGGTCCAGAGGTCGAAGCGAAAAGGTCTGCCATGACAATCGTTTTACAATCCGGCTGGGGACAAATTTGTGAATCGAAGTACATAGTCACTTGGACTCAAAAACTTCTTCCTCAATCCATCTAACAAGTTATCTAGCTTACAATCCTGTTGGGAATACTTGGCCGCTACCTTACTTGGTCATATACCAGACTAACTGGAATTTCTTTTCCATCTGACCCCCGAGGTCCGACCCGGGCCATATGATTCGGATCAAGCTTGGTGTACCGTGTTTTTACCATGGCCCAGGACTCTCGCACACCTTCACGGCAGGCCGATATCTTCCATAATCAGAAGCGCCGCTGAGCTCCCTGGAATGTCTTCACAAGCTCCTCCATACTTCCTGGAGGAGAGGCGGATGGCCACAAAGCTTTGGCAATGCTCTGCATTGCTTGCCGAGCTCGCACGTGCAGTTGGGACCGCTCTTGCAGCAAGTCGCCTTGAGAGCCGGACATCTCCTCCTCGGGACGGCGAGTCAGCATACCTGCAGACATCAATCTATTAGACCATTTCTTCGCTGAATTACATAAAGGTAAGTTCAACAGCATACTGAATATGCCGCCTCATAGCCTCTTATTCTCCTTTACAACGTCAGCCAGCTGGGCTCATACATCTTTTAGCTCTTCGCCCATCAGGATGTTGGAATCCTGCAGCTTGTTCTTCTCGTCCCTGACCCGCGTCAGCACACGCTCGCCTGCTGCCTGTTGCCTTTTGGCCTCCTGTTCACCCGCCTAGGCGACTTTCATTTTCTCTTTCAGTTAATGTATCGATCCTGTCAGTGGAGACACAACAATATTAATATTACTGGTGTATGATTATCCTTTTTCTGGATGGAGGGAAACATTACCAGGCGGTGCCTCCTTGGATTTCTCCAATTCGGCGATAGCCATAGCTAGCAGAGTCCGACAGTCTTCGAGCTCTTGAGACAGTAGGTTGTTCTTATCTGTAAGTGCCTGATTATACAATGATCCTTAAATCAGTTGTATCAACTGCTTCAAGTCTCGGGGTCTACTGGTGTAAGATTACAAAGGCTGTACAAATGCGTACTTACCCGCATATCTTTCAAATGCTGGCCCGTGGCTCTCGTAAGACCATCCCAGGCAGCTCGGATATATGCATCAGCCGAGTTGAAGGCATTAAATGCCTGTTTTGAAAAACCAGGGTCGCGAAGAGCAGCCCTCCGTCGCTGATGATTCATGGCGCTCTCCACTTCAGAGTTTGTGACGGACATATCATCTGAATCCTCTGCAGAAGGACAATCCGGCGTCACTCCCATGTCAGCCCCCGTCCTTAGGGCAGGGTCTGGAATCTGACTATTGGAGGCACGACCGGCTGGATCCACGGACATAGTCTGGTGAACACTCTTCCTGATAAGATGCCGCAGATGATGTTACAGTTCGATGTGACGGTGAGGAGGCATATTTAAAAAGTCATACCTCTTTGATGAAGGTTCGACCGTGTTATCGTCCGCCCTCCTCTTCGACGACTTGTTCGGGGCGGGCGCCACGCTCTTACGATATGCCTCTGGTGTATCATGGCGCGCCGAGTGCCTCCCCTTTGGAGCACGAGACAGTGCGGTGGGTGAGGTACGGTGAGGAAGCTCTTTTGGAGGAGGTGTCTCTTGATTACTTACATGTGAGGCAGGAAGGAGGCCGGGATAGTCGGCCACGATTGGCACTACTGTGCCATCATAGCTCGCCTGGTAGAATACTCCCTCCTCAAGCTCTACGAATATGTCCGGATCCTCTTCATATCTGGGGTCAAGGTCCCGGTTACAGTTCTCCGGCTATGGAGCGGGGCTATAGATCCCCGCTATAACCTTCCGCCATTCCTGTTACAAATGGAAGGGTTAATGCCAATTAAGCATGACTCGGGGAGAGGATTGAGTAGAGTGATGGGACTAAAACTCATCCAGCTAGGAGGATTGTACATAGAAAATCCTTCCCGGAGCGTAAGACGAGTGAACTCCTCTTTCTCCCCTTTATACAGATCGGCCAGTATTGCAACCAGGGCGGTAAGGGAATCCGGACCCTTTCGTCCACAGCGCGAGGCGTCATCTTCCCCATTGTAGTGCCACATGGGAAGCCCCTTGAATTGGAGCGGCTGAAAACCTCGCATTATGGAAGTGGCCATTACCTTGATTATTGATAATCCGGACTTGGCGAGTGTCCTTATCTTGCCCATTAATTGTTGGACTTCCGCACTATCTTCCTCCTCGAGGCTCCGAGGGCGCCAGCTGTGGTGTTTCTTCAATGGAGCACTGGTAAATTCGGGAAGGCCCATTCGGGCTGGGTCGAGGAGAGCGACATCCTCAATATAGAACCACTCCGGGGGCCACTCTTCGGACGCCTTCTTTGGTGTGCCGGATAAGTATCCGGTCCCGACTATGCGCAATATTTCGGCGCCGCCCACCTCAAATATAGATCCCTTTTGGGAGCGAGGGACTAGGCAGAACAGTTTCCTCCATAGATCGAAATGGGCCTCGCAGCCCAAGAATAGCTCGCAAAGAACAACGTAGCCGGTGATGTGCAAAATGGAACCCGGCGTGAGATTGTGCAGTTGGAGGCCGTAGTACTTCAGAAGACCTCGAAGGAAGGGGTGGATTGGAAACCCGACGCCTCTTATTAAGAAGGATGTAAAGCACACTCGCTCCCCCTGGCTGGATTGGGGAAATTTTCCGCCAGGGCTTCGCCCGTAAAAGAGGTTAATCCTGCTCGAACGGGGACTAGATTCGCGGGGGAAGAAATCCCTGCGTTTGAAGCTTAGCCAGCTGATCGTGGGATATGGAACATGTCTGCCAATCACCTTTTTCGGAGCCATGTGGGCGGGAGGAAGAACTGGGAACGCTAGGCATGCTGGAATGCTTTCTCCTAGAAAGCTCTAAGGATTTTCCGCTCAATGTGGAATGGGATCTGAGATCCAGTCCCTTTAAATAGACGCCCTTCTTACATGGCCAGGGTGGTATGTGCAAAAAGTACTCTGACCTTTCGTGTTCGCTTGACACGTGGAAGCCGAAGCGGTGGAGGTGCAGAAGCCAATGGGTACACCATTAAATGGAAAGCAGAGTATGACTCTTCGGATCAAATGCTTTGAAGTGTTCAGAGGAAGAACCCGCCTTGCAATGCCGAATACTATCAGTGCGCCGAACACGTCGTCATTGAAGCCTGGTTCGGGGGCTACTGAGGGAGTCCTGGATTAAGGGGTCCTCGGGCATCCGACCTGTGTGACATGGGGCGAATTATTGGGCTATGAAGATACACGATAGAAGACTTCCTCCCGTGTCCGGATGGGACTCTCCTTTGCGTGGGAGGCAAGCTTGGCGTTCAGATGTACTATTTCCTTTCTCTATAACCGACTTTGTATAGCCCTAGGCCCCTCCGGTGTCTATATAAACTGGAGGGTTTAGTTAGTAGAGACAATCACAATCATATAGGCTAGACTTCTAGGTTTAGCCACAACGATCTCGTGGTAGATCAACTCTTGTAATCCTCATACTCATCAATATCAATCAAGCAGGACGTAGGGTATTACCTCCATCAAGAGGGCCCGAACCTGGGTAAAACATCATGTCCCCTGCCTCCTGTTACCATCGACCTTAGATGCACAGTTCGGGACCCCCTACCCGATATCCGCCGGTTTTGACACCGACAATCGGGACCCGGTCGGCAGAGAGGTGCAAATTGTTGGGGAGTTGCACGTCGCTCCACGGGACCGGCGGACTCGTCTCCCGGTACCGCCAGCACACGTCCACGGCCAGGTACCGCCGGCAGCGCTCGCCGGCGGCCCTAGGGGCGATGGTGAAGGGGGCAGGCACGGGGCCTCGATTGGAGGTGCGCGGCGGTGATGCGGGCTCCTCCTTCACGGAGCTGCGGCGGTGTCCCGAGGAGGAGCCGGCCTTGCGGCCGTGCTTCCCCTTGCGGCCGTAGTTCCATAGCCCCATGGCTGCGGCCAGCCAGCAAGTTCGAGGACAGGGAGCGGCTAGGGTTTGGGGAGTGTCAGGTTTCGAGGGGGCAGAGAGGGGCCGGAGTGGGAAGTGTGGACGACGACCGGTCCATGGTCCTCTTTTTTCTTTTTTTTTCCTTCTTCCTCCCTCCCAGCAGAGCCCGTCTCCCGCCATGGCGTGCCTTGCCCTGGCATCCCAGCTCGCCTCGGCGCCGCCCGCCTCGCTCCAGCCTTGCTGCGGCATCGTCCTCCCCGGCCGCGCGCTCCCTGGCATGCCTTCCCAACCCCGATTGAGCCCGGCACCGCCCGCCACTGCGCATGCTCTTCCTGGCGTGGCCGTGCGAGCTCCCCGCCACTGCGTGCGACCCGCCCCCTCCCCTCGCCCCCTTAGGCGCCGCCCCGCCCCGATTCGGGCTGCTAGTGGCCTGCTCCGCCCTGCCCGTGGATGGCCTCGCCTCAGCAGTGGAGGTTGAGTTGGCTGCAATTCGGATCGGCGGCGACAAATTCTGGCGTGCGGCGGCTTCTTCCGACGTGTGACAACGGATTCCGGTGAGTTCCAGGTATATTCCGGCCAGTTCCGCGGCGGCGCGTCTGCTCCGACGAGGTTTGACCGGTTTACGAGCTGAACTATATACTGCCTTCAAAACTGTATATATAAGATTCTCGCGGATGGATTTTTAGTGCCCTTTAAAATGTTTAAGGGCCAAACGAGTTTTATGGGATCTGCTAGAGCCGTTTTTTCGACCGAAACTGTAAACACCTTTATTTTGTACGGGTTTGACCAGTTTAAGGGGTCTACTAGAAATGCTCTCAGAACAATGAGCGACGTTGCCATCCAGTTTAAAAGATAAGAAAAGTATACTTTCATCCTTTAACTTTTGACGAAATTTAGATTTGGTCCCTCAACTCTAAAATCGAACAAGTTGCAACCCCAACTACTAACCGGACAAGGTTTGTCCCTGGTCTTGGTTTTGACCGGTTTTAGTGCAGACTCACCTGCTTTTGACTGGTGCCTACTCAAATTCGCGTACTCTTTTCAAATCCGTGATTTTTTAAATTCGTGTACTTATTTCAAATCAGCCTACTTTCTTCAATGCCGCATAATTTTTTCAAATTCGTGAACTTTTTATAAATTCACATATTTTTTCAAATCCATGAACTGTTTCAATGTTCGAGTAACTTTGTTTCAAATTTCGCGCACTTTTTCAATCCATCGGTTCTTATTGAAATTCTTGTAGTTTTTTCTAGTTCACATAATTTTCTCAAGTCCATGTAATTTTTTCCCACACACTTTTTTTAAAATTATGTACATTTTTCAGATATGCATACTTTTTCATGTTTGTGGATTTTTTTTAAACCGCCTACCTTTTCCAAGTTCGTGATTTTTTCAAATTCAGGAACCTTTTCCAAATAACGTACGTGAATACTAAAAAAGTACATGAATTTGAAAAAAATGCGCCAACATGGAAAAAGTACGTGAAATTTTAGAAAGTTCATGAATTTGAAAAATAGTATGGGAATTAGAAATATTACGTGACTTGGAAAAAATATGAGGATTTGGAAAAAGTACGCGAACTAGAAAAATATCATGGATTTCGAAAAGATATGTGGATTTTAAAAAATTACATGAACTTGTAAAAACTAAGCGGATTTGAAAAAAGTACAAAAATCCAAACATGCCCACATATTTGAAATAATTATGCAAATTTGAGTCAACACAGTCAAAACCAAGGTTAATCAACACCAAAACAAGTCAAAAAACGACCGTAGGGACAAACGTTGTCCGGTTTCAATAGCTCAGGGTGCAAGTTATCCGGTTTTGAAGTTAAAGTATTAAATTTAGACTATATCAAAAGTTGAGGAAAGAAAAATATACTTTTCTTTTTACATTTACAAGGCGATTCACTTGTTCGGAAGGTTAGAAAAATTCCTATATTACATAGGTCTGTAAACAATGCTTAAATACCAGTGCATGTCACATGCATCAAGGTGGCATATGACCAAAACTGAAACTGCTCCACGGACGACACTTCTGCCCAATCATTGCACGATGTGTAAATGGAGCGGCTAGTGCCGTTTTCTGTGGAGAAAATTCCTTATTTGACACTGTCTTAAAATCTGGTTCCTTTTTTAACACTGGAAAAGTTTCTCTTCCCTGTTTGACACTAGTCCTAAATTTTATTCTCTATACAACACTTCCGTCCATTTTGAGCCTAAATGACACCTAAAAAGACGATTTTGCCCCTCATGTGGTATGTGTGTGCGCGTGCGTGGGTGCACGCGCACATGTGTGCTGCTGCTGCATGTGTGCTGCTGCGTGTGTGTTTGCTACTGTGTGTGTGTGCTGTTGCGTGCCTATGTGCTACCTGCATGTGTGCTACTGCTGCATGTGTGTATGTGTGTGTGCTGTGTGCGTGTGTGTTGCTGCGTGTGTGCGTGTGTGTGTGTGTGCACGCGCGCATGCGTGTTGTTGCTTGTGTGCGCGTGTGTGTGTGTTGGTGCATGTGTATGTGTTGCTGCGTGTGTGCTCCTGCCCTCGCACTGATGCTGCGTGTGTGCGCTATTGCCCCCACGCACATACCACATGAAGGGCAAAAGAGTCTTTTCAGGTGTCATTTAGGCTCAAAATGAACGGAAATGTCATATAGGGAATAAATATTAGAACTTGTGTCAAATAGGGAAGAAAAACTTTTCTAGTGTCAAATAAGGAAGCAGATTTTAAGATAGTGTCAAATAAGGAATTTTCTCTTTTCTGTGCTGTGCATGTCCGGCTGGATGTGATGTTCATGAGTGAATCATGCAAGAAAATAAATTAAACACAGTATACCGACGCAAGCATTCATATATACATGCATATATTTTTTTTAGAAAAGGAGGATGACCCCCGGCCTCTGCATCTGGGCAATGTATACGACCACTTTATTAATTATTCTCACAAGACCATACAAAGCCATACAACAGCAAGACTAAAGTCACCGTCTAAGCAACAACTGTTGCTACACCTATCCAATTGATGAAGGGGTGCAGATAGTCTGGGCCTAATACCAAACAGACATCGCAGCCAAACCTAAACATCTAAGACATGAGGTCCCAACCAGAACGCCTGCCGGGTATGGGGCACGTACCAGTCCGGTGCACTCCTCAACCAGGGTATGAGGCGGCCGTAGCCACCTGCCACCAATCCATCTTCAGAGTTGTACTGTTGCATGTACCGTGCCAGGTCTCTTTGCCACCTACGCCACCATGACGCCCGACAACGTCGTCCTCCTGCGCGAGTCCATCCTCCCATAGCGAACTCTGAATCTGCACTACGCCACGCCGTCAAGATCCGTCTCCATCAGTGTGTAGGATGAAGCACTGCTCCACCAAAGAATTCGTCCTCTGGTCCCTCGATCATGTGTGTACCTCCAAGAATGACGCCTCCAAGGGAGGAACGACACTAGAGCGCCGCCGTCATCCGATAATACGATCTAGGGATTCCCCTGGAGGTAACAGAGAATGGCCTTGAGCTTCTCCATGGCGATGCCTTCAAGAAGGGGACGACATAGATAGCGCCGCCACCGCCGGCCTTAGAAGAAGCCGAAGGCAAGTTTTCACGTAGATCAGTTTGAAGGGATCCAACTCTCGTGCATGGGACGCCGTCACCACCAGCACCACCAGGCAGACCCTGGAGGACCGGCAGATCAGCGAGCCGCCGGCACCACCGCATCCAGATCGCCGGCCACGCTGGGCCGCTGCCATCCCCCGCGCCGTCCGGGTCAGAGACGGAGCCGCCAACCGTGCACAGGGACCTCCACCACCTGCACACGCCGGAGCGCCGCCGAGAGCCCGGTGCCTGCCACCGCTTGCCAAAGCCAACTGCCGCCTGAGCACTAGCGCCATCGTGGATCCATCAGATAGGGGAGGAAGGCGTCCCACGCCGACCACCCTCGTGGACCCCGCCGCATGCCCGAGCACCAGCGCCACCGCGACGCCATCAGATCGGGAGGAGGAGGAGCCCGCGCCTCGCCGCCCCGCGTAGACCACGCCGCCGCCATCGCCGCAGCGCCACCAAAGGGAGCCCCGCAGATCTGCCGGTGGCCCGACCTGCGGCCGAGCCAAGCGCCGCCGCGAGGGCCGGCCGTCCCGCGCCGCCCAAGAGCCTCGCGAGGAGGGAGGGAGCCCCGTCGCCGCTGACGCACGCATGGGCTTTGCCCGGCGGCGTCCCCTGGCGGCGGCGAGGGAGAAGGAAGGAGAGAAAGGGGAGCGGCGGCGGCGATCTAGGGTTTCGCCCGGGCCTCTAAGAACGCATACACGCAGACCCTACCCCTATGAGCACCTTCGAGAGAATGAGCCCGCATATTATCTTGAGATTTTATGAAGTCATTGTAGGCGCCTCGTACTCGAAGAGAACGTCTTCTCTCACTAAATGCGTATCGTCGAAAATCCTGAAATAATTCTAGGATAAATACGAGCACCAGGACTTAGACCCTGATGGGCTGGGGATATACGTGGCCATCCCTCTGGCCGGGCCGGGCTTCGGGTGTGGCCTAACCAAGCCCGACGCAGAAAACCCAAGCCTGGGCCCGGACCAGCCCGGGTGTCGGGCGTAGAAATTAGGTCCAAGCTCGGCCCATTAGTGTACAAGCCCGCCGAGCCTTGGGCCGGGCCTCTTTGTTAAATCACAAATATGGCGGGCTCGGCCCGTCCTTCAAGCTCAAAAACTAGGCCCATGCCCGACCTGTGAGCACTGTCGGGCCGGGTCGGGTCGGGATTTTTCGGGTCGGGCCGTCCCGGCCGGGCTGCCCATGGCCTGGTATAGCTGGGGATAGAACTGTCCACCTATAACTACCCAACCACAGATTGGTTTGCTAAATCGTGTAAATTTGGCCGTGTGCATAGCTCGTCTCGACGAAAAATAGAAGTGTATCCGCGGTTCCATGGTACTCCTAAACATTATTCATCGGTGTTTATATGTATCTTAGCGGCTTTCCATTATCCCAACTAAGTAAGTACTGTTTGATCCCATTGGGGCAGGTTCCGTCCATCCCACAGGGTGACGGTTAGCGAAAGTCACGGTGGGGCGATCGGGAGGCGATCTCGGGTTCGCTAGGGTTTCCCAGGCGAGGAATGCATATGAGAGGGCTGAAGATCGACGGCTTCCTCCCTGTGATCTAACACCTATTGAGCGTTCGCCGTGTTGTTGGCACAATCTCAACCCCTTCCCATCCACAATAAGCCTTCCGTGCGCTAGGGATCACAGTCGTAATACACTGGTAGTTTCCCTAGGGTTCTCTGTAGGAGGAAGGGAGAGGAGATGGAGGACCTGGAAGGATTGATGAGGGGGCTGAACTTGTCGGCATCAAAGAAGAAAGGGTTGAAGATTGGAGAAGCTGAGAAGGGGAAGGCGGTCGACTGGGCGGCTGATGACCCGCAACTGGTGGGGAAACTGTTCTCAGAGAAGCCCGCCCATGCAGGATTCGTGGGACAAACCCTGGGAAGAATCTGGTGTCTGATCAAGGGGTTGGATTGTAAGGAACTGAGAACAAATGTCTTTCTTTTCACTTTTAGGAAGGCGTCGGGATGGAGGAGAGCTCTCAAGGAGGGGCCATGGTGGTTTGATAAGGAACTACTAGTGTTGGAGGAATTTGATCTAGAGAAGACGATCGATGAATATGTATTCAATTTGATACCCATGTGGTTTAGGGTTTTTGATCTACCGCTGGGCTATATGAACAGAGCCACAGGGGAGAATATTGGGGCGGATTTCCATGAACTAATAGAGGTGGATCTCGGGCGGGATGGGAAGGTTGTAGGGAAATTCCTCCGTGTGAAGATCAAGCTAGACATAACAGAACCGATGGTGCGGGGATTTGTCTTGGAAAGGGAAAATAGGAAGGGAGGAACTGGGGAAGGGATGGTGGAGGAGGAGGATGCAGCTAAGATGATGAAGAAAAAGGAATTGCTATGGTGCCGCTTTGAGTATGAACATTTGCCAGACTTCTGTTATACATGTGGGGTCATCGGGCATGGCGAGAAGGTGTGTATTATGAAGCCGGTGCCAGGGGAGGCGCCTCAATATGGGGCATGGATGTGAGCTGAGGAGTCAAGGAAAAGGGGCGAGGAAGGGGGAAGAGCAAAGTGGCAGGGCAGTGCTACCTCTTGAGCATGCGTTGGTTTTCCCTTGAAGAGGAAAGGGTGATGCAGCAAAGTAGCATAAGTATTTCCCTCAGTTTTTGAGAACCAAGGTATCAATCCAGTAGGAGATAACACGCAAGTCACCTAGTACCTGCACAAACAATCAAGAACCTTGCAACCAACGCGATAAAGGGGTTGTCAATCCCTTCATGGCCACTCGCAAAAGTGAGATCTGATAAAGATAATAAGATAAATATTTTTGGTATTTTTTTTGTATAGATTGGAAAGTAAAGATTGCAAAATAGTAAACAAGATGGTACGTAAATAAAAAGAGATGCAATATAATAAGAAAGAGACCCGGGGGCATAGGTTTCACTAGTGGCTTCTCTTATGATAGCATGTGTTATGGTGGGTGAACAAATTAATGCCGAGCAATTGATAGAAGAGCGCATAGTTATGAGAATATCTAGGCAATGATTATGAATATAGGCATCACGTCTGTGTTAAGTAGACCGAAACAATTCTGCATCTATGATACGTCTCCAACGTATCTATAATTTTTGATTGTTCCATGCTATTATATTATCTGTTTTGGATGTTAATGGGCTTTATTTTACACTTTTATATTATTCTTGGGACTAACATATTAACCGGAGGCCCAGCCCAAATTGCTGTTTTTTGCCTATTTTAGTGTTTCGCAGAAAAGGAATATCAAACGGAATCCAAACGGAATGAAACCTCTGGGAGAGTTATTTTTGGAACAAACGTGATCCAGGGGACTTGGAGTGGACGTCAAGAAACAATCGAGGAGGCCACGAGGCAGGGGGGTGCGCCTACCCCCCTGGGCGCGCTCTCCACCCTCGTGGGCCCCTCGTAGCTCCACCGACCTACTTCTTCCTCCTATATATATCCATATACCTGAAAACATCCAGGAGCACCACGAAACCCTATTTCCACCGCTGCAACCTTTTGTACCCAAGAGATCCCATCTTGGGGCCTTTTCCGGAGCTCCGCCAGAGGGGGCATTGATCACGGGGGGCTCTACATCAACCCCATGGCCCCTCCGATGATGTGTGAGTAGTTTACCTCAAACCTTCGGGTCCATAGCTAGTAGCTAGATGGCTTCTTCTCTCTCTTTGGATCTCAATACAATGTTCTCCTTGATTCTCTTGGAGATCTATTCGATGTAATCTTCTTTTGCGGTGTGTTTGTCGAGACCCGATGAATTGTGGGTTTATGATCAAGTTTATCTATGAACAATATTTGAATCTTCTCTGAATTCTTTTATGTATGATTGGTTTATCTTTGCAAGTCTCTTCGAATTATCAGTTTGGTTTGGCCTACTAGATTGATCTTTCTTGCAATGGGAGAAGTGCTTAGCTTTGGGTTCAATGTTGCGGTGCTCGATCCCAGTGACAGAAAGGGAAACGACATGTATTGTATTGTTGCCATCAAGGATAAAAGGATGGGGTTTATATCATATCGCATGAGTTTATCCCTCTACATCATGTCATCTTGCTTAAGGCGTTACTCTGTTCTTATGAACTTAATACTCTAGATGCATGCTGGATAGCGGTCGATGTGTGGAGTAATAGTTGTAGATGCAGGCAGGAGTTGGTCTACTTGTCATGCCTGTGATGCCTATATACATGATCATACCTAGATATTCTCATAATTATTCGCTTTTCTATCAATTGCTCGACAGTAATTTGTCCACTCACCGTAATACTTATGCTATCTTGAGAGAAGCCACTAGTGAAACCTATGGCCCGGGTCTATTCTCCATCATATAAGTTTCCAATCTATTTTATTTTGCAATCTTAACTTTCAATCTATATCATAAAAATACCAAAAATATTTATCTTATTATCATTATCTCTATCAGATCTCACTCTTGCAAGTGGCTGTGAAGGGATTGACAACCCCTTTATCGCGTTGGTTGCGAGGTTCTTATTTGTTTGTGTAGGTACGAGGTGACTCACATGTGGTCTCCTACTGGATTGGTACCTTGGTTCTGAAAAACCAAGGGAAATACTTACACTGCTTTGCTGCATCACCGTTTCCTCTTCAAGGGAAAACCAACGCAGTGCTCAAGAGGTAGCAAGAAGGATTTCTGGCGCCATTGCCGGGGAGATCTACGCCAAGTCAAGACATACCAAGTACCCATCACAACTCTTATCCTTCGCATTACATTATTTGCCATTTGCCTCTTGTTTTCCTCTCCCCCACTTCACCCTTGCCGTTTTATTCGCCCTCTCTACACGTTCGCTTTTTCTTCGGTTGTTTGCTTGTGTGTTGGATTGCTTGCTTGTCACGATGGCTCAAGATAATACTAAATTGTGTTACTTTGCCAATACCAACAACAAATATTTTATTAGCACTCCGATTGCTCCTCTTACCGATGCTGAATCTTGTGAAATTAATACTCCTTTGCTGAATCTTGTCATGAAAGATCCGTTTTCTGGCCTTCCTAGTGAAGATGCCGCTACCCATCTAAACAACTTTGTTGATTTGTGTGATATGCAAAAGAAGAAAGATGTGGATAATGATATTGTTAAACTTAAGCTATTTCCGTTTTCGCTTAGAGATCGTGCTAAAGCTTGGTTTTCGTCTTTGCCTAAAAATAGTATTGATTCATGGAATAAGTGCAAAGATACTTTTATCTCTAAGTATTTTCCTCCCACTAAGATCATCTCTCTTAGAAACGATATTATGAATTTTAAGAAACTTGATCATGAGCATGTTGCACAATATTGGGAGAGGATGAAATTAATGATACGTAATTCCCCTACACATGGTTTGATATGGATGATTATACAAAAAAATTATGCCGGATTGAATTTTGCTTCTAGAAATCTTTTAGATTCGGCCGCGGGAGGCACTTTTATGTAAATCACTCTAGGAGAAGCTACCAAACTCCTAGATAATATCATGGTTTATTATTTTCAATGGCCACTACAAAAAAAGACACATCCGTGACATTTTGGGCCGAACGAATTTTTTTTCTGTCATACATATGGCACTTCTATGACAATAATTGTGACAAAACCCGGTATCATCATAGATGTGGTGGGCTCCTACTTCTATGACAAAGAATCATGACAGAAAATGGGCTTTTTGTCCTGGGCGGGCCGGAGACGCAGCTGCATGACATTCTTTGGGCCGTCCATGATGGAAAAAACCGTGGTAGAAGCGAGGGCGAGGAAAATTTCAAGGAGTTCCCGGTTACGGTGGGAGGTCGGGGGCCGAGCGATGCGCGTTTCTCTCATACACGTACGCACGTGTGTGCAAGGCATTGGCTCTAATTGAACCCGAGCGAGGCGTTGGGCTCTAACTGAATCCGAGCGATTGCACTGCAGGCTACGCATTACTGAACCCGAGCGATCGATCGATGGCTGTTAACTGAACCCGATCGAGCGATTCCTTCGCTACTGTTGCTAACTGAAGCCGATCGATGCTACCTCTGGGATGAACAGTGAGCGTTGCGGGCGGTGGATGAATAGTGAGCGGTGGCATTACCTCTGGATGAACATGACCCCGTGGTGTGGTGGAGGGCTGGATGAATAGTAGACGGTAGAGGGGGTGCCCGTGGAGGGGTGGTTGAACAGGACCCCGTGGTGTGGAGGGGTGCCTGTGGAGGGGTGGTTGAACAGTAGCCGGTGGAGTAGCGCGTGGTGGAGGCTGGATGAACAGGAGCCCGTGGAGGCTGGAGGAGGTCGACGGTAGCCCGTGGAGGCTGGAGGAGGTCGACGGTGGAGATGAACAGTATCCCGTGGAGTCCCGTTTTGCAGTACGCCACACCCCTCCCGATGAACAGGACCCCCGTTTCGACCGTAGCGCTCCAACACAAGTACGTTTCGTCCGTTTTGCGGTACGCCACACCCCTCCCGATGAACATGACCCCCGTTTCGACCGTAGGAGGTCCGTTTCGTCCGTTTTGCGGTACGCCACACCCCTCCCGTTCAACAGGACCCCCGTTTCGACCGTAGGAGGTCCGTTTCCTCCGTTTTGCGGTACGCCAGACCCCTCCTGATCAACAGGACCCTGTTCAGGCCTCGTTTCCATCGCCTGTTCCATCCAAGCCCTCCCGATGAATACGACCACGCATTCCGTTCTGATCCAGCCGGTTGGCTCCCACGCGTTCCGTTGCCTCCCGATGAACACGACGCATTCCATTGCCTCCCCATGAACACGACGCATTTCGTTGCCTCCCCATGAACACGACGACGAAGCTATTTCTCTGTTCTGACCCAGCCATGTACACGAGCCCTGGTCGTACGTATGCGCGAGTAGGCGTTCGAGACCTCGCCCGTATGTACACATATGTGGCCGTATTTTCTTTCTTGCATCCTGGCCGTTGTACGTATGTGTACATGCTACGTGCGTGCCTCTACTACGACACGTACGCGCCTCTACTATGACACGTGCGCGCCTCTACATCTATCAGTATATATGTATGTACACGTTCGCGACCAGAATGACAACGCTACGCACGCTTCGACCAGGTGGGTCTCGACTGTCAGGCACTTCCTTGCCTACGAAGATGTAGCTGGTGGGTCCCAGCAGTCAGGGGGGTGAATCATTTTTTTGCCCGAACCCACTTCCTTGCGTGCGAAGATGTAGCTGGTGGGTCCCAGCAGGGGCAAATGTTTTTTTTGATAAATATGGTGGCCTGTCTGGTGGGTACCCGCTGTCAGGTGGAGGAATAATTATTTTGCACGTAATAAGGAGGCACTTCCTTGCTGCGGCCGTGGACCCAGCTGTTAGCCTCTCCATGTACAGTCCACGTCCGATGGAAGCCGTTCCTTGACGACGTTGACCACGCCGCGCCGAGAGCACCAGGGCGGTGGACGACGGCAAGGCCTAGGAAGGGGACGACGCGGAGCCGGGGAAGACGCGGCAGTGGATGCCCACGTGTAGAGGAGTATGAGGGTTCACTGGTTCGCTGCGGTGTGAGGCTGTCGTCGCCGCAGAATAACAGGGGGTGTGGGTGACTAGAGGGATGGCCTGGCCAACGGTGGGAGTAGTAGGGGGTGGTGAGGCCTCCGCCGCATCACAGCCGGCCACGGGAGGCAGGAGCACGAGGCACGATCGTCCCTGGTTTGGGCGGCTGGAGCAAGAAGACCAGAGGTTGAAGAAGCACTATGGCCGTTGGATGGACATCGTACGGTCACTGGAGCTAGAATCGTGCATATTGACTAAGTTGACAAAGCCCTCCGTCCCCGTCAACTTAGTAGGCCCACAAGTCAGCCTGCCACTATACTGGGTCCCAGCTAACATGGGGAGTATTCATTTTTTTGTGCATAATAAGGAGTCACTTCCTTGCGTTCGAAGATATAGTTGGTGGGTCCAAGCTGTCAGCGGCGGTAACGTTTTTTTTGCGGAATACAGAGGCCCTTTTGGTGGGTCCCTGATGTCAGGTGGAGGAATCATTATTTTGCGCGTAATAAGGAGGCATTTCCTTGCGTGCGGCCATGGACCCAGCTGTCGGCCTCTCCATATACAGTCCACTTCAGATGCATGTCGGTCGTTGACCATGTTGACCAGGCCGCGCCGAGAGCACCAGGGTGGTGGACGACGGCGAGGCCTAGGAAGGGAATGACACGGAGGCAGGGAAGACTCGACAGTTGTTTCCCACGCGGAGGGGAGTACGACTGTACGAGGGTTTACTGGTTCGTCTGCCGTCGCCGGAGAATAACAGCAGGTGTGGGTGAGTAGAGGGATGGCTAGGCCAACGATGGGAGTACAGTGGGGCGGTGAGGCCTGCGCGGCAGCAGAGCCGGCCGTGAGGAGGAGGGAGCAGACAGTCCCGTCGGCGCTTGTTTGAGCGGCTGGAGCAGGAAGAGCAGAGATTGAAAAAGCACGATGGCCGTTGGATGGCCATCCAACAGTCACTGCTTGTGCATCAACCTTTTTTTAGGAAAGCCTCAAATCTGTGGAAAACAACATACAACCCATCTACCATTATTTCTAATAATTTGCTGCCCATTTGCTAATTATTAAGGTTTTTTGGAGCCCATATTCTTTTTGTTAGCATTACAGCCCATATTGCGGCCACGGTTAAAAAATTATACGAAATTTTGCATATTTTGGTGCGGTCCGAACTGTTTTTAATCCCGAAATTTCGACTCACATTCAAACTGATTTTAAAAATAAATGTATATCAATATAAAATCCAACAAATTCTCCACGCATAAAAATTAATGTAATTTAAAATCTTGAAATGAAAAAAAAAGATATTTGAAACTAATTTCCGGTTTGATGTATTTTAAAAATGTACAGCCCATTTCTCATTACTGATGGGCCATTTTCTCGGCCAGCCGAATGAAAGCTCTCCTCGTCTTGAAATATTTGCGGCCCAACAGGCCTGACAAAGCGACTTACTTGGCAAATCACAAAAAACTAGGCTGTGGCCGTGGACCTAGCTGTCAGCCTCTCCACGTACAGTACTCTTCCGATGGAATGTCGTTGACCACGTTGACCACGCCGCGCCAAGAGCACCAAGGCGGTGGACGACGGCGAGGCCTAGGAAGGGGATGACCCGGAGCCGGAGAAGATGCGGCAGTGGATGCCCACGCGGAGAGGAGTACAAGGGTTCACTGGTTCGGCTGCGGTGTGAGGCTGCCGTCGCCGTAGGGCCTGGCTAGCGGTGGGAGTAGTAGGGGGCGATGAGGCCTCAACAGCAGCACAGCCGGCCACTGGAGGCAGGAGCAGGCGGTCTCCCCCGGCGCTGGTTTGGGCGGCTGGTGCAAGAAGAGCAGCGATTGAAGAAGCAGCAGGACCGTTTGATTCAAATCCAACGGTTATTGCTGCTAGAATCGTTTGTTGACTAATTTGACAAGCCCTGCGTACGTGTCAACTTAGTAGGCCCACAGGTCAGCCTCCCAACCGGTGCGCCCCAGATGTCAGTGGGAGGAATATTTTTTTTACGTAATAAGGAGGCAGTTGATTGCGTGCGGCCAGGCCAGCGAAGGGAGTAGGGTGGGCCGGGGAAGCCTGCGCGGCATCACAGTGGGCCACAAGAGGAGGCAGCAGGCAGTCCCGCCGGCGCTAGTTTAGGCGGTTGGAGCAGGAAGATCAGAGATTGAAGAAGCACGTCGGCCATTGGATGGACATCCAACAGTTACTGCTGCTAGAATCGTGTGTTCACTGATAAAGCCTTGCGTAAACAAGTCAGCCTCGAAATCTGTGGCATGTACAACCCATTTGCTATTATTTTTATAATTTTTTTACTCATTTTCTAATTCATATGGAATTTATTGCAGCCCGTTTTCCATTTTTAGAATTGCTGGCCATTTTCTGGTCAGTACCAGGGTCAAAAACTTAACTAAATATGTGGGAAATTTTGAAAATTCGCAAATTTTTGCTGGGGAACGAAATATTCTTAATCCAAAAATTAATAGCCATACTAAAACAAATTTAAAAATAAATTAGTATTATGTCATGTTAAATCCAATGAAATACGTATAAGATATCAGTGAAGAACAAAAACAAAAAAAAGAAACTTATATCCCATTTGCTATAATTTTTTTGGAATTTGCAACCCCTTTTGATATTACTTTTAACAGACGTTGACCATACTCTTAAGCCAGGTCGGAATGCATCCCTCCTGGTCTTAAAAGATTTGTAGCCCAGTAATTTGGAGAAAACAAATAGGCCTAGCTTGGGTATTCTTCAAAAAGAAATACTGGGGTATCTATTTTCCCAAAGAACTGGTGCATGAGCATTTAGATTTATTTATTTATTTACTTATTTATGTTTATGGGACCATGAGCATGTACCTGGGCCGGATCCATGTGAGAGCCTCCCTTCCAGTTAATTATGGGCTTCTCTATTGGGCCTTCATCAATGGGCTGCATGTTATCAACAAGTGGAAAATGTGTTCTGTACGAAAAATAGTATGCGCTACGTACAGTACGGGGGACTAAAGGATCGAACCGTGCAACGACTTCCAAAACATTGTGTTTGTCGTTCTAACAACACATTTATTCAACCAACAGACGAAATATACTACTAATTGTACATAAAACAGCAGCAGCAGCAACCAGGGCTGTGGGTGCAACAGATGCAGTAAGCAGGCCAGAAGAGTGAAGACGCAGCTCTCTCTTTCAAACCAAACATCAGCCATCATTACAAAAGGGCCACAAAAAAGAACAAGTGTATGCATCAAACTAAATAAAGATCCTACTACACCAAGTGTACGCATCTAACTAACTGGCTCAGTTAGACGTTACTATCTATTAAGCTGTGGAGATTGGCTGACGGCTTGA
Source organism: Triticum urartu (assembly GCF_056163025.1). NCBI lineage: Eukaryota > Viridiplantae > Streptophyta > Magnoliopsida > Poales > Poaceae > Triticum > Triticum urartu. The sequence goes on from NC_141878.1 coordinate 493,356,091, forward strand.
ACCAGATGGGTGCCTGACGGGGGAAACTCCAGCCAACAGGTCGAAGTCTGATACTTGCGACCCTCTCTCCTACTTTGGGCTGCAGAGCATGGCGGCACATATCAGGGTATGGTGCATGCAGAGACGCATGGTACGCTGTGTACACACAGTTTTGCCTGATGAACAAAACCGAGCTGCCATCATGATCCTTGCATGGTACTGAGATTGTCCACAGGCGAAATAATGAGCTTGATTACCTTTGTGGGGAGCGAATTCCAGCCACTCTTTCGGCGGACGCTACTTGGTTCTGTCATTGTTAGTGCTTGGGTTTCGGACGAGGGGGGAGGCGCCTTAGCGGGGATGGAAGATTGGACGATATTATGTGCGGACAAAGATGGAGAAGCGAATATATGCTACAGGAAGTGGGCAGGTGATGATGACTACAGCACGCCGCTTGACTTACGAGACACATACCAGCAGCATAGGGTCATGTCGATGCCAGACAACTTGCTTGAGTGATCACAGTACTGGTACTCCCTACAGTGCTATGCCCTAACTTGCTTGAGTAGAGTAGTAGAGTAGGACTCTGCTCTACTACTAGAACCGGAGTAGTATATTCTAATCTAAAATAGTTACAAACTTCAATGCCCGAGCGTGGAACGACTACGAACCGTGCTCAAAGACCATGAAGGCGTCTCGTCCTCTTCCTCCCTCCCTCTCGCACCGCCCATGAAGGCGCCTCGCCGTATCTGCGCTCCATCTAACCCTTCCATCCAAACATCTTTTTGGTTAGCATTAGTTCAGAGCTAGTTCAAGGTTAGAATCTAACTCTAACCTCTAACTGAGTTAGCGTATCCAAACAGGGCCCGTCTCTACGTGGTGTTTGGACATGGGCGACAACCTCAACGCCAACGGTGCTGCTCCCGTTGCACCGTATGTGTTTCTGTCCTTCCTGTTTGAAATCGTGGTAGAATTCATGTTTCTACTCTGTATCCTACTACTATGCTAGTCCACATGATTAGTTTCATCTCTGTTATAGCCGTCATGATTTATTTTGTGCTCATTCGGATTAAATCTCGTAGTAACTTGCTCATATATTCAACTGGCGCAACGTCCCCTACAGCCACTCCCGTTTCATGGACGGCCTGGTCGATGCCTCCAAGGAGCCCTTCGTCCACTGCTATGAGTGCCCGATGTCGTTTTGTGGCTCGCTGGCGGACATGGTGCATCACCTCACGGATGCGTGCAACGGTCACTGCTGGCCCTTGGCAGAGAACATCAAGTACGAGACGTGCTACCCGTTCACCATGCCGGAGTCGCTGGAGGATCACCGCCGCCTGCTAGTCTTGGAGGAGGACGGCAGCATCTTCCTCTTGATCGTGGGCACCGGCGAGTCCAGCGCAGGCCGCCGCCCCGTCTCTGTAATGTGCGTCAGGGGCGACGCCGCTGACGCTGACATTGACATGAGGTCGATGTACGGGTGCGTGGTCAGTGTTACTATCCCTCCGGGTCGTGTGGGTGGCGACACCGGCCTCATCGAACAGACTTGGACTCTGGGGAGCTGGGACTATCCCGCCAATGTGGACTTGGAAAACCCATGGCATCCTTTACCCGCCGACGCGGTGCACGGGGACTCCAAGGAGGTTCACCTAGACATGCGCATTATCAAGTTAAATGTTGATCATTAGTCTTCGCTCAATGTAATCCGTTGTCTAAGCATGTGGAGACTTCCATGCAGGATCTTGCTCTATTGGAGTATCACGCATGAATAAAAGTGTATCCGTTTATGGTTTAGTCTAGAATCTTCCATGTATGAATTTTTACTACAGTACTGGTGAAAGACTTATGATGAACCATTTCTTACATCTCCTCTGCCCGCTTGCAAGTCATCCTGATTTATTCCCTCCGTCTAGGTGTATAAGGGCACGGTTAATATTACTTAATAGTATAGCCAACTGTTGACTATAAGAAAGTGCCATGTCATCTGTAGCCAACATGTATAACAATCGATACTAAAAAACTAATTCTTACTAGTGTGTATGCACGTGCAATGCACGTCTTAACAGTATGGTGTGATTCCACCAAAAAAATAATTTGAAAAATGAATTCCGAGTAAAAAATAATATTGTTGATGCACACGAAATAGAGTTTAGAAATTTACTAATTGGTAGTACAAAATGCAACTACTGCCTGCGGTCATCCAGAATTTTTCGAAGAATATATAAAAAAGTACGTGGTGGAACCCACAAATTGTTTACTTCAATTTTAGTTTGTCCTCCAGACCATCTCACATCGGCTCACAACCAAATCTTTTTTTACTCATCACAACCTGAGAATTGCAACATAGTAGAGGAGGCATAGGTCTTCTTTTAGGAAGGTATGACACGATGCAGCGATGGTTCCAGAACCAAGTAGATTCAGCTGCAGGCACTGTTCACTACGAATCCCTCCAATATCAGCCATTAGATTTAGGAGATGAGTGGCTAGGATTGATGCTCTAGGTGCAATCCAGGACTCGTATACTATATAGTAGTAGTAGTATAGATAGTATAGAAAAGATCATTTCTTGCAAAGCACAATAAGTGTTATTTCTTCACAAGTTTTGGATGCAGGTTGAACAGTTGAACGCTTTTGTTTGCAAAATATACCTTTTTATCTATTTCACCCGGATGTTTGTGAGCTCTAGAGATGAAATAATATCCGAAGAAACCTATCGATACCCGTTACACATGAGATGACCCCCACATCCTTTGTCAAAATAAATAACTCCCCGATCAATGTGTTTCACTCTTCGGTGCAATGCACGGGCACCTTACTACTATAGATTAGTACGACCAAAAATTGAACTAACATTATATATAGTATGATAAATGTTGATGCATGTCACCTAAAATTATATCATTCTAAACTATGTTCAAATACGAATCCAATGATATAGTTTTTGTTGACATGCACTACCATTTTGTCAGTTAAATCTTCAGTCAAATTCAATGGGGGGATAATAAACCACGACCGATGTAGTACAAGTGTAGAGGGCGGCGCTGCGTGGGAGTCTCACCTCTCACTCCACTCGTGGCGCGGCAGTAAAGCCGTCATATCACAAAACCCAACCACTCCCAGTAATAAGTGGCCTGGTAAAATAAACGGACAAGCAACCATCACATCCCTCCGTCTTTTTTGCATTTCATCTCTCTGCATTTACTTTCTCCGGTTCATCTCGCACACTCGATCCCTAGCTAATACTCCTAGGGCCAGTTCTTTTGGCGGCTTCCCCAGCTTTTCCCACAAGACTAGTCATAGTGGAGAGTAACAATAAGGCGCCTCACTCATTTATTTGGGCTTCTAAACTACTACTCCGTCCTGGTTTATTCCTCACCATTGTAATTTGTGCTAAATTTTGACCAAAGATTTAATTGGTTTATTCCTCAACATTGTAATCCCTCCGTCTAGGTGTGTAAGTCATCTTACGAAAACCAAATAATCCCAAAACACTTAGGCGCGGTGCATTAACTTCTACCTCGTTTCTTGTTTCTTGACATATCAACCAATAAGAGATAAAGAGTGTGCATGCTTTTAATGACTTGAGATATCAAACACGACATGCAGTGGTTAGTTCATTGCATGCAATACTATTAATTAGCAAATAAACATTAACGTTTCTCATTTTCTCCTCCTCCTTGGTCACGGTGCACAGCCTAAGGGCAAGTATAATAGAGACTAGTCAGCAGGCTATAGCATCTTCCACATCAGGAAAATCATAGCTGGAGGAGAGAGAAGTGAGAAGAAAGGACCAAGCGGGCGCTTCGTGAGTCGCCGTGTGATAGCACAAGCAACGAGGAAAAGGAGCCTGCATGCAGCCCATGCGAGCGCTACGGCCGGCGTTCAGCTCCCCCCAGCCAATCCTGTCACTTTCCTTTGCCTAGCACAGCATGCATGCATTAAATGTATAGCCAACACTACAGCCATTCTACTGTATGAACTTTTTCAAATACAGGCTACAGGTGACATGGCTCTACTATAGAGCCGGCAGCAGGCTTTACTATTAACCTTGCTCTAAGATGACTTACTCACCTAGACGGATGGGGTAGTGCATGTGACATGCACTAACATTTCATTAGTTAAATTTATGATCAAAATTTGACACAGATTACAATGGGGACCAATAAACCAGGACGGAGGTAGTAGTTATGGGATTACTAATCTAGAAGCCTAAAAGAATTGGCCCATGGTACTCCTACTAGTAGTAGTACTCAAATTGGAATTCCAATTGCACGGCACAACTTGTTAGGCAAAAAATTCGATACAGGGTGTAGGAAGCGGTTTGGGAATTTGCATACCTTTCCAACCAGTGAGATACTTCGTACAAAGTACGACAGAGAAATAACCACGGAGAAGGAAGCTAAAAGTAAACAATCAAACGAGCATTTTTGCATTTGTTTTGCAGTGAATCGTTTCACAAGCTTGACTAGTGTTGTTTTTCTACTTTTACAAAAACCGCATCGTAATGTTAAAACGTGCATTTGCACGTACATAAGTAATAGTAGTACTCCCTCCGTCTAGGTGTATAAGTCTTCCCTCCTTCTTGGTCACGGTGCACAACCAAAGATGACTTATTGACCTGGACGGAGGGAGTAGCACAGTTAGCAAGCATATATCGAGAGAGACGTGTAGTGCGATAGTATATAGTAAAGTTTGTGCTATATGCACGTACTTGCAAAATGCGTACGAATACACAAGGTTTCCAAACTTTCCCTTTTACATACTTAATTAAGGACGCTAAAAATTCCTGAACGTTCGGCATTTATCATTTGCATCCCAAAACTAATGAGATCGACTTACGAAACAAAAATTATACTCCTCCTAAAAGCCACGACGCTCGCAGGAGCGCTTGCGGCGCGCCACGAGTGCCCTGGTGCGCGGATGTTTCCCAGCGCGCCGACACAACGCCTCTTCCTCAGCCTCGCAACTCACGAGGTGCTGATTGGCGGCTTGCCGGCGGGCGAGCGTGATCTCACCGGTGTGGTGATCCGACGCCAACAGGTACTCCTCCTCGCTGGAAGCATGCACCCGGTCCACGTACCGCCAAGCGTAGATGAGGCGCTTGGGCCCGACTGCACTCAGGGCGTCGGCACAGGCGTCCTCCGCCACCCTCACGGCCCTCGCACGAGCCTTCTGCCAAAGAGCCAATCGCCTGACTCTCTCGGACGCGACATAGGCCTCCCAGGCAGCTTGTTCCACGGTACACTTCTCTTCCTCGGCCTTCTTCTCCGCCTCTATTTTGGCGCGCTCTGCTGGAGGCAAAGCCTCCCACAAGGCGACATCCATTTTTTCCAAAGCTCCTGAAGGCTGGGGGGGCTCGGGGGGCGGCGCGGCGTTCTCCTCGTAGCGGGGAGCCGACGCGTCCTCCGGCGCGTGTGCTGGCGAGATTGGGAACGCCGACGCGTCCACCTCGACGCGTCGTGGCGAGGAGCGGAACGCCAACGTGTCCTCCTCGACTAGTGGCGGCGAGGAACGGAACGGCGACGCGTCGTGGCGAGGAGCGAAACGCCGACGCGTCCTCCTCGACTAATGGCGGCGAGGAAAGCGGCGAGGAGCGGAACACCGACGCGTCCTCCTCGACTAGTGGCGGCGAGGAATGGAACGGCGACGCATGACCGTCCGCGCGGTGCAGCGAGGGGCTCCTAGGGCTTGGGAGGGGCGATGCCATGGTGGTCGACATGAGAGGGAGGGGGAGGAGATAGCGGTGAACGTGAATGTGAGGGGGAGGAGATAGCGATGTCGTGGGAGGCGCAATATTTATAGCGAGCAATGGCACACCTACGTAAGATATGGACTGAGTTGCACTGACTTAACTGCAGGTCCAGTTGCGTCACTGACATGTGGGCCAGACCCCTGTTGGGCCCATATGTCAGTGACCCAATGCACCTACAGTTAAGTAACAGCTACGTGGGCATATTTGTTGGAGAGTTTGGCAGGCATATTGTTTCCACACATGGAGAGGAAAAGATTTGGAGACGAACGGGCTTCCTGTAGGTATGGGGAACGGTGCATAATAAGTCATATTGCATGCCGGGCTAGGTATAGTCTCAAGTCATTAAAAACATACACGCCCCACACATGTTCATATTTCAAGGTGCACTAAATTATTGCATGCGATGATTAAGGCTAGCCATAATGGTGGTATCTTAGCTGGTATCATGCACACGGGAATAGCAAACATGCTGATGTGGCAAAGAATTAAAGAAGAGAGGGGCGTTAGAGGGGGGTTAGAGTAACTAGTGTTCATGCATGCATCTTGTTTTCCATTCACATTTTACAAGTAAAATTCATGGACAAACTTTGACCCAAAGTACGATGGGGACTAGTAAACCAGAATGGAGGTAGTAGTTTTTTTAATCAAAGAAGGGTTTCCCCTTTCGATTTTCATTACTGAAAACCAGGATCTAAATCTAAACCATAGTATTTTCCCTAGAACTACCAGGTTCAACATCTCGCAACATAAACCCATACAACCTCCATCGCAAAAAAAACCATACAACCATACGCCAAGGAGGTACGTAGTACTATGAATTCCATTTTCTCTCCATACCAATCGTTCTAAAAACTACTTACTACTTATAACGCGCCATTGAAAATCGGAACTCTTAACCGCGCTAAAAACGATATTTTAAACGTGGCTACTCGATCTGTGGCAACTGGCGAGCCACCGTGCTCCAAGTCGTTCACCTGTGGTCCCGACCATCAACTCCTACGGATCAAATTATCACGCGACCTGACTATTCCTACAAAGGTGCTCCATCATGTACCCGGTACCCGCGAATGCAGCAATCGTGCACCTAGGGTTTTAGGGTTTATTTGTTAACGTCGCCTTTACGTAACACTCATGTGTGCGAGACAGCGAGAGGCCGACTGCGTGCGTGCGCTTCTTCTCTTCGTATATGTACTCCACCGTTTGTCTGGTGTCCAAAAAATTATAATAACTACTAGCAATGTGCCAATGCATTGCCACATGATCAAAGTAGATTAATACATATTCACCGATTTGATAGAAAAAAGTCTAGTTTTGAAATACGTATATCACTAAAAATATGTTATGTTTCACTCAAAATATATTCCTTTGGTGGTTTTGATGAGATAAGGGAGGAATGTTGTTGGTTTCAAGATTCGAGAAGTGGTATATGTCTAATTTCTACTCTTACTAGCAAGATGCCCGTGCGTTGCACGGAACATCAAGATCTTGTGGGAGAAAAGGATGAACGAGGGAAGGCCTTATCTGCAAATGTGGTGAAGAGTGCGGGTAAATTGCCATATTTTCCTTCCTATCCGTTAGATATAAATCGGACGACCTACATTGCAGGATGGCAGGCCCACCATCATCACCAACTCTATTTTTTATCTCTACTCTTATAAAAAGCATTGTCGGTGATGATCATGTGCCTGCCATCCTGCAATATAGGTCGTCCAATCTATATCTGATGGATAGGAAGGAAACTATGGCAATTTTGCAAAAAGATACCCACACCCCTCTCCACATTTGCAAATAAGGCCTTCCCTCGTTCATCCTTTTCCCCCACAAGATAAACTACTCACACAAGTGCATCTTGATGTTCCGTGCAACGCATGGGCATCTTGCTAGTTGTTGCAAAAAGCCCATGTGCGTGAGAGAGAGAGGGAGTGGAGGACGACGGAGTGCATGTGTGACAAAGACACAAGGAGTGTGTGTGCGATAGGTATCAACTTAAAATGAGGCGATAGTGTGTGTGTGTGTGCACGATCAAGAGGGCGTGTCTCAAGAAGGGAAGAAAAATCTACATAGATACAAGGAGCGGGAGAGAGACATGTATGTGATGGTGGAAGCACGAGTGTGCGGGTGTATAAACCTATCTAGAGGCTAGCTAGTCGATAAATGTTTGTGAGAGAAATACGAGTCGGGGTGCGAAAGCGAGAGTTTTCTGTGTGTGAGAGAGAGACGGTAGTCGGGAAGGGGAGTGCAAGCAGGAGTTGTGTGTGTGTATCTGTGAGAGAGAGAGGAGACGGTAGTCGGGGTTGTCTGATCGGTAAACAAATGAATAATGTCAGTCTGGGATGGAGACGAAAAGGAGACCGCAACAAATGTTGTTTCTACAAGAGAGAGAGAGAGAGTAATTTTAGTGGTATGAGTCATATGTAGAGACATATAGGGTGTGTGAGAGAATCCCATAGAGAGAAAGACAAAGTGAAAGACGAGTGGAGACTGTGTGTGTGGCGGTGAAAAAGAAAGCTTAGGTACCGAGTGATACAAGAGAACAGTAGAGACGTGAGAGATAATGAAAACCATGTAATGTATAATGATAGGGAGAGTGTGACACTTCTCAAGGTAGACATCGAGAGACCATATTTGCGAGGATAGGAGAAACATGAAGTGAGCGTGCGGGTGAGCTCGAGAAAAGAGAGTGATAGCTACCTGGAGGAGCATGCATGCGAGAGAGATGGGCGTGAAAGGAGTGAACAAAAAAGGGATTCAAATATTTGAATTCGAGATGATGATACATGTAATCCATACTTGAACCAAAATTGATCTATCAAACATGCATACTCATATGAATTCACACACATCTATGTTATTTAATATGTAGATATTACCGATCCATACATTTTAGTAGAACATAATTTAGTTAATTTTTTTCGAATTCAACCTTAAGATTTCGAGATCGTTGTATTTGTAAATCATATTATACATATAAAGGAGCAGAATTCTTTGTTGTGCTTTTGAAAGTATATATAAAAAATGATGTATATAGAATGTAATTCCAATTGAAAATGGATCCTGCCCGAAAAAAATTAGAATACAAATGGGATTCGAATTGAGTTGGCACGGTAAACATGCACTCTGCAAAATTTGAACGAAGCGGGGAAAGTCGCAGTAATCGCCCGAAACCAAAATCTGCGAGATGGAAATCACTACTGCCTATCCCTGCCACGCAAAGCCTATCTGCTGGATTTCTATAGGTTTCGATAGGGGTAGGTTTGTAATTTCACCCAAACGTGACGTAACCGCCTCTCACCCGGATTCATACATGGTGGGCGCCAAAACACAGTGTCTCCTCGGCCGAAATCGACTCCCTCCCCGATTCATATTCATACACGGTGGGCGCCAAAAACAAACTCTCATCGCAAATATTCGGTGTATGCGAGATTACTGTCCTATCCCCAACCGACTAATGTTGCTGTGGTGTAGTAGAAATTTGAAACGGGGGCTAAGTTTGTAAATTTCCTCGCATTTGAGACAAGCGCGCCCTAAATACATGGTTCCCCCTTCCTCTCTACCTCCCTTTTCTCCATTCATACTCCGTTGGCGCCAAAACACCCTCTCCACCCCACCCTCCTCCGTCCGCCGCCGTCCGCCACCCCATCCACCGCCGTCCTCCTCCACCATGCCGGAGCTGATACCCCGATGCCGCCGTCCATTACAAGAGATCGACCTCTCTCACCCACGGCTTCGGACCGGGATCCTTGCATCCCGTCCTCTCGCTTCATCCCCGCTGTCGTCCACCTTGCCGGCGCCGCTCCTACGACCATCTCGTCCACTGTGCCCCGCCGCCACCGTCTACCCTCCTAGATCTACTTCCACGCCGTCGACAGCCATCGCTACTGCAGCACCGTCAAATTCTCAGCAGATGCATACACGGTGCCGCACCAGAGGTGGTACTCTTTCGTACCTGCTGAACTTATTTATCGCAGCAAGAAAATAGATCGCCACTGCTTTACTCTGATTTCTTGTCTTGGTTGCGAAGTTGCCTTTGCCCGGTTTGCACCTTCAGATCCGCCATGGCACGCTCAACACTATACTCCCAATGCTTATGGTTTTCCCCTTTTATATTCCACACTAGTTAAATCACAGTAGACTAAATTTCAAAATTGGGTTAGTCGATTTTTCAGAGCTCGCCGGAGTTCGCCGGTGCGATCGAAGGGGCTTGGGTGGTTGTGGGGCCTCACCGAATGAAGAAAACTCGATGCGGGTGGGGGTTGGGGTGGGGGTGGGGGTGGCGGAGGAACACAGGCGGTGGGGGCCGGTGGTCCGGCCGGCGGACCGTGCGGTGTTTTGTATGGGAAGAATCAGAGACGAGGAAGAAGAAGGGTTAGGAGACGTAGGATCTTCATCCAGCCGCCTGAAATGGTCGAGAGACAACTGGGAGTTGCATTCTTAATGCGCTCTGGTTCATCATGTGTGGGCACTGTGCAACCAACATTTTATTATCCAAAATCTGCTTCTTCTTCTTTACCATGTTCCTCTTCCGTTCTTCTTTAGCATGTACTCTCTCCATTCCTAAATACAAGTCTTTGTATAGATTCCACCATGGACTACATACGGAGCAAAATGAGTGAATCTACACTCTAAAATGTATCTGGATACATCTGTATGTGATCCATAGTGGAAATCTCTACCAAGACTTATATTTTGGAACGGAGGGAGTATGATAGTAGTACACTATGTTCCTTGTACTAAAGATGAGCAGGGACATTTGCATTGTAGAGGTCTATACGGTCAGTTGTGATGGACACTTTGAGCCTCTTTGATTCGTAGGATCTTGTACACATAGGAATAGGATTCGTAGTGGCCTACCCACTTGAATCCTATAAGAATAACAAGGAAATACGGGGAGTTGTGTCGCCTTTGAGAGTTACACTGATATTAACAGTACCGCACCTTCACTTGAAGAGAGCTGGTATCCGAAGCCTTTCTAACTGTACCGGCAATACTAGCACATATATTCCAATAAGTTCCACTTTGCTGATTTTACCCTGATGCTTAAGGTTTTCCCGTTATATCTACACTATGATCTGTGTAGCTGCTTTGTGTCGTACTAGCAGCAGTCCACTCTTGAAGCTAAACACTGTAATGACTTACAAAATTGGCACCAAGGCATTGAGTGCCATTATGGATGCAATGAAAATCATATGCTCCCCACCTATTGATTCTTGTTCAGAATATGATCCTAATGACTATTCTGTTGGGGAATGTAGTAATTTCAAAAAAATTCCTACGCACACGCAAGATCATGGTGATGCATAGCAACGAGAGGGGAGAGTGTTGTCTACGTACCCTCGTAGACCGAAGCGGAAACGTTGACGCAACGTAGAGGAAGTAGTCGTACATCTTCCCGGTCCAACCGATCCAAGCACCGTTACTCCGGCACCTCCGAGTTCTTGGCACACGTTCAGCTCGATGACGCTCCCCGGGCTCCGATCCAGCAAAGCTTAGGGGAGGAGTTCCGTCAGCACGACGGTGTGGTGACGATCTTGATGTTCAACTGTCGCAGGGCTTCGCCTAAGCACCGCTACAATATGACCGAGGTGGAATATGGTGGAGGGGGGCACCGCACACGGCTAAGGAACGATCACGAAGATCAACTTGTGTGTTCTAGGGTGCCCCTTGCCCCGTATATAAAGGAGCCAAGGGGAGGGGGCGGCCGGCCAAGGAGGGCGCGCCAAGGGGGAGTCCTACTCCCACCGGGAGTAGGACTCCCTTCTTTCCTAGTTGGAGAAGGAGAAGTGGGAAAGAGGAGGGAGAGGGAAAGGAAAGGGGGGGCCGCCCCCCTCTCCTTGTCCTATTCGGACTAGGGAGGGGAGGGGCGCGCGGCCACCTCTTGCCTCCTTTCCTCTTCTCCCTTAGGGCCCATGTAGGCCCAATAACCCTCGGGGGGGTTCCGGTAACCCCCCGGTACTCCGGTAAAATCCCGATTTCACCCGGAACGATTCCTATATCCAAATATAGGCTTTCAATATATCGATCTTTATGTCTCGACCATTTTGAGACTCCTCGTCATGTCCATGATCACATCCGAGACTCCGAACAACCTTCAGTACATCAAAATACATAAACTCATAATGAAACTGTCATCGTAACGTTAAGCGTGCGGACCCTACGGTTCGAGAACAATGTAGACATGACCGAGACACGTCTTCGGTCAATAACCAATAACGGAACCTGTATGCTCATATTGGTTCCTACATATTCTATGAAGATCTTTATCGGTCAGACCGCATAACAACATATGTTGTTCCCTTTGTCATCGGTATGTTAGTTGCCCGAGATTCAATCGTCGGTATCTCAATACCTAGTTCAATCTCGTTACTGGCAAGTCTCTTTACTCGTTCCGTAATACATCATCTCACAACTAACTCATTAGTTGCAATGCTTGCAAGGCTTATGTGATGTGCATTACCGAGAGGGCCCAGAGATACCTCTCCGACAATCGGAGTGACAAATCCTAATCTCGAAATACGCCAACCCAACATGTACCTTTGGAGACACCTGTAGAGCTCCTTTATAATCACCCAGTTACGTTGTGACGTTTGGTAGCACACAAAGTGTTCCTCCGGTAAACGGGAGTTGCATAATCTCATAGTCATAGGAACATGTATAAGTCATGAAGAAAGCAATAGCAACATACTAAACGATTGAGTGCTAAGCTAACGGAATGGGTCAAGTCAATCACATCATTCTCCTAATGATGTGATCCTGTTAATCAAATAACAACTCTTTGTCTATGGTTAGGAAACATAACCATCTTTGATTAACGAGCTAGTCAAGTAGAGGCATACTAGTGACACTAATAACAACTCTTTGTCTATGGTTAGGAAACATAACCATCTTTGATTAACGAGCTAGTCAAGTAGAGGCATACTAGTGACACTCTGTTTGTCTATGTATTCACACATGTATTATGTTTCCGGTTAATACAATTCTAGCATGAATAATAAACATTTATCATGAAATAAGGAAATAAATAATAACTTTATTATTGCCTCTAGGGCATATTTCCTTCAGTCTCCCACTTGCACTAGAGTCAATAATCTAGTTCACATCGCCATGTGATCTAACATCAATAGTTCACATCTTTATGTGGTTAACAGCCATAGTTCACATCAATATGTGACCAACACCCAAAGGGTTTACTAGAGTCAGTAATCTAGTTCACATTGCTATGAGATTAACACCCAAAGAGTACTAAGGTGTGATCATGTTTTGCCTGTGAGAGAAGTTTAGTCAATGGGTCTGCCATATTCAGATCCGTAAGTATTTTGCAATTTTCTATGTCTACAATGCTCTGCACGGAGCTAATTTAGCTAATTGCTCCCACTTTCAATATGTATCCAGATGAAGATTAAGAGTCATCCGGATCAGTGCCAAAACTTGTATCGACGTAACCCTTTTACGACGAACCTTTTGTCACCTCCATAATCGAGAAACATATCCTTATTCCACTAAGGATAATTTTGACCGCTGTCTAGTGATCTACTCCTAGATCACTATTGTACTCCCTTGCCAAAATTAGTGTAGGGTATACAATAGGTCTGGTACACAGCATGGCATACTTTATAGAACCTATGGCCAAGGCATAGGGAATGACTTTCATTCTCATTCTATTTTCTGCCATGGTCGGGCTATGAGTCTTACTCAACTTCACACCTTGTAACACAGGCGAGAATTCTTTCTTTGACTGTTCCATTTTGAACTACTTCAAAATCTTGTCAAGGTATGTACTCATTGAAAAAACTTATCAAGCGTCTTGATCTATCTGTATAGATCTTGATGCTCAATATGTAAGCAGCTTCACCGAGGTTTTCTTTGAAAAAATCCTTTCAAACACTCCTTTATGCTTTGCAGAATAATTCTACATTATTTCCGATCAACAATATGTCATACACATATACTTATCAGAAATGCTGTAATGCTCCCACTCACTTTCTTGTAAATACAGGCTTCACCGCAAGTCTGTATAAAACTATATGCTTTGATCAACTTATCAAAGCGTATATTCCAACTCCGAGATGCTTGCACCAGTCCATAGATGGATCGCTAGAGCTTGCATATTTTGTTAGCACATTTAGGATTGACAAAACCTTCTGGTTGTATCATATACAACTCTTCTTTAAATCCATTAAGGAATGTAGTTTTGTTTATCCATTTGCCGGATTTCATAAAATGCGGCAATTGCTAACATGATTCGGACAGACTTAGGCATAGATACGAGTGAGAAACCCTCATCGTAGTCAACACCTTGAACTTGTCGAAAACCTTTTGCGACAATTCTAGCTTTGTAGATAGTAACACTACTATCAGCGTCCGTCTTCCTCTTGAAGATCCATTTATTTTCTATGGCTTGCCGATCATCGGGCAAATCCATCAAAGTCCATACTTTGTTCTCATACATGGATCATATCTCAGATTTCATGGCCTCAAACCATTTCGTGGAATCTGGGCTCATCATCGCTTCCTCATAGTTCGCAAGTTCGTCATGGTCTAGTAACAAGACTTCTAGAATAGGATTACCATACCACTCTGGTGCAGATCTCACTCTGGTTTACCTACGAGATTCGGTAGTAACTTGATCTGAAGTTACATGATCATTATCATTAGCTTCCTCACTAATTGGTGTAGTAGTCACAGGAACAGATTTCTGTGATGAACTACTTTCCAATAAGGGAGAAGGTACAATTACCTTATCAAGTTCTACTTTCCTCCCACTCACTTCTTTCGAGAGAAACTCCTTCTCTAGAAAGGATCCATTCTCAGCAACGAACATCTTGCCTTCGGATCTGTGATAGAAGGTGTACCCAACATTTTTCTTTTGGGTATGAAGACGCACTTCTCCGATTTGGGTTTGAGCTTATCAGGTTGAAACTTTTTCACATAAGCATTGCAACCTCAAACTTTAAGAAACGACAGCTTAGGTTTCTTGCCAAACCATAGTTCATACGGTGTCGTCTCAACGGATTTAGATGGTGCCCTATTTAACGTGAATGCAGCTGTCTCTAATGCATAATCCCAAAACGATAGTGGTAGATTGGTAAGAGACATCATAGTTCGCACCATATCTAATAAAGTACGGTTATGACGTTCGGACACACCATTATGCTGTGGTGTTCCAGGTGGCGTGAGTAGTGAAACTATTTCACATTGTTTTTAACTGAAGGCCAAACTCGTAACTCAAATATTTTACTTCTGCGATCATATCGTAGAAACTTTTTATTTTTGTTACGATGATTCTCCACTTCACTCTGAAATTCTTTGAACTTTTCAAATGTTTCAGACTTGTGTTTCATCTAGTAGATATACCCATATCTTTTCAAATCATCTGTGAAGGTCAGAAAATAACGATACCCGCCGCGAGCCTCAACACTCATCGGATCACATACATCAGTATGTATTATTTCCAATAAGTCAGTTGCTCGCTCCATTGTTCCGGAGAACGGAGTCTTAGTCATCTTGCCCATAAGGCATGGTTCGCAAGCATCAAGTGATTCATAATCAAGTGATTTCAAAATCCCATCAGCATGGAGTTTCTTCATGTGCTTTACACCAATATGACCTAAATGGCAGTGCCACAAATAAGTTGCACTATCATTATTAACTTTGCATCTTTTGTCTTCAATATTATGAATATGTGTATCACTACGATCGAGATCCAATGAACCATTTTCATTGGGTGTGTAACCATATAAGGTTTTATTCATGTAAACAGAACAACAATTATTCTCTAACTTAAATGAATAACCGTATTGCAATAAACATGATCAAATCATATTCATGCTCAACGCAAACACCAAATAACACTTATTTAGGTTCAACACTAATCCCGAAAGTATAGGGAGTGTGCGATGATGATCATATCAATCTTGGAACTACTTCCAACACACATCGTTATTTCACCCTTAACTAGTTTCTGTTCATTCTGCAGCTCCCGTTTCGAGTTACTACTCTTAGCAACTGAACCAGTATCAAATACCGAGGGGTTGCTATGAACACTAGTAAAATACACATTAATAATCTGTATATCAAATATACCTTTGTTCACTTTGCCATCCTTCTTATCCACCAAATACTTGGGGCAGTTCCGCTTCCAGTGACCAGTCCCTTTGCAGTAGAAGCACTTAGTCTCAGGCTTAGGACCAGACTTGGGCTTCTTCACTTAAGTAGCAACTTGCTTGCCGTTCTTCTTGAAGTTACCCTTCTTCCCTTTGCCCTTTTATTGAAACTAGTGGTCTTGTCTACCATCAACACTTGATGCTCTTTCTTGATTTCTACCTTCATTGATTTCATCATCATGAAAAGCTCGGGAATCGTTTTCGTCATCCCTTGCATACTAAGTTCATCACGAAGTTCTACTAACTTGGTGATGGTGACTAGAGAATTCTGTCAATCACTATCTTATGTGGAAGATTAACTCCCACTTGATTCAAGCGATTGTAGTACCCAGACAATCTGAGCACATGCTCACTAGTTGAGCGATTCTCCTCCATCTTTTGGCTATAGAACTTGTTGGAGACTTCATATCTCTCAACTCGGGTATTTGCTTGAAATATTAACTTCAAGTCCTGGAACATCTGATATGGTCCATGACGTTCAAAACGTCTTTGAAGTCCCGATTCTAAGCCGTTAAGCATGGTGCACTAAACTATCAAGTAGTCATCATATTGAGCTAGCCAAACGTCCATAACGTCTGCATCTGCTCCTGCAATAGGTCTGTCACCTAGCGGTGCATCAAGCACATAATTCTTCTGTGCAGCAATGAGGATAAACCTCAGATCACGGATCCAATCCGCATCATTGCTACTAACATCTTTCAACACAATTTTCTCTAGGAACATATCAAAATAAACACAGGGAAGCAACAATGCGAGCTATTGATCTACAACATGATTTGCAAAATACTACCAGGACTAAGTTTATGATAAATTAAAGTTCAATTAATCATATTACTTAAGAACTCCCACTTAGATAGACATCCCTCTAATCCTCTAAGTGATCACGTGATCCAAATCAACTAAACCATAACCGATCATCACGTGAAATGGAGTAGTTTTCAATGGTGAACATCGCTATGTTGATCATATCTACTATATGATTCACGCTCGACCTTTCGGTCTCAGTGTTCCGAGGCCATATCTGCATATGCTAGGCTCGTCAAGTTTAACCTGGGTATTCTGCGTGTGCACAACTGGCTTGCACCCATTGTAGATGGACGTAGAGCTTATCACACCCGATCATCACTTGGTGTCTGGGCACGACGAACTTTGGCAATGGTGCATACTCAGGGAGAACACTTTTTATCTTGAAATTTAGTGAGAGATCATATTATAATGCTACCGTCAATCAAAGCAAGATAAGATGCATAAAAGATAAACATCACATGCAATCAATATAAGTGATATGATATGGCCATCATCATCTTGTGCCTGTGATCTCCATCTCCGAAGCACCGTCATGATCACCATCGTCACCGGCGCGAAACCTTGATCTCCATCGTAGCATCATTGTCGTCTCGCCAATCTTATGCTTCTACGACTATCGCTACCGCTTAGTGATAAAGTAAAGCATTACAGGGCGATTGCATTGCATACAATAAAGCGACAACCATATGGCTCCTGCCAGTTGCCGATAACTTGGTTACAAAACATGATCATCTCATACAATAAAATTTAGCATCATGCCTTGACCATATCACATCACAACATGCCCTGCAAAAACAAGTTAGACGTCCTCTACTTTGTTTGTTGCAAGTTTTACGTGGCTGCTACGGGCTTAAGCAAGAACCAATCTTACCTACGCATCAAAACCACAACGATAGTTTGTCAAGTTGGTGTTGTTTTAACCTTCGCAAGGACCAGGCGTAGCCACACTCGTTTCAACTAAAGTTGGAGAAACTGACACCCGCCAGCCACCTGTGTGCAAAGCACGGCGGTAGAACCAGTCTCGCGTAAGCGTACGCGTAATGTCGGTCCGGGCCGCTTCATCCAAGAATACCGCCGAACCAAAGTATGACATGCTGGTAAGCAGTATGACTTATATCGCCCACAACTCACTTGTGTTCTACTCGTGCATATAACATCAAACCATAAAACTTGTCTCTGATGCCACTGTTGGGGAACGTAGTAATTTCAAAAAAATTCCTACGCACACGCAAGATCATGGTGATGCATAGCAACGAGAGGGGAGAGTGTTGTCTACGTACCCTCGTAGACCGAAGCGGAAGCGTTGACGCAACGTAGAGGAAGTAGTCGTACGTCTTCCCGGTCCAACCGATCCAAGCACCGTTACTCCGGCACCTCCAAGTTCTTGGCACACGTTCAGCTCGATGACGCTCCCCGGGCTCCGATCCAGCAAAGCTTCGGGGAGGAGTTCCGTCAGCACGACGGTGTGGTGACGATCTTGATGTTCAACTGTCGCAGGGCTTCGCCTAAGCACCGCTACAATATGACCGAGGTGGAATATGGTGGAGGGGGCACCGCACACGGCTAAGGAACGATCATGAAGATCAACTTGTGTGTTCTAGGGTGCCCCCTTGCCCCCGTATATAAAGGAGCCAAGGGGAGGGGGCGGCCGGCCAAGGAGGGCGCGCCAAGGGGGAGTCCTACTCCCACCGGGAGTAGGACTCCCTTCTTTCCTAGTTGGAGAAGAAGTGGGAAAGAGGAGGAAGAGGGAAAGGAAAGGGGGGGCGCCGCCCCCCTCTCCTTGTCCTATTCGGACTAGGGAGGGGAGGGGCGCGCGGCCACCTCTTGCCTCCTTTCCTCTTCTCCCTTAGGGCCCATGTAGGCCCAATAACCCCCGGGGGGTTCCGGTAAAGCCCCGGTACTCCGGTAAAATCCCGATTTCACCCGGAACGATTCCGATATCCAAATATAGGATTTCAATATATCGATCTTTATGTCTCGACCATTTCAAGACTCCTCGTCATGTCCGTGATCACATCCGGGACTCCGAACAACCTTTGGTACATCAAAATACATAAACTCATAATGAAACTGTCATCGTAACATTAAGCGTGCGGACCCTACGGTTCGAGAACAATGTAGACATGACCGAGACACGTCTCCGGTCAATAACCAATAGCGGAACCTAGATGATCATATTGGTTCCTACATATTCTACGAAGATCTTTATCGGTCAGACCGCATAACAACATACGTTGTTCCCTTTGTCATCGGTATGTTACTTGCCCAAGATTCGATCGTCGGTATCTCAATACCTAGTTCAATCTCGTTACTGGCAAGTCTCTTTACTCGTTCCATAATACATCATCTCACAACTAACTCATTAGTTGCAATGCTTGCAAGGCTTATGTGATGTGCATTACCGAGAGGGCCCAGAGATACCTCTCCGACAATCGGAGTGACAAATCCTAATCTCGAAATACGCCAACCCAACATGTACCTTTGGAGACACCTGTAGAGCTCCTTTATAATCACCCAGTTACGTTGTGACGTTTGGTAGCACACAAAGTGTTCCTCCGATAAACGGGAGTTGCATAATCTCATAGTCATAGGAACATGTATAAGTCATGAAGAGAGCAATGGCAACATACTAAATGATCGAGTGCTAAGCTAACGGAATGGGTCAAGTCAATCACATCATTCTCCTAATGATGTGATCCCGTTAATCAAATAACAACTCTTTGTCTATGGTTAGGAAACATAACCATCTTTGATTGACGAGCTAGTCAAGTAGAGGCATACTAGTGACACTCTGTTTGTCTATGTATTCACACATGTATTATGTTTCCGGTTAATACAATTCTAGCATGAATAATAAACATTTATCATGAAATAAGGAAATAAATAATAACTTTATTATTGCCTCTAGGGCATATTTCCTTCATATTCTAACCTCGAGGAGTCAAAGGCAGATGGCCTGTCCTATTCACCCATCAAGGTGCCTGTTCTAATTTGGCAATGTTTTATTGATTGCGGGTATCTTGCATATGTTGTCTTGCATTTCTTCTACTTTGTTGCACCGCCATCTGCTTATTTTACTCATCATATATGTCGAGATGCCATGCCCATCCATTATCAATACATATTCCATCTGTCATCATACCATGTTTTCCCACTCAAATGTTGTTCTTGTGCATCAGACATCAAAAAGGAAGAGGGTTATTGCCGAACCTGAAGGAGCACCAGCAAAGTCCTTGAAAAACGTGGTGGTGCCGGAGAAATCAGACAGCACCCCACTTATATTGGCTGTACAACCAGTGACACAAAACATAGGACCGACTCCAGCAGACTGTACCCATACTTCACTAGCCACACCACTAGCCCCACCACACAGGACCTGCACTCCAGCAAAAGGTATACCGAATTCATTTGCCATAGCACCAGCTCTACCATAGAAAAATCCCACTCCAGCAAAAAGTACAGCAAGTCCACCGGCCGAAGACCTATCCCAACTGCAGAGACGGCCAATTCCTGCAGATTGGAACCCCGTTCCATTTATTCCCAGTTTAAAAGACAATGCTTTCAATGTTGTTAGGGACTACATGCATATATTCCCATCATGGGAAGATTATTGTGAAGATAAACACCATTTTCACATCTTCCTGTCCAATTTACGTGTAAGTGCTATTATTCATGGTTATTGTTTTCCTGTTTTCTGTTGATTGAACACATCAATGATTTACATTACATTGTTGTAACTAGGCGAGGGTCAATCTTGATAGTCATGACAAGCAAAGCTTGCTTGTGATTTTCAAGGAAGAATTGCAGCAGTATCGGTGCTACCTGAGCAAATCACACTTTGATGGCAAGTCTATAAACGAATTTCTGGTGAAGTCTCCTGTGCTAAATTTAGAAGACATTGAATGGAAAAACCTTGTTATGCACTGGTCTCGTTCCCAGGATGAGGTACTGTCTATGAAATCACATGACAATTTGAACTTCTACTTTTCCGCATGTGCCTTACGGATCTTTTTTGCAGGAAATCTGCTCAAAGAAATATTCCGGTTTGACAAGAACGGCAGGATATCGCAAATATGCTGCCCACTGCTTTGCTCTTGTTAGTACCTGTTGTCCTGTATCACTGTACTTGCATACATACCTGGTTCATTATGTGACAGCGGTATGCATGATAGCTTGCTTATCAATTGTTCGCTCCAAATTATCTGATCTGTATGAATGGTTACATTAGTGTGGAATATATCCAATGCCAATGTTTTTTAGCTCTGCATTGTTCTTGTAAGTACATGTTGTCCTTTATCAGTGTACTTATAATGACAGGTAGTTGTTCATGTACCATCACTCTGCAGCTTATTTTCCTTTTCCCTCCATTTTTTGCACATCAGATCTATATTTACTCTTACCATAAGGTTGGTACTGAAGAAGTTTAGCTGTGCATTGCTCTTGGTTGTACCTTTTGCCTGTATCGCTGCACTTACATTTATAGCTACTTGGTATGTAGCATCACTCTTCATCTTATCTTAAATATTCTCCATTTTTTCGTATATTATCACATCTATATTTACTCTTAACAAAATGTAGAATAAAGGCAATGCTTTTGAAGAAGATTCTATGGTAAACTTCTTGAATTGCCCCTCCATCAGCATGGACAAGGCCTTTATAGAGCATGTCTTCACCAATAATGTAAGTTTGTCCATCTCAAGCCTTCAAACTTTGTTGTATATATTTGGTTAGGCATGACTGCAACAGCTGTTTATTTTGGTGTTTGCATCAAATTGCTTGTTTAAAGTTTATTATGTAGTTCATAAACAAAAGTTTTTCCTTTCTCAATTTAAGTTTTTAGTTGTACAACCAAGTTCCTTCTTCATACCATGTAAATTAAACTATACAGAGCAAGTGATCTTCTTTTGCACTGCATGTATGCTTCTGTTCTTCATTCGTAATCCAGTGGTGTGGTGAACCTACCCACTACAGCACAATGTCATATTCTGCAATGTCTTAACTATGAACAATGTCATATCATTCTACTATTATTTAAACCGTCTCTTTATTTGCCAATCTGAAATGGTATGAATTGACAGCACACTAACCATTGATACTTATGAGTTCTTGATCTGTAATCCAGTGGTGTCGTGAAGCTGCCAACTCCTTCATAATGTCATTTCCTGCCATGTCTTGACCTGAACAATACCATATTCTGTTAATGCAATTTTAAATTGTGTCACTTTATTCGTCAGTAAGAAATGTGATGAATTGTCAGCACTGATACTTTTATGTGCAAAACATGTCATCTGTATGTTTGTTTATCTTTCAGAGTGAGGAAGATATAAGTGTTGAACAAGCGCGTTCTCATCATCTTGCTCAGCTGCTTGCGCTGCAGCTCCCTGTTAGGGCTAACCTTTCTTGAACTCTATTGAAGTGCTGTCGGTTTTGTATATTATTTTGTCGGCGTGTTTATTTGCACTGGTGGCGATCTTTGATGCCCAGTGTATGTAATCTGCTGTCTGCTTGTGCTTTATTATCATAGTGGCGAACTTTGATGCCCAGTGGATGTAATATGCCGTAATTTCTTTATTGTATAGTCTAGGTTTTTTCTTATTCACGATGATGCAGTTATTTTACTGTATATATATCCTGTCTTCGTAGTAAACCGGCCAAACCGTAAAATTACGGTACATAATTGGGCCGTCATGCAATCACGATGTAGGTTGGGCCTGAAACGTGACGAACAGCTCACGGGCTGGCAGCAGCCAGAAATGAACCCCGGCCCATGATTGTGCGAACCAAATCATGGGCTTTTAATAGGCCAAAATTGTCTTGGTCCTTGTTTGGCCCAATCAGATATCGGCTGCGAGCAGGCCGGATGCAAAGCGGGCCGTAGTTAGGCCCAACTATATGACGGGCTTTTAACAGGCCGAAATTAATATAGGGCCGAAATGTTAAACGGGCCCTTAACAGGCCAAAACTAATATCAGGTCGAATTACTAAGTGGGCCTTTAGCAAGTGGGCCCAAAAGCATAGTGTCCAGTTGACGGGCCGAATCTGATATGGGCCATAATTGAGCCCAAAGCCTCTTAAAGGGCCGGACCTGATCTGGGCCGTAATTTGGCCCAGAACGTGGTAGGCTTTTAACGGGCCGGATCTCATATGGGCCACTATTAGGCCCGGAGCGTGGCAGGCCATTAATGGACTGGATCAAATATGGGCCGGCTTTTGGCCCAAAACATGGTAGCCAGTTAATGGGCTGGCCTACTAGGGTCCTCAAAATCTTGTGGGCCTACAGCTAGGCCGGCCCATTAATGTCGGCGAAATCTCATGGGCCTTTAGCTGGGCCGGCCCATTATGATCCGCAAGAATCTTGTGGGCCTTTACCTGGGACGGCCCATTATGGCACACAAAAATCTTGTGGGCCTTTACCTGGGCCGGCCCATTATGGCCCACAAAATTTTGTGGGCCTTTAGCTGGGCCAGCCCATTATGGTCCGCAAAATATCATGGGACTTTAGCTGGGCCAGCCCATTATGGTCCGCAAAATCTTGTGGGCCTTCAGTTGGGCCGGCCCATTTAATATTGATGGGCCGGTCCACGTGTCAACATATCATAGGCACGTCTCGCCCATTGGATGAGTGACACCTGTGCCAACGCGGACCTGACACGTGTCTCCTCCAGCCAATGATGATTTTACACGTGGAAAATCCCCATTGGTCGGGGCTGTTAACGGGTTATCGGATCCAAAACCCGACCCGATAGCTTAACGGCATTCCGTTACGGTGGATGCCACGTGTCGGTCACCCTTGACGAAAGCACTTCTGTGACGCGCGATTTATCATCATGGAAGTGGACACTTCCGTGATGATAATTTTGGTAATGTCATGGAACACTTCTACGACAGCACAGGTATGACTATCTTGATTCTGTCATGAAATCGTCATGGATGTACATGCATGAAAAAAAACGCGACCTACTGTGACAAACATGTATCATCACGGAAGTGTATTTTTTTTGTAGTGGGCACACGGAAAGATCTACTAGTAAAAAAGTGCATGCAATTGAAGAGACTAATGTTTTGAGTGGAAAGATGGATGAACTTATGAAATTGTTTGCTAATAAGAGTGCTCCTACTGATCCTAATGATATGCCTTGTCTACTTTGATTGAGAATAATAATGAATCTATGGATGTGAACTTTGTTGGTAGGAACAATTTTGGTAACAACACGTATAGAGGTAATTTTAATTCTAGGCCATTTCCTAGTAATTCCTCTAATAATTATGGTAATTCCTACAACAATTCTTATGGAAATTATAATAAGATTCCCTCTGATTTTGAATCTAGTATTAAAGAATTTATTAGTTCGCAAAAGAGTTTCAATGCTTTGATTGAAGAAAAATTGCTTAAGATTGATGAGTTGGCTAGGAACGTGGATAGAATTTCTCTTCATGTTGATTCTTTGAAACTTAGATCTATTCCACCTAAGCATGATATCAATGAGTCTCTCAAAGCCATGAGAATTTCCATTGATGAGTGCAAAGAAAGAACCGCTAGGATGCGTGCTAAGAAAGATTGCTTTGTAAAAGCGTGTTCTTCTAGTTTCCATGATAATAAGGATGAAGACCTAAAAGTTATTGATGTGTCCCCTATTAAATCCTTGTTTTTCAATATGAATCTTGATAATGATGGAACTGTAGATGAGTCAACTTTAGTTAGAAGGCGTCCCAAAAATTTGGAGTTTTTAGATCTTTATGCTAAAATTGTTAAAAGTGGGATTGAAGAGGTCAAAACTTTAGATAGCAACGAACCCACTATCCTGGATTTCAAGGAATTTAATTATGATAATTGCTCTTTGATAGATTGTATTTCCTTATTGCAATCCGTGCTAAATTCTCCTCATGCTTGTAGTCAAAATAAATCTTTTACTAAACATATCGTTGATGCTTTGATGCAATCTTA
The DNA here is from genome assembly GCF_056163025.1 of Triticum urartu. NCBI lineage: Eukaryota > Viridiplantae > Streptophyta > Magnoliopsida > Poales > Poaceae > Triticum > Triticum urartu. The sequence continues at coordinate 493,380,734 of NC_141878.1, forward strand.
TGAAGAAAAACTTGAGTTGGAAGTTTCTATCCCTAGAAAACTTTATGATGAGTGGGAACCTACTATTAAAATAAAAATTAAAGATCATGAATTCTATGCTTTGTGTGATTTGGGTGCTAGTGTTTCCACGATCCCAAAAACTTTGTGTGATTTGCTAGGTTTCCGTGAATTTGATGATTGCTCTTTAAACTTGCACCTTGCGGATTACACTATTAAGAAACCTATGGCAAAGATTAATGATGTTCTTATTGTTGCAAATAGGAATTATGTGCCGGTAGATTTCATTGTTCTTGATATAGATTGCAATCCTTCATGTCCTATTATTCTTGGTAGACCTTTCCTTAGAACGATTGGTGCAATTATTGATATGAAGGAAGGGAATATTAGATTCCAATTTCCATTAAGGAAGGGCATGGAACAATTCCCTAGAAAGAAAATTAAATTGCCATATGAATCTATTATGAGATCCACTTATGGATTGCCTACCGAAGATGGCAATACCTAGATCTATCTTCGCTTTTATGCCTAGCTAGGGGCGTTACACGATAGCGCTTGTTGGGAGGCAACCCAATTTTATTTTTATTCCTTGCTTTTTGATCCTGTTTAATAATAAATAATTTATCAAGCCTCTATTTTGTTTGTGTTTTTTGTGTTTAAGTAGTGTTTGTGCCAAGTAAAACCGTTGGGAAGACTTGGGGAAAGTCTTTTTGATCTTGCTGTAAAAAACAGAAACTTTAGTGCTCACGAGAATTGCTGCCATTTTTTATTGGAGAGTGCTATTTAGTTAATTATTTTTGAAGATGATTAATAGATAAATTCCTCACGTCCAGCAATTTATTTTAGAATTTTGGGGGTTCCAGAAGTTTGTGTTAGTTACAAATTATTACAGACTGTTCTGTTTTTGACAGATTCTGTTTTTCGTGTGTTGTTTGCTTATTTTGATGAATCTATGGCTAGTAATAGAGTTTATGAACCATAGAGAAGTTGGAATACAGTAGGTTTAACACAAATATAAATAAATAGTTCAGTACAGTACCTTGAAGTGGTGGTTTGTTTTCTTTTACTAAGGGAGCTCACGAAGATTCTCTTTTAAGTTTTGTGTTGTGAAGTTTTCAAGTTTTGGATAAAGATTTGATGGATTATGGAACAAGGAGTGGCAAGAGCCTAAGCTACCCCAAGGTAAAATCCAAGGACACCAAAAAGGCCTCTTTTTTCTTCGTTCATCGGTAACTTTACTTGGAGCTATATTTTTATTCACCACATGAGATGTGTTTTTCTTGCAGCGTCTTGTATGATTTGAGTCTTTCCTTTTTAGTTTACCACAATCATCCTTGCTGTACACACCTTTTGAGAGAGAGACACATGAATCGGAATTTATTAGAATACTCTATGTGCTTCACTTATATCTTTTGAGCTATATAGTTTTTGCTCTAGTGCTTCACTTATATCTTTTAGAGCACGGTGGTGGTCTTATTTTATAGAAATAATTGATCTCTCATGCTTCACTTATATTATTTTGAGAGTCCTTTAGAACAACATGGCAATTTTCTTTTGTCATTATAAAATCTTTCATATAAGTGCATTAAATACTAAGAGAAGTTTGATACTTGATGATTGTTTTGAGATATGGAGATGGTGATATTAGAGTCATGCTAGTTGAGTAGTTGTGAATTTGAGAAATACTTGTGTTGAAGTTTGTGATTCCTGTAGCATGCATATATGGTGAACTGTTATGTGATGAAGTCGGAGCATGATTTATTTATTGATTGCCTTCCTTATGAGTGGCGGTTGGGGACGAGCGATGGTCTTCTCCTACCAATCTATCCCCCTAGGAGCATGCGCGTAGTACTTTTTTCGATAACTAATAGATTTTTGCAATAACTATGTGAGTTCTTTGTGACTAATGTTGAGTCCATGTATTATATGCACCCTCACCCTTCCACCCTTGCTAGCCTCTCTAGTACCGCACAACTTTCGCCGGTACCATAAACCCACCATATACCTTCCTCAAAACAACCACCATACCTACCTATTATGGCATTTCCATAGCCATTCCGAGATATATTGCCATGCAACTTTACACCGTTCCGTTTGTTATGACACGCTTCATCATTGTCATATTGCCATGCATGATCATGTAGTTGACATCGTATTTGTGGCAAAGCCACCGTTCATAATTTTTTCATACATGTCACTCTTGATTCATTGCATATACCGGTACACCGCCGGAGGCATTCACATAGAGTCATATTTTGTTCTAAGTATTGAGTTATAATTCTTGAGTTGTAAGTAAAAAGAAGTGTGATGATCATTATTAGAGCATTGTCCCGGTGAGGAAAGGATGATGGAGACTATGATTCCCCCACAAGTCGGGATGAGACTCCGGACGAAAAAAAGAGAAAAGAGGCCAAAAAAAGAGAGAAGGCCCAAAAAATGAGAGAAAAAGAGAGAAGGGACAATGTTACTATCCTTTTTCCACACTTGTGCTTCAAAGTAGCACCATAATCTTCATGATAGAGAGTCTCCTATGTTGTTACTTTCATAAACTAGTGGGAATTTTACATTATAGAACTTGGCTTGTATATTCCAATGATGGGCTTCCTCAAATTGCCCTAGGTCTTCGTGAGCAAGCAAGTTGGATGCACACCCACTTAGTTTCTTTTGTTGAGCTTTCATACACTTATAGCTCTAGTGCATCCGTTGCATGGCAATCCCTACTCACTCACATTGATATCTATTAATGGGCATCTCCATAACCCGTTGATACGCCTAGTTGATGTGAGACTATCTTCTCCTTTTTGTCTTCTCCTTTTTGTCTTCTCCACAACCACCATTCTATTCCACCTATAGTGCTATATCCATGGCTCACGCTCATGTATTGCGTGAAAATTGTAAAAGTTTGAGGACATTAAAAGTATGAAACAATTGCTTGGCTTGTCATCGGGGTTGTGCATGATTTAATATTTTGTGTGATGAAGATAGAGCATAGCCAGACTATATGATTTTGTAGGGATAACTTTCTTTGGCCATGTTATTTTGAGAAGACATGATTGCTTAGTTAGTATGCTTGAAGTATTATTATTTCTATGTCAATATTAAACTTTTATCTTGAATCTTTCGGATCTGAACATTCATGCCACAATAAAGAAATATTACATTGATAAATATGTTAGGAAGCATTCCACATCAAAAATTATGTTTTTATCATTTACCTACTCGAGGACGAGCAGGAATTAAGCTTGGGGATGCTTGATACGTCTCCAACGTATCTATAATTTTTGATTGTTCCATGCTATTATATTATCTCTTTTGGATGTTATTGGGCTTTATTTTACACTTTTATATTATTTTTGGGACTAACCTATTAACCGGAGGCCGAGCCCAAATTGCTGTTTTTTGCCTATTTCAGTGTTTCACAGAAAAGGAATATCAAACGGAATCCAAACGGAATGAAACCTTCGGGAGAGTTATTGTTGGAACAAATGTGATCCGGTGGACTTGGAGTGGACGTCAAGAAAAAATTGAGGAGGCCATGAGGCAGGGGGGCGTGCCTACCCCCCTGGGCGCGCCCTCCACCCTCGTGGGCCCCTCGTAGCTCCACCGACCTATTTCTTCCTCCTATATATATCCATATACCCAAAAACATCCAAGAGCACCACGAAACCCTATTTCCACTGCCGCAACCTTCTGTGCCCAAGAGATCCCATCTTGGGGCCTTTTCCGGAGCTCCGTCAGAGGGGGGCATTGATCATGGAGGGCCTCTACATCAACTCCATGGCCCCTCCGATGATGTGTGAGTAGTTTACCTCAAACCTTCGGGTCCATAGCTAGTAGCTAGATGGCTTCTTCTCTCTCTTTGGATCTCAATACAATGTTCTCCTTGATTCTCTTGGAGATCTATTCGATGTAATCTTCTTTTGCGGTGTGTTTGTCGAGATCCGATGAATTGTGGGTTTATGATCAAGTTTATCTATGAACAATATTTGAATCTTCTCTGAATTCTTTTATGTATGATTGGTTTATCTTTGCAAGTCTCTTCGAATTATCAGTTTGGTTTGGCCTACTAGATTGATCTTTCTTGCAATGGGAGAAGTGCTTAGCTTTGGGTTCAATGTTGCGGTGCTCGATCCCAGTGACAGAAAGGGAAACGACATGTATTGTATTGTTGCCATCGAGGATAAAAAGATGGGGTTTATATCATATTGCATGAGTTTATCCCTCTACATCATGTCATCTTGCTTAAGGCGTTACTCTGTTCTTTTGAACTTAATACTCTAGATGCATGCTGGATAGCGGTCGATGTGTGGAGTAATAGTAGTAGATGCAGGCAGGAGTCGGTCTACTTGTCACGGACGTGATGCCTATATACATGATCATACCTAGATATTCTCATAATTATTCGCTTTTCTATCAATTGCTCGACAGTAATTTGTTCACCCACCATAATACTTATGCTATCTTGAGAGAAGCCACTAGTGAAACCTATGGCCCCGGGGTCTATTCTCCATCATATAAGTTTCCAATCTATTTTTTATTTTGCAATCTTAACTTTCAATCTATATCATAAAAATACCAAAAATATTTATCTTATTATCATTATCTCTATCAGATCTCACCCTTGCAAGTGGCCGTGAAGGGATTGACAACCCCTTTATCGCGTTGGTTGCGAGGTTCTTATTTGTTTGTGTAGGTACGAGGTGACTCGCCCGTGGTCTCCTACTAGATTGATACATTGGTTCTCAAAAACTGAGGGAAATACTTATGCTGCTTTGCTGCATCACCCTTTCCTCTTCAAGGGAAAACCAAGGCAGTGCTCAACAGGTAGCAATCTACTACTATTACTCCACACATCGACCGCTATCCAACGTGCATCTACAGTATTAAGTTCATAAGAACAGAGTAACGCTTTAAGCAAGAAGACATGATGTAGAGGAATAAACTCAAGCAATATGATATAAACCCCATCTTTTTATCCTCGATGGCAACAATATAATACGTGCCTTGCTGCCCCTACTGTCACTAGGAAAGGACACCGCCAGATTGAACCCAAAGCTAAGCACTTCTCCCATTAAAAGAAAGATCAATCTAGTAGGCCAAACTAAAGCAATAATTCGTAGGGACTTGCAAAGATATCAAATCATGCATATAAGAATTCAGAGAAGAACCAAATATTATTCATAGATAAAATTGATCATAAATCCACAATTCATTGGATCTCGGCAAACACACCTCAAAAAGTATTACATCGAATAGATCTCCAAGAACATCGAGGAGAATTTTGTATTGAGAACAAAAGAGAGAGAAGAAGCCATCTAGCTAATAACTATGAACCCGAAGGTTTGTGGTAAACTACTCACACATCATCGGAGAGGCTATGGTGTTGATGTACAAGCCCTCCGTGATCGAATCCACCTCTGGCAGATCACCGAAAAAGGCCCCAGATGGGATCTCACGGGTACATAAGGTTGCGGCGGTGGAAAAGTGGTTTCGTGGCTCCCTCTAATGTTTTAGGGTATAAGAGTATATATAGGCGAAAGAAGTACGTCGGTGGAGCTCCGTGGGGCCTGCGAGGGTGGGGGCGCGCCCTCCTATCTTGTGGACGCCTCACGGAGTTCCAGACTTCCACTCCAAGTTTCCTGGTTTGCGTTTGTTCCAAGAAAGATCCTCACGAAGGTTTCGTTCCGCTTGGATTCCGTTTGATATTCCTTTTCTATGAAACATTGAAATAGGCAAAAAAATAGAAACTCGCACTGGGCCTCCGGTTAATAGGTTAGTCCCAAAAATAATATAAAAGAGTATATTAAAGCCCATTAAACATCCAAAACAGATAATATAATAGCATGGAACAATCAAAAATTATAGATACATTGGAGACATATCAAGCATCCCCAAGCTTAGTTCCTGCTATCCTCGAGTAGGTAAATGATAAAAATAGAATTTTTGATGTGGAATTCTACCTAACATAATTTTCAATGTGATTTTCTTTATTGTGGCATGAATGTTCAGATCCAAAATATTCAAGACAAAAGTTTAATATTAACATAAAAATAATAATACTTCAAGCATACTAACCAATCAATTATGTCTTCTCAAAATAACATAGACAAAGAAAGCTCATCCCTACAAAATCATATAGTTTGGTCATGCTTCATTTTCGACACACAAAATGCTCCCATCATGCACAACCCCGATGACAAGCCAATCAATTGTTTCGTACTTTAGCATTCTCAAACTTCTTCAACTTTCACGCAATATATGAGCGCGAGCCATGGCATAGCACTATAGGTGGAATAGAACGGTGGTTGTGGAGAATTCAAAAAGGAGGAAGATAGTCTCACATCAACTAGGCGTATCAATGGGCTATGGAGATGCCCATCGATAGATATCAATGTGAGTGAGTAGGGATTGCCATGCAACGGATGCACTAGAGCTATAAGTGTACGTGAGCTCAACAAAAGTAACTAAGTGGGTGTCCATCCAACTTGCTTGCTCACGAAGACCTAGGGTAATTTGAGGAAGGCCATCATTGGAATATACAAGCCAAGTTCTATAATGAAAAATTCCCACTAGTATATGAAAGTGACAACATAAGAGACTCTCTATAATGAAGATCATGGTGCTACTATGAAGCACAAGTGTGGAAAAGGGATAGTAACATTGCCCCTTCTCTCTTTTTCTCTCATTTTTTTGTTTGGGCCTTCTTTTTTTTATGGCCTCTTTTTTTCGTCCGGAGTCTCATCCCGACTTGTGGGGGAATCATAGTCTCCATCATCCTTTCCTCACATGAGACAATGCTCTAATAATGAAGATCATCACACTTTTATTTACTTACAACTCAAGAATTACAACTCGATACTTAGAACAAAATATCTCTCTATGTGAATGCCTCCGGCGGTGTACCGGGATGTGCAATGAATCAAGAGTAACATGTATAAAAAATTACGAATGGTGGCCATGCCACAAATACGATGTCAACTACATGATCATGCAAAGCAATATGACTATGATGAAGCGTGTCATAATAAACGGAACGGTGGAAAGTTGCATGGCAATATATCTCGGAATGGCTATGGAAATGCCATAATAGGTAGGTATGGTGGCTGTTTTGAGGAAGGTAAATGATGGGTTTATGGTACCGGCGAAAGTTGCATGGCATAAGAGAGGCTAGCAATGGTGGAAGGGTGAGAGTGCGTATAATCCATGGACTCAACATTACTCATAAAGAACTCACATACTTATTGCAAAATTCTACAAGTCATCAAAACCAAGCACTACGTGCATGCTCCTAGGGGGATAGATTGGTAGGAAAAGACCATCGCTGGTCCCTGACTGCCACTCATAAGGAAGGCAATCAAAGAACACCTCATGCTTCAAATTTGTCACACAACGGTTACCTTACGTGCAGGGACGGAGCCAGAAATTTGGTATAGGGGGGGCGAGTCCCTCACCTGAGCTCTTACATACTAGTGAGCTTCAACCCAGCCAAAAAACATTAAGACCGTGTAAAAGGACAAGACTGAAACCATGTTTTCATTGATGTAAACAATAGAAGAAGACTACCAAATTGTCCATCTTTGACAAGACAACTTCAAATTTTATTAAATTTATATAGCAAAATTTGGTACACTGGACTACAAATAATTGATTCCAATCTGATTTTCATGTCCATCAATCAACGATCATTCATGTTAGACAATTTTTTTAGATTTGATGTTGATGAGAGGAGTCGTACCATGGAGGCATAGAGGAAGTCATGCATCATTAGGTCCATGGTGGGATCAGGTTGATGATCATCTTCGGTAGGATTAGGGTAGTTCTCTTGGCTAGGTTGCAGATCGTTTGCATTTGCATCATGCTCACAGCTGACAGCTTGAACCAATTGGCATAAAAAATTATGAATTGATTCATCTCTCTTCATCTTCATGTCTACACAAACACAATTAGAGAATCGAAAATTTTCTTATTAGTTTTCCTTGTATGTAGTTCTACTATGACATTGTAAGACACAAACTCATCTAATCCTAAAAAGAACAAACCAACCTTTTCTCCTCGCTTGGTCGCTGTCGGCCGGCCGGAATGTGCCTGTAGATCTGCGCGACGGAGCTTGCCTACTAGGCGGAGGCGGCGACGGCGGCAAGTTTTTTCCGATCGCAGAAACTAGCAGATCGGAAACAAGTGATTAGAGAAAACTACCGTGTACGTGCGACGTGCGTGAGCCTGGGTCCTCTTTCACGGTGGGCTGTTTTTCTTTCCTTTTTCTTCTCCTATAATATTTGGGCCAATTTTCCTGCTACACTACGTGTGCATATACATGGGCTTTGACCTGCTAAACTACGTGATATATACATGGGCTTTCACTACGAGAGGCCATAGGGGGGGCGAGACAAACACAAATCGTGTGCGTACACACAAATATCTGCTAACACCTCATCGTGATTAAGGGGAAACGTGATCGTTGGGGGGGGGGGTCTAGCCCCCCTGTCCCCCCTTGGAATCGTCCCTGCTTACGTGCATGCTACGGGACTTGCAAACTTCAACACAAGTATTTCTCAATTTCACAATTACTCAACTAGCATGACTCTAGTATCACCATCTTTACATCTCAAAACAATTATCAAGTATCAAACTTCTCATAGTATTTAATGCACTCTATATGAAAGTTTTTATTATACCCATCTTGTATGCCCATCATATTAGGACTAGTTTTATAAACAAAGAAAATTACCATGCTGTTCCAAAAGACTCTCAAAATAATATAAGTGAAGCATGAGAGATCAATAATTTCTATAAAATAAAACCACCACCGTGCTCTAAAAAGATATAAGTGAAGCACTAGAGCAAAATTATCTAGCTTAAAAGATACAAGTGAAGCACATAGAGTATTCTAATAAATTCCGATTCATGTGTGTCTCTCCCAAAAGGTGTGTACAGCAAGGATGATTGTGGTAAACTAAAATGAAAAGACTCAAATCATACAAGACGCTCCAAGCAAAACACATATCATGTGGTGAATAAAAATATAGCCTCAAGTAAAGTTACCGATAGACGAAGACGAAAGAGGTGATGCCTTCCGGGGCATCCCCAAGCTTAGGCTTTTGGTTGTCCTTGAATTTTACCTTGGGGTGCCTTGGGCATCCCCAAACTTAGGCTCTTGCCACTCCTTGTTCCAAAATCCATCAAATCTTTACCGCCAAAACTTGAAAACTTCACAACACAAAACTTAACAGAAAATCTCATGAGCTCCGTTAGTATAAGAAAACAAACCACCACTTTAATGTAATGTAATTAACTCATTATTTATTTATATTGGTGTTAAACCTACTGCATTCCAACTTCTCTATGGTTCATACCCCCGATACTAGCCATAAATTCGTAAAAATAAGCAAACAACACACGAAAAATAGAATCTATCAAAATAGAACAGTCTGTAGCAATCTGGAGGTTTCGAATACTTTTGTAACTCCAAAAATTCTGAAAAATTAGGACGACTTAAATAATTTGTATATTGATCGACTGCAGTTGGAATTGGTATTTTATCGCTCTATGTGAAAAAATGAAAATTATTTTCATGAGCGCATACTTTCTGTTTTCTTCAGCAAGATCAAACAACAATCACCCAAGAAGATCCTAAAGGCTTTACTTGGCACAAACACTAATTAAAACATAAAAAAATCATAACAGTAGATAAATTATTTATTACTAAACATGAACAAAAAGTAAAGAACAAAAATAAAATTCGGTTGCCTCCCAACAAGCGCTATCGTTTAACGCCCCTAGCTAGGCATAAAAATAAGAATAGATCTAGGTATTGTCATCTTTGGTATGCAATCCATAAGTGACTCTCATAATTGATTCATAAGGCAATTTAATTTTCTTTCTAGGAAAGTGTTCCATGTCTTTCCCTAACGGAAATTGAAATCTAATGTTTCCTTCTTTCATGTCAATAATTGCACCAATCGTTCGAAGGAAAGGTCTACCAAGAATAATAGGACATGTAGGATTGCAATATATATCAAGAACGATAAAATCTACGGGCACATAATTCTTATTTGCAACAATAAGAACATCATTAATCGTTCCCATAGGTTTCTTAATGGTGGAATCCGCAAGGTGCAAATTTAAAGAACAATCATCAAATTCACGGAAACCTAACACATCACACAAAATTTTTGGAATCGTGGAAACACTAGCACCCAAATCACACAAAGCATAGCATTCATAATCTTTAATCTTAATTTTAATAGTAGGTTCCCACTCATCATAAAGTTTTCTAGGAATAGAAACTTCTAGTTCAAGATTTTCTTCATAGGATTGCATTAAAGCATCAATGATATGTCTAGTAAAAGCTTTATTTTGATCGTAAGCATGAGGAGAATTTAACATGGATTGCAACAAGGAAATACAATCTATCAAAGAGCAATTATCATAATTAAATTCCTTGAAATCCAAAATAGTGGGTTCATTGTTATGTAAAATTTTGACCTCTTCAATCCCACTTTTATTAATTTTAGCATCATGATCTAAAAACTCTGAATAATTGGGATGCCTTTTAACTAAAGTTGACTCATCTCCAGTCCCTTATTTATCAAGATTCATATTGGAAAACAAAGATTTAATAGGAGACACATCAATCACCTTTAGATCTTCATCATCATTATCATGAAAACTAGAAGAACATGCTTTTACAAAGCAATCTTTTTTAGCACGCATCCTAGCGGTTCTTTCGTTGCACTCATCATTGAAAATTCTCATGGCTTTGGGAGACTCATTGATGTCATGCTTAGGTGGAATAGATCTAAGTTTCAAAGAATCAACATAAAGAGAAATTTATCCACGTTCCTAGCCAATTCATCAATCTTAAGGAATTTTTCTTCAACCAAAGCATTGAAATTCTTTTGCGAACTCATGAATTCTTTAACACTAGTCTCAAAATCAGAGGGCATCTTATTGAAATTTCCATAATAGTTGTTGTAGGAATTACCATAATTTTTAGAGGAATTATTAGGAAACGGCCTAGAATTAAAGTTTCCTCTATATGCGTTGTTACCAAAATTGTTCCTTCCAACAAAACTCACATCCATAGATTCATTAATATTCTCAATCAAAGTGGACAAAGGCATATCATTAGGATCAGAAGAAATACTCTTATTAGCAAACAATTTCATAAGTTCATCCATCTTTCCACTCAAAACATTAATCTCTTCAATCGCATGAACTTTTTTTACTAGTGGATCTTTTAGTGTGCCATTGAGAATAATTAACCATAATATTATATAGGAGTTTAGTAGCTTCTCCTAAAGTGATTTCCATAAAAGTGCCTCCCACGGCCGAATCTAAAAGATTTCTAGAAGCAAAATTCAATCCGGCATAAAAAATTTGTATAATCATCCATAAATTCAAACCATGTGTAGGGCAATTACGTATCATTAATGTCATCCTCTCCCAAGCTTGTGCAACATGCTCATGATCAAGTTGCTTAAAATTCATAATATCGTTTCTAAGAGAGATGATCTTAGCGGGAGGAAAATACCTAGAGATAAAAGCATCTTTGCACTTATTCCATGAATCAATACTATTTTTAGGCAAAGAAGAGAACCAAGTTTTAGCATGATCTCTAAGAGAAAACGGAAATAGCTTCAATTTAACAATATCATTATCCACATCTTTCCTCTTTTGTATATCATACAAATCAACAAAGTTGTTTAGATGGGTAGCAGCATCTTCACTAGGAAGGCCAGAAAATTGATCTTTCCTGACAAGATTCAACAAAGCAACATTAATTTCACAAGATTCGACATCAGTAAGAGGAGAAATCAGAGTGCTAATAAAATCATTGTTGTTGGTATTGGAAAAGTCACATAATTTAGTATTATCTTGAGCCATCGTGACAAACAATCAATCCAACACACAATCACACAAGAAGCAAGCGAAAGAAGGCGAACAAAAAATGGGCGAATAAAACGGCAAAGGTGAAGTGGGGGAGAGGAAAACGAGAGGCGAATGGCAAATAATGTAATGTGAGGGAGAAGAGTTTATGATGGGTACTTGGTATGTCTTGACTTGAGTGTAGATCTCCCTGGCAACGGCGCCAGAAATCCTTCTTGCTATCTCTTGAGCATGTGTTGGTTTTCCCTTGAAGAGGAAAGGGTGATGCAGCAAAGTAGCGTAAGTATTTCCCTCAGTTTTTGATAACCAAGGTATCAATCCAGTAGGAGATAACACACAAGTCACCTAGTACATGCACAAACAATCAAGAACCTTGCAACCAACGCAATAAAGGGGTTGTCAATCCCTACACTGTCACTCGCAAAAGTGAGATCTGATAAAGATAATAAGATAAATATTTTTGGTATTTTTTTTGTATAGATTGGAAAATAAAGATTGCAAAATAGTAAACAAGATGCGATGTAAATAAAAAGAGATGCAATATAATAAGAAAGAGACCCAGGGGCCATAGGTTTCACTAGTGGCTTCTCTCATGATAGCATGTATTACGGTGGGTGAACAAATTACTGCCGAGCAATTGATAGAAGAGTGCATAGTTATAAGAATATCTAGGCAATGATTATGAATATAGGCATCACGTCCGTGTTAAGTAGACCGAAACGATTCTGCATCCACTACTATTACTCCACACATCGACCTCTATCTAGAATGCATCTATAGTATTAAGTTCATAAGAACAGTGTAATGCTTTAAGCAAGATGACATGATGTAGAAGGATAAACTCAAGCAATATGATATAAACCCCATCTTTTTATCCTCGATGGCAACAATACAATACGTGCCTTGCTGCCCCTACTGTCACTGGGAAAGGACACCGCAAGATTGAACCCAAAGCTAAGCACTTCTCCCATTGCAAGAAAGATCAATCTAGTAGGCCAAACTAAACCGATAATTCGAAGAGACCTGCAAAGATATCAAATCATGCATATAAGAATTCAGAGAAGAACCAAATATTATTCATAGATAAACTTGATCATAAATCCACAATTCATCGGATCTCGGCAAACACACCGCAAAAAGTATTACATCGAATAGATCTCCAAGAACATCGAAGAGAACTTTGTATTGAGAACCAAAGAGAGAGAAGCGGCCATCTAGCTAATAACTATGGACCTGAAGGTCTGTGGTAAACTACTCACACATCATCGAAGAGGCTATAGTGTTGATGTAGAAGCCCTCTGTGATCGAATCTCCCTCCGACAGATCGTTGGAAAAGGCCCCAGATGGAATCTCACGGATACAGAAGGTTGCGACGGTGGAAAAGTGGTTTCGTGGCTCCCTCTGATGCTTTTAGGGTATAAGAGTATATATAGATGAAAGAAGTACATCGGTGGAGCTCAGTGGGGTCCACGAGGGTGGGGGCGCGCCCTCCTATCTCGTGGACGCCTCACGGAGTTCCGGACTTCCACTCCAAGTCTCCTGGTTTGCGTTTGTTCCAAGAAAGATCCTTGCGAAGGTTTCGTTCCGTTTGGATTCCGTTTGATGTTCCTTTTCTACGAAACACTGAAATAGGCAAAAAAAACAGAAACTACCACTAGGCCTCCGGTTAATAGGTTAGTCCCAAAAATAATATAAAAGAGTATATTAAAGCCCATTAAACATCCAAAACAGATAATATAATAGCATGGAACAATAAAAAATTATAGATACGCTGGAGACGTATCAGGCAGTAGGAGCAGTAGTGGCACAAGATCAAACAGTACGGGTAGAGGCACCGGAAGCAGTCAGTTAGTGGGCGAGCGGCGACAGTACAACCTGGAGAGGGGCACTGGTGGTTCGGGGAGCGATGCATCAAATTGGAGAAAGGATCAAACATCATCTAAAAACATTGATAATGGTGGGGTAGGAGAGGAGATGGATGTCAATAGTCCAATCAAAGGCAAATAGGTCAGGGAGAAGATAGAAGCAGGGAAGAATCACACAGTGAAACAGCTTACTTTTGGACCTGACAGTGCTGATAAAGGAGCGAAGGAAATGGTTGGCTATGAGCTTGGAAAGGATTCAGTGGATGCAAGGAGTGGTAGTCAGTTGGTAGAGGAGAGTAAGGAAGGGGCGTTGGAGAACAGAATGCAGGAGCGATGGGAAGGGGCTGAAGGGAAGGAAGGTAAAGGCAATAGGGGCAAAACATTCAGGTGTAAGGTATGCATAGGAGGAGACGATAAACAAGAGAAATTGGGTGTTGAGTTGGGTAAACAAGGTGGGGAGGAGATGGACATAGATGTTGCTGCTAACGCAAAGAGGGGCAAGCGGGGGAGAGGATGGCAGAGGCAGAAGATCAGAAGGATGAAGAGAACAACACGACTATATCGGCCGGGCTGTTAGGGCAGCCCTATCGGAACCAATGAAAATTGTAAGTTGGAACTGGTGGGGGCTCGGGAATGGCCCGACAGTTCGTTCTCTTCTCGATCTGGGAAGAGTGGAGGAACCTGATATTCTGTTTTTGTGTGAAACTAGGATGGAGGAGAAGCAGTTGGACCGGTTTAGGTGGCTGTTAGGGCTCACCCACATGTGCTCATGGAAGGGAGAGGGGAGGAGTCGAGGTGTGGCATAGTTCTGGAGGAAGGAAGTGGATGTGACTCTGAGATCGTCTGGGAGGAGGCATATAGATGTTGATGTAAGGAGGGATGATGGTTTGGTGTGGAGGCTCACGGGTGTGTACGGAGAATCGGAAATGGATAGGAAAAAGGAGACCTGCAGAATGATGCGCATTCTGAAACAACAACATCAGGGTGGAAGGCCTTGGCTATGTCTCGGCGACTTTAATGAGATTTTGACGACCATGGAGAAAGCAGGAGGGGCAGCCCGGCCCCAACATTACCTGGATGGCTTCCGGGAGGCCTTGCAGACCTGCGAGCTTGGTGACATTGGATTTGAGGGGGACATTTTCACGTGGAGGAATCATAGCAAGGAGCTGCGCACATATATTTGTGAGAGATTGGACAGGGCCACATTGAATGCAGAATGGTGCAAGCAGTTCCTGGAGTACACGGTGATTAATGGCCTGCCCAGACACTCTGACCATCAGCCTATTATTTTGAATACAGAAGCTCTTGATAGGGAGTGGTAGAAAGGGGATGGGAGTTTTTGGTTTGAGGCTCACTGGTTATAAGAGGAAGGGTGTGAAGGTATAGTACGTGGAGCCTGGGAGAAGAGCTGGGAGACGGGGGGTGGAAAGGTGGCCAAAGCACTACAAAAAGTGGCGGGAGATATGAGCATATGGAGCAGGGAGGTAGTAGGGGAGTTTGGGGAAGACTAAAAAGGGCAAAAAAAGAGCTGGAAGCGTGCGTGAGGGAGATAGTGTCGGAGCATAAAATCAAAGAAGAGGCTCGGCTGCGGTGTCTGATTGAGGAGCTTGAGGAGAAGAAGCATGCGCAAGTGAAGCAACGGGCCCATATGTGGTGGCTTAGGGATGACAATAGGAACATTAAATATCTGGAGTCGGAAGCCTCGGCTAGGAAGAAAACTAACCGAATAAAGGAGTTGTGGAAGGAGGATGGAACGGTGGTAGAGGAAGGTGAGGAGTTAACTAACTATGTGTGTTCGTTTTTTCCGGACCTTTTCTTAGCATCCTCTAATCCTCATCGATTGCCGGAACTCCTTGAAAAGGTGCAGGCGCGGGTAACTGAGGCCATGAACAACATCTTGCTTGCTGAATTCACTCGTGAGGAAGTAAAGGCGGCCCTTGACCATATCGGCGATCTAAAGGCCCCGGGACCGGATGGCATGCCGGTGATTATGTTTAAAAGGCATTGGCATTTCATGGGGGACCAAGTAATGGATGAGGTGCTGCGAGTGCTAAATGGAGGAGACATGCCTGAAGGATGGAACGACACGCATGTGATCCTAATTCCCGAGGTAAAGAATCCATAGAGGATAAAGGATCTACGGCCGATCAACCTATGCAATGTTCTGTATAAGTTAGTCTCCGAAGTGATAGCCAACAGACTGAAGATGATTCTCCCATCGCTGATTTCTGACAACCAGAGTGCGTTTGTTCCGAGAAGATTAATAACGGATAATGTACTTATCGCTTATGAGCTTTATCGCTATGTCATGAACAAGAAGAGTTGGAAGGATGGGTACATGGCGGTGAAGGCTGACATGAGCAAGGCATATGATCGAGTGGAGTGGTGCTTCCTTGAGGCGATGATGTGCAAGATGGGCTTCAGGAGAGAGTGGGTGGACTTAATCATGAAATGCGTCAGAACGGTTTGATACCAGATCAAAGTTAATGGGGGTCTTACACACCAGTTCTGCCCATCTAGAGGATTGCGCCAGGGGGATCCGGCCTCCCCTTATCTTTTTGTGATATGTGTCAAGGGGCTGTCAGCCTTACTCCATCATGCAAAACAGCAAGGGAAGGTAAGTGGGATCAAGGTGTGCCCGAGAGCACCATGCGTATCACACTTGTTCTTTGCAGACGACTCGATGTTGTTGATAAAGGCGAAGCAACAAGAGGCCGAGGCACTACATGAGATACTATAGCTGTACAAAGAACGTCCGGGTCAATGCATCAATGTAGAGAAGTCAGCCCTCATGTTCAGTCCCAATACAGAGGATGGATTTAAAGAGAGCATCAAGAATACACTCAATATAATGAGTGAAAATTGGAATGAGAAGTACCTTGGCCTCCCTGTACACGTCGCGCGTTCTAGAAGGGAGACATTTGCATACATAAAGAAGAATATGTGTGGGCGGGTCTATGGCTGGCACGAGAGGCTACTGGCAAAGGAGAGCAAGGAAGTGCTTGTTAAAGGTGTAGTGCAGGCAATTCCTACTTACGCAATGTCCTGCTTCGATCTGACTAAAACCTTTTGCGCGGAACTGAACACATTACTGGGCAACTTCTGGTGGAGTCAACAAGACAAACAGAATCTGATGCACTGTCTAAGCTGGGACAAACTTATTCAACCCAAAACAATGGGAGGTCTAGACTTCCGGGACATGCATAGTTTCAATATTGCTATGCTACCGAGGCAGGGTTGGAGATTGATCCAAAACCCTGAGAGTTTGTGTGCTAGAGTTCTCAAGGCCCGGTATTTCCCGCATAGCAGTGCAATTGAGGCGGTAGCTCATGATGGCATCTCATATTCTTGGCGCAGCATCCTACATGGGCTGGATCTTGTGAAACAAGGATACATATGGCGGATTGGTGATGGGGCTATAGTGGATATTTGGAGCGACCCGTGGCTTCCAAGGACCTGGTCGAGACGTGTCATTGCGCCGAGAGGGGCGAGCCTGCTGACTAGGGTCGAGGAACTTATAAGCCCGATTACCAGACAGTGGGACGAAGAACTAGTGCGAGACACTTTTTATGAAGAAGATGCCCGGTATATCTTACAAATCCCCTTGAGAGACGGTGTGGATGATTTCATCGCCTGGCACTTTGATAGCAAGGGGAACCACTCGGTCAAAAGCGCTTATAAGTTGCACGTCGAGCTAGGCAAACATGAGCAGAATGGGGCACCAGGGACGAGCTCAGCTGGCAGAGGGCGACTGGATGCAACCGGAGATCAGTCCTGGAAAAGGATCTGGAAAATGTCGTGCCCACGGAAGCTTCAAATGTTTGTCTGGCGGCCGTGCCATGAATCGTTGGTTGTATGTGTAAATTTGATGAGGAGGGGCCTTAAGTTAGATCAGTCGAAGTGCTTCTTCTGCAGTAGAGCTGAGGAAGATGGAGTGCATCTGTTCATAAAATGCAAGCACGTCAAGCAAGCCTGGAGGGAGCTGGGCATGGAGGAGGAGAGAAGCAAGCTAGAGGAATTCACAAGTGTGCGCGCCATGCTGGATGCCCTGTGGGGCTTTTCTGAAAACAGACGGGTAATTGTCATCACTTTGTGGTGGCATTGGTGGAACATTAGAAACAAGACCAGAGAGGGGGAGCTAGCTCCAGGGGTCTTTGAAACTATAAAAAGGATGAGATGCAGCGCCTTGGAGTATGAGGAAAGATTTGTGCCTAAGAAGAAGGATAGACAGGCGGGGAAATGGCAGCCACCTAGTGCAGACGAGCTCAAAGTTAACCTCGACGAAGCTTTTATACCCGGCAATAATTTCTGCGGGTGGGGCGCTGTGATCCAGGACTCTACAGGGCACATCATTGCGGCTAGAGCAAGTCGACAAGAGCAAAATGAGGATGCCTTTGGAGCGGAAATCCAGGCAACGGCTGGAGCCGTCGCTCTTGCGGCTGACATTGGCGCTGCCCGGGTTATATTCGAGACCGACTCCCAGCTGCTGGCCGAGGCGCTTGACGTACGCAAAAATGACTCGTCGCCTTACACTGTCGCCCTTGAAGACATTAAGCTCCAGCTCAAGCTTTGGTTTGCGAGACATAGGGTTCGCGCATGTAGACGGAGTGAGAATACCGCAGCACATGAATTGGGCCAGATTGGTCGTATGTGTATGCCTGGTATATGCATGGAGTGGGAAAATGATGTACCGCCCTCAGTGGCTGCTTGTGCATTGGGTGATTTGCCTACGCACCGCTAATTTATAAGAGCTTTTTTATGGTATCCTATACTGCTATAGATGAAAGTGAGCAGTATACAATTATCCACGCCGTTGATTTCCCGAGGGCAGTCTCGTCAGATTTCCGTTTTCTAGAATAACGCTAACCCATCAGCAATTGGTATGTTCGTCCTGGTTGTGCTGTCGCCCTGTTCCCCGCCGCCCACTTGACGACTAGTCGGCTCCGCCGTCGTCGAACTCGCCACTACGTCCTGGCTTCCCAGCTCGCCCTCGCCACTGGCTTCCGCCCGCGTGCTTGACCTTGACCGTCGGACATTGGTCGACCTGGCCGTAGTATTCTCGAACCTCCAGCCGTGCCTCGTATCACCCTTGTTGTACGTCCACGTCCTAGTCAGTATAGATCACGTTCTCGATGGAAATGTTCTATTTTTGGTTGATTGATAGAGTCGATGATTGGTGGCTTCTGAAATACCACCTCTAATTTCCCTAGCTATATGGCGCCCAGCGGTCGCGAGCGGCCCTGCCGAAGAAGAGGAGCTCGTCGGAATCGCGCTCAGTCCACGGCCATGGCTGAGTAAGGACGCGGAAGAAGATGAGATGCAGCAGCGACCGCCGGAAGGAGCGGAAGGGGAGCCGGGACGAAAGAAGGCCTCGTCGAGGAAGACGTTACAGGTGCACGGGCGGTGGTAGCAGCATCGGTCCACGAGCATGGTCGACAATATGGAAGTGATGAGGCGGCCGCTGGAATCCTAGCCGACGGGCGCGTGCTTACGGCCCAGCAGAACAAGTGAAGAGAACGGGTTCGCTCGGTCATGAGGCGGGCTGACTTTTTTCTCTTCCTAAATCATCCTCACGGCAAGTATACTGCTCCACCTGGAGCGGCCAATGGTACCTATGCCGCTGGCGATGGTCCTCCCGCAGTTGAGCAGTATGGATGGATCGCCACCCTTAGATTTTGATAATAGACGGTTCATATCTATTAGGGGGTACAGTAAAAGAAGCTTTGCTTTGCTTTCAAAAAAAAGAAAAAGTACCGTTTGATCCACGGGGGATGCCTTGATGATGGTCTTTTCCTTGTCCACGAGAAGAGGGTGTAGGGTGTCAAGCCACCGCCCTATACATTAATTTGAGGGTTAATTGTATCATCCTTACTCGTTGCTAGCCTTATTTTAAGTGCTCACCGTATGATCGTGCAACACGTCTACCATGCGAGGAAGGACGGCATTTTGGTTCACTGTATCCCGTGTGTTACTTGTGCAGGATTAGTGCTCCGTGGAGCTTTACTGTGGGTTTACTTTAGTTACACTTTGTACCACGACAATCTCTGCAGCCATTCTCTGTTCTCAAACACTATTCTTGCGTACTGGTTGCTTAGCATGCACCCGGATTATGGATTGATCAACCTATAATTAATCTTCTGAAACCTCCACACTCCATATGAACATTGTACCTAAAACCTCTCGTCTATTTTCAATCATTTTTAGTTCCGGACAAAAGTGGCTTCTTGGCGTCATCTTGAAGTCAAATTTTGCACCAGAAAGTCAACCTCAAGAGAGCATAGCTACCCTGCTGACTTCCTGCCCATGATCTCTTCTATATAAAGCGTGACCCTTGAGAGACATTCCCTCCACACAACAACCACATCCTTCAGCTCCCTGCTAATCAAGAGCAACGAGCCAATAAGCCAACCGCCTGCATCTGCATTACTTCTCGTCTCCACAATGGCGAACGCCACCCTGCTTCTCCTCATCACGGTGCTGGCCACGACCAGCGACATTGCCTCAGCCATGGCACGCGCCAGCGTGAGCCCCGGGCTGCCGGCAAGGAGGAGTCGTTTCCTGCTTATTGGCGGGGCTGCCCACCTGCCTCTGTCGGCGTACGAGTGCTCGAAGAAGTCGGCCGAAGCATGCCTCGCGACGGGGACGACGTGCTGCAACGGCCAGTGCGTGGACACCGTCGCCAGCGCGCAGCACTGCGGCGGCTGCAACAAGGCGTGCAAGCATGGACGGACGTGTTGTGACGGGCATTGCGTGGATCCGCTCTCCGACAAGAAGAACTGCGGCACCTGCTCTAACCAATGCAGCAAGAAGTGCAGCTACGGCTTCTGTGACTATGCGCAATAATCAGAGTTCAACACTACTGTCTGCCGTCGAAAGTCTTAGCTGAAGAACTGCACCATATATAGTGCATGCGCATGCAGAGGCAAAGGGAGGCATTGAGCTACAGTTTACCAACATACTGATTTACTATAATTATTGACGAGTCTGCTAATAAGGCATGAAATTGTGATAATTAGTATTGCTGCTGCTGTAGCAGTGGTATCCGCTATAGTGGTTTTGATTAACTGGAAAATTGTCATATCAGTTTATCTACCCGTGAGTCAGAATGAAACTGATCAAATCTGAATTTCTCGATATCTTGAGATTGTGATTAATTAGTTCTTTGTTAGCTATCCTGCAAACTCGTGGGTGCGGAACCCGTATTTTAATCGACGTCCTTGCAATGGAATTACAGTTATTTCAAAAGAGAATGTAGATGCATAAATGATTAGAAAAATTGTTAGAAGGCCCAAAACAATATATATCAAAATTCTCTAACTTTACAAGACCATCTTTGGAAGTAGAAAACAAAAACATGGGACCTGGGCATATCAACACTGTCCTCCTCATGCCCTCGTGTGCCGCGCCTGTTCAACTACATCACTGGAACACCCTAGGATAACCGTTACCCTCGCTTTGAGGGTGTTTCTGAGATCTACAATTGTTATCACTTGCAAATTCCATATACATATAGTCAAACCGAAAATTCCTAGCAACCAATTACTGGAGGGATTTTCTCCTTTTTACTGTGGCCACATGACGCAGGCTGCCAGATAAAACTTCTACCATGTTCCCGCCACCTTGTAAGACAAGCGGTTGAGTCACGGTAGGAACCCCGAAGCGCCATGTCCTTTTGGAACAAGCAGTGATGGTGCTTCCTCTAGGTTGTGTTAGATAACTTACTGATCAGACAAGGGATAGTACCCGTTCGCCTTTGCTATCGCGAGGCAAGGGCGACCCGTGTTTCTCGCCTCCTGCCGGCTGCGTCGCAGATCTACCTCGTCTTCTCTGGACTTGGCCCATGGAGGCTTGGTGGATCTCTGCCTTTACCCATGGGAAGGCTTCTCCACCGTTTTTAGATGTATTTTTGTTTCATTTTAGGGTTTGTGTCCTGTTCAGAAAGACAAGGCGGCAACTTTCTGAAGATGGAATACGGTTGTCCTCGCGTAGCCTCCATCTCAACGGTGCGACTAGTGTCGTCGGAGGGCATGTGGAGGTGTGTCTCCAGCAGATCTCGCATGATTTGGTCGGCATTTGTCTTTGGTGAATCTACTTGGATCCTGTCTTCGTTCGTCTATGTTTGTGGCTCTACAGATTGGATACTTCTAATCTACGCATTTCTTCATCGCCGATGGTTGCTGTTCTGTTGCGCTGGCCCTATGGGGCCTTAGCATGACGATTTTTCAACTGTCTACTACAACAAGCTTTGCTCGAATCCGATAAGGAAGGGGCGATGACGGCGGCACGCCTTCGGCTTGCTCCAGTGCATATAGTCGTTCATAGGTGGTCTACGGATCTGGATGTAATTTCTCTTACTTTTGGTGTTCTTTATACTACCATGAATAATGATGAATAGATTGAAAGTTTTTGTTGCAAAACAAGATAACTTATTGATCGAGAATGAAATAAAAACGAATTCTAGAGAATAATTGTTCTGCATTTGTTGGAACACAATGCTTTAAGACTTACTGCATCCACTAGGAAACAAGTAGCATTCTAAAATGTGTGCAATAGAACATTTTATAATTAAGTTTGACTATCAGTATGTGAAATATATTTAACTTATTTGACTTGATCAAGTGAACTAATAGATTTGTCATGATGCAACCATGAAACACATCTTATACAATTATGCTGCTTCTCTATAAGGCTAGCATTTTGGCCTCTCTTTTCTGGTGCCCTTTTCTGTCTTCCTTTCGTATATATCATGTACAAATACTCCTAAAATATTAAAGATACGTGTAGTAGGAAAAATCCCCACTCTTTTCCGTGAAAATAAAATAAAACAAGGCAAGCATATAAGTTGCCATGATAAAGTGAGACCTAAACTTTGGTTACCAAATGACGTGAGGATGGGGTTTGTAGTTAACATGTATACGGGAATATTCCATAGTATTATTCTATGAGGTTTCTCATCACAATTGGAATTTATGTTTTCGAATAATTTGAAATTTTGGTAAATAGTCGGCAGTCATAAGGCAGCCACACAGTTACCAACAAATATTTGGAAAATAGTTAGGCTAGCTAGAAATTAAAGTCCCAATTAAATATTGCTAGGTAAGCTCCGTTAGCAAAGGGTTAGTCTGGTAACATGGCTCACTTGTTGAATTCACGACAAGGATCTTATGTTGTTTCTCTAGGGTGAGCAACCTCTATCCAACTTTCACTGATTAATCGACACCATCTATGTATGTGTTGTCTTCCATCTTTAGGTGGTGTTCAGAGTTCGAGAAGGTGAGAATGCATGAAGCCAACACCTTCAACATACAAGTTTTTTTTTTTGAAGACACAATTTTAGATTACCAACTTATTCTTGCGATGTCGTCCTTAAAAACTACATCACTATGACGCGACCATTGTGAATGCCAATGGAGAAATCAATCGTCATGACGTCAATGGTGTCCCGTCTTAGGTTAGTATCAGTGTAACAAAATGGTAACCTGCATGCAATGGTGTGTTTTCATCTTGTGAGCTGACTTGTTAGTCTATTTCCTAGTTTGACAGCCTTGGCACAACTTTGCCCATAGTTGGTGCCGATACCAAAGTAGAGGGGTTTTCTTTTCTCCAAACGGTTTTAGAACATCCAAATGAACAAAACCTTTTTTGAGCAACGGCTTTATAATCCTTACATTGTAGTTTTAGGAACAAGGCCAATATTTTCACCGCTTCAAAATACGCTGCATATTCGGTTCCGCTATTACCTACTAGTATGTATTTATTTTACGGGACTTAAAATTGATGTCATTAGATTCGTATTCTGAAGTACTTGTTTGTGATTATGATTGTATATCGCAAACGCTATACTAATAGTGTAATTTTTGATCAAACATTTGTCCGAAAGTGACCTTATACACAAGATAATTTGGAATAGAGGGAGTATATCGCAGGTGATAACTAGACACGACGACCAAACCCGAGGCTTAAATCTGCCCCTTACCTCACTTGTGGGCTTCAAAGTTAAATTGTCACCTCTCATGAATAAAACTGATTTCATGCAAATCAAGTTGACAGTTCATTTAACTCCTCGATGATCACTCCATAGTCCCATATATTATTCGCGTGGATGTTCACCACAAAAGACAATCTGTAGCCACCTCAATCTTGGGGAGGATGATCTTGGCGTATATATTTATTACAGCTAAGTACAATGTATAGCTTATGTAAATTAATAGAGGATGACTTGCTGGCCTTTGCTCTTTTGCACGATTTGAGGGTGTAGCATGTAAAGCCACCAGCCCACCACCATGTGCATTAGTTTGAGTGTTGATTTTATCATACTTAATCTTTTCTTACCTTATTATAAGTCTCCGGCTTATGATCGCACAACACGTCTAGCATGCGAGGACCGCCGGCACTTGGTTCATTTCATCCCGTGCATTAGTTATTCAAAATCAGTGCTACGTGGAGCTTTACTGACGTTTACTTTAGTTACACTTCTTGCTACGACAGTGCCGCAGCCATTCTCTGTGCCTGCTCAACGCTATTGTTGCGAACTGGTTGCTTTGCAAGTACCTGGACTATGGATTGACCAATCGGCTCCTAATTAATCTTTCTCAAACCTCCAGACTCCATGTGAGCGTTGTACCTGGAACCCTTCGTTTATTTTCAATCAGTTTTCTATTCCGGACAAAAGTGGCTTCTTGGCTTCATGTTGAAGTGAAATTTTGCACCAGAAAGTCAACCTCAAGAGAGCATAGCTACCCTGCTGACTTCCTGCCTATGATCTCTTCTATATAAAGAGTGACCCTTGAGAGACATTCCCTCCACACAACAAGCACATCCTTCAGCTCCCTGCTAATCAAGAGCAACGAGCCAATAAGCCAACCGCCTACATCTGCATTACTTCTTGTCTCCACAATGGCGAACGCCGCCCTGCTTCTCCTCATCACGATGCTTGCCACTAGCATCGGCGTCGCTACAGCCACGGCCGGCAGCAGCGGAACCCAACAACCACCGGCAAGGAGGAGCCGTTTTCTGCTTGTTGGCGGCGCTGCCCACCTGCCTCTGTCAGAGTACGAGTGCTCGAAGAAGTCGGCTGAAGCATGTCTCGCGACGGGGACGACGTGCTGCAGCGGCCAGTGCGTGGACACCGTCGCCAGCGCCCAGCACTGCGGCGGCTGCAACAAGGCGTGCAAGCATGGGCGGACGTGCTGCGGCGGGAGCTGCGTGGATCTGCTCTCCGACAAGAAAAACTGCGGCACCTGCTCTAACCAATGCAGCAACAAGTGCAGCTACGGCTTCTGCGACTACGCGCAGTAACCTAAGTTCAACACTATTCGCACCATATATAGCTAAAAAGTCATAGCTGAAGATCTGCACCATATATAGTAAATGCCCATGCAGAGGCAAGGGAGGCATTAACTCCCAACCTATTATTGATTTACTATAATTACTATTGAGAGCCCTTCTAGCACGGCATGAAATTGTGGCAAGTGGTATATTGCTGCCGTTGTAGCAGTGGGTATCCGCTTGTAATGTTGTTGATTATAACTAAATAAATGTCATATCAGTTTATCAACCCATGAATTAGAACGAAAGCGGTGAAATCCGAACTTCCCGGCATGTTGAGATTGTAATTAATTAGTGCTTTGTTAGCTATCTACAAGTTCGTGAGTGCGGAACCGCAGTTTAATCAACATCCTTGCAATGATATTACAGTTACTTCAAAAGAGAGTGTACACGCATAAATGATTAAAAAATTGTGGGAAGGCCAAAACCATATACATATCAAAATTCTCTAGCTTTACAAGACCATCTTTAAAATTAGAAAATAAAAACATGGGTCCTGGGTATATCAATATTGTCCTCCTGCCCTCGCCGCCGGCGCCTAAGCAATGTTCGACGACGTCTCTCATTCTCTGGAACACCGTCAGATAACCGTTGCCCTAGCTTCAAGGGTGTTCATGACATCCACAAATGTTATCACTTGCAAATTCCATATACATACAGTTCAACTGAAAATCCCTAGCAACTAGTGACTAGTGGTTTTCTCCTTTTAACAGCGGATCACATGATGTAGGCTACCGGATACAACTTGTACCACGTTCCCGCTACCTTGTAAGGAAGTGGTTGGGTTGCGACAGGTGGCGTGTTTTCTATAAGTTCAACCGTAGCCCAAGTCCTTTTGGAACAAACGATGGTGGTGCTTGCTATAGGTTCTATTAAAGAACTTTCCGATCAAGAGTGAAATAAAAACTAATTCTAGAGAATAATTGTTCTGCATTTGTTGGAACAAAACGGAGAGTGCTCAGCAAGCTCAGCCTATGCAGCCAATTTCTGGGGTAGGTGCTCCCTAAGTTGTATGCGCCTGGAAATTGAAGGCACCCCTGCAATGTAGATTTTCACTTGGCTGGCTGCTAGGAATAGATGTTGGACGTCGGACCGCTTAGCTCGACGTGGACTACCCCACCAGGCATCATGCCCATTCGGCAACCAGCACCAAGAGACCATCAACCATATCCTCCTAACGTGTGTACTCGCAAGAATTGTGTGGGCGGTGATGATGAATCCCTTAGGCAAGCCGGATTGGGCGCCCACTATTCATAGCTCCCTTGTCGATTGGTATAAATCTTGCCAAGCCCTTAACAAAGACAAGAGGGATCTGTGAACCTTGATAGCACTAGGCCTTTGGGTGATGTGGAAACATAGAAACGCGGTGGTCTTCGATGGTGCTACTCCATCAACAATTGTGGTGCTCTAGAAAATTGAAGCTAGAAGCAGAGCGCAGAAGCAAGCAGGCCTCCTAAAGGGTGATCTCGCTACATTCTTTGGTGAGGTAGCTAGGCAAGCTAGTGCAAGCGGTTAGCTAGTTTGTCCGATAAATGTGGACGCGGAATGTGATCTTGTAACCGCATGTAAAACCATGAACATACAAGTTTTCTATTTCTTGAAGACACTATTTTATATTACCAACTTATTCTTGTGATGTCGCCTTTAAAGACTACATCACTATGACGCTACAATTGTGAATGACAATGGAGAAACCAATTGTCATGACGTCATTGGTGTCACATCTTAGATTAGTATCAGTGTAAAAATGGTAATTTGTATGCTTGTGAGATGACTTGTTAGTCTATTTCCTAGCTTGACGGCCTTTCTATAATGGCACAACTTTGCGCATAGTTGGTGTAAATACCAAAGTAGAGGAGTTTTCTTTTCTGCAGACGTTTTTAGAACATCAATATGAATTAACCCTTTTTTTAGGGAAAATGTCAACAGCTTGATAATCCCAAAATAGTATTTCAGGAAAATGTCACCTTTGCACATATTATGTTTCATTAGGATGGGTTTTTGACCAATAAATACCCTGTTACCTATTAGTGTGTATTTTATTTGACGTAAAGTTGATGCCATTAGATATGTATTCCAAAGTATTTGTTTGTCATTATGATTGTGTATGACAAAAGTTATATACTAATAGTGTAAATGTTGATCAAAGATTTGTCCAAAAGAGAACTTATACACAACATAATTTGGAATGGACGGATTATATGGCAGGTGATAACTAAACATGATGGCCAAACCCGAGGCTTAGATCTGCCCCCTACCTGGCTTATGGGCTTCAAAATTAAACTGTCACATTTCATGAATAAAAATGACTTCCTGCAAAGCTAGGTGACATTCAAGTAACGCCTGTATGATCACTCCATAGTCTCATATATTATTCGCATGGATGTTGTTCACCACCGAAAGACAATCCATAGCCACCACAATCTTGGGAAGGATGATCTTGGCGTGTATATATATGTGAACGGTTTTTCTTTATCTCAGCTAAGTACAATGTATGGTTTATGTAATTTAACAGAGGATAACTTGATGGTCTTTGCCCTTCTGCATGATTTGAGGGTGCAGCATGTAAAACCACCAGCCACCACCATGTGCATTAGTTTGAGTATTGATTTTATGATACTTGTAATCGTCGTTTACACATTATAAGTTTCCTGCTTATGATCACGCAACACGTCTAGCATGCGAGGATAGCCGGCGCTTGGTTCATTGCATCCCGTGCATTACTTATTCAAAACTAATGCTACGTGGAGCTTTACTGAAGTTTACTTTAGTTACACTTCGAGCTACGACAATCTCGCAGCCATTCTCTGTTCTCAATACTATTGTTGCGAACTGGTTGCTTTGCAAAATTGCAAGTACCTGGACTATGGATTGATCAACCTCTAACTAATCTTTCTCAATCCGCAAAAAAAAAAAAAAAAAAAATCTCAAACCTCTACACTCCATGTGAACATTGTACCAGGAACCTTTCGTTTATTTTCAGTTAGTTTTGTTCTGCACAAAAGTGGCTTCTTGGTGTCATCTTGAAGTTGAATTTGCATCAAAAGTCAACCTCAGGAGAGCAGAGCTAACCCCGCTGACTTTTCTTACCCATGCTCTCTTCTATATATAAATCGTGATGCTTCAAAGTTGAGAGGTATTCCCCCCACACACAAGCACACCCTTGAGCTCCCTGCTAATTAAGAGCAACTAGCCAGTAAGCCAAACACTTGCATTACTTCTCCTTGTCTCCGAAATGGCGAACGCTGCCCTGCTTCTCCTCATCACGGTGCTGGTCACTGCCGGTGGCATTCCCGCAGCCACGGCCGGCGGCAGCGCGAGCCTGCAGCCGCCGACAAGGAGGAGCCGTTTCCTGCTTGTTGGTGGCGCTGCCCACCTGCCTCTGTCGGCGTACCAGTGCTCGAAGAAGTCGGCTGAAGCATGCCTCGCGACGGGGACGACGTGCTGCAGCGGCCAGTGCGTGGACACCGTCGGCAGCGCCCAGCACTGCGGCGGCTGCAACAAGGCGTGCAAGCACGGCCGGACTTGCTGCGGCGGGCGTTGCGTGGATCTGCTCTCCGACAAGAAGAACTGCGGCACCTGCTCTAACCAGTGCGACAACAAGTGTAGCTACGGCTTCTGCGGCTACGCACAGTAATTAATCAAGTTCCTGCCATTCGACAGGCATAGAACTCGTACCATATGAAGATCTGCAGTACAAAAGTAGCTACGTCTACCTCCGTCCTGTTTTATTGGTTCTTATTGTATTTTATACCAAATTTTGATCATAAATTTAACTAACAAAATATTTATGTATGTCACAAAAAATTATACCATTGAAAACTATGTTCAAATACGAATCCAGCAATATAACTTTTATTGACATGCATTAACATTTTCTAGTTAAATCTTTGGTCAAAGTTTAGCACAAATTATAAAGCAAACTAATAAATCAGGACGGAGGTGGTATGTTTTTTTATTTTTTGATCGAGATAGCTTACCAGGCTTGTCATCTGGTTCGTATATACTCCATCTATGTGCTCATGCAGAGGCGAGTGTGGGATTGAGCTATATCCTACAGTATTATACTCTCATCTGTTCATAAATATAAATCTTTGTAGATTCTACTATGGATTACATACGAATGTATATAGATGCATTTTAGAGTGTAGATTTATTCATTTTGTTTCATATGTAATCACATACGAAACCTAGCCCCCGCGTCGCTCCTCCCGCGGGCGACACGGGCGGCGCCGCCACCCCTTGCCGCTAGCCCTCCTCCTCCTCCCCTTCCCCGCCGCCGTCGGCCAGAGCCGCCGGGGCAAAGCCCCCCGCGGTGGCTGGCGGCGGGGTCCTTCTCCCTTCCTCGCGTTCGTGGCCTGCGGGAGCGGCCAGGCCGAGCGGAGGCACCGGGGCGGGTGGATCCTGGCGGCGCGGCGGCGACGATCTAGACGACGGCGGCCCCATGGCGCGGCTGCAGATGGGTCGGTGCCGAGCTGTGTGGCGGCTGCGTGCGGGTCTCCTCGTGGCGGCGGCCTTCGCCGGCGGCGGGGCGGCACGTGCGCGACATCCGGCGAGGGGTGGGGACGCGGCCAAGGTGGCTTCTCGTGCGAGTACGCGGAGAAGAGGTTGCGGCGTGTGTCCTCGGGGAGGATGGCTATCCTCGCCCAGATCCGTCGGCAGCATGGCGGCGGAGGTTGCCGTGGCCGGTCGGCGGTGGCGGAACTTGGCCGGTGGCAGCGACGAGGTTCTGTCTGGATGCCGGGGCGGCGGCCCTAGAGGGTGGCGGCTGGTGAAGCTAGGGCTTCCCGCGGTGGCATGGCGTGGTGTAGTCCCTGTCCAAGGAGGATCTGTGACGGCAATCTGCTTTGGATTGGTTCGGATCAGAGACGGTGACGAGCGCGCGGGATCCATCTCGGCGGCTCTCGAGGCTTGGCAAGGCGGGGTGGGAGCCCTCCTCCTAGGCTCCAGTGGTGGCACACTCAGGCAGTGGCCGGTGCGCCAGGGATCCCACGGTGGCACCGTTGCTGCGGTTGGTCGCCGGATCTAGGCGGCTGGATCTAGGGCTTTGAAGGAGGTCGAGACGGTGCACAGGTTGTTGGGTGGATTTCTTGGGACGGATCCGGGTGAAAACCTGGTCTTCGGTTGATGGCCAGAGCCAGTGATGACGATGCCCTTTGAGGTGAAGCTCCCAACTCCACTCAATACCTCCGGGGGAAACCCTAGATCAGCTGATCGGATGTGGACGGCATTCATGTGTCGTAACCCCCTTTGGGGCAGCATTCTTGGAGGTGCACTCGGCCTCGCGGGACCAGCGGACGGCTTCTTTGGTGGAGCGGTGCTTCATTCTACACATTGATGGCGACGGATCTTGACGGCGTGGTGCAGTGCAGATTCGGAGTTCGATGTGGGAGGATGGACTCGTGCTACTTCTTGAGCATTGCGTTGGATTTCCTTAAGAGTAAAGGAGATGCAGCAAAGTAGCGTAAGTATTTCCCTCAGTTTTTGAGAACCAAAGTATCAATCCAGTAGGAGGCTACGCGTGAGTCCCTCGTACCTGCACAAAATAAATAACTCCTCGCAACCAACGCGATAAGGGGTTGTCAATCCCTTCACGGTCACTTACGAGAGTGAGATCTGATAGATATGATAAGATAATATTTTTGGTATTTTTGTGATAAAGATGCAAAGTAAAATAAAAGCAAAGGAAATAACTAAGTATTGGAAGATTAATATGATGAAAATAGACCCGGGGGCCATAGGTTTTACTAGTGGCTTCTCTCAAGAGCATAAGTATTTTACGGTGGGTGAACGAATTACTGTTGAACAATTGACAGAATTGAGCATAGTTATGAGAATATCTAGGTATGATCATGTATATAGGCATCACGTCCGAGACAAGTAGACCGACTCCTGCCTGCATCTACTACTATTACTCCACTCATCGACCGCTATCCAGTATGCATCTAGAGTATTAAGTTCATGAAAACAGAGTAACGCCTTAAGCAAGATGACATGATGTAGAGGGATAGATTCATGCAATATGATAAAAAAAACCATCTTGCTATCCTCGATGGCAACAATACAATACGTGTCTTGCTGCCCCTACCGTCACTGGGAAAGGACACCGCAAGATTGAACCCAAAGCTAAGCACTTCTCCCATTGCAAGAAAAATCAATCTAGTAGGCCAAACCAAACTGATAATTCGAGGAGACTTGCAAAGATAACCAATCATACATAAAAGAATTCAGAGAAAATTCAAATATTGTTCATAGATAATCTTGATTATAAACCCACAATCCATCAGTCTCAACAAACACACCGCAAAAGAAGATTACATCGAATAGATCTCCACAAGAGAGGGGGAGAACATTGTATTGAGATCCAAAAAGAGAGAAGAAAGCCATCAAGCTAATAACTATGGACCCGAAGGTCTGAGGTAAACTACTCACACTTCATCGGAGAGGCTATGGTGTTGATGTAGAAGCCCTCCGTGATGGATGCCCCCTCCGGCGGAGCTCCAGAACAGGCCCCAAGATGGGATCTCGTGGATACAGAAAGTTGTGGCGGTGGAATTAGGGTTTTGGCTCCATATCTGATCGTTTGGGGGTACGTAGGTATATATAGGAGGAAGAAGTACGTCGGTGGAGCAACAGGGGGCCCACGAGAGTGGAGGGCGCGCCCCCTACCTCGTGGCGTACCTGTTGGTTGCTTGACGTAGGGTCCAAGTCTCATGGGTCTTGTTCATTGAGAAAATCATGTTCCCGAAGGTTTCATTCCGTTTGGACTCTGTTTGATATTCCTTTTCTTCGAAACCCTAAAATAGGCAAAAAAAACAACAATTCTAGGCTGGGCCTCCATTTAATAGGTTAGTCCCAAAAATAATATAAAAGTGGATAATAAAGCCCAATGATGTCCAAAACAGTAGATAATATAGCATGGAGCAATCAAAAATTATAGATACGTTGGAGACGTATCAAGCATCCCCAAGCTTAATTCCTGCTCGTCCTCGAGTAGGTAAATGATAAAAAAGATAATTTTTTATGTCGAGTGCTACTTAGCATGATTTTAATATAATTCTTCTTAATTGTGGTATGAATATTCAGATCCGAAAGATTCAAGATAAAAATTTAATATTGACATAAAAATAATAATACTTCAAGCATACTAACAAAGCAATCATGTCTTCTCAAAATAACATGGCCAAAGAAAGTTATCCCTACAAAATCATATAGTCTGACTATGCTCTATCTTCACCACATAAAATATTTAAATCATGCACAACCCCGATGACAAGCCAAGCAATTGTTTCATACTTTTGACATTCTCAAACTTTTTCAATCTTCACGCAATACATGAGCGTGAGCCATGGATATAGCACTATATGTGGAATAAAATGGTGGTTGTGGAGAAGACAAAAAAGGGGAAGATAGTCTCACATCAACTAGGCGTATCAACAGGCTATGGATATGCCCATCAATAGATATCAATGTGAGTGAGTAGGGATTGCCATGCAACGGATGCACTAGAGCTATAAGTATATGAAAGCTCAACAAAAGAAACTAAGTGGGTGTGCATCCAACTTGCTTGCTCATGAAGACCTAGGGCATTTTGAGGAAGCCCATCATTGGAACATACAAGCCAAGTTCTATAATGAAAATTTTCCACTAGTATATGAAAGTGACGAAATGAGAGACTCTCTATCATGAATATCATGGTGCTACTTTAAAGCACAAGTGTGGTAAAGGATAGTAACATTGTCCCTTCTCTCTTTTTCTCTCATTTTTTTATTTGGCCCTTTTCTCTCTTTTTTATGGGCTCTTTTTTTCGTCCGGAGTCTCATCCCGACTTGTGGGAGAATCATAGTCTCCATCATCCTTTCCTCACTGGGACAATGCTCTAATAATGATGATCATCACACTTTTATTTTCTTACAACTCAACAATTACAACTCGATACTTAGAACAAAATATGACTCTATATGAATACCTCCGGCGGTGTACCGGGATATGCAATGAATCAAGAGTGACATGTATGAAAGAATTATGAATAGTGGCTTTGCCACAAATACGATGTCAACTACATGATCATGCTAAGCAATATGACAATGATGGAGTGTGTCATAATAAACGGAACAGTGGAAAGTTGCATGGCAATATATCTCGAAATGGCTATGGAAATGCCATAGTAGGTAGGTATGATGGCTGTTTTGAGGAAGGTATATGGTGGGTGTATGATACCGGCGAAGTGTGCGCGGTATTAGAGAGGCTAGCAATGATGGAAGGAAGAAAAGTGCATATAATCCATGGACTCAACATTAATCATAAAGAAATCATATACTTATTGTAAAAAAATCTACAAGTTATCAAAGCAAAGTATTACGCACATGCTCCTAGGGGGATAGATTGGTAGGAAAAGACCATCGCTCGTCCCCGACCGCCACTCATAAGAAAGACAATCAAAAAATAAATCATGCTCTGACTTCATCACATAACGATTCACCATACGTGCATGCTACGGGAATCACAAACTTTAACACAAGTATTTCTCAAATTCACAACTACTCAACTAGCACAACTTTAATATCACCATCTTCATATCTCAAAACAATTATCAAGTATCAAACTTCTCATAGTATTCAACACACTCATAAGAAAGTTTTTACTATTCTTGAATACCAAGCATATTAGGATTATTTAAGTGAATTACCATGCTATTTAAGACTCTCAAAATAATCTAAGTGAAGCATGAGAGATCAATAATTTCTATAAAACAATTCCACCACCGTGCTCTAAAAAAATATAAGTGAGGTACTAGAGCAAAACTATATAACTCAAATGATATAAGTGAAGCACATAGAGTATTCTAACAAATTCCAAATCATGTATGGATTTATCAAAAGATGTGTACAGCAAGGATGATTGTGGTAAAATAAAAAGCAAAGACTCAAATCATACAAGACGCTCCAAGCAAAACACATATCATGTGGTGAATAAAAATATAGCTCCAAGTAAAGTTACCGATAGAAGTAGATGAAAGAGGGGATGCCTTCCGGGGCATCCCCAAGCTTTGGCTTTTAGGTGTCCTTAGATTATCTTGGGGTGCCATGGGCATCCCCAAGCTTAGGATGTTTCCACTCCTTGTTCCATAATCCATCAAATCTTTACCCAAAACTTAAAAACTTCACAACATAAAACTTAAAGTAGAAAATCTCGTGAGCTCCGTTAACGAAAGAAAACAAAAGACCACTGCAAGGTACTGTAATGAACTCATTGTTTATTTATATTGGTGTTAAACCTACTGTATTCCAACTTCTCCATGGTTTATAAACTATTTTACTAGCCATAAATTCATCAAAATAAGCAAACAACACACGAAAAACAGAATCGGTCAAAAATAGAACAGTCTGTAGTAATCTGTAGCTAGCACAAGATCTGGAACCCCAAAAATTCTAAAATAAATTGCTGGGCGTGAGGAATTTATCTATTAATTATCTGCAAAAGGAATTAACTAAATAGCACTTCCAAATAAAAATGGAAGCATTTCTCGTGAGCGCTAAAGTTTCTGTTTTTTACAGTAAGATATCAAGACTTTCCCCAAGTCTTCCCAACGGTTCTACTTGGCACAAACACTAATTAAACACTGAAAGGATCGATACGGTCGACTAGAGGGGGGGTGAATAGGAGACTACAAATTTTAGTCTTTCTTGTAGATTTTAAGGCTTAGCGGATAAAACAGTTCACTAGATATGCAACTAGGTGAATGCAACCTATATGACAAGCAAGCTCCAAGAAGAAAAGCTAGGCAACAAACTACTTAGCAAGCCAACAATCATACAACAACAAAGAAAGGTGCGGGAAAGGATTAATCACAAGTGAGACGAGGATGTGGATTTTAACCCGAAGTTCACTCTTCCTTGGGGAAGAGCTAATCTCCGTTTGGAGCGGTGCCGTAGCCAAAGCTTGCGGAATGCCACCAAAGGCTCACCGTATTCTCCTTCGAGTCACCCCCAACGGATGAGCCTCGAAACACTCGGGGTTGGTCTTGAAGGTAACCACTGTAAGTGCATCTAGTGCCACCCCTAGTTGGTTTTGGAGTATTGACGACAAACCTAGTTGAGGGACTAACGTGTTTGTGAGAATTGCAGGCAAACACAGGTAGAAGTCCCTCATTGATTCGGGTTTATTACCAGAGATGACCCCTAAAAATGTACGAAGACATTGAAGAGAATGGTGGTTTATGAAGATATTCATATTGAAGACAATGACATGAGAAGACTCCCTATGAAGCTTATGGAACTCGAAGACTTAGATCCTTCGTAGTTTTATTTCATTTTATGTAGTGTCATAGGAATCACCGTACTGTTAAGTGGGGTCCAAAAGAACCAGTCAGAATGACTGTAGTGATGCCTAATTCAAATCCTATGTCTTCGAGCGAAGACTTTGAGAGAAAATCTTGTCCAGAGTCAGACAAGTCAGCTTTACTTGTAGCCCAAGTAAAGTTGCCGTGTGAGTTCAAAATTCGACCGTTGGTACACGTGTCAGTTCCTTAGTGACCCAGGGTCATTTTGGACAGATCAGGTCGGGTTGCCAAGTGGCTATAAATAGTCCACCCCCACAACCATAAACGATTGGCTGCTCAGATTTCAGTGCACGGCTTTTGTCGTTTGAGAGCAACCCACCTCGAAGCCTTTGAAAGAAAAATTCCTAGTGAGGAGAAAAGCCCTAACCACCCAGAGCCAGAGTAAATTGGGCATCACTTAAGTCTTCGTGTCTGTGTGATTTGAAGACTTATTACACTTGAGGACTGTGCATCCTCCAGACGGTTAGGCGTCACGTTCTGAGCATCCAAGAGAAATTGTGGATTGCCAGTGAACGAAGTCTGTGAAGGTTTGGGAGTCTACCTTGAAGACTTACCTGAGTGATTGAGCGAGGTCTGTGTGACCTTAGCTCAAGGAGAAAACGGTGAGGACTGGGTGTCTTGGACTAAGCGTCCTTGACTGGGTGTCCGGGACTGTGTGTCCTTTGGTTTAAATGCCTAGCCGCTCCAACCAGACGTACAGTTGTCACAGCAACTGGAACTGGTCCAACAAATCATTGTCTTCAACGTGTCACTGGTTTCATCTTCACTTCCCTTCACTTACAGTTATTCATTGTGAAGCCATTGCATGCTTGCTTTATCTTTTGTCTTCACAACATGAATGTATGATCTGTTCGGCTTCATAACTTCTTCCTACCTGATCCTTATTACACTGAAGCTGTTTGTCATTGCGCTTTCACTCTATTGAATACATGACCATGGCTGGCCTAGTGTAATCTAACTTCCGCTGCATAGTAATAGGCATAATCTTCACTGTTTGTCTTCATAACTCTCACGTTTTGAAGACTTTCATAAAAATCGCCTATTCACCCCCCCTCTAGTCGATATAACGCACTTTCAATTGGTATCAGAGCTTGGTGCTCCCTTGTTCTGTGTGATTCGGTTTAACCACCTGGAGTTTTAGCTATGTCGACTGCAGGGATAATCAAAGTCTCCGCTGCTTGTCCCGTCTTCGATGGAACTGAATATCCCTACTGGAAGAATAAGATGCGCATGCATCTTGAAGCCATTGACGTCGACCTATGGTATGTCGTCGAAAACGGCGTTCCCAAGGCTGGAGAAGGTGTCACTGCTGCTGATGTCAAGAAGTTCGTTCAACTGGACTCTACTGCCAAGAATATCATCTGTGGTCATCTGACCAAAGGACAGTATGGCCGTGTGAGTGCCTTGAAGACATCCAAACTGGTCTGGGACTAGCTCTCCAAAGTTAATGAAGGCATATCAACCCAGAGAGATCAAAGAATCAGTGTTCTTCGCAACCTCTTCAACCGCTTCAAGCGAAATGACAATGAGAATGTCCAGCACACATTTGACCGGATCACTGACATCACAAATGAGCTTCAAGCCCTCGGCGCCACTGAGATCACCAAACATGAAATCGTCAAGACGCTGCTGAGATCACTTGATAGTTCGTTTGACATTCTGGCCCTGATGATTCAAGAACGTCCTGATTTCAAGACACTTGATCCGTCTGACATACTTGAGAGGCTCAACACACATGAGTTTCAGCTTTCTGAGAAAAGAGATATCTACGGTCCAAACTATAGGCGAACTCGTGCCTTGAAGGCAAAAGCTGTCTCCTCATCTGAAGAAGAATCTGACTGCAGTTCTGATGATCCTGAAGACATTGGAAGAGAACTTGCAATGCTAGTGAAGAAGTTTCAAAAATTCACCAAGAAGAAAGGCTTCAGAAAATCTTCACGATCAAGCTCTAGGAATGATGAAGCTTCTGCTCATGACTACAAGAAGAAAGCATGTCACAAGTGCAAGAAAACTGGGCACTTCATCTCTGAGTGTCCACAGTGGGACAATGAGAACAGAAGGAAGAAGAAGAGCAAGGAATATGATTCTGACGACAAGAAGAAGAAGAAACACTCAAAGTCTTCTTCCAAGTCTTCATCAAAGTCTTCATCACACAAGAAGAGCTCATCTGGCAAGGCACATGCGTTTGTTGGAAAGGAGATGGATTCAGAAGAGGAGTCCGCATCTGAGG
This sequence comes from Triticum urartu, assembly GCF_056163025.1. Taxonomy (NCBI): domain Eukaryota; kingdom Viridiplantae; phylum Streptophyta; class Magnoliopsida; order Poales; family Poaceae; genus Triticum; species Triticum urartu. The sequence goes on from NC_141878.1 coordinate 493,418,385, forward strand.
AGGCAGAGGTGGAGTCTGAGGAGGAGTCTGATTCTGGCATTGTGAGTCTGGCTACAGCATACGTCGCCAAGTCCATCTTCAACACTGAAGACATTAACTGCATCACCGACACCGACGCAAATGACAAGAACGACTCCACTCCTACCTACTGCTTCATGGCACGCGGTGGCAAGGTAAACACACGCACCACTCGCTATGAAACAACCAGTGACGATGACTCTGAATGTGATTCAAAACCTAGCTACAAAACACTTGCTAAAATTGCAACTGAATAACAGAAAGCTATGGAACATATTCAAAAACTGTTAGACAGAAGCGATGATCTGTTGGGTGCTGAAATGACTCGATCTGAATCCTTAATTGAAGACATAAAAAACCTTCACGTTAAGTATCAGGAACTTGAAGATCGTCATGATACTCTCTCAACAACTCATGAAAAGCTTTCCTATGACTATCTTCAAAGGAAGCAAGAACTTGAGAAATTGAGGGTGGCTCATGAAGATCTTCAAAAGGAAAACGAGTCACTTCGCGCCGAACAGATTAGTCCCGCTCAGGAAGGATTTGAACCACCATGTCTTAAATGCATTGAGCGTAATAATGCTAATTCTGTTGCTGAATGTTCCACTGCTACTACTGTTCCAATATCTTCAACTGTTGATGTGGCAACTAACCCCTCTGCTTCATAAGAAATAGTAAAGGAATTTGTCTTCATAAGTTGCAAGGGCTCCCCCTGAAGATGTGCATATAAGTAATTTGCCTTTTGAATGCAAATGCACATGGCAGGTTGTACTTTATCACATAACGATTCACCATACGTGCATGCTACGGGAATCACAAACTTTAACACAAGTATTTCTCAAATTCACAACTACTCAACTAGCACAACTTTAATATCACCATCTTCATATCTCAAAACAATTATCAAGTATCAAACTTCTCATAGTATTCAACACACTCATAAGAAAGTTTTTACTATTCTTGAATACCAAGCATATTAGGATTATTTAAGTGAATTACCATGCTATTTAAGACTCTCAAAATAATCTAAGTGAAGCATGAGAGATCAATAATTTCTATAAAACAATTCCACCACCGTGCTCTAAAAAAATATAAGTGAGGTACTAGAGCAAAACTATATAACTCAAATGATATAAGTGAAGCACATAGAGTATTCTAACAAATTCCAAATCATGTATGGCTTTCTCAAAAGATGTGTACAACAAGGATGATTGTGGTAAACTAAAAAGCAAAGACTCAAATCATACAAGACGCTCCAAGCAAAACACATATCATGTGGTGAATAAAAATATAGCTCCAAGTAAAGTTACCGATAGAAGTAGATGAAAGAGGGGATGCCTTCCGGGGCATCCCCAAGCTTTGGCTTTTAGGTGTCCTTAGATTATCTTGGGGTTCCATGGGCATCCCCAAGCTTAGGATGTTGCCACTCCTTGTTCCATAATCCATCAAATCTTTACCCAAAACTTAAAAACTTCACAACATAAAACTTAAAGTAGAAAATCTCGTGAGCTCCGTTAACGAAAGAAAACAAAAGACCACTGCAAGGTACTGTAATGAACTCATTGTTTATTTATATTGGTGTTAAACCTACTGTATTCCAACTTCTCCATGGTTTATAAACTATTTTACTAGCCATAAATTCATCAAAATAAGCAAACAACACACGAAAAACAGAATCGGTCAAAAATAGAACAGTCTGTAGTAATCTGTAGCTAGCACAAGATCTGGAACCCCAAAAATTCTAAAATAAATTGCTGGGCGTGAGGAATTTATCTATTAATTATCTGCAAAAAGAATTAACTAAATAGCACTTCCAAATAAAAATGGAAGCATTTCTCGTGAGCGCTAAAGTTTCTGTTTTTTACACTAAGATATCAAGACTTTCCCCAAGTCTTCCCAACGGTTCTACTTGGCACAAACACTAATTAAACACTGAAAGGATCGATACGGTCGACTAGAGGGGGGGTGAATAGGAGACTACAAATTTTAATCTTTCTTGTAGATTTTAAGGCTTAGCGGATAAAACAGTTCACTAGATATGCAACTAGGTGAATGCAACCTATATGACAAGCAAGCTCCAAGAAGAAAAGCTAGGCAACAAACTACTTAGCAAGCCAACAAGCATACAACAACAAAGAAAGGTGCGGGAAAGGATTAATCACAAGTGAGACGAGGATGCGGATTTTAACCCGAAGTTCACTCTTCCTTGGGGAAGAGCTAATCTCCGTTTGGAGCGGTGCCGTAGCCAAAGCTTGCGGAATGCCACCAAAGGCTCACCGTATTCTCCTTCGAGTCACCCCCAACGGATGATCCTCGAACCACTCGGGGTTGGTCTTGAAGGTAACCACCACACCTTTACAAACTTCTCCGAAGCACACCACAAGCAAGGAAGCTTCCGGAGGAACCTCTAACCGCCTAACAAGTCAATGGGGATGAAATGTTGCAGGGAACGCGATTTGGTTTGGTCAAGTTGTAGATCGGGTCTTGCTCTCCCAATCCCCAAAGTTTCAACAAGTTTGGGTGGAGGGATTGAGAGTATTGAGCAAAATGGGGTGTAGCAATGGTGGAGCTCAACAAGACATTAAGGTTGAGGGTTGGAGGTGGAAGAAGGGCCTTTTTATAGTGTTCATGGGTTGGTGGGGATTTCTGCCCGTTGGACCCCGTGCGCACGGGCTAAGTCAGCCCCGTGCGCATGGGGTATCCAGAGACAATCGCACCACCCAACCCCCGTGCGCACGGGGTATCCAGAGAGTTACGCAGTACCCCGTGCGCACGGGGGTCCAAAGACCCCGTGCGCACGGGGTACCCTGACCCCCGTGCGCACGGGGTACCCAGAGAGTTACCCAGTACCCCATGCGCAGGGGGGTAAAAAGACCCCGTGCGCACGGGGTACCCAGTAACTTACTTTTGCAACTTTCTGAGTACCACAGCACACACACTAGGTTCATTTGAGGTGGTCGGAGTGGGAAGGGTAAGAGAGTAAGGCTCGGCAAAGGCATTCCCACACGACATTTATCCACACAAACCCCTCTTAATAGTGCGGTCTTTCCTACGACTCGAAGCAAACCAAAACTAAACCTTCGAAGCATCAAAAGACCACGTCTTTGTCCTTTTTGAAATGGGGGGGTCGCACATCTCCATCACGGGCACTTAGAACCAATAACCTGAGATAAACTTTATCAACCGATATTAGTTCAACTAACCACATTGTCATCACACCAAAATATAGCTTAAGTGCCATTAGCACTTTCAAACACAAAAAACACAACCAAAACAGAGGCTAGATAAATTATTTATTACTAAACATGAGCGAAAAGCAAAGAATAAAAATAAAATTGGGTTGCCTCCCAACAAGCGCTATCGTTTAACGCCCCAAGCTAGGCATAAAAAGCAAGGATAGATCTAGGTATTGCCATCTTTGGTAGGCAATCCATAAGTGGCTCTCATAATAGATTCATAAGGTAATTTAATTCTCTTTCTAGGAAAGTGTTCCATGCCTTTCCTTAACGGAAATTGAAATCTAATATTTCCTTCCTTCATATCAATAATTACACCAGTCGTTTTAAGGAAAGGTCTACCAAGAATAATAGGACATGAAGGATTGCAATCTATGTAAAGAATGATAAATCTACGGGCACATAATTCCTATTTGCAACAATAAGAACATCATTAATTCTTCCCATAGGTTTCTTAATAGTGGAATCCGCAAGGTGCAAGTTTAGAGAGCAATCATCAAAATCATGGAAACCTAACAAATCACACAAAGTCTTTGGAATCGTGGAAACACTAGCACCCAAATCAGACAAAGCATAGCATTCATGATCTTTAATCTTAATTTTAATAGTTGGTTCCCACTCATCATAAAGTTTTCTAGGGATAGAAACTTCTAACTCAAGTTTTTCTTCATAAGATTGCATCAAGACATCAACGATATGTTTAGTAAACGCTTTATTTTGACTATAAGCATGAGGAGAATTTAGCACGGATTTCAACAAGGAAATACAATCAATCAAAGAGCAATTTCCATAATTAAATTTTTTGAAATCCAAAATAGTGGGTTTAGCAACATCTAGGGTTTTAATTTCTTCAATCCCACTTTCGTCAAATTTAGCATCAAGATCTAAAAACTCCGAGTTTTTGGAACGCCTTCTAGGTAAAGGTGGATCATATTCAGCCATCATTATCAAGATTCATATTGCAAAACAAAGATTTAATAGGGGACACATCAATAACTTTTAGATCTTCATCTTTATTTTCATAGGAACTAGAAGAACACGCTCTTATAAAGGCATCTTTCTTAGCACGCATCCCAGCGGTTCTTTCTTTGCACTCATCAATGGAAATTCTCATGGCTTTGAGAGACTCATTGATATCATGCTTAGGAGGAATAGATCTAAGTTTCAAAGAATCAACATCAAGAGAAATTCTATCAACGTTCCTAGCCAACTCATCAATCATAAGCAATTTTTCTTTAATCAAAGCATTGAATTTTTTTTGCGAAGTAATAAATTATTTAATATTAAATTCAAAATTAGAGGGCATCTTATTATAATTTACATAAGAATTGTTGTAGGAATTACCATAATTATTAGAGGGATTACTAGGATACGGCCTAGGATTAAAATTTCCTCTATACGCGTTGTTACCAAAATTGTTCCTACCAACAAAATTCACATTCATAGATTCATTATTATTTTCAATCAAAGTAGACAAGGGCATATCATTAGGATCAGAAGAAACACTCTTACTAGCAAATAATTTCATAAGTTCATCCATCTTTCCACTCAAAACATTAATTTCTTCTATCGCATGCACTTTTTTATTAGTAGATTTTTCAGTATGCCATTGAGAATAATTAACCATAATATTATCTAGGAGTTTAGTAGCTTCTCCTAAAGTGATTTCCATAAAAGTACCTCCCGCGGCCGAATCTAAAAGATTTTCTAGAAGCAGAATTCAATCCGGCATAAAAAATTTGTATAATCATCCACAAATTCAAACCATGAGTAGGGCAATTACGTATCATTAATTTAATCCTCTCCCAAGCTGGTGCAACATGTTCATGATCAAGTTGCTTAAAATTCTTAATATCGTTTCTAAGAGAGATGATCTTAACAGGAGGAAAATATTTAGAGATAAAAGCATCTTTGCACTTGTTCCAAGAATCAATACTATTTTTAGGCAAAGACGGAAACCAAGCTTTAGCGCGATCTCTAAGCGAAAAAGGGAATAGATTCAATTTAACAATATCATTATTCACATCTTTCTTCTTTTGCATATCACACAAATCAACGAAACTATTTAGATGGGTAGCGGCATCTTCACTAGGAAGGCCGGAAAACGGATCTTTCATAACAAGATTCAGCAAGGCAGCATTAATTTCACAAGATTTATCATCGGTAAGAGGAGCAATCGGAGTGCTAATAAAATCATTGTTTTTGGTATTGGTAAAGTCACACAATTTAGTGTTATCTTGAGCCATCGTGACAAGCAAGCAAACTAACACACAAGCAAACAAAAAGGCAAGCGGGCAAAAAGAGGCAAATAGAGAAAAAGATGGAGGATAGAGAGAGAGGGCGAATAAAACGGCAAGGATGAAGTGATGGAGAGGAAAACGAGAGGCAAATGGCAAATAATGTAATGCGGGAAATAAGGGTATGTGATGGGTACTTGGTATGTCGACTTTTGCGTAGACTCCCCGGCAACGGCGCCGGAAATTCTTCTTACTACCTCTTGAGCACTGTGTTGGATTTCCTTGAAGAGGAAAGGAGATGCAGCAAAGTAGCGTAAGTATTTCCCTCAGTTTTTGAGAACCAAGGTATCAATCCAATAGGAGGCTACGGGCGAGTCCCTCGTACCTGCACAAAACAAATAACTCCTCGCAACCAACGCGATAAGAGGTTGTCAATCCCTTCACGGTCATTTACGAGAGTGAGATCTGATAGATATTATAAGATAATATTTTTGGTATTTTTGTGATAAAGATGCAAACTAAAATAAAAATCAAAGTAAAAAAGCAAAGGAAATAACTAAGTATTGGAAGATTAATATGATGAAGATAGACCCGGGGGCCATAGGTTTCACTAGTGGCTTCTCTCAAGAGCATAAGTATTTTACGGTGGGTGAATGAATTACTGTTGAGCAATTGACAGAATTGAGCATAGTTATGAGAATATCTAGGTATGATCATGTATATATGCATCACGTCCGAGACAAGTAGACCGACTCCTGCCTGCATCTACTACTATTACTCCACTCATCGACCGCTATCCAGCATGCATCTAGAGTATTAAGTTCATGAAAACAGAGTAACGCCTTAAGCAAGATGACATGATGTAGAGGGATAGATTCATGCAATATGATAAAAAAAACCATCTTGTTATCCTCGATGGCAACAATACAATACGTGCCTTGCTGTCCCTACTATCACTAGGAAAGGACACCGCAAGATTAAACCCAAAGCTAAGCACTTCTCCCATTGCAAGAAAGATCAATCTAGTAGGCTAAACCAAACTGATAATTTGAAGAGAATTGCAAAGATAACCAATCATACATAAAAGAATTTAGAGAAGATTCAAATATTGTTCATAGATAATCTTGATTATAAACCCACAATCCATCGGTCTCAACAAACACACCGTAAAAGAAGATTACATCGAATAGATCTCCACAAGAGAGGGGGAGAACATTGTATTGAGATCCAAAAAGAGAGAAGAAGTCATCAAGCTAATAACTATGGACCCGAAGGTCTGAGGTAAACTACTCACACTTCATCGGAGAGGCTATGGTGTTGATGTAGAAGCCCTCCGTGATGGATGCCCCCTCCGGCGGAGCTCCAGAACAGGCCCCAAGATGGGATCTCATGGATACAGAAAGTTGCGGCGGTGGAATTAGGGTTTTGGCTCCGTATCTGATCGTTTGGGGGTACGTAGGTATATATAGGAGGAAGAAGTACGTCGGTGGAGCAACAGGGGGCCCACGAGGGTGGAGGGCACACCCCCTACCTCGTGGCCTCCTTGTTGGTTGTTTGACGTAGGGTCCATGTCTCCTGGGTCTTGTTCGTTGAGAAAATCACGTTTCCGAAGGTTTCATTCCGTTTGGACTCCGTTTGATATTCCTTTTCTTCGAAACCCTAAAATAGGCAAAAAAAACAGCAATTCTGGGCTGGGCCTCCGGTTAATAGGTTAGTCCCAAAAATAATATAAAAATGAATAATAAAGCCCAATAATGTTCAAAACAGTAGATAATATAGCATGGAGCAATCAAAAATTATAGATACGTTGTTGACGTATCAACTCGCGCAGGAGGACGGCGTTGTTTGGCGTCGAGGTGGTGTCGATGGCAGAGAGACCTGGCACGGTAGATGCAAGGACTCGTGGCAGGTGGCTGTGGCGGCCTCATATCCGGCAGGCGTCCTGGTTGGGACCTCAGGTCTTAGATGTTTATGTTTGGCTGCGATGTCTGTTTGGTATTAGGCCCAGACTATCAGCGCCCCTTCATCAATTGGATAGGTGTAGCGACAGTTGTTGGTTAGACGGTGGCTTTAGTCTAGCTGTTATATGACTTTGTAAGGTCTTATGAGAATAATTAATAAAGTGGCTGTATGCATCGTTCAGATGCAGAGGCCAGAGGTCATCCTCCTTTTTCTAAAAAAAGAAAAAAACGGAGGGAGTACATAATTAATGACTGCCCGTCTAGTATGCGGCAGGAAAATACGGTATTGGTGTCTTTAAATATTACCCAAAGCTTAATTAGGTTGTTGTTGTTGCTTAATGGGGTAAAATGGTCATCTCAGTTTCTCTACCCCTGAATCTGAACGAAGCGGTGAAATACGAACTGTTCCATTTATTGAGATTGTTTTTACTGCTTTGCTAATCATCTTGCAAGTCCGTGAGACCTTGCCCCGAAACTGAAGTTACTTCAAATGAATGAATATGCAGCATCCAGCATAATATAGAGTACATACACATAATCAAACTGAAAATCACCATCAATCAGTGATTGGAGGGTTTTTTTTCTCCCTTTTACCGAATACTTCTTGTAAAGCCAAAAGAAAAAAACTTATACTACCATGTCCCCGCTTCCCTGGAAGACAAGCGGTTGAGTTGCGGCAATGAAGCAGACAACAGACTTGACACCATAAATAGGAGTAATGCTCATGCGTATCGTGCTCAGAGCATCTTCAACAGGCGCGCCAAACTAGCGCCGCGCCGTAAAATCTTCTCTTTTAACACGCGCGCAACCGGAATAATTGCTTCAGCGGACGTGCGAAAACCACGTGCGCGGCATACGTAGTCCAGCGCGCGAGCCGAAACGCAATCGCGCGCCGCTTATTTGCTGTGTCCGCTCCCGCGCGCTGGACTCTCGCGCGCTCGCTCGCACCTCCCACCCCCCATCCAGCCGCGCCGCCGCCGCCGACCGCGCCACTCGGCGACCGTTCCGGCGCTTCCCCGGCCTATCCCCGCCCCGCGCGCGCTTTCTCCGGCCCCCCTCTAGGCCCGCCGCCCCACGCGCGTGCTGGTCCGCCGACGAACAGCGCCCGCGCGCTCGCTGCCGCTCGGCGCCCGCAAGGTGTTCGACAAAACGCCTAGAAGGTATGTATTGCCCAAAAGCCATGAATTTCATGCATGTTGATTGTAGTTTTTTATTTATAGCATAGTATTCAACATTGTAGATGAGTTCGTCGTATGATTCTTCCGAAGAAGAATTTGATATGAAAGAGGAGGAGGATCTTGCAATGATCCTAGCTATGCATATTAATAAAAAATCGAAGCACGGTGGTTCGGTTATGGGTCGGCAAAAAATTTGGAGGGATAGGATCGATGCCCACAACAGATTGATCAGGCATTATTTTGCGGAGAATCCCACATACCCCGAGTCGTATTTTCGTCGCCGATTTAGGATGAGCACCGAGTTGTTCAGGCGCATTGCAGAGAAACTAGCGAGTCATGACCGCTTTTTTCAGCAAAGGAGGAATGCCGTCGGAGAGCTCGGGCATAGCACCTTTCAGAAGGTGACAACCGCTTTGCGTATGTTGGCATACGGTATACCGGCTGATCTAGTTGATGATCACTTGGCTATGGGTGAGAGCCAAGCCATCATGTGTGTCAAGCGTTTCGCAGTCGGAATTGTGCAAGTCTTTGGCGAGGAGTATTTGAGATCTCCCAAAGCTGAAGACGTCGCAAGGCTTTTAGCGATGAACAAAGCTCGCGGTTTTCCTGGCATACTTGGCTCAATAGATTGCATGCATTGGACTTGGAAGAATTGTCCAAAGGCATGGCATGGGCAATTCCACGGCCAAAAAAAGGGTTCCACTATAATCCTTGAAGCGGTGGCCGATCAAGAGACTTGGATTTGGCATGCATTCTTTGGAATGCCTGGATCTTTGAATGACATCAATGTTGTCAACCGGTCACCACTGATGAGTAAGATTGCAAATGGGGAGTTGCCACCGGTGCAGTTTGTAGCAAATGGTCGTACATGCAACTATGGCTATTATCTAGCGGATGGCATCTATCCAAAGTGGTAAACCTTTGTCAAGCCGTTGAAAAAGCCAGAAGGTAAGAAAAATCTTGATTTCCACAATGCTCAGGCGGCGGCTAGAAAAGATGTGGAGAGAGTTTTTGGGATTTTGCAAGCCCAATTTGCTATTGTGAGAGGGTCAGCTAGATTTTGGGATCAAAAGATGCTTTGGTACATAATGCACGCTTGTGTGATCATGCATAACATGATCATCGAGAATGAGCGTGGCCAAGATGTAGACTACTCTCAGTATGAGCTCTTGGGATATCCCATGCGAGTGCGACGGACGGCTGAAAGGGTGGCCCGTTTTGTTGCCTCATATCATGTCATTCGACGTCCTGCAGCGCATAATGATCTTCAGAAGGATCTCATTGGGGAGTGGTGGGCATGGAATGGACGACAAAGAGCATCATGATTTGTGCGTTCGTTATTGTATTGTTGAACTATTTGTTGTGTTTAATTGCACTATTTGTTGTATTAAACGATAAACTGTTTGTTTGAGTTGTAATAAACGAAATTAAACTATTTATTTTTGTTTGTTTTTTATTTTTTTGCTTTTGTTTTCTAATGTATATGTTGTTTGTGTGAGTCGCGTGTGCTGTTGGAACGGCGCGCACGCGCTGCATTTTAACGCGGCTCCTGGAGCCAGCACTGCGTGCCGCGTCAAACCAGACGATACGCACGCGGCATATCTGCTTTTTGCGCGCGACGCGACCGGCGCCTGTTGGAGATGCTCTCATGCCAGCAGCGTACGCCGCGTACAGAAAAACAGCCGCACGTACCATTCCCGCATCCATGGCCACGACCAGCACCAAGCACGTCCTTCTGTTCCCCTTCCCCGGCCAGGGCCACCTCGCCGCCTTGCTAGAAGTCGCGCGGCTCCTCCGCCGAGCCCTCCCCGCCGACGTCAAGATTACCATCGTCTCAACCCCGCGCAACGTTGCCGCCCTACGCGCTTCCTCCTCCGCGTCGCCCTCGTCCTCGGTCATCAGCTTCCACGCGCTGCCGTTCGTCCCGGCCGACCACGGCCTCCCAGCCGACTGCGAGTCCACTATCTCCCTCCCGCTCCCGGCGTTCCTCCTCCTCTTCGAGGCCTTCGAGTCGCTCGAGCCCGCCTTCGACGCCTACGTCTCCGGCCTCGTCGAGGACAAGGACGACTGCGTCGTCATCGCCGACGTGTTCGTCGCGTGGACGGTGCGCGTCGCGCGCCGGCGCGGGTGCGGGCACGCTATCCTCGTGTTCTGCGGCGCGCTCGGCACGGCCATCCTGCACGCCCTGTGGAAGAACATGCCGGCTCTGCCTTTCCACGACGACGGTCAGCTGCTCCGCCTGCTCGAGCACCCGGAGGTGGAGCTCCACCGATCCCAGCTGTCACAGGTGTTTCTCTCCGGCCCGTCTCCCGGCATGGACCGGGTGACTGCGTACATGCACCGGCAGATACGGCATGGGTACCTGACGGACGCGGTGCTGGTGAACACGGTAGAGGAGCTGGAGCCAACCGGACTAGCCATGGTGCACCGCACTATCGGCAGCAAGGTCCAGGTCTGGCCCATCGGCGCTCTCGTCCGCGATGGTTCCGGTTCGGATACGGCCCCGTCCGAGACCGACGCCGCCGTCATGCGCTGGCTGGACTCGCAGCAGAGGGCATCCGTTCTGTACATCTCGTTCGGGCCGCAGAACTCGATACTTCCGAAGCAGATGATGGAGCTGGCCACGGCACTGGAGTCCACCGGCCGGCCTTTCGTCTGGGCCTTCCGGCTGCCGGCGGCGCTCGACGTCGACGGCGCCGAAGAGTGTCTGCCGGAGGGGTTCGAGGCGCGGGCGAGCGCTGCTAGCCGGGGCCTCCTGCTCCATGGATGGGCGCCGCAGGTGAGGATCCTCGCGCACGTCTCCACGGGGGCGTTCCTGAGCCACTGCGGGTGGAACTCGGTGCTGGAGAGCCTGACGCACGGCGTGCCCATCGTCGGGTGGCCGCTCTCGGCGGAGCAGTTCTACAACGTCAAGATGCTGGCGGAGGACTGGGGCGCGTGCGTGGAGCTGGCGCGGGGGAACGACCCGGAGAGCCCGGTCGCGGAGAGCCGCGAGGTGGCGGAGGTGATCGAGACGGTGATGGGGGACACGGCGATGCGGCGGCGGGTGGTGGAGGTCCGGGAGCTGATGAAGAGGGCGTGGGCGGAGGATGGCAGATCGTCCAGGACGGCACTCGGAGAGTTCTTCACAGCCATGCAGCTGCACTGAATCTTGTCCTGCATGCATGCAGGCGTGCAGTGTGAATTCTAGTAGCAGACAGCACGTGTGTGAGCTAATTTGGCAGGAGCGTGCAGCCCCGCTGCACTTCTTTGTATGATTGTAACGCTGTGGTACCAACGATTTCTTTTTTTCTTTTTTTTTGAGCATCGTACCAACGATTTCTACAAGTCGCTGAAAACTGTTGTCGGCATGTTGTTTTTTTGCGAGAAGTTGTCCGCCTGTTTTGGAAACACCTTCGTTCAAGTACTCGCCCGAAAAAGATATTTTGCTAGTTGTGGCGTGCATATACTTGTGATACAATGACTCACTCATGGTGCGGTTGGGCGAAACCCTAGCCACCACCCCCGCCTCCTCCCCTCTCGACCCACGTTGCTGTAGCCAGAGGAAGATGACCGGCAAAGCCTGCATGGCGGGAACATCTCCTTGCGCTAAAAAGGTTCTCGTAGCTGAAGTGTTGTGATGGCCCTGCACGGCGCACGAATTTATGGAGGTCGAACGCCAGGGCGGCGACCCCCAGGCGTCTAGGCAGTGGCCATGCCATAGTGGCTGTGGGGGCACTGCGACGACGGGTTGTGGCGTCAATGACGGTGGCGGCGATTTGCGGTGGGGGCTTTTTATTTCCTGATTCACAACATGGTGAATTTTCTTAATTCTCGTTCTCGTTGGCAGCGGCGACACATCTTCTTGCTCCTACATGAAGGTGATTTGCGGACTGGCATGGTTGCGCACATTCGCTATTCAACTGTCTCTATGGGGCGCAAGGTCAGTGGGTTTTAGCCTTCGAATACACGTTCCAGGCAGCACGCTTCGATGATTGGATGTATCCCTCAGTGGAGAGGATTGGAGTGCTCGACATGGCCAAGAAGTCGACTCAACTTCTTTTTTATGTGTGGCTTTCCACTTGCCTGAAGTGCCTCATGTGATTGGCCTAAATTGGCTCTGTGTGGGTGGTATGGACTCTGGGCGGCATGTGGCCGGAGGTGATAACGGGCATCCCTACGAGAAGCTCGGCGGCATGTGTTGTGTGAGTATAGTTCTAATTGTTTAGCTAGGTACATATCAGGATTGTGCGTCTGCGCAGCTATGCAACGCTAGATAGGCATGTGGTGGCATCTTAGAGCGACCTCGACGGTGCTTTTTGAGTGCAGGGGCTTGAGTCCCAGTGGTAAAATTGTAAGTACAACCTTAATTAGGCGAACCTAGTAATGGTGTCGTTCACGCAACTGTAGGATCATAAGTAGGTCTAGAGGAGGGTGATTAGGGTACTTGACAAATAAAACCTAGCCTTTTTCCAATGTTAGTTCTTTGCAAGCTTTAGCAATTCACACAAGTCAAACAACACCCTACGCATGCAAGTCTAGATAGTAGGCAACGGAAAGCAAAGACTTTGCATATGAACGTAAAAGGAGGGATCGGAGAAATCAAACGCAATGAAGATATGGTGATTTTTGGCATGGTTCCGATAGATGGTGCTATCATACGTCCATGTTGATGGATATTTCAACCCATGAAGGGTAACGGATGCGTGATTCCACGAAGGAATCGACCCACGAAGGGTTCACGAAGAAGCAACCTTGTCTATGACATCATGACTTCCGTCCACGAAGGACTAGTCTCACTCGGGGTAGATCTTCACGAAGTAGGCGATCTCCTTGCCCTTACAAACTCCTTGATGCAACTCCACGAGATTTGGAGGCTCTCAAGTGGCACCTACCAATCTAGGAGACACCACTCTCCAAAAGGTAATAGATGTCGTTGTTGATGATGAACTCCTTTCTGTTGTGCTTCAAAAGATAGTCTCATCAACACTCAATCACTCTCTCACAGATTTGGCATAGTAGTAGAAGAAGGATTGAAGTGGAAAGCAACTTGAGGGGGCTAGAAATCAAGGATCAAAGGTTGGAGTGGAATCCTGTTGATTTCAACACAAGTGTAGGTGGTTCTCTCTCAGAAAATGATATGGGAAGTGGTAGCTTCGTCCTCTGTATGAGAGTAGGTGGTGTGGGTGGGGTATATATAGCCTTCACCAAAAATCTAATTGTTACACACTTTATGCACAACTCGGTGGGACCAGGTGAAAACAGTCGATGAGACCGACCAGTGCAAAAAGTTTGAACTTTAGGCATTTCGGTGAGACCGGATGAATCCACTCGGTGGGACCGATTGATGATGACCTTAGCACTTTCCACGCTTCGGTGACACCGATCCATTTCACTCGGAAATTTTGAGATGAAACAAATAGGTTACAGAAGGTTTGCCAATGCACTTCGGTGGGACCAAATGTCATCTCGGTGAGACCGAGTTTCTAGGGTTTAGGCAGTGGCTCTATCAAGTGTATCTCAGTGGGACGGGAGTGACTTTAGGGTTTTGGACAAATAGGATTGTGAGGGTGTGGTTGAGGGTTTTTGGAGCAATATCTCTAAGCACTTGAGCAAATGACTCATGATCAAAACCTTGTCCTCTTTTAATAGTGCTGGCTTTCCTATGAACTTAATGTGATCTTTGATCACTTAACCAAAAAATGTAGAGTCTTGGAGATTTTGCCAATGCTTTGTCCTTTGCATTTGAGGGGTCCACATTCATATCTCATAGCCATACCTAAACTGAACTTTCCTGAAATATTCTTTGAATAGGCATTAGTTCAATGATGTATATGTTGTTAAGAATTACCAAAACCACCGGGGATTAGTTGCACTTTCAACAGTGTTCCCTCGTTAAAGGCATTAAATGGAGTTTACTCAGACTCTCCATCGAAGTGAAAACCCGTGATCTAGTGCCATTCCCTTCCTGGAGGTGTTGTTGTTGGAGCATCTATCGACATTCTTCCTCTTCTTCTTCTTCTAGGACTTGAACACCTCGGGCCCACCTAAAACCCCACTCGCGTCTCCGACCCTTCCCTCTTGTTCTACATGCACTTCCTCCCTAGTCGGCCCGTTGTTGCACCATCCAAGCCTCTCCACCCAGTCACCGTGCCGCTTTGCCTACGTCGTCGTCCCACCTCTCATCTATCCGTCATGCAGATACCATCCGCCTCAGGTGGTACCATCCACCGTGCAGGTACCATCCCAGTCGTGAAGAGTCGCAAGGTGGTTGAGGTGGTCGAGACGATGATGGGGACATGGTGTTGCGGCGGGGAGTGGCAGAGGCTCAGGAGGTGATGAAGAGGGCATGGGTGGAGGACGTCGCTGCGAGATTTCTTCAGAGTCATACGGTTGTACTGATGCAGGATACGGCAAAGCACCTTGCATTATCTTGATGTGCATCTCTAGAAGCCAGCATGTACGTAGGTTGGGGATGTTGGAACTTGGAAGAACAGACACTGGTGAGCTTTTTGCTCCGTCTTCTGTGATTCTGTCAGCAATGTTTTGCATGCTGAAGGAGTGGCCTTGATAAGTTCATGGAAGCAGTATGTCGTGGCTTACAGGCTTCCTAATGATGCAGGCCAAAAGCTCAGACGTGCTATGCATACGTCACCATGCATACGTCACCATGCATACGATTCTTGTACGAGAATTTGTTTGCGTCCGTAGCTCCACGCGCACTGACATCTGACGGTCATGCAACACGGATCGCACGACTCATGCCCCTGCTGATTTTCAGAAATCAGTCGGATGACGCCTCGCAGCGGCCAAATAAATAACTTCAGCAATATCCGGTTCATATTTTTACTTCAAAAAAACATATAATAATGCTAGGTTAACATTTGGGTTCAAATTACAAATATGTGAAAAATTGACGTTGACTAAATTCTCCATGGCCCGAAAATTCAATTAAATCAACCCATAGCAACACACGGGCATATTTACTAGTATTATATTATGTAAACATGTTCCATTTTCTATGTGTAGCACCGGTCCCAACACCCCTTCCACGAATCCACACAGTTGACGAGTGAACAGGATCGTGTGCAGAAGGTCCTTGATGAGTGAACTTAACACTTAGTACAATATTTTCCCAACTTAACACTTAGTAGCAAAGATAAAGGCATACGTGATAAGAGAGACTAGAGGATGGTGTTGTAAACATGAATAATTAATCAACCATAACCAATTCATCCAAATTTATGGGTCCCAGTGTCCCATCTAGGATCAAATGGCTGCTAAAAGAAAACCGAGTCATTCAACCAAGAGAATCCATAGCAATTTCAAAATCATCTCTCGAGGACAAATTTATATATCACTTGAATGGCTCTAAGAAGGCAACCGACCACAAACGGCATATCAGAGAATTAGATATCTTCAAGCACCACCAGACAAAAGCAATGTATGTGATAACAGCAGTCAAATTGCAAAGGTTGCAGAGTTACAACTAAGCCACCCGACAATACGGATATTTGTGACAATATGATGCATGTTGCATACGGATAACAGCAGTCAAATTCCTTCATTGTTGGGGCCGAAGTGTCCTGCAAGCATTGTTCTTATCTGGAGAGGATAATCAGTTAATTAAATTACAATATAACGGCAAACTGAAGTGACCAAGGACTTAGCAGTCAATTATGTACAAGATGATTTTACCTCGTCAACATGGAGAGATGAATCAAGGCCATGAATGCATACAGAAGTTCCAGACCTTGCCCAAGGCAATGACGAATATCTGAAACTTTCTGAAGTCAAAAGAGAAACAACAAACTAACCCACTACAGATCTAGAATAACAAGTAAGGCAAAGGGTGTGCAAAGAGAGGGAAAGAGGTCACCTGTCAAAGACATACTTCTTATTGTGAAAGAATGCAGTGTTGAGTGAGTAATTCCTCAGCCAATTGCTCATCGCCCGATTGTCCCTCAGCAAATTGCGAGCCTGCAGGATTGATTTACAGTGCCATAATCAGATACCTCACATAGTGAAATCGAAATAAGCAGTAGGTGTCAAAATTATCCTGGAGTGAAGGCAGATCAAATCATATATACAGACGTTTTATGGTGCTATTGCATAAACCTCACATGCCATAAACAACTCAAACAGATTGCATAAATATTTATTTGTAAATATTCTTGCTGTGCAACTCTAGCAACTACTGGGTGTTTGTTCCAGAACCCACAGGAACGTTGAGGTATGACAACCAATTTACCTTGCGTGCAGCTTGCCTGGTCACAAAATCCACAAGCATAATACGTCTCAAACTACTGTAGTAAACAGCAACGATCCCATTGACTCCCTCAAAGATGCTCCTCCTACACAACCATCCAAAGAAAGGAAGGGGTAAGAGGCAAAAGGGACAACATCTTGATCCAAAATCATTGCGAGACAAACTTACAGGTCCTCACAGTAGGCAGAGTGGGGCACGTTCCAGATCATAATTGTGGTCACTTCGGGTTCAACATTATTTCTTGACTGCGCCATTAACAGTCCCAAAAAATTAGTGAGCTGTTGTGGTTTAGGAAAGAATCAAAAAAAGAGGATGCACTCCCTCTGTAAACAAATAGTATAAGATCTTACATTTGTTTAAGAGGGAATAATGTTTAAGGCCAATGGGGAAAAATACTGATGTGATAAGCCAGTTTGATGCAAAAATCATGTGATCCAGTCGCAGTTTCAGTAGTTGTATGAATCTGTGTATCATCTGTAGAAACTGAGTTGGGATTAGGATCACCTTCTTTGGTTCACGTTCCTCGCGTGGGTGAAGATGAAGATGGTGTTCCTGGCGTGCATCGGTAGTAAGATCTAGACGGATCCAACTCGACGCGGCAGGTTCCAGCCCCCAGTCCGGTAAAGCCGGAGATGGTGGTAGAAAATACCCCCCGGAGAAATCACCGCTCCCGTTGCGTACCCGGGGGCCTGCCTTCGTAACCTGGTATGGTGGGATGCAGAGCATCGGTGGCCGCCGATAAGACTAATCCAAAGGAAGGATCGAAGTCGCGTCGCCCCCGCGGGCGACCCAGGGGGAAAACCCTAGCCGCCACCCCTCGAGTCTCCTCCTCCTCTCCCTCTCTTCGCCGCCGTCCATAGCGCCGCCGGGCGAAGCCTGGCCGGCTGGGCGGCGGCGGGGCTTCTCCCCATCCTCTCCGTCTTGGCTGGCGCGGGACAGCGGGATCCAGAGGAACGCCGGGCGAACGTGGAGTCCGGCGGCACGGCGGGCGGGTCTTCCATCGGCGTCATGCGCGGCGCGGCGGTGGTGACCTGCATGTTGTGAGGTGGTGGCTACGTTGGCCTGACCGGTGGTCGCAGGTGCCGCCGGATCCAGATTGGATCCATCGGGATCTTTTCTTCGGACTCCGTCGGCCGTTGCGGGGTGGTGATGATCGTCGCTGGCCACGTCAGATCGTTGGATTCGGCGTCTGAAGATATACAAGGAGTTCTTCTCGATCCTCCTTTCTGGTGGGTTGAGCCCCATGGCTCTTTCATCATCGCGGGTTTCGGATCGTGGCTTGCCGGATCCGGTGTACACGGAGGTTTGGTGACATAGGATGGGGACCGGAGGAAACTTTGGTCGGCGTGTTCGGCCCGGCATCGGCGACGTCACTTGATGCCGTTACCCTTCCTGGAGGTGAAGTCGAGGTCCCCCCTATCCACCCCTGAACCCCTCCCGGACGAAAGTCCAAAATTCAGTCTGGATTGGGCGGTGGCGGCGGCGTCCTGCGCGTCGCATCCTCCATGGAGGCGTCGTCTTGGGAGGAACTGCTGTTCGGGGGAGAGATGTTGTGGATGGTGGGCTCCGAGTAGCTCCAGCAGTGGCGATGGTGTGGAGGTTGTCAGGTGGTGCGGCGTTGTATCTACCGCGTCATTGACGACGAGTGGTGGCGGCATGGTGCAGCTGCATATCGACGACGGATGCAGCTGGATGGACGAGCGCAGGGTGGTCGAGCTATTTGGCGCCATGGTGGCGTCGACGGCAGGCCTGGCAAGGTCTGTGCGTGAGTACCTGCTCTGAAGATAGATCAGTGAAAGAAGACGGCGGCAGCCTCGGTGAGTGCGCCGGATCGGCGCATGACCCAGTCCCGGTATGTGGCTAGGATGGGGCATCCGGCATTAGATGTTAGGATTTGGTGCGATGTCTGTTTGGTATTAGGCTCGGACATTCAGCACCACTGCATCAAGGGGGTAAGAGTAGCGACAGATATTGTCTAGATGATGGCTTCAGATTTACTGATGTACTACTTTGTAAGGTCTTTTGTACTTAATAATTAATAAAGTGGCCGTATGCATCGTCCAGATGTAGAGGCTGGGGTGCATCCTCCTTTTCTAAAAAAAGGAAGGATCGAAGAGGAGTGAAGGGGGCGGAATCTTTTTTTTTTTTTTGAAGGGGGCGGAATCTTAGGGTTCTTTCTGAACTTGTAACTACACGATTTGGGAGAGGAGAGGTTTCCACTTCCTTTATAGCGGACGCATCCACGCCGCTCAACCCTGGGCCGGCCCATTGGCTCCATTGTAGTTTTAGTTTGTAGCCCTACAAATTGCCGCGAGCACTAGGTCGCGCCTTAAGCGCGAGACGGATGGTTTTCTGGCTGAAGCGTTTGGGATAGTCTGGCCGGCCCATTGGCACATACATACAAAGAATAGAAAAATTAAGAAGAAAGATGGATTTCTCGGGCCGGCCCATTAGCACATACACACAAAGAATAGAAAATTTACAAAGAAAGAATGATTTTCTCGGTGAAGCGTATGGGATAATCGGCCCGGCCCATTAGCACATACATACAAGGAATAGAAAAATTACGAAGATAGAGGGATGGTTTTTTCGCTGAAGCGTGTGGGATAATCAGACCGGCCCATTAGCACATACATACAAAGAATAAAAAAATTATGAAGAAAAATGGGAGTGTGCGGGGGCTTGCGTCAATCGCGATACGAGCTACTAGCCAATACTCCAATGTTGCCTTTGTGGATGCAAAGGAGGCGCATACTACTTGAGGTAAAAGTTTGGAGTTTTTCTTGTTTCTACTTTTTTTTCCTATCTCCGTTCGGGGTTACAGGGGAAGCGCGGACTACTTGATACATAGTCAACATTTTTATTTTATTTTTGTTTTCTTTTTTCTTCTCCATCTTTTCATTATTTTTTCATTTCTTTTCTTATGCACTTTGTTTCTTCATTTTTTTGGTATGTTCTTTTGTTTATTTTGTTCTTTTTTGGTTTTCTTTGTTCTTTTGGTAATTATTCTAAATTTTTGGTATATGTCAACAAATTTTTCGGAAAATTCCTGACACTTTAATTTCGTCTCTGAAGTGATTGAAGAAATGCTCCACAAATAAGGCATCCACTGATATATGTTCAACATCATGTTCTTCTACTTAAGCCAATGTTACTATTAGGCTTGCTCACTTGCTTTATTCATGATCGATGAGCTTTATTACCTAGCATGTAACCATCCCAGTTTATTTACTAATCCTCCATCGTTTTTAAGTATGTGTACATCCTTCCATTCAAGTATGGAAACAGGCAATGCCAGCCATCAATAGTTGTCGCACCTGCCACCTATAAAGAAATTCTGTAGGGCCTATGCAGTTGTTTTAGCTTTCTCTTGACATACTTCATATATGTTCATGATAAGTTGGGATGGAGGATTATCAGTGTAATATGCACCTGCCTTTGTTAAAGCAATTGGATATAGACCTGTCTGTGAGATCTTTAGGGATCATTTATGAACCTGTATGTTTAAGCCTATGAACAGAGAGACAAAACCAAATATGTGCTGCAAAATGTTCCAGGTTGCAGCCAAACCTATATGCAAGAATTGTTACCTATGCTTGCCCAAAACCTAGTGCGATAGTGTGCTAGCTATCTGTACTGTGCAGATTCAGGGAAGAGCTTTGTGCTAAAAATTAGGAGAAAGAGAAACATAAGAGACAGTTCGGCAAGTTAGCTTATGGAGACAAAAAATAACTCTACTTAGCATTGTAATATGAGTTGTAAACGAGAAAAGACCCGTCTCGGGAATTACGACATATGAGGAAGGAAAGAGGGTCTAAAGGAAGGAAAGACAGTCTAATTAACTTCAGAAGTAAGAAAAGAAAGAGAAGCTAATTTGTCCATCTTTATACGTGACAGATTAATAAGGAAAGAAAAAGAGAGGACTGTTAAATGGATTATGAGACATGCATGAACACAACTTGAGAGAGAAAATAAGGAATGAAAGGGGTCTTCTATATACATGGTGGTGGCCACAATTCCAACAAAATAATTATAGACTTCTATATATATATGGTGGTGGCCATTATTCCAACAGAATAACTCACGTTGCATGATGTTGGGGTTGCACCGGCCTGGGTGCTAGGGGGATTAAATCCCGGCAGTTTTCATAATTTTTTTATTGATTTTCAGTCATTTTCCTGATGCATCACTAAGAATTGGACGTTAGAAAATGTGTACAAAATATTACTGCTAGCCAACATGCGGTTGTGGCACTCCTGCGTTGGAGATGGCCTTAGGGCGACTGAGTACGCCAAGGAAGAAAATAATTCAAACTCAATTCACGCTGCCGCTGTGAAAGTCCCACAAAAAAACATGTCAGGTTTAGTGATGACTGCAAGGGTTGGCGCGCTTTGTTGCTTGAATTTGTTGAGATTCTTAAATTTATTTACTCACTCTATTTCAAAATATATGGTCTTTTACTTTTTGAAAAGTCAAACCTCTTTAAATTTAATTAAATTTGTAGAGAAATATATCAAAATTCATAATATCAAATCGGTGTTATTAGATTCGTCATGAAATGAATTTTTATATATTTTTTGTTTAATATTGTGGATGTCGATAGTTTTGGCTCTGAACTTGCTCAGCGTTAAAGAAATTTGACTTTCAAAAAGCCAATAACCATATATAGTTTGGCCGATTGCCGCTGAAATTTGGGAGATAATGGAGTGTGTTTTATGTTTATTTATAATGCGGTTATTTGGTGGGCCTTTTGCTACGTGATTTTGTGTTATTCGCTAATCAACCCATATTTATGTGAGATATTTTTTCCTCCATGGTTGCACGTACTATATTTGTGCTATAGTATCATATGGTGGCGCTTTTTTTTGGATGATGGGAGTCTGCGAGAGGTTGATATGTTTTTCATAGGCCAGTTGCTGCTGATTGATTTGAAAAGCCATTGGCCCAATCAAAATCATCAACCAAATACAAAATTAAATACCTCAATCAAATGAAAGAGCTTCAAAATTAGGAAACATAGATAATAAAAATATTAAATGGGGGAGCTCCTTGAGAAATTGTTGACCCGCTCAAAATCTGGTAATCCAATTGTAAATTGAATCCTCGATTATTGTGAAGATTTAAAAATTAGAAAGCAAAATGTTGTATAAAAAATTAGATGACAGAGTTCTGAGAAGTGGTTGACCCGGTCAAAATTAGATGGCCAAATTCCAATTAGAGACCTCTAATCCTGAGGAGCTTAGTGATATAGTATATATCTTTCTTAATGAAGTTGGATTTGGTGTTGTTTGTGTCCTTCACGGACCGCTACGACCATGGAAGATGAAAAGAAAACAAACAACATCCAAAGTTCAATTAGGATCAGACACTAACATATACACAGGTTAGAACACACGGAAGCGTCCATAGTCCAATTAGGATTAGACAATTTTAGACTAACATGGGATTTACTTCAAGTGAAAATAAATAAGAAAACACTTTAAAACAGCCGGCTGATTTATGCTGGGACCACACACCACTCTTTCCTCGGTAATCACTCGTTTCCCATTTTATATCTACCTTATCCCTTCAGCGCCGGTTCCATTCATAAACTAAATTGCAGCAAGTGATCTGACACAGTAGTTTCATTAAAAAGCTAGGTGGCTGCCAATGGAGTGAAATTTCTGAAGGATCTCCTAAGAAAAACTAAGAAACAGGAATTGCATCCACGTCCCGATGACGCAACGCCGCCACCTTTCTTCAAGATGGAAATCACAACAATGATCACGGCCACCATTTGTTTTTCCCATCAGAATTGAACTGCTCCTGTGGTTCTCCTATGAATCAAAGAGAGAGCTAGAGATGGACCCTCTCAAAATTTAGATTATTAATAGATCACAGCCGACAGTTTGATCAAAATTATTCAAGCTGAATCTCGCCAATAGTACACCCGCATACGCTATCAGAGCCAAAAATGATCATAAAACTTCCCGAAAATCTAGGAAAAGAATAAACCATGTGATGACAAGATCACTGTCTCGAAACCCAACCGTCAGATGGAGCAAAAGAGAATCAGGAAATGCGTAGTAGATTCGTAACCAACTCAAGTGCTTGGCCTTCAGAGTGGGGGCTGGCCAGTGGAAGAGGAAGTCATGATAGCCAGTGTCTCCGTCACCGAAGACATGGCACTCAGTGCCGCCTTGAGAACATCCTGCGAGCACCCAGGCTTCACTATGCTCTTCACCTGCACCACGTACAAGAGTTAGACATCACGAAGCAGAATCTTGTTATCAATGAGAGGTGCTGTGCTTTGATGGCCTCGAGCTAAGATCTTATTGATTCATGAAAACTACCTTCTCCAAGTATTCCTGCAATTTCTTGATCCTGCCCATGTAGTCTTGATCCTCGACGCACAGTGAAATAGGCTTGGCATCAGCACCTGGCCCTTCGAATTGGAGTGGCCCAGGGTTTCTGTAGATGTCTTCCAGCAAGCAGCTGGATGAATTCTGCCTCAACATCCTGGAAAACAAGTCAAGTGCATACCAAACGTTTGCAGATGAGGTTTACATATCTTTACTATACTAGCATAAAACTAACAGATGAAGAAGCAGCTCCTTGGCTAACATAGTTACGAGTTGAAAAACATGACAGCCTTTCTTTTCAAAAATAAAATCAACAAATTCCGTACTTACTCGTATGCTTTTCCTCTCAAGTCAACGCTAGCCATATGCACAGCTGGCTTCCCGATTTGTGTGGTTGCAGGGCCACGTGACCATCGCTTCACGGTCATCATGGACTGATCACAAGAAAACAGATGTGAGTTCCGCATTCCCTTTACCCGCTACTACTACACTTGTAAAAATGGACTGGTTACATGAACTAAAAGGTTTTGTGGTGATAGTGACAAACTTACCGAAATAGGAGCAGCACCACATCGCCACTTGTTCAGGGGACTCTTAAGATTTGTCACAGTAGCCATGTAACCGTTCAAACCAGCTGCCAAGATGTGGTAGCACACATGTCCCAG
Source organism: Triticum urartu (assembly GCF_056163025.1). Taxonomy (NCBI): domain Eukaryota; kingdom Viridiplantae; phylum Streptophyta; class Magnoliopsida; order Poales; family Poaceae; genus Triticum; species Triticum urartu. The sequence continues at coordinate 493,442,269 of NC_141878.1, forward strand.
AACCTGAAATCAACAGCTCAAAGATAAATAGACAGCAAAGCAATTTGCTAAGTCAAAATTAGTAAGGTGAGCTGGAACTTGCATAGGCATAATCACAGTCAAACTTCGAAGGCATTGCACCCCTAGCTTGGTAGCCAAAGAAGTGACAGATTGCATTGAACTTCTTTCCTTTGTAAGTGCCTTCCTTCTGCAAGATTACAAGAGAAACACATTATGAGCTCACAGAACCATTGCTTGTGCCATCAAAACTGGGCATCCAATTAAACTGGCAGTTGCGAGCAAATCCACAGAAAATGCATACCAAACGTTTGTTCATTTCGGTCTCAACCAATTGAGCTAGAAGCTTTTCGGTTTCAATCTGCACAGATGAACATGTTTGAATCAGCAATAATAAAGGATAAAAAAAACATATCAACTTTACATCAATGATCGAAAGATGATTTCATGTGTTGCAGTACCTGAGAAAGTTGAGCTGAGTCATCAGATTCAGGACGGAGAAGCAGCTGCATTATAAAAACAACTATGTTGAAGCAACAGAAACCTGATGTCAATTGTGGGATTCTGTGAATTAACTGAGACAATGCATACCTGCTGCCTAATAAATTGGGGCAAAAACTCAAATAGCGCAGATGCCCAAGGTGAAAGTTGAGAAGAGATATTCTCAACGGAAACACCTTTACCATGGAGGCCATTAATTTCCTACAGTCAACAGCTATCATCAGTGAAGTTGTAAATCAATACTTTTTTTTACATAACAAGCAGGTGATCTGTGTTTGAATTATGTAGGAGGGAAACTGTTATTTATCTCAGAGCTGGGATATCTCGTAAATCCTTAATCATACAACAAATACATATATATATATATGTATATATATTTACCTGTAGAAGAGCATATAATTCAGGAATACTCTCCACAAGGCCCTCAGGAATAAGTATAACTCCATGATTCTTGTCTGTGAAAATTATAATTCAAAGCATTGATAAATTAAAACATTCAAATGGCAAGATAAGGTTACATGATCTCACAACTCATAGACAAAACAAAACAAAAGAAGACTTACCTTTTTCAGCTCTCGCCTGAACTGCATCACATATCTGCTTTGTGATATCAAAAATTGTGAGTTTTGATGCTGCAACCTCCTCGCCAAGGATAACCTGAGCATATGATACGGGTTAAAAAACATGTAAGGAATTTTTGGATATACAACAAGCAGGGACAAGTGAAATGAAAATATTCAAACCATATTTGGATGCGATTGAAGAGCACACTCCAATGCCACATGAGAAGCCTTCCTTCCCATCATACGGATGAAATAGTAATACTGCCAGAAAGAATAAAGCAACAAAGTAGAATAGTTTAATTCTGTAATTTGAATTTGTACAGAAACGAGCAGAAAGCCTTCTAGGGAATCTAAGTATTTACCTAATATGAATACTGAGAAAATAGGGAGCATGCTTCATATAGGAAATCAAAAAATCAGGAAACAGTGGAAGAATCCAAAGACATTTACTACCACACTATGGAGCAAATAGCCTAGGCCAAACTTGTGTACACCCTATATGTGGACCTCATAGTAGGGTCAAGTAAACTGTGAATATAATAGCATATCCTATTCTATCAGACATTTCTTGTCTCCAGGTGTTAACCAAATAAATCAATGAAGCAGCTATAGGTTGAAAAAAAGCCATGACAAGAAAGTATGCCAAAATAGAATGACATCTACTATGTGTTGCGTTATATTACCTTCTCAGCAGATAGAGCATCAGTGCACATATTGCTTATAAGTTGCGAGTTCACCTGTTAGAACAGTATATGCAAGTTCAGGAACCACTAGAAACCATGAAATAAATTAATAAAAACTACAAAGATAGCATAGCAATACAAAGAAATTTGCAAGCTGGGAAAACAATTACATAGCTAATAAGATGAACTCACAAATGCAACCACAAGATATGATTATGCACTATGTATGGAGATAGTGGAACCATCATAAAGTTAAGTATCAACACAGTAATTGAATTCAGTACTCCCTACCTTGCATATGGTATCGAAACCAACAGTTGTCTCAACAAACTGGTTCTTAAGGTCCCCATTCAAAGTTACAGGAACACCTACAACCTATTCAATACAGAATGTGTCAGAATCATTTACAGAAGGTACATACTTGCACTGGACACAAGAGATCCAGAATTAAGGTGAAGAATCAGTTAACAAGGATTTTCAGGTTACCTTTGTTGCGCACTTTGCCTCAGCAAAAGTCTCAGCAAGTTGAGCAGCATCTGTATTTGATGTGACACCTTCAAAGAAAGAACACTGATTTAGGATTAAAACAAATGTATAGTGTACTTAAAATCTTGCTAGGTTCATGTTGTCACATAGCATACCTCCGATTATTACAAGAGCATCCAACTTCAAAGCCTGGCAAGTAGCCATTGCACCATTGACTTGCTCCGTTGTTCTGATTTGATCCTTAGTCCGACCAAGCATATCATAACCACCTTGGTTTTTGTAGGAAGAAAGAACTTCATTTGTGATCTCCAAGGTTTTTTGTGCAAGAAGACCGTCGGTTCCTCCTGTATCGACCAAAAAACACATAATGGATATGTAAGAGGTCTACATACTTCAATGAACTAAATATAAGTTGAAATGTTAACTATGTGTAGCCGTGTAGGGAAACAGGTATGCAAGGATACAGCCACAGCCAAGTGGAATTAAGGCCCTGGCCAGAGTTTTAAGTATCAGTGTGTCTTATATTTTGGATAGCAGACATAAAACAAATTATGTGAGGGAGACCTTGTAGTATATCGTTCGGAGAAACTTTCAAGTACCAATGTAATAATTCAAAATAAAACCTTGGTGACTATAACACAACCAATATATTCCTGTAACCTGGAAAATATAAAATTAGGAATTTACTCACCGAGGAAACCAATAAGTTTGCTGTTCACGTTGTGAGCTTTGATGGCCTCATGGAGTCCCCATATGACATTGTGGCCTCCCGGGGACTGCCTTCCACAGAACACAATACCAACCCTTCATCCAAAAACAAAACAATCAGATGGTTGTGTGTGCGCGCGCGCGAGAGCACACGGTGAGAGCAAGAGAGCTCGAAGTAAATTTCTGCTTCTGTTTTCTCATAAGAATTTCTAATATCAGATCATCATGGTAAAACAATGCTCTTGCTACTTATCAGCATGTTGAAACATACAACGGATATTGTAATACCTGACGGCAGGGTGCTCTGATATGACTTTAGCATCGGGAACATTAGCCGCCTTCCTGAGGAAATGAGCCAGTGGCTGCCCGTATGTGTGGGGGTACGCGTGGCTGATCACATGAGCGCCGGCGGGATCAGCAGCGATCGCCACATCACCATACTCCACCCTCACAGTAGTGCCCTGGTTTACATGGGGAAAAACTCAGAGCATGAGCAGAGCCATCCACAGCACACACACAACCTATCAAGGCACCAGTCAAACACTATCCCAAACAGGAGAAAAGTTAAATTTCAAAGCATTTGCCTAGTCAACCTTAAGTCAACAAAACCATGGATCCTAGAGAAGAATCCATCACTTTAATCCCAGCTCCAAGCTTCCACTACCACCCATAAAAGCACAAACACTGCAACTAAACTGAACTTTCTGAGATTCTCGTGCACTGCGGTCCCGCCGCGAGTCGGGCAACCCGAGCCATCTACGCTAGCGGTGGTCACAATTATCACGCCGCAGGCAGCGTCGACCACGAATCAGATCCGGCCTCGCCACCCGAAAGCGACAGTCGCGTCAGATCAGTGGCAGATGAGACGCCTAAGCTTAACGCCCCCCGAAACACATCGGAAGCAAACGAACAGCAAGCCCTGGCGCCGACGGGGCCGATCCGGCCGGGGAGCAATGCGGGATCTGGCGCCTCGCGGCCGTGGACGCGGCAGATCTGACACGCGGGGGCGGCGGGGCGGTGGTAATGGGGAGGCGGCGCGTGCAGTGTGTACCTGGAGGCAGGGGGGCAGCTCGGGCTGGTAGAGAGTCCGGTTCTGCTGCACCTCCGAGAGCTCGCGCGGCACGCCGTAGTCGGAATCCATGGCCTAGCACTCGTCGCCGGCGAGGGGCGGCTGCGTTGCTCGTATCGTCGATGCGTGTTTTTTTGTTGGTGGTGGCTGGCTCAGTGGAGATCCGGGGACGATGCCGGAGGAGTAAATTTTATACCGGGGAGCGGGACCCCTTGCGCAAGCCAATGCGATCCCGCATCCCCCGTCCCGATGTCTCGCGTTTTCGAAATGCCTCCTGGGATCGCAGGAATATTCGCATCCGTGCCCCTGGACCCTGGATCGGCAGGGCTCGGTGGGTTTTTCGGGCCTGTCCTTTGCGTGTCTCGGTGGTTCGGGCTGTATGTTTGGTTTCTGTGACAAGCGTCCTTAATATCGAAAAGTTAGGTAAGCCAAAAAAGGTTTTTTTTCTTGCCGGTAGCTAGGCAAAAAGTTGGTTTGGTTTTTTTTTTCCTTCTTACCCATGGATTGGTCAATGTTGGCTAGAAAAAAATTGGTCTTACTCCTACTCCAAAAAAAAGTCAATGTTTTGGCCATGAGATTTGTTTGGTAAAGTTCAATCTGGTCACAATACAAAACTCGATTTTTATCGCATCGTTCAGCCACGCAACCCGGCCGCATCCTCAACCTAGCCGCCACTGACCCTCTGGGTTCTGCGCCTCCCGTCGGCGACGCCGTCGGTCTGCCTCGTCCTTTGTGGCCTTTAGGGTCATGGAGGCGCAGTGGATCCCGGCCTTTGCCAACGGGAGGGTTTTCGTTTTCTTATGCTTTTTTGATGTTTTGTTAGGGTTTGTGTCCTGCTCTGAGAGACGAGGTGGCGGTGGCTCTCTATAGATGGAATAAGGTTCTCCCTGCCTAGCTCCCGTTTCGGAGGTGCTTCTAGCATCGTTGGAGGGCATGTCGAGGTTTGTCTCCGGCGGATCTCGCGAGATTTGGTCGGCATTTGTCTTCGGTGGATCCATGTTGATCCGGTCTTCATTCGTCAGTGGTCGTGTGTCTACGGGTTAGATCCTTTCGTTATACGCTTCTCTTCATTGAGGGTGTTTGTTGTTCTTGTGCGCTAGTCCTGTAGGGCCTTAGCATGACGACTTCCCGACTGTCTACTACAACAAGGTTTGCACGGCTCCGGTGATGGAGGGGTGATGACAGTGGCGCGCCTTTGGCTCGCTCCAGTGCTTGTAGACATCGCTAGGTGGTCTACGGACCTGGATATAATACTTCTAGTGTTATTTGTTCTACCTTAACAGTTGATGAAGAAATCAAAAGTTTTTCCCGCAAAAAAAAACAATCCAAACACTCATACCATGTTGGTTCAATGTCCTTGTGAATCACTTGGACTGATTTACCACACATTGTTCGGTTGGGGCATGAGTCTTGTGGTCTCAATTTTTCGAATGATGTGATTTTGGTGAAGATTAGTTGAAAAGATGATTTTCAGCAATGCGCATAGTTATGTCGAAATCGTGTTATTGGTAATGTTAGGGGGCATAAGGTGTTGGGGAACGCGGTAATTTCAAAAAAATTCCTACGCACACGCAAGATCATGGTGATGCATAGCAACGAGAGGGGAGAGTGTTGTCTACGTACCCTCGTAAACCATAAGCTGAAGCGTTATGACAACGCGGTTGATGTAGTCGTACGTCTTCACGATCGACCGATCCTAGTACCGAAAGTACGACACCTCCGCGATCTGCACACGTTCGGCTCGGTGACGTCCCACGAACTCACGATCTAGCAAAGTGTCGAGGGACAACTTTGTCAGCACGACGGCGTGATGACGGTGATGATGAATCTACAGGTGCAGGGCTTCGCCTAAGCACTGCAATGATATGACCGAGGTGGATTATGGTGGAGGGGGGCACCGCACACGGCTAAGAGATCAATGATCAACTTGTGTCTATGGGGTGCCCCCTTCCCCCGTATATAAAGGAGTGGAGGATGGGGAGAGGGCCGACCTCCTAGGCGCGCCCAAGGGGGGAGTCCTACTCCCGGTGGGAGTAGGATGCCCCCTTCCCTAGTTGGAGTAGGAGAGGGAAGGAAGGGGAAGAAGGAGAGAAGAAATGGGGGGCCGGCTCCCCCTCCATTTCGGATTGGGCTTGGGGGGGTGGCGCGCCCCCACCTTGGCCGCCTCCTCCTCCTTTCCACTATGGCCCATTAAGGCACATTGACTCCCCGGGGGGTTCCGGTAACCCCCCCGGTACTCCGGTATATGCCTGAACTCTCTCGAAACCTTTCCGATGTAAAAACATAGTCATCCAATATATCGATCTTTATGTCTCGACCATTTCGAGACTCCTCGTCATGTTCGTGATCACATCCGGGACTCCGAACTACCTTCGGTACATCAAAACACATAAACTCATAACACCGTTTGTCACCGAACGTTAAGCGTGCGGACCCTACGGGTTCAAGAACTATGTAGACATGACCGAGACACGTCTCCGGTCAATAACCAATAGCGGAACCTGGATGTTCATATTGGCTCCCACATATTCTACGAAGATCTTTATCGGTCAAACCGCATAACGACATACGTTGTTCCCTTTGTCATCGGTATGTTAATTGCCCGAGATTCGATCATCGGTATCTCAATACCTAGTTCAATCTCGTTACCGGCAAGTCTCTTTACTCGTTCTGTAATGCATCATCACGTAACTAACTCATTAGTTACATTGCTTGCAAGGCTTATAGTGATGTGCATTACCGAGAGGGCCCAGAGATACCTCTCCGATACTCGGAGTGACAAATCCTAATCTCATTATATGCCAACTCAACAAACACCATCGGAGACACCTATAGAGCATCTTTATAGTCACCCAGTTACATTGTGACGTTTGATAGCACACTAAGTGTTCCTTCGGTATTCGGGAGTTACATGATTTCATAGTCATAGGAACATGTATAAGTTATGGAAAAAGCAATAGAAACAAACTAAACGATCATCGTGCTAAGCTAACGGATGGGTCAAATCAATCACATCATTATCTAATGATGTGATCCCGTTAATCAAGTGACAACTCATGTCTATGGTTAGGAAACATAACCATCATTGATTCAACTAGCTAGTCAAGTAGAGGCATACTAGTGACACTCTGTTTGTCTATGTATTCACACATGTACTAAGTTTTCGGTTAATACAATTCTAGCATGAATAATAAACATTTATCATGATATAAGGAAATATAAATAACAACTTTATTATTGCCTCTAGGGCATATTTCCTTCAGTCTCCCATTTGCACTAGAGTCAATAATCTAGATTACATTGTAATGATTCTAACACCCAAGGAGTCTTAGTGCTGATCATGTTTTGCTCGTGAGAGAGGCTTAGTCAACGGGTCTGCAACATTCAGATCCGTATGTATCTTGCAAATCTCTATGTCTCCCTCCTTGACTTGACCGCCGATGGAATTGAAGCGTCTCTTGATGTGCTTGGTTCTCTTGTGAAATCTGGATTCCTTTGCCAAGGCAATTGCACCAGTATTGTCACAAAAGATTTTCATTAGACCCGATGCACTAGGTATGACACCTAGATCGGATATGAACTCCTTCATCCAGACTCCTTCATTTGCTGCTTCCGAAGCAGCTATGTACTCCACTTCACACGTAGATCCCGCCACGACACTCTGCTTAGAACTGCACCAACTGACAGCTCCACCATTTAATAAAAATACGTATCCGGTTTGTGACTTAGAGTCATCCGGATCGGTGTCAAAGCTTGCATCGACGTAACCGTTTACGACGAACTCTTTGTCACCTCCATAAACGAGAAACATATCCTTAGTCCTTTTCAGGTATTTCAGGATGTTCTTGACCGCTGTCCAGTGATATGTCTCCAACGATCTATAATTTTTGATTGTTCCATTCTATTATATTATCTATTTTGGATGTTAATGGGCTTTATTTTACACTTTTATATCATTTTTGGGACTAACCTACTAACCGGAGGCCCAGCCCAAATTGCTGTTTTTTGCCTATTTTAGGGTTTCGAAGAAAAGGAATATCAAACGGAGTCCAAACGGAATGAAACCTTTGGGAACGTCATTTTCTCAACAAACATGATCCAGGAGACTTGAAGTGTGCGTCAAGAAACGATCGAGGAGGGCACGAGGCAGGGGGCGCGCCCTCCACCCTCGTGGGTCCCTCGTTGCTCCACCGACGTACTTATTCCTCCTATATAAGTTCACGTACCCCCCAAACATCCAGGAGCACCACGAAAACCTAATTCCGCCGCCGCAACCTTCTGTACCCGAGAGATCCCATCTTGGGGCCTTTTCCGGAGCTCCGTCGAAGGGGGCATTGATCACGGAGGGCCTCTACATCAACTCCATGGCCTCTTCGATGATGTGTGAGTAGTTTATTTCAGACCTACGGGTCCATAGTTATTAGCTAGATGGCTTCTTCTCTCTCTTTGGATCTCAATACAAAGTTCTCCTCGATCTTCTTGGAGATCTATTCGATGTAATCTTCTTTTGTGGTGTGTTTGTCGAGATCCGATGAATTGTGGGTTTATGATCCAGTTTATCTATGAACAATATTTGATTCTCCTCTGAATTCTTTTATGTATGATTGGTTTATCTTTGCAAGTCTCTTTGAATTATCAGTTTGGTTTGGCCTACTAGATTGATCTTTCTTGCAATGGGAGAAGTGCTTAGCTTTGGGTTCAATCTTGCGGTGTCCTTTCCCAGTGACAGCAGGGGCAGCAAGGCACGTATTGTAGTGTTGCCATCGAGGATAAAAAGATGGGGTTTATATCATATTGCATGAGTTTATCCCTCTACATCATGTCATCTTACTTAAAGCATTACTATGTTCTCATGAACTTAATACTCTAGATGCATGCTGGATAGCGGTCGATGTGTGGAGTGATAGTGGTAGATGCAGAATTGTTTCGGTCTACTTGTCGCGGACGTGATGCCTATATACATGATCATACCTAGATATTCTCATAACTATGCTCAATTCTATCAATTGCTCGACAGTAATTCGTTTACCCACCGTAATACTTATGCTCTTGAGAGAAGCCACTAGTGAAACCTATGGCCCCCGGGTCTATCTTCCATCATATTAATCTTCCAATACTTAGTTATTTCTTTTGCCGTTTATTTTACTTTGCATCTTTATCATAAAAATACCAAAAATATTATCTTACGATATCTATCAGATCTCACTCTCGTAAGTGACCGTGAAGGGATTGACAACCCCTTTATCGCGTTGGTTTCGAGGTTCTTATTTGTTTGTGTAGGTGCGTGGGACTTTTGAGCGTGATCTCCTACTAGATTGATACCTTGGTTCTCAAAAACTGAGGGAAATACTTATGCTACTTTGTTGCATCACCCTTTCCTCTTCAAGGGAAAACCAACGCAGTGCTCAAGAGGTAGCATCAAGTGATCCACTCCTGGATTACTTTGGTACCTCCCTGCTAAACTAATAGCAGGGCACACATCAGGTCTGGTACATGACATTGCATACATGATAGAACCTATGGCTGAAGCATAGGGAATGACTTTCATTTTCTCTCTATCTTCTGCAATGGTCGGGCATTGAGTCTGACTCAACTTCACACCTTGTAACACAGGCAAGAACCCTTTATTTGCTTGATTCATTTTGAACTTCTTCAAAACTTTATCAAGGTATGTGCTTTATGTCCAATTAAGCGTCTTGATCTATCTCTATAGATCTTGATGCCCAATATATAAGCAGCTTCACCGAGGTCTTTCATTGAAAAATTCTTATTCAAGTATCCTTTTATGCTATTCGGAAATTAAGTATCATTTCTAATCAACAATATGTCATCTACATATAATATCAGAAATGCTACAGAGCTCCCACTCACTTTCTTGTAAATACAGGCTTCTCCAAAAGTCTGTATAAAACCATATGCTTTGATCACACTATCAAAATGTATATTCCAACTCTGAGAGGCTTGCACCAGTCCATAAATGGATCGCTGGAGCTTGCACACTTTGTTAGCACCTTTTGGATCGACAAAACCTTCTGGTTGCATCATATACAACTTTTCTTTAAGATATCCATTAAGGAATGCAGTTTTGACATCCATTTGCCAAATTTCATAATCATAGAATGCAGCAATTGCTAACATGATTCGTATGGACTTAAGCATCTCTACAGGTGAGAAGGTCTCATCGTAGTAAACTCCTTGAACTTGTCGAAAACCTTTTGCAACAAGTCGAGCTTTGTAGACAGTAACATTACCGTCAGCGTCTGTCTTCTTCTTGAAGATCCATTTACTCTTTATGGCCTGCCGATCATCGGCAAGTCAACCAAAGCCCACACTTTGTTCTCATACATGGATCCCATCTCAGATTTCATGGCCTCAAGCCATTTTGCGGAATCTGGGCTCGTCATCGCTTCATCATAGTTCGTAGGTTCGTCATGGTCAAGTAACATGACCTCCAGAACAGGATTACCGTACCACTCTGGTGCAGATCTTACTCTGGTTGACCTACGAGGTTCGGTAGTAACTTGATCTGAAATTTCATGATCATCATCATTAGCTTCCTCACTTACTGGTGTAGGAATCACTGGAACTGATTTCAGTGATGAACTACTTTCCAACAAGGGAGTAGGTATAATTACCTCATTAAGTTCTACTTTCCTCCCACTCACTTCTTTCGAGAGAAACTCCTTCTCTAGAAAGGATCCATTCTTAGCAAAGAATATCTTGCCTTCGGATCTGTGATACAAGGTGTACCCAACAGTCTCCTTTGGGTATCATATGAAGACACATTTCTCTGATTTGGGTTCGAGCTTATCAGGTTGAAGTTTTTCACATAAGCATCGCAGCCCCAAACTTTAAGAAATGACAACTTGGATTTCTTGCCAAACCACACTTCAAAAGGTATCATCTCAACGGATTTAGATGGTGCCCTATTTAACGTGAATGCAGTTGTCTCTAAAGCATAAACCCAAAACGATAGCGGTAAATCAGTAAGAGACATCATAGATCTCACCATATCTAGTAAAGTACGATTACGACGTTCGGACACACCATTACGTTGTGGTGTTCCGGGTGGCGTGAGTTGCGAAACTATTATGCATTGTTTCAAATGAAGACCAAACTCGTAACTCAAATATTCTCCTCCACGATCAGATCGTAGAAATTTTATTTTCTTGTTACGATGATTTTCCACTTCACTCTGAAATTCTTTGAACTTTTCAAATGTTTCAGACTTATGTTTCATTAAGTAGATATACCCATATCTGCTCAAATCATCTATGAAGGTGAGAAAATAACGATATCCGCCGTGAGCCTCAATATTCATTGGACCACATACATCAGTATGTACGATTTCCAATAACTCTCTTGCTCGCTCCATTGTTCCGGAGAACGGAGTTTTAGTCATCTTGCCCATGAGGCATGGTTCGCAAGTACCAAGTGATTCATAATCAAGTGATTTCAGAAGTCCATCAGAATGGAGTTTCTTCGTGCGCTTACACCAATATGACCCAAACGGCAGTGCCACAAATAAGTTGCACTATCATTATCAACTCTGCATCTTTTGGCTTCCATACTATGAACATGTGTATCACTACTATCAAGATTTAGTAAAAATAGACCACTCATCAAGGGTGCATGACCATAAAAGATATTACTCATATAAATAGAAAGACCATTATTCTTTGATTTAAATGAATAAGCGTCTTGCATTAAACAAGATCCAGATATAATGTTCATGCTCAACGCTGGCACCAAATAACAATTATTTAGGTCTAAAACTAATCCCGAAGGTAGATGTAGAGGTAGCGTGCCGATGGCGATCACATCGACTTTGGAACCGTTTCCCACGGGCATCGTCACCTCATCCTTAGCCAATCTTCGCTTAATCTGTAGCCCCTGTTTCGAGTTGCAAATGTTAGCAACTGAACCAGTATCAAATACCCAGGCACTACTGCGAGCATTAGTAAGGTACACATCAATAACATGTATATCAAATATACCTTTCACTTTGCCATCCTTCTCCTCCGCCAAATACTTGGGGCAGTTCCACTTCCAGTGACCAGTCCCTTTGCAGTAGAAGCACTCAGCCTCAGGCTTAGGTCTAGACTTGGGTTTCTTCACTTGAGCAGCAACTGGCTTGTTGTTCTTATTGAAGTTCCCCTTCTTCCCTTTATCCTTTTTCTTGAAACTGATGGTCTTGTTGACCATCAACACTTGATGCTCCTTCTTGATTTCTACCTCCGCAGCCTTTAGCATTGCAAAGAGCTCAGGAATCGTCTTATCCTTCCCTTGCATATTATAGTTCATCACGAAGCTCTTGTAGCTTGGTGGCAGTGATTGAAGAACTCTGTTAATGACACTATCATCAGGAAGATTAACTCTCAGCTGAGTCAAGTGGTTGTGGTACCCAGACATTCTGAGTATATGTTCACTGACAGAACTATTCTCCTCCATCTTGTAGCTGTAGAACTTATTGGAGACTTCATATCTCTCAATCCGGGCATTTGCTTGAAATATTAACTTTAACTCCTGAAACATCTCATATGCTCCATGACGTTCAAAACGTCGTTGAAGTCCCGGTTCTAAGCCGTAAAGCATGGCACACTGAACTATCGAGTAGTCATCAGTGTTGCTCTGCCAGGTGATCATAACATCTGGTGTTGCTCCTGCAGCGGGTTTGTCACCTTGCAGCAATGAGGATAATCCTCAAGTTACGGACCCAGTCCGTGTAGTTGCTACCATCATCTTTCAGCTTAGCTTTCTCTAGTAACACATTAAAATTCAACTAAACAATAGCACGGGCCATCTATCTACAACAACATAGACATGCAAAATACTATCAGGTACTAAGTTCATGATAAATTAAAGTTCAATTAACCAAATTACTTAAGAACTCCCACTTAGATAGACATCTCTCTAATCATCTAAGTGATCACGTGATCCATATCAACTAAACCATGTCCGATCATCATGTGAGATAGAGTTGTTTTCAATGGTGAACATCACTATGTTGATCATATCTACTATATGATTCACGCTCGACCTTTCGGTCTCAGTGTTCCGAGGCCATATCTGCATATGCTAGGCTCGTCAAGCTTAACCCAAGTATTCTGCGTGTGCAAAACTGGCTTGCACCCGTTGTATGTGAACGTAGAGCTTATCACACCCAATCATCACATGGTGTCTCGGCACGACGAACTGTAGCAACAGTGCATACTCAGGGAGAACACTTATACCTTGAAATTTAGTGAGAGGTCATCTTATAATGCTACCGCCGAACTAAGCAAAATAAGATGCATAAAGGATAAACATCACATGCAATCAATAAGTGATATGATATGGCCATCATCATCTTGTGCCTTTGATTTCCATCTCCAAAGCACCGTCATGATCACCATCGTCACCGGCTTGACACCTTCTGAAGGAAATATGCCCTAGAGGCAATAATAAAGTTGTTATTTATATTTCCTTATATCATGATAAATGTTTATTATTCATGCTAGAATTGTATTAACCGGAAACTTAGTACATGTGTGAATACATAGACAAAACAGAGTGTCCCTAGTATGCTTCTACTTGACTAGCTCGTTAATCAAAGATGGTTAAGTTTCTTAACCATAGACATGTGTTGTCATTTGATGAACGGGATCACATCATTAGAGAATGATGTGATGGACAAGACCCATCCGCTAGCTTAGCATAAATGATCGTTTAGTTTTATTGCTATTGCTTTCATCATGACATATACATGTTCCTCTGACTATGAGATTATGCAACTCCCGAATGCCGGAGGAACACCTTGTGTGCTATCAAACGTCACTATGTAACTGGGTGATCATAAAGATGCTCTACAGGTGTCTCTGATGGTGTTTGTTGAGTTGGCATAGATCGAGATTAGGATTTGTCACTCCGATTGTTGGAGAAGTATCTCCGGGCCCTCTCGGTAATGCACATCACTATAAGCCTTGCAAGCAATGTGACTAATGAGTTAGTTGCGGGATGTTGCATTACGGAACGAGTAAAGAGACATGCCGGTAACGATATTGAACTAGGTATGATGATATCGACGGTCGAATCTCGGGCAAGTAACATACCGATGACAAAGGGAACAACATATGTTGTTATGCGGTTTGACCGATAAAGATCTTCGTAGAATATGTAGGATCCAATATGAGCATCCAGGTTCCGCTATTGGTTATTGACCGGAGATGTGTCTCGGTTATGTCTACATAGTTCTCTAACCCGTAGGGTCCGCACGCTTAACGTTCGATGACGATTTGTATTATGAGTTATGTGATTTGATGTACCAAAGGTTGTTCGGAGTCCCGGATGAGATCACGAACATGAAGAGGATTATTGAAATGTTCGAGACGTAAAGATCGATATATTGGAAGGCTATATTCGGACATCAGAAAGGTTCCGAGTGATTTGGGTATTTTTCAGAGTACCGGAGATTACGGGAATTCGCCGGGGGAACTAGTGGGCCTTAATGGGCCATACGGGAAAGGAGAGAAGGGCCTCAAGGGTTGGCCGCGCCCCTCCCCCCCATGGAAAGTTCGAATTGGACTAGGGAGGGGGCGGTGCCGCCCTCTCTTTCCTTCTCCCTCTCCTACTCCTTCCCTCTCTCCCCTCTTGGAAAAGGAAGGGGAGTCCAACTAGGATTGGTAATCCTAGTTGGACTCCCCCTATAGGCACGCCCCTCCTAGGCCAACCTCCTCCTCCTTCCTTTATATACGTGGGCAGGGGGAACCCTAAAGACATTCCAAGATTTGTCTTAGCCGTGTGCGGTGCCCCCCTCCACAGTTTTCCACCTCGGTCATATTGTCGTAGTGCTTAGTCGAAGCCCTGCGTAGGTAACTTCATCATCACCGTCACCACACCGTCGTGTTGACGAAACTCTCCCTCGGCCTCAACTGGATCAAGAGTTCGAGGGACGTCATTGAGTTGAATGTGTACAGATCGTGGAGGTGCCATGCGTTCGGTACTTGGATCGGTTGGATCGCGAAGACGTTCGACTACATCAACCGCATTACTTAACGCTTCCGTTTTCGGTCTACGAGGGTACGTAGACACACTCTCCCCTCTCGTTGTTATGCATCTCCTAGATAGATCTTGCGTGATCATAGGTAAAAAAATTTAAATATTGTGTTCTCCAATAGTGGTATCAGAGTCAGGTCTATGCGTAGATGTTATATGCACGAGTAGAACACAAAGGAGTTGTGGGCGTGTGTATATACATATTGCTTGTCGTCACTAGTTGTTTCTTGATTCGGCGGTATTGTTGGATGAAGCGGCCCTGACCGACATTACATGACCACGTTCATGAGACTGGTACTACCGACGTGCTTTGCACACAGGTGACTGGCGGGTGTTTGTTTCTCCAACTTTAGTTGAATCGGATTCAATGAACAGGGTTCTTTTTGAAGATCAAAAAGCAATCACTATACCACGTTGTGGTTTTTATACCGTAGGTAAGAACGGTTCTTGCTAAGCCTGTAGCAGCCACCTAAAACTTGCAACAACAAAGTAGAGGACGTCTAACTTATTTTTGCAGGGCATGTTGTGATGTGATATGGTCAAAACGTGATGAGATATAAATTGTTGTATAAGATGATCATGTTTTGTTAAAGTTATCGACAACTTGCAGGAGCATTATGGTTGTCTCTTTATTGCATAAGATGCAAGCGCCATATAATTGCTTTACTTTATCGCTATGTGATAGCAATAGTTGCAAAAGCAATAGTTGGCGAGACGACCATGTGACGACACGTTGATAAAGATCAAGATGATGGAGATCATGGTGTCATACCAGTGACGATGGAGATCATGACGGTACTTTGGAGATGAAGATCAAGGGCACAAGATGATGATGGCCATATCATGTCACATATTTTGATTACATGTGATGTTTATCTTTTATGCATCCTATATTGCTTAGTACGATGGTAGCATTATGAGATGATCCCTTACTAAAATTTCAAGGTATAAGTGTTCTCCCTGAGTATTGATACGTCTCTGTCGTATCTACTTTTCCAAACACTTTTGCCCTTGTTTTGGACTCTAACTTGCGTGATTTGAATGGAACTAACCCGGACTAACGTTGTTTTCAGCAGAATTGCCATGGTGTTATTTATGTGCAGAAACAAAAGTTCTCGGAATGACCTGAAACTCCACGGAGCGTATTTTTGGAAATAATAAAAAATACTGGCAAAAGATCAAGGCCAGGGGGCCCACACCCTAGCCATGAGGGTGGGGGTGCGCCCCCTACCTCGTGGGCCCCCTCGAGCTCCTCCGACCTCAACTCCAACTCTATATATTCGTGTTCGGAGAGAAAAAAAACAGGGAGAAAGATTCATCACGTTTTATGATACAGAGTTGTCGCCAAGCCCTAAACTCTCTCGGGAGGGCTGATCTGGAGTCCGTTCGGGGCTCCGGAGAGGGGAATCCATCGCCATCGGCATCATCAACCATCCTCCATCACCAATTTCATGATGCTCACCGCCGTGCGTGAGTAATTCCATCGTAGGCTTGCTGGACGGTGATGGGTTGGATGAGATTTATCATGTAATCGAGTTAGTTTTGTTAGGGTTTGATCCCTAGTATCCACTATGTTCTGAGATTGATGTTGCTATGACTTTGCTATGCTTAATGCTTGTCACTAGGGCCCGAGTGCCGTGATTTCAGATCTGAACCTATTGTGTTTTCATGAATATATGAGAGATCTTGATCCTATCTTGCAAGTCTATAGGCACCTACTATGTGTTATAATCCGGCAACCCCGAAGTGACAATAATCGGGACCACTTCCGGTGATGACCGTAGTTTGAGGAGTTCATGTATTCACTATGTGTTAATGCTTTGGTCCGGTACTCTATTAAAAGGAGGCCTTAATATCCCTTAGTTTCCGCTAGGCCCTCGCTGCCACGGGAGGGTAGGACAAAAGATGTCATGCAAGTTCTTTTCCATAAGCACGTATGACTATATTCGGAATACATGCCTACATTACATTGATGAATTGGAGCTAGTTCTGTGTAACCCTAGGTTATGACTGTTACATGATGAACCGCATCCGGCATAATTCTCTATCACCGTTCCATTGCCTATGAGCTTTCCATATATTGTTCTTCGCTTATTTACTTTTCCGTTGCTATTGTTATCATCACTACAAAATACCAAAAACATTACTATTGCTACCATTACTTTTGCTATCGTTACCACTACTATCATATTACTTTGCTACTAAACACTTTGTTGCAGATATTAAGTTTCCTGTTGTGGTTGAATTGACAACTCAGCTGCTAATACTTGAGAATATTCTTTGGCTCCCCTTGTGTCGAATAAATAAATTTGGGTTGAATACTCTACCCTCGAAGACTGTTGCGATCCCCTATACTTGTCAATTCAACCACACCTGGAAACTTAATATCCGCAGCAAAGTGTTTAGCAGCAAAGTAATATGATAGTAGTGATAATGGTAACAAAAAGTAACAGTAGTAAAAGCAATGTTTTTGGTATTTTGTAGTGATGATAGCAATAGCAACGGGAAAGTAAATAAGCGAAGAACAATATATGGAAAGCTCGTAGGCAATGGATCGGTGATAGAGAATTATGCCGGATGCGGTTCATCATGTAACAGTCATAACCTAGGGTGACACAGAACTAGCTCCAGTTCATTGATATAATGTAGGCATGTATTCCGAATATAGTCATACGCGCTTATGGAAAAGAACTTGCATGACATCTTTTGTCCTACCCTCCCGTGGTAGCGGGGTCCTTACAGAAACTAAGGGATATTAAGGCCTCCCTTTAATAGAGAACCGAAACAAAGCATTAACACATAGTGAATACATGAACTCCTCAAACTACGGTCATCATCGGTAAGTATCCCGATTATTGTCACTTTGGGGTTAACGGATCATAACACATAATAGGTGACTATAGACTTGCAAGATAGGATCAAGAACACTCATATATTGATGAAAACATAATAGGGTTCAGATTTGAAATCATGGCACTCGGGCCCTAGTGACAAGCATTAAGCATAGAAAGTCATAGCAACATCAATCTCAGAATATAGTGGACACCAGGGATCAAACCCTAACAAAACTAACTCGATTACATGATAGATCCCATCCAACCCATCACCGTCCAGCAAGCCTACGATGGAATTACTCACGCACGGTGTAGTGACCACACCTCAAACGGTCTGATCTCTGTGCTCAGGTGTCATCCCTGGATCAGTAATGCTGACACCACACAGTACTCGGAGGATTTATAACAGAGTAGCAATCACACACTTATTACATCGAGTGTCTCAATAGAGAACTTATTACAATAAATATGGCTTAAGGCCATCTAATAACTATAACAGCGGAAGGCTTGGAAGATAAGTGAGTCCATCAACTCCAATGGCATCACTGAGTATAGAACCACGACCTAAAAACTCCTTAATCGTCGTCTAAAAAGTCTGCAACATTAACGTTGCAGCCCGGAATGGGCCATCACATGGAATATGCTGGCAAAGTAACACATAGAGGGTAATGGAATGAAACAGCTATACTATATGCATATTTGGCTGGTGGAAAGCTCTATGGTTACAGTTTTGCGTAAAGCCAATTTTTCCCTACTACAAAGGAATAAATTTTAATTAACTATCATGGTAGTTGTTAAACATTGAGAATGGTTGACAGCATTCTCAATCCCAATTAAGCATCATCATTAAACAAACCCAACAAAATTAATTTAGAGTAACATGTTGAGATTCACATGATAATCCAAGTACTAGATACTCAAGATGTCCATAACCGGGGACACGGCTAACCATGATTAGTTTATACACTCTGCAGAGGTTTGCGCACTTTTCCCCACAAGACTCCATCGCCTCCGTTTGGTTTCTCGCACTACATGGTGTTTGAGAAGACAGATGACCGAGACATAGTCTTTTAGAAGCGCTAGCACCTTACGATGGATAGACCGTTACACCTACTTTCCCCTACATCTGCTAGTCTACCCTATAAGAGTTCGCACGACTTAATCAACTATGCTAGAGCCCATAATAGCTTGTGGCTGCACACGGAAGTTTCTAGTATGAAAAATCTCATGATCCCTTTGGGCCTGGGTGGCGGTCCATAAAGAAAAACAGGCAATCCTGGAATACCCAGGTACCTCAATCCACCCAGATGTGTGTTTAAGTTGCTACCTTAGATAAACCATTAATTTAACAAACTCACATCTGTCATGGATATCACTCACCCAATCCACGTCTACTAGCATAGCATGGCATAATGGGCAAACGTAGAAGTAACTCCCAAAGGTTTGAAAGTAAACAAGTAATAGGTACTACCTCAACTACTTCCCAAACCCACAATTTAATTAGATCCTAATCATGCAATGTGTGAGGATTGATCTAATGCAATAAAACTGGGTAGTAGGAGGTATGATCAAAGTGTTACTTGCCTTGCTGATGATCCGCGAAACCTAGAGATTCGAAGTAACAGGCGGCGCACTCCGGGTATTCTATCGCAGACAAACAAACAAGCATACAATAAGTATTCATATAATGCACAGGTAAAACTCAAATAAGAGATCTAACCAGAAGTTTCAACTTAAGAACTCCGGTTTGCAAAAAGAATCAAATCAAACGAAGTAACGAAAGTCAAATGAAAAAAGAAACAGGCTTCGTTTACTATTCTGGATCTAGGGAAATTTTTACAGTGGAAAAAACTTGTTTAAGTTGGTTAAACGGGTAGAGGGTTTCGAGACGAAACTCTAGGCGCTTGAATCGCCTGATTCCGATAAACGAGCGAAAAGTTATACTAAAACGAAAATCGGACCAGGAATCGCGATCAGAAAAATCGCGGATTTAATCCGAGAAAAAGAAAAACGACGAACGTTTGCTAGAACGAACGAACGAACGCTCACTATTTAAATAAATCGGAAAAACCGATCTATTTAAAAAACCGAAAATAAAAAAATAAAAACCGCGACTTTAAAAAAAAACCGACGGCGAAAACAAGGTTGACCTGGGTCCGGCGTCGGGTCCGGCGGCGGGCGGCGGCGGCGGCTCTGATTTCGGGCGCGGTGGGCTGGGGCGGCTCGGGGCGGCGGTATTTAAAGGCTGCCCCCCGGGCGGAGTCCCGCTCGGGTACGGCCCGAAGTCGGTTCGCGGTTTTTTTAATTATTCCGCACAGAAAAACAAATAAAAGAAATACTAAACGGACTCCAAAAATACCGAAATAAATTTTCCCGGGCTTCTAAAATCAAGCCGCACAAGGTGAACATTTATTTGGGGCCTAAATGCAATTTTTAAAAACGCACATTTTTTCTAAATTCAAATAAAATACCGAAAAACTCCAAAATAAAATCTTATTTGATTTTATTATTAAATCCTCAATATTTCTTTATTTTGGGAAAGTCATTTTATTCCCTCTCTCATATTTTTGTAATAGAAATAATTGATGATAAAATAATTAAAATCAAATGATCCTATTCGCAAAATTTGAGAAAACTCAAATATGAAAATAACGAAATCCCCAACTCTCTCCGTGGGTCCTTGAGTTGCGTAGAATTTCTAGGTTCAAAACCAAAAGCAAATAAATTATGATATGCAATGATGAGCTAATGTATAACATTCCAAATTGAAAATTTGGGATGTTACAAACCTACCCTCCTTAAGATGAATCTCGCCCTCGAGATTCGGGTTGGCTAGAAAATAGGTGAGGGTGGTCCTTGAGCAAATCTTCCTCTCGCTCCCAGGTGGCTTCATCCTTTGTGTGGTGGCTCCATTGAACCTTGCAAAACTTTTTAACCTTGCTGCGGGTGACTCGACTGGCATACTCTAGAATCTTAACTGGTTTCTCCTCATAGGTCAAATCACTGTCCAACTGAATTGCTTCCAATGGCACGGTGTCTCTCAAGGGTATGTCAGCCATCTCCGCGTGGCACTTCTTCAATTGCGAAACGTGGAACACATCATGAACTCCCGACAATCCTGCGGGCAATTCCAACTTGTAGGCCACTTCTCCCATACGTTCCAATACTCGGTATGGTCCTACAAACCGTGGCGCTAACTTTCCCTTAACACCAAAACGCTTTATTCCCCGAAGTGGGGATACTCGAAGATAAGCTCTATCTCCGACTTCGTAAACTATCTCCTCGCGTTTAGAATCTGCGTAGCTCTTCTGCCTGGACTGGGCTACCTTGAGCCTATCACGAATCAATTTCACTTTCTGTTCAGACTCCTTAATCAGATCCGGTCCAAACAACTGGCGGTCTCCAACTTCATCCCATGGCAACGGTGTCCTGCACCTTCTTCCGTACAAGGCTTCGAAAGGGGCCATTTTTAAACTGGATTGATAGCTGTTGTTGTAAGAGAACTCTGCATACGGCAAATTCTCGTCCCAACTAGATCCATAATCTAGTGCACAAGCTCTTAGCATGTCCTCCAAAATCTGATTGACTCTCTCGGTCTGTCCATCTGTTTGTGGATGAAAAGCTGTGCTGAACTCTAGCCTGGTACCCAAAGTTTCGTGCAACTGATTCCAGAACTTTGAGGTAAACTGGGTTCCTCTATCTGATACTATACTCCTCGGAACTCCATGTAAGCATACAATCCTGGTCATGTATATCTTTGCCAACTTAGCACTGGTGTAAGTGGTCTTTACTGGGATGAAATGAGCTACTTTCGTCAACCGATCGACTACAACCCAAATCGAGTCATAGCCTGAACGAGTCCTGGGTAATCCCGTGATAAAGTCCATGCCTAACTTATCCCACTTCCATTCGGGTATCGGCAATGGCTGTAGCAATCCTGCTGGCTTCTGATGTTCTGCCTTTACTCTCTGACATACGTCACAAACCGCTACATACTCCGCAATATCTTTCTTCATTCCGGTCCACCAGAAGGTATCCTTCAAATCCAAATACATCTTGGTATTTCCTGGGTGAATCAAATACGGTGAATCATGTGCCTCTTGCAGAATCAACTTCCTGATCTCCGGGTCATTGGGCACATAAGCACGGTCTTCAAACCATAGGATGTCGTGCTCATCCTCACGAAATCCTTTATCCTTTCCTTCACTCATTTTCTCCTTTATAGAGGCAATCTCCTTGTCAGTCTTCTGAGCTTCCCTGATTCTATCCATCAAAGTTGACTGAATCTCCAATGCTGCTACATAGCCTCTCGGAACTATTTCCAAACATAGCTCACGAAGATCCTCGGCTAACTCCTTTGGTATTTCTCCCGTCTTTAGTGTATTGACATGGATCTTACGTCTCAATGCATCAGCTACTACATTATCCTTTCTAGCATGGTAATGCAATCTCATATCATAATCCTTGATGAGCTCCAACCTTCTCCTTTGTCTGAGGTTTAACTCCTTCTGTGTGAAAATGTATTTCAAACTCTTATGATCCGTGTACACCTCATAATGATTTCCAATGAGGAAATGTCTCCATGTTTTTAATGCATGCACTACGGCTGCTAACTCCAAATCATGCGTGGCATAATTCAATTCGTGAGGTTTTAGTTGTCGTGAGGCATATGAAACAACTCTCCCTTCCTGCATAAGCACTGCTCCAAGTCCTCGACGTGAAGCGTCGCAATACACCTCATAATCCTTGGTCTGGTCTGGCAAAATCAACACTGGTGAAGTAACCAAGCGTTTCTTCAACTCCTGGAAACTAGCCTCACACTCCTCGGTCCATATGAACTTGGTATCCTTCTTTAATAACTCAGTCATAGGCTCCGCAATCTTTGAGAAATTCTCAATAAATCTCCGGTAGTATCCTGCGAGTCCAAGAAAACTCTGGATCTCTCCAACTGTTGTTGGCGCTTCCCAATTTGTCACAGTGTCAACCTTAGTGGGATCTACTGCTATACCTTCTCCGGATATAACGTGTCCGAGGAATCCTACTTCCTTCAACCAAAACTCACATTTGCTGAACTTGGCATACAACTGATGTTCTCTGAGCTTCTCAAGTACCAATCGCAAATGCTCCTTATGCTCCTCTTCACTTTTCGAGTAAACCAGAATATCATCAATGAACACTATGACGAACTTATCCAAGAACTCCATAAACACTTTGTTCATCATGTTCATAAAATATGGAGGTGCGTTAGTCAGACCAAATGACATAACGGTATACTCATACAGCCCATACCTGGTGGTAAAAGCTGTCTTAGGTATATCCTGTTCTCGAATCTTCAACTAGTGGTATCCTGATCGCAAATCGATCTTGGAAAATACCTTAGCTCCTTGCAATCGATCAAACAGATCATTGATCATTGGTAGTGGGTACTTGTTCTTGATCGTTACTTCATTCAACCCACGATAGTCAACAACCATCCTTAACGATCCATCCTTTTTCTCCACTAGAAGTACTGGTGATCCCCAAGGCGAAGAACTTGGGCGAATATATCCCTTATCCAATAACTCCTTAATCTGCTTCTTAATCTCCACCCAATCCTTTGCGGCATCCTGTATGGTCTCTTTGATATTGGCCCTGTGCCTGACAATAGCTCAATCAAAAACTCAATATCTCTATCCGGTGGCATGCCTGGCAACTCTTCTGGAAATACTTCAGGGAAATCCCTTACCACTGGTACTTCCTCCTGCACAACTCGTGATAAGGAATTTACTTGTGTCCTATTTGGCGCATGCCGAGATACATACTTGATCCTTCTCCCTTCTGGGGTGGTAAGCAAAATTGTCTTACTGGCGCAATCGATGTTTCCTCCATACATTGACAGCCAATCCATACCCAAAATTACATCCAATCCTTATGATTCCAAAATGATTAAATCCGAGGGAAACACATGCCTACCTATACTCAATGGCACTTGAAAACATCCTTGACTGGCCATATACTCCGCTCCTGGTGAGCTTACTAGCATAGGTGTTCTAAGAACCTTAGTGGGCAGGTTATACTTATCCACAAATCCCCTTGATATGTATGAATGCGATGCACCAGTATCAAAAAGAATGAGTGCAGTAAATGACTTAACCAAAAACTTACCGATTACTGCATCCGGCTGCTCTTCAACCTCCTCCACGTTAACGTGGTTCACCTGTCCCCTGTTGAAAGGGTTCGGCTTCTTCCCAGAGCTTCCATTGCCGTTCTGGCCTTCAGGACATTCATTGGCATAATGTCCGGTCTTCTGGCACTTAAAGCAAGTGACTTGGCCCAGGTCCTTCTTGGCTGGGGTTGATGGGTTGGTACGGTTCTGGCCGTTACTTCCTCCATTGCCATTACCATTCTTGGTGCCGTTGTGATTGTGCGAGCTACCTCCTCCATGGGTATGCTGAAAATGTCCTCCCGATCTAGGGGTAAAACGTGGCTTCTGCTGAGCTCCAGAATTGTACTTCCCTTGTCCATACTTCCTCTTGCGGTTCTCAATTTGCTGCTGCTTGCCTTCAATCATAAGAGCACGGTCTACCAACTCCTGGTAGTTGTTGAAGGTTGCTACCATCAACTGCATGCTCAACTCATCATTCAGACCTTCCAGAAACTTCTCTTGCTTAGCTGCATCTGTAGCAACGTCATCTGGGGCATAACGTGCTAATTTACTAAAGTCCTCCACATACTGGCCAACTGTCCGTCCTCCTTGGCGCAAGTTGCGAAACTCACACTTCTTCATGGCCATAGCTCCTGCTGAAACATGGGCAGTTCGAAAAGCCTGCTGAAACTGGTCCCACGTGACAGTGTCGACAGGGAAAGTGGCTGTGAAATTCTCCCACCATGATGCTGCGGGTCCTTCAAGCTGATGTGCGGCAAACTTCACCTTCTCCGCATCTGTGCATCCTGCTGTGGTCAACTCTCTAGCTGTCTTGCGGAGCCAATCATCTGCTACTATCGGCTCAGTGCTACTGGAAAACACCGGCGGATTCAGCCTAAGAAAACGGGCTAAGTGATCAACAGGTGGTGGTGGTGGTGGGTTGTTGTTGTTGTTCCCCTGATTCTGATTCTGGACTAGCAACTGCATCAATGTGTTCTGCTGCTGGATCAACTGGATGAGCTCCGGTGGAAAGGTAAATCCGGGGTCACGTCTCGGAGGCATCCGAGGGTTTAGAAAAGATGAGATTTAAGAATAGAGGGGGTCTAAAGAGAAAACACTACCCATATGCACATGAGGCAAAAGCAAACAATTCATTTCATTCATTCATTGAAATAAGGGCATACAATCGATCTAACTATCGCAAGAGTGCTCGGACTACTGTATTTACATGGTGGACTACTACTACTTATGAGGTGGTCTACTAGAAATATTCTTCGATTGCAGACTCCAAGATATCTGCTCCGGCTTCATCAACATAGTCACCATCGCTGTCATCTGGGTCCGAGTCGGTGTCGTCGATGATGATGTAGTCTTCTGGGCGAATCTCCTTGGGTTCTTCGTCTTCATCTACTGGTGTAGGGCCTCCCATAAATATCCCGATCTTCTTGATCAGATCGTCATTCTTCTCCACCAATACTTCTATTTCTTCTTCATAATCTTCACGTGTAGCCTTGAGTTCTTCCTCCAGTTCCTTGATTCTTGTCCTTGCCTTCTTCAGGTCTATCATGTCGGCGCACATTTGGTTCTCCTGTCGTCGAATGTGCTAGTTTAACTCCTGGATAAAAGCTGCAATTGATCTATCCTTTCTGGTGCTGATCATCTCCCAGTGTTCATCTCGGCGCCCACAAATCTGGTAGATAGTATCCTTGAGATCATTGCGGTAGGCTTCTCCAATGCGTCCCATGGCGATGTGAGCTGCCATGCTCTTTCCTAGACTCCAAGTTGGTGCATCAAAAGAAAACTCTATGGGCTCGGTGACTGGCATGAACGTCCTTCCTGGAACTTGAACTTGCATCATCCAGCGCTCTTCTTCAAGTAAAGTGGCGTTATAGGTTCCGGTGAAGCTTGGTACTCCTATGTTCAGGTATCTAGTGACTTCCTTCAAGTGACATCCAAAGGGTGTATCTTCATCCGGTTGCGTGAACTTGTTCCTTCCATCCACCATCCTAAAGAGTAGAAAAGAGGAGAGGTCAGAAGAGAAGAGAGTGAATAGTGATCTAGGTCTTTAGCTTAGTGGTCGTGTCCTACAGTCAGTGTGTGCTCTGATACCATCTCTATAGTGACCAGAACTCAAACGGTCTGATCTCTGTGCTCAGGTGTCATCCCTGGATCAGTAATGCTGACACCACACAGTACTTGGAGGATTTATAATAGAGTAGCAATCACACACTTATTGCATCGAGTGTCTCAATAGAGAACTTACTACAATAAATATGGCTTAAGGCCATCTAATAACTATAACAGCGGAAGGCTTGGAAGATAAGTGAGTCCATCAACTCCAACAGCATCACTGAGTATAGAACCACGACCTAAAAACTCCTTAATCGTCGTTTGAAAAGTCTACAACATTAACGTTGCAGCCCGAAATGGGTCAGCACATGGAATATGCTGGCAAAGTAACACATAGAGGGTAATGGAATGAAATAGCTATACTATATGCATATTTGGCTGGTGGAAAGCTCTATGGTTACAGTTTTGCGTAAAGCCAATTTTTCCCTACTACAAAGGAATAAATTTTAATTAACTATCATGGTAGTTGTTAAACATTGAGAATGGTTGACAGCATTCTCAATCCCAATAAGCATCATCATTAAACAAACCCAACAAAATTAATTTAGAGTAACATGTTGAGATTCACATGATAATCCAAGTACTAGATACTCAAGATGTCCATAACCGGGGACACGGCTAACCATGATTAGTTTATACACTCTGCAGAGGTTTGCGCACTTTTCCCCACAAGACTCGATCGCCTCCGTTTGGTTTCTCGCACTACATGGTGTTTGAGAAGACAGATGACCGAAACATAGTCTTTTAGAAGCGCTAGCACCTTACGATGGATAGACCGTTACACCTACTTTCCCCTACATCTGCTAGTCTACCCTGTAAGAGTTCGCACGACTTAATCAACTATGCTAGAGCCCATAATAGCTTGTGGCTGCACATGGAAGTTTCTAGTATGAAAAATCTCATGATCCCTTTGGGCCTGGGTGGCGGTCCATAAAGAAAAACAGGCAATCCTGGAATACCCAGGTACCTCAATCCACCCAGATGTGTGTTTAAGTTGCCACCTTAGATAAACCATTAATTTAACAAACTCACATCTGTCATGGATATCACTCACCCAATCCACGTCTACTAGCATAGCATGGCATAATGGGCAAACGTAGAAGTAACTCCCAAAGGTTTGAAAATAAACAAGTAATAGGTACTACCTCAACTACTTCCCAAACCCACAATTTAATTAGATCCTAATCATGCAATGTGTGAGGATTGATCTAATGCAATAAAACTGGGTAGTAGGAGGTATGATCAAAGTGTTACTTGCCTTGCTGATGATCCGCGAAACCTAGAGATTCGAAGTAACAGGCGGCACACTCCGGGTATTCTATCGCAGACAAACAAACAAGCATACAATAAGTATTCATCTAATGCATAGGTAAAACTCAAATAAGAGATCTAACCAGAAGTTTCAACTTAAGAACTCCGGTTTGCAAAAAGAATCAAATCAAATGAAGCAACGAAAGTCAAACGACAAAAGAAACAGGCTTCGTTTACTATTCTGGATCTAGGGCAATTTTTACAGTGGCAAAAACTTGTTTAAGTTGGTTAAACGGGTAGAGGGTTTCGAGACGAAACTCCAGGCGCTTGAATTGCCTGATTCCGATAAACGAGCGAAAAGTTATACTAAAACGAAAATCGGATCAGGAATCGCGATCAGAAAAATCGCGGATTTAATCCGAGAAAAAGAAAAACGACGAATGTTCGCTAGAACGAACGAACGAACGCTCGCTATTTAAATAAATTGGAAAAACCGATCTATTTAAAAAAACTGAAACTAAAAAAAACCGCGACTTTGTTTTAACCGCGACTTTTTTTAAAAAAACCGGCGGAGAAAACGAGGTTGGCCTGGGTCCGCCGGCGGCGGCGTCTCCGGCGGCGGGCGGCGGCGGCAGCTCTGATTTCGGGCGCGGTGGGCTGGGGCGGCTCGGGGCGGCGGTATTTAAAGGCTGCCCCCCGGGCGGAGTCCCGCTCGGGTACGGCCCGAAGTCGGTTCGCGTTTTTTTAAAATTATTCCGCGCAGAAAAACAAATAAAAGAAATACTAAACGGACTCCAAAAATCTCTAAATAAATTTTCCCGGGCTTCTAAAATCAAGCCGCACAAGGTGAACATTTATTTGGGGCCTAAATGCAATTTTGAAACACACACATTTTTCCTAAATTCAAATAAAATACCGAAAAACTCCGAAATAAAATCTTATTTGATTTTATTATTAAATCCTCAATATTTCTTTATTTTGGGGAAGTCATTTTATTCCCTCTCTCATATTTTTGTAATAGAAATAATTGATGATAAAATAATTAAAATCAAATGATCCTATTCGCAAAATTTGAGAAACTCAAATATGAAAATAATGAAATCCCCAACTCTCTCCGTGGGTCCTTGAGTTGCGTAGAATTTCTAGGATCAAAACCAAAAGCAAATAAATTATGATATGCAATGATGAGCTAATGTACAACATTCCAAATTGAAAATTTGGGATGTTACACATGGCGGTGAGCATCATGAAATTGGTGATGTAGGATGGTTGATGATGACGATGGCGACGGATTCCCCTCTCCGGAGCCCTAAACGGACTTCAGATCAGCCCTCCCGAGAGGTTTTAGGGCTTGGCGGCGGCTCCGTATCGTAAAACGCGATGATTTCTTCTCTCTGATTTTTTTCTCCCCGAAACTCAATATATGGAGGTGGAGTTGGAGTCGGAGAGGCAACAGGGGGCCCACGAGGTAGGGGCGTGCCCCCCACCCTCGTGGAGAGATGGTGGGCCCCCTGGCCTTCATCTTTGGCAGGTATTTTTCTTATTTTTCTGAAAAGTGGCTCCGTGAAGTTTCAGGTCATTCCGAGAACGTTTGCTCCTGCAAATAAATAACACCATGGTAATTCTGCTGAAAACAGCGTCAGTCCGGGTTAGTTCCATTCAAACCATGCAAGTTAGAGTCCAAAACAGGGGCAAAAGTGTTTGGAAAAGTAGATACGTTGGAGACGTATCAACTCCCCCAAGCTTAAACCTTTGCTTGTCCTCAAGCAATTCAGTTGACAAACTGAAAGTGATAAAGAAAAACTTCTACAAACTCTGTTTGCTCTTGTTGTTGTAAATATGTAAAGCCAGCATTCAAGTTTTCAGCAGAGATTATAAACTAACCATATTCACAATAACTCTTAGGTCTCATGTTTACTCATATCAATGGCATAATCAACTAGCGAGTAATAATAATAAATCTCGGATGACAACACTTTCTCAAAACAATCATAATATGATATAACAAGATGATATCTCACTAGCCCTTTCTGAGACCACAAAACATAAATACAGAGCACCTTTAAAGATCAAGGACTGACTAGACATTTTAATTCATGGTAAAAGAGATCCATTCAAGTCATACTCAATGTAAACTAACAGTAATGAATGCAAATGACAGTAGTGCTCTCCAATTGGTGCTTTTTAATAAGAGGATGATGACTCAACATGAAAGTAAATAGATAGGCCCTTCGCAGAGGGAAGCAGGGATTTGTAGAGGTGCTAGAGCTCAGTTTTGAAATAGAGATGAATAATATTTTGAGCGGTATACTTTCATTGTCAACATAACAACCAAGAGATGGCGATATCTTCCATGCTACACACATTATAGGCGGTTCCCAAACAGAATGGTAAAGTTTATACTCCCCCTCCACCAACAAGCATAAATCCATGGCTTGCTCGAAACAACGAGTGCCTCCAACTAACAACATTCCTGGGGGAGTTTTGTTTGCAATTATTTTGATTTGAGTTGCATAAAGCATGGGACTGGGCATCCCGGTGACCAGCCATTTTCTCGTGAGTGAGGAGCGGAGTTCACACCTCTTGAGAATAACCCGCCTAACATGGAAGATACAGACAGCCCTAGTTGATACATGAGCTATTCGAGCATACAAAACAGGATACTTATTTGAAGGTTTAGAGTTTGGTACATACAAATTTACTTGGAACAGCAGGTAGATACCGTATATAGGTAGGTATGGTGGACTCATATGGAATAACTTTGGGGTTTATGGGATTGGATGCACAAGCAGTATTCCCGCTTAGTACAGGTGAAGGCTAGAAAAAGACTGGGAAGCGACCAGCTAGAGAGCGACAACAGTCATGAACATGCATTAAAATTAATCAACACCGAATGCAAGCATGAGTAGGATATAATGCACCAGGAACATAAATATCGTAGAGGCTATGTTGGTTTTGTTTCAACTACATGTGTGAACATGTGCCAAGTCAAGCCACTCGAATCGTTCAAAAGAGAATACCACCCTATCATACAACATCACAACCATTTTAATAGCATGTTGGCACGCAAGGTAAACCATTATAAGCTCCTAGCTAGTTAAGCATGGCATAAGCAACTATAATCTCTAATTGTCATTGCAAACATGTTTATTCATAATAGGTTGAATCAGGAACGATGAACTAATCATATTTACAAAAACAAGAGAGGTCGAGCTCATACCAGCTTTTCTCATCTCAATCAGTCCATCATATATCGTCATAATTGCCTTTCACTTGCACGACCGAATGATGTGAATAATAATAATAGTGCACGTGCATTGGACTAAGCTCGAATCTACAAGCATTCAATAAACAAGAGAAGACAAGGCAATATGGGCTCTTTTGTCAGATCAACAATAATGTATATAAGAGCCACTTCAACAATTTAATCATGATCTTCTCCTATCGACCCCCAAAGAAAAGAAAAGAAATAAAACTATATACACGGGAAAGCTCCCAACAAGCAAAAAGAACAAGAAGAAATATTTTTGGGTTTTCTTTTTAATTACTACTACAAGCATGGAAAGTAAACTAATTAAAAGCTACAACTAATTTTTTTGGTTTTTCTTAAGGTTTATTAAACACACAAGAAGAAAGCATAAAAAGGAAATAAACTAGCATGTATATTACAATGAAAAAGTATGAGCACCGACATCTAGCAATGAGTGTGTGGACATGAATGTAATATCGGTGGGAAATACGTACTCCCCCAAGCTTAGGCTTTTGGCCTAAGTTGGTCTATGGCCACGGGTGGCTTGGCGGATATCCATAATAGTAGTTGGGGTCGTACTGCGATGCAGCAGCTATCGCCTGCTGAGCTGCAGCGTGGCGGCGAGCGACCTCCTCTCTCCTCTCGTACTCATCTGCCTCCTCTCTAGTAATAGTATATCTTCCTCTTGCCTAATAATCAAAAAAGGCAGGAGCAGGGAGAGTAATACGGACATCACAACGTCTGTCAAAGATTAGTCGATACTGGAGAGGTGATTCATTCCTCTCAACAAACTGGTGGTGAACCATAGCATTAAAATCTAGATAAGTAGGAGGTAATTCAATATCATCTTCGCGTATGGCTATACCAAGAAAATTAGCTATGCGGGTTGCATAAATTCCACCAAAGAAATCTCCATTAAGTCTATTAAGATGCAACCTACGTGCAACAATGGCTCCCAAATTATATGATTTGTCTCCTAACACAGCACTCCTAAGAATAATGAGATCGGGGACACACATGTGACATGCTTCATCTTTACCATTTATGCATCTACCTATGAAGAGAGCAAAATAATGTATAGCAGGAAAGTGAATGCTCCCTATGGTAGCTTGTGTAATATCTCTAGATTCTCCCACAGTTATGCTAGCAAGAAAATCTCTAAATTCAGATTTGCGAGGATCCCTTATACTACCCCATTGTGGAAGTTTGCATGCAGTGGTAAAATCCTCTAAGTCCATGGTGTAAGAATTATCATAAAGATCGAACAGGACAGTTGGAGAATTACGTGAAGTTGAAAATTCAAACCTCCTCACAAAGGTACTGGTGAGATAGTTATACTAGCGGCACTTCTCTTCCTCGAAGCTCACAAGATCAGCGTTACGCAAATATGCGTTGAATTCTTCCTTAATTCCCGCTCGATCCATAAAGTTCTCAGAAGGCCATTCACAAGGACACACTGGAGCGTCTCTGGTGGCTCGTCATCAGCATCACGCGTTGCACCTTGGAACATTTTCCTAAGCATTTTTCTTCCTCTGAAAAATTCTGAAATTTTTTAGTGACTTCAAAATAAATGTAAACCAGACTCAATAATATTGATAACAACTACTCCTACAAGTGCCTAGGGCCTATATCATGCATCAAAACTACTTTTGACCATATAAATTTGACATGCAAGCTCAAGAACTGGGTCACCTAAGCAGCAAAAATTTGCAATGAATAAAGCACTAGAACAAAAAACTAATTGGACCAATGGAGGAGTCACATACCAAAGAACAATCTCCCCAAGCAGTTTTGTGAGAGGTGCTTTGAGCAAGGAGATCAAAAATGGCAGCAAGATGAGCTAGAACTCGTGCTTGAGCTGGATATTCGTGTTTGTGGGAGGAAGATGAAGTGTGTGGGTGCAGGAATAAGTGGAGGAGGGCCACCGTGGGCCCACGAGGCAGGGGGGCGCGCCCTCCACCCTCATGGGCAGGTGGTTGACCCCCCTGCTGTGTTCTCAGTGCCAAATATTCTCAAATATTCTGGAAAAAATCATATTTAAATTTCAGGGCATTTGGAGAACTTTTATTTTCGAGGTATTTTTATATTGCACGGATAATCAGATAACAAACAGAAAAATATTTATTTTTATTTTATTTAATATAAATAACAGAAAGTAAAAGTGGGATACAGAAAGTTGTGCCTTCTAGTTTCATCCATCTCATGATCATCAAAAGGAATCCAATAACAAGGTTGATCAAGTCTTGTTAACGAACTCATTCCGAATAACATGGAACCGGAGAAATTTCGAATAACACTATGTTACCTCAACGGGGATATGCACATCCCCAATAATAAGAATATCATATTTCTTCTTGACAGTAGGAAGACAAAATTCAAAACCTCCAAATATAATCGATGGAATTTTTCCAATAGAGTTGATACTATGAACTTGAGGTTGTTTCCTCGGAAAGTGTACCGTGTGCTCATTACCATTAACATGAAAAGTGACATTGCCTTTAGTGCAATCAGTAACAGCCCCTGCAGTTTCAAAAAGGGTCTTCCAAGAATAATAGACATACTATCATCCTCGGGAATATCAAGAATAACAAAGTCCGTTAAAATAGT
This sequence comes from Triticum urartu, assembly GCF_056163025.1. Taxonomy (NCBI): domain Eukaryota; kingdom Viridiplantae; phylum Streptophyta; class Magnoliopsida; order Poales; family Poaceae; genus Triticum; species Triticum urartu. Next base: position 493,475,506 of record NC_141878.1, read on the forward strand.
AACATTTGCAACTACAACAGGCACATCCTCATAAATAGCGACAGGTATAGCAATTGATTTATCAGCCATTTGCAAAGATATTTCAGTAGGTGTCAACTTATTCAAATCAAGTCTACGATATAAAGAGAGAGGCATAATACTAACACCGGCTCCAAGATCACATAAAGCAGTTTTAACATAGTTTCTTTTAATGGAGCATGGTATAGTTGGTACACCGGGATCTCCAAGTTTCTTTGGTATTCCATCCTTAAAAGTATAATTAGCAAGCATGGTGGAAATTTCAGCTTCCGGTATCTTTCTTTTATTTGTAATTATATATTTCATGTACTTAGCATAAGGATTGGTTTTGAGCATATCAGTTAATCGCATACACAAAAAGATAGGTCTAATCATTTCAGCAAAGCGCTCAAAATCCTATCATCCTTTTTCTTGGATGGTTTGGGAGGAAAAGGCATGGGTTTCTGAACCCAAGGCTCTCTTTCTTTACCATGTTTCCTAGCAACAAAATCTTTCTTATCATAATGTTGATTCTTTGATTGTGGGTTATCAAGATCAACAGCAGGTTCAATTTCTATGTCATTATCATTACTAGGTTGAGCATCATCATGAACATTATTATTAACATTATCACTAGTTTCAGGTTCATTACCAGATTGAGTTTTAGCATCAGAAATAGAAATATCATTCAGATTCTCAGGTGTTTCAACAATAGGATCAGTAGAAGCATGCAAAGTTCTATCATTTTTCTTTTTCTTCTTTTTAGAAGAACTAGGTACATGTATGTTATTTCTCTGAGAATCTTGCTCAATTCTCTTAGGATGGCCTTTAGGATACAAAGGTTCCTGAGTCATTCTACCAGTTCTAGTAGCCACTCTAACAACATTATCATTATCTTTACTATTCAATTCATTGAGCAAATCATTTTGAGCTTTAAGTACTTGTTCTACTTGAGTGGTAACCATAGAAGCATGTTTACTAATAAGTTTAAGTTCACCTTTAACATTAGCCATATAATCACCCAAGTGTTCAAGCATATTTGAATTGTATTTCAATTTTCTACCAAAATAAGCATTAAAGTCTTCTTGCTTAGCCATAAATTTATCAAACTCATCTAAGCATGGGCTAGCAAATTTAGTAAATGGGATTTCATCTTTATCATATCTATAGAGAGAATTTACCTTTACTACCTGTGTCGGGTTATCAAGACCATGAGTTTCTTCAATAGGTAAAGAATTAAGATTATATGTTTCTTCAACAGGCGGTAAATTAAGACCATGTATTTCTTCAATAGGAGGTAAATTCTTAACATCTTCAGCTTTAATACCTTTTTCTTTCATAGATTTCTTTGCCTCTTGCATATCTTCAGGACTGAGAAATAGAATACCCCTCTTCTTCGGAGTTGGTTTAGGAATAGGCTCAGGAATTGGCTCCGGAGGTGTCCAATTATTTTCATTTGTCAACATATTATTCAATAGAATTTCAGCTTCATCCGGTGTTCTTTCCCTGAAAATAGAACCAGCACAACTATCCAGGTAATCTCTGGAGGCATCGGTTAGTCTATTATAAAAGATATCAAGTATTTCATTTTTCTTAAGAGGATGATCAGGCAAAGCATTAAGTAATTGGAGAAGCCTCCCCCAAGCTTGTGGGAGACACTCTTCTTCAATTTGCACAAAATTATATATATCCCTTAAAGCAGCTTGTTTCTTATGAGGAGGGAAATATTTAGCAAAGAAGTAATAAATCGTATCCTGGGGACTACGCACACAACTAGGATCAAGAGAATTAAACCATATCTTAGCATCACCTTTTAATGGGAACAGAAATATTTTAAGGATGTAAAAGTAACGAGTTCTCTCATCTTTAGTGAACATGGTGGCTATATCATTCAATTTAGTAAGATGTGCCACAACAGTTTCAGATTCATAACCATGAAAAGGATCAGATTCAACCAAAGTAATTATATCAGGATCAACAGAGAATTCATAATCCTTATCAGTAACAAAGGTAGGTGAAGTAGAAAAAGCAGGGTCAGGTTTCATTCTAGCATTTAGAGATCGCTTACTCCATTTAGCTAATAACCTTTTGAGTTCATTTCCATTTTGGCAAGCTAAAATAGCTAAAGAAGCTTCTTGATCAAAGACATAACCCTTAGGAATAACAAGTGATTCTTCATCATCACTTTCATCAGTATCATCAGATTCAATATTTTCAATTTCTCTGGCCCTAGCAAGTTGTTCATCAAGAAAGTCACTAAGTGGCATAGTAGTATCAGGCATAGAGGTAGTTTCATCATAAGTATCATGCATAGCAGAAGTGGCATCATCAATAACATGCGACATATCAGAACGAATAGCAGAAGTAGGTGTAGGTGTCACAAACTTACTCATAACAGAAGGTGAATCAAGTGCAGAGCTAGATGGCAGTTCCTTACCTCCCCTCGTAGTTTAGGGATAGATCTTGGTTTTTGGATCTCTCAAGTTCTTCATAATGATAAGAAGATATATATCACAAGTGACTCAAAGAATAGAGCTATGCTCCCCGGCAACGGCGCCAGAAGATAGTCTTAATAACCCACAAGTATAGGGGATCGCAGCAGTTTTCGAGGGTAGAGTATTCAACCCAAATTTATTGATTCGACACAAGGGGAGCCAAAGAATATTCTCAAGTATTAGCAGCTGAGTTGTCAATTCAACCACACCTGGAAACTTAATATCTGCAGCAAAGTGTTTAGTAGCAAAGTAATATGATAGTAGTGATAACGGTAACAAAAAGTAACGGTAGTAAAAGCAATGTTTTTGGTATTTTGTAGTGATGATAGCAATAGCAACGGGAAAGTAAATAAGCGAAGAACAATATATGGAAAGCTCATAGGCAATGGATCAGTGATAGAGATTTATGCCGGATGCGGTTCATCATGTAACAGTCATAACCTAGGGTGACACAGAACTAGCTCCAGTTCATTGATATAATGTAGGCATGTATTCCTAATATAGTCATACGTTCTTATGGAAAAGAACTTGCATGACATCTTTTGTCCTACCCTCCCGTGGCAGCAGGGTCCTTACGGAAACTAAGGGGTATTAAGGCCTCCTTTTAATAGAGAACTGGAACAAAGCATTAACACATAGTGAATACATGAACTCCTCAAACTACGGTCATCACTGGTAAGTATCCCGATTATTGTCACTTCGGGGTTAACGGATCATAACACATAATAGGTGACTATAGACTTGCAAGATAGGATCAAGAACACTCATATATTGATGAAAACATAATAGGTTCAGATCTGAAATCATGGCACTCGAGCCCTAGTGACAAGCATTAAGCATAGCAAAGTCATAGCAACATCAATCTCAGAACATAGTGGACACCAGGGATCAAACCCTAACAAAACTAACTCGATTACATGATAGATCCCATCCAACCCATCACCGTCCAGCAAGCCTACGATGGAATTACTCACGCACAGCGGTGAGCATCATGAAATTGGTGATGGAGGATGGTTGATGATGACGATGGCGACGGATTCCCCTCTCCGGAGCCCTGAACGGACTCCAGATCAGCCCTCCCGAGAGGTTTTAGGGCTTGGCGGCGGCTCCATATCGTAAAACACGATGATTTCTTCTCTCTGATTTTTTTCTCCCCGAAACTCAATATATGGAGGTGGAGTTGGAGTCGGAGAGGCAACAGGGGGCCCACGAGGTAGGGGGCGCGCCCTAGGGGGGCATGCGCGCCCCCACCCTCGTGGAGAGATGGTGGCCCCCCTGGCCTTCATCTTTGGCAGGTATTTTTCTTATTTTCTGAAGGCTCCGTGAAGTTTCAGGTCATTCCGAGAACGTTTGCTCCTGCACATAAATAACACCATGGTAATTCTGCTGAAAACAACATCAGTCCGGGTTAGTTCCATTCAAATCATGCAAGTTAGAGTCCAAAACAAGGGCAAAAGTGTTTGGAAAAGTAGATACGTTGGAGACGTATCAGACACCTAAACCTGCTTCTGCTATTGATTCTGATATGTCGCATGTTATTGATGTTGCCACTTCTGCTATGCATGATACTTATGATGAAACTACTTCTATGCCTGATACTACTGTGCCACTCGGTGAATTTCTTGATGAACAACTTGCTAGGGATAGAGAGAATGAAATTATTGAAACTGATAATACTGATGAAAGTGATTAAGAAGGCTCTCCTAATAAATATGAATTACCTGTTGTGCCTGAGGGCTATGTTATGGATGAAGAAACTAAAAGAGACTTTCTTGCTTGCAATGATAGAAGTGATCTTAAGAAATTATTAGCTAAGCTTAAACAAAAAAACTCTAAATGCTAGAATGAAATATGATCCTACTTATGCTACTTCACCTATTTTTGTTACTGATAAGGATTATGAATTCTCTATTGATCCTGATATAATTACTTTGGTTGAATCTGATCTTTTTTATGGTTATGAATCTGAAACTGTTGTGGCACATCTTACTAAATTAAATGATATAGCCACCCTGTTCACTAATGATGAGAGAACTCGCTACTTTTATATCCTTAAAATATTTCCGTTCTCATTAAAGGGTGATGCTAAGATATGGTTTAATTCTCTTGATCCTGGTTGTGTGCGTAGTCCCCAGGATATGATTTATTACTTCTCTGCTAAATATTTCCCTGCTCATAAGAAACAAGCTGCCTTAAGGGATATATATAATTTTTTGCAAATTGAAGAAGAGAGTCTCCCACAAGCTTGGGGGAGGCTTCTCCAATTACTTAATGCTTTGCCTGATCACCCTCTTAAGAAAAATGAAATACTTGATATCTTTTATAATGGACTAACCGATGCTTTCAGAGATTACCTGGATAGTTGTGTTGGTTCTGTTTTCAGGGAAAGAACACCAGATGAAGCTGAAATTCTATTGAATAATATGTTGACAAATGAAAAATAATTGGACACTTCCTGAGCCAACTCCTGAGCCTATTCCTAAACCAACTCCGAAGAAAAGAGGTGTTCTATTTCTCAGTCCTGAAGATATGCAAGAGGCAAAGAAATCCATGAAAGAAAAGGGTATTAAAGCTGAGGATGTTAAGAATTTACCTCCCATTGAATAAATACACGGTCTTAATGTAGCGACCAGACCTCAAACAGTCTGATCTCTGTGCTCTGGTGTCATCCCTGGATCAGTAATGCTGACACCACACAGTACTCGGAGGATTTATAACAGAGTAGCAGTCACACACTTATTACATCGAATGTCTCCATAGAGATCTTACTACAATAAATATGGCTTAAGGCCATCTAATAACGATAACAGTGGAAGGCTTGGAAGATAAGTGAGTCCATCAACTCCAACGGCATCATTGAGTATAGAACCAGGACCTAAAAACTCCTTAATCGTCGTCTGAAAAGTCTGCAACATTAACGTTGCAGCCCGAAAACGGGTCAGCACATGGAATATGCTGGCAATGTAACACATAGAGAGTAATGGAATGAAATAACTATACTATGTGCATATTTGGCTGGTGGAAAGCTCTATGGTTACAGTTTTGCGTAAAGCCAATTTTTTCCTACTTCAAAGGAATAAATTTTATTTAACTATGATGGTAGTTGTTAAACATTGAGAATGGTTGACAGCATCCTCAATCCCAATTAAACATCATCATTAACAAAACCCAACAAAATTAATTTAGAGTAACATGTTGAGATTCACATGATAATCCAAGTACTAGATACTCAAGTTGTCCATAACCGGGGACACGGCTAACCATGATTAGTTTAATACACTCTGCAGAGGTTTGCACACTTTCCCCACAAGACTCGATCGCCTCCGTTTGGTTTCTCGCACTACATGGTGTTTGAGAAGACGGATGACCGAGACATAGTCTTTCAGAAGCGCTAGCACCTTACAATCGGGTAGACCGTACCACCTACATCTGCTAGTCTACCACTGTAAGAGTTCGCACGACTTAGTCAACTATGATAGAGCCCATAATAGCTTGTGGCTGCACATGGAAGTTTCTAGTATGAATAGTCTCATGATCCCTTTAAGCCTGGCTGGCGGTCCATAAAGAAAAATAGGCAATCCTGGAATACCCAGGTACCTCAATCCACCCAGATGTGTGTTTAAGTTGCCACCTTAGATAAACCATTAATTAACAAACTCACTTCTGTCTTAGATATCACTCACTCAATCCACGTCTACTAGCATAGCATGGCATAATGGCAAACGTAGAAGTAACTCCCAAAGGTTTGATATATAACAGGTGATAGGTACTACCTCAACTACTTCCCATCCCACAATTTAATTAGATCCTAATCATGCAATGTTTGAGGATTGATCTAATGCAATAAAACTGGGTAGTAGAAAAGGTATGATCAAAGTGTTACTTGCCTTGCTGATGATCCGCGAAACCTAGCGATTCGAAGTAACAGGCGGCGCACTCCGGGTATTCTATCGCAGACAAACAACAAACATACAATAAGTACTCATCTAATGCACAGGTAAAAGTCAAATAAGAGAACTAACCAGAAAGTTCAACTTAAGAACCCCGGTTTGCAAAAAGAATCAAATCGAACGAAGCAACGAAAGTCAAACGGCGAAAGAAAACAACTTTGTTCTACTAATCTGGATCTAAGTCAGGTTTTACAGTAGCAAAAACTTGTTTAAGTTGGTTAAACGGATAGAGGGTTTCGAGACAAAACTCCAGGCGCTTGAATCGCCTGATTCCGATAAACGAGCGAAAAGTTATACTAAAACAAAAATCGGATCAGAAATCGCGATCAGAAAAATTGCGGATTTAATCCGAGAAAAAGAAAAACGACGAACGTTCGCTAGAACGAACGAACGGACGAACGCTCGCTAAATAAATAAATCAGAAAAACGATCTATTTTAAAAAAACCGAAACTAAAAAAAACCGACGAAAAACCGACGGAAAAACCGTTTTTCAAAAAAAAACGACGGCACGGATTTCGAGGCGACCTCGGGCGGCGGGGCGGCGGGCGGCGGCGGCGGCGGCTTGCGGCGCTGGCGGCGGCGGCGGCGCGGGCGGGCGGCGCGGCTAGGGTTTGGGGGCGGCGGCTGGGCTAGCTTCGGCCTCGGGCGCCCCGGCTTATAGAGCCTGCCGGGCCAGAGTCCCGGGCGGACACGGCCCGGTTAGGTCGGTTGCCCTTTTTTTTAATAATTACATGCAAAAGAAAAATAAAAAGAAATACTAAACGGACTCCAAAAATCCCGAAATAAATTTTCTCGGGCTTCTAAAATCAAGCCGCACAAGGTGAACATTTATTTGGGGCCTAAATGCAATTGTGAAAAACACACATTTTTCCTAAATTCAAATAAAATAACGAAAACTCCGAAATAAAATCTTATTTGATTTTATTATTAAATCCTCAATATTTCTTTATTTTGGGAAAGTCATTTTATTCCCTCTCTCATATTTTTGTAATAGAAATAATTGATGATAAAATAATTAAAATCAAATGATCCTATTCCCAAAATTTGAGAAAACTCAAATATGAAAATAATGAATTCCCCAACTCTCTCCGTGGGTCCTTGAGTTGCGTAGAAATTCCTAGGATCAAACCAAAAGCCAAAATGAAATATGATATGCAATGATGATCTAATGTATAACATTCCAAATTGAAAATTTGGGATGTTATAAACCTACCCCCCTTAAGATGAATCTCACACTATAGATTCGGGTTGGCTAGAAAATAGGTGAGGGTGGTCATTGAGAAAATCTTTCTCTCGTTCCCAGGTGGCTTCATCCTCCGTGTGGTGGCTCCACTGAACTTTGCAAAACTTGATAACCTTGCTGCGAGTGACTTGGCTGGCAAACTCGAGAATCTTAATTGGTTTCTACTCATAGGTTAAATCGTTATCCAACTGAATTGTTTCCAATGGCACTGTGTCTCTCAAGGGTATGTCAGCCATCTCCGCATGACACTTCTTCAACTGAGAAACGTGGAACACATCATGAACTCCTGACAATCCTTCGGGCAATTTCAACTTGTATGCCACTTCTCCCATATGCTCCAAAACTCGATATGGTCCTACAAATCGTGGCGCTAACTTTCCTTTAACCCCAAAACGCTTTGTTCCCTGAAGTGGGGATACTCGAAGATAAGCTCTATCTCCAACTTCGTAAACAGTCTCCTTGCGTTTAGAATCTGCATAACTCTTCTGTCTGGACTGAGCTACCTTGAGCCTATCGCGAATCAATTTCACCTTCTGTTCAGACTCTTTAATCAAATCAGGCCCAAACAACTGGCGGTCTCCAACTTCGTCCCACGACTACGGTGTCCTGCACCTCCTTCCGTACAAAGCTTCGAAAGGGGCCATCTTTAAACTAGTTTGGTAACTGTTGTTGTAAGAGAACTCTGCATATGGCAAATTGTCGTCCCAACTAGATCCGTAATCTAGCGCACAAGCTCTCAGCATATCCTCCAAAATCTGATTGACTCTCTCGATCTGTCCATTTGTCTGTGGATGAAAAGCTGTACTGAATTCTAGCCTGGTACCCAAAGTTTCATGCAACTTCTTCCAGAACTTTGAGGTAAACTGGGTTCCTCTATCTGATACGATACTCCTCGGAACTCCATGCAGACATACGATCCTGGTCATGTATATCTTTGCCAACTTAGCACTGGTGTAAGTGGTCTTTACCGGGATGAAATGAGCTACTTTCATCAACCGATCAACTACAACCCAAATCGAGTCATAGCCTGAACGAGTCCTGGGTAATCCCGTGATAAAATCCATGCCTAACTTATCCCACTTCCATTCGGGTATCGGCAATGGCGGTAGCAATCCTGCTGGCTTCTGATGCTCTGCCTTTACTCTCTGACATACATCACAAACTGCTACATACTCTGCAATATCCTTCTTCATTCCGGTCCACCAGAAAATATCCTTCAAATCCAAATACATCTTGGTATTTCCTGGGTGAATCGAATATGGTGAATCGTGTGCCTCTTGCAGAATTAGCTTCCTAATCTCCGGGTCATTGGGCACATAAACACGGTCTTCATACCATAGGGTGTCGTGCTCATCCTCACGAAATCCTTTATCCTTTCCTTTGCTTATTTTCTCCTTTATAGAGGCAATCTCCTTGTCAGTCTTCTGAGCTTCTCTGATTCTATCCATCAAAGTTGACTGAATCTCCAATGCTGCTACATAGCCTCTCGGAACTATTTCCAAACATAACTCTCGAAGATTTTCGGCTAACTCCCTTGGGATTTCTCCCGTCATTAATGTATTGACATGGCTCTTACGGCTTAATGCGTCAGCTACTACATTAGCCTTTCCGGGATGGTAATGCAATCTCATATCATAATCCTTGATGAGCTCCAACCATCTCCTTTGTCTGAGGTTTAACTCCTTCTGTGTGAAAATGTATTTCAAACTCTTATGATCCGTGTACACATCACAATGGTTTCCAATGAGGAAATGTCTCCATGTTTTCAATGCATGCACTACGGCTGCTAATTCCAAATCATGCGTAGCATAATTCAACTCATGAGGTTTCAGTTGTCTTGAGGCATATGAAACAACTCTCCCTTCCTGCATAAGCACTCCTCCAAGTCCTCGACGTGAAGTGTCGCAATACACCTCATAATCCTTGGTCTGGTCTGGCAAAATTAACACTGGTGAAGTAACCAAACGTTTCTTCAACTCCTGGAAACTAGCCTCACATTCCTCCGTCCATATGAACTTGGTATCTTTCTTCAACAACTCCGTCATAGGCTTCACAATCTTTGAGAAATTCTCAATAAATCTCCAGTAGTATCCTGCGAGTCCAAGAAAACTTAGTATCTCTCCAACCGTGGTTGGTGCTTCCCATTTGGTCACGGTATCAAGTTTAGTGGGATCAACTGCTATTCCTTCTCCGGATATAACGTGTCTGAGGAATCCTACTTCCTTCAACCAAAACTCAACCTGGTGGTAAAAGCTGTCTTAGGAATATCCTGTTCTCGAATCTTCAACTGGTGGTATCCTGATCGCAGATCGATCTTGGAAAATACCTTAGCTCCTTGCAATCGATCAAACAGATCATTGATCATTGGTAGTGGGTACTTGTTCTTGATTGTTACTTCATTCAATCCTCAATAATCGACAACCATTCTTAACGATCCATCCTTCTTCTCCACTAGAAGTACTGGCGATCCCCAAGGTGAAGAACTTGGGTGAATATAACCTTTGTCCAGTAACTCTTTAATCTACTTCTTAATTTCCACCAAATCCTTTGCAGGCATCCTGTATGGTCTCTTCGATATTGGTCCTGTGCCTGGCAATAGCTCAATCAAAAACTCAATATCTCTATCTGGTGGCATGCCTGGCAAATGCTCTGGAAATACATCAGGGAATTCCTTTACCACTGGTACTTCCTCCTGCACAACTCCTGTTAAGCAATTTACTTGAGTCCCTTTTGGCACATGTCGGGATACATACTTGATCCTTCTCCCTTCTGGGGTGGTAAGCAAAATTAACTTACTAGCACATTCAATATTCCCTTCATACTTGGATAACCAATCCATGCCTAATATCACATCCAATCCTTGGGATTCCAATACTATTAGGTCCGAGGGAAAAACATAGTTACCAATCCTTAATGGTAACCGGTCACACCATAGACTAGCCATATATTCTGCTCCAGGCAGGTTACTAACATGGGTGACCTAAGGGCTTGGGTTGGCAGTTTATACTTATCCACAAATCCCCTTGATATGTATGAATGCGATGCACCAGTATCGAAAAGAACGAGTGCAGTAAATGACTTAACCAAAAACTTACCGATTACTGCATCCGGCTGCTCTTCAACCTCCTCCACACTAAGGTGGTTCACCTGTCCCCTGTTGAAAGGGTTCAGCTTCTTCCCAGAGTTTCCATTGCCATTTCCATTTTGTGATTCAGGACATTCATTGGTATAATGTCCGGTCTTCTGGCATTTAAAGCAAGTGACTTGGCTCAGGTCTTTCTTGGCTGGGGTTGATGGGTTGGTGCGGTTCTGGCCATTGCTTCCTCCATTACCATTACCATTCCTGGGGCCATTGTGATTGTGCGAGCTACCTCCTCCATGGGTATGCTGAAAATGTCCTCCCGGTCTAGGGGTAAAATGTGGCTTCTGATGAACTCCTGAATTATACTTTCCTTGTGCATACTTCCACTTGCAACTTTTAATTTGCTGCTGATTCCCTTCAATCATAAGAGCATGATCTACCAACTCCTGGTAGTTGTTGAAGGTTGCCACCATCAACTGCATGCTCAACTCATCATTCAGTCCTTCCAGAAACTTCTCCTGCTTAGTTGCATCCGTAGCAACGTCATCTGGGGCATAACGTGCTAGCTTACTAAAGTCCTCCACATACTGGCCAACTGTCCGTCCTCCTTGGCGCAAGTTGCGAAACTCTCGCTTCTTCATGGCCATAGCTCCTGCTGAAACATGGGCAGTGCGAAAAGCCTGCTGAAACTGGTCCCATGTGACAGTGTCGACAGGGAAAGTGGCTGTGAAATTCTCCCACCATGATGCTGCGGGTCCTTCAAGCTGATGTGCGGCAAACTTCACCTTCTCCGCGTTTGTGCATCCTGCTGTGGTCAACTCTCTAGCGGTCTTGCGGAGCCAATCATCTGCTACTATTGGCTCGGTGCTACTGGAAAACATCGGCGGGTTCAGCCTAAGAAAATGGGCTAAATGATCAACAGGTGGTGGTGGTGGTGGGTTGTTGTTGTTCCCCTGGTTCTGATTCTGGACTAGCAACTGCATCAATGTGTTCTGCTGCTGGATCAACTGGGTGAGCTCCGGTGGAAAGGTAAATCCGGGATCACGTCTTGGAGGCACCTGAGGGTTTAGAAAAGATGAGATGTAAGAATAGAGGGGGTCTAAAGAGAAAACACTACCCATATGCACATGTGGCAAAATCAAACAATTCACTTCATTCAATCAAACAAGGGCATACAATCGATCTAACTATCGCAAAAGTGCTCGGACTACTATATTTACATGGTGGACTACTACTACTTATGAGGTGGTCTACTAGAAATATTCTTCGGTTGCAGACTCCATGATATCTGCTCCGGCTTCATCAACATAGTCATCATCGCTATCATCTGGATCCGAGTCGGTGTCGTCGATGATGATGTAGTCTTCCGGGCGAATCTCCTTGGGTTCTTCGTCTTCATCTACTGGTGTAGGGCCTCCCATAAATATCCCGATCTTCTTTGTTAGGTCAGAATTCTTGTCCACCAATACTTCAATTTCTTCTTCATAATCTTCACGTGTAGCCTTGAGTCCTTCCTCCAGTTCCTTGATCCTTGTCCTTGCCTTCTTCAGGTCTATCATGTCGGCGCACATCTGGTTCTCCTATCGTCGAATGTGCTGGTTTAACTCCTGGATAAAAGATGTAACTGATCTATCCTTTCTGGTGCTGATCATCTCCCAGTGCTCATCTCGGCGCCCACAAATCTGGTAGATAGTATCCTTGAGATCATTGCGGTAGACTTCTCCAATGCGTCCCATGGTGATGTGAGCTGCCATGCTCTTTCCTAGATTCCAAGTTGGTGCATCAAAAGAAAACTCTATGGGCTCAGTGACTGGCATGAACGTCCTTCCTGGAACTTGAACTTGAATCATCCAGCGCTCTTCTTTAGGTAAAGTGGCGTTGTAGGTTCTGGTGAAGCTTGGTACTCCTATGTTCAGGTATCTCGTGACTTCCTTCAAGTGATGTCCAAAGGGTGTATCTTCATTCTGTTGCGTGAACTTGTTCCTTGCATCCGCCATCCTAAAGAGTAGAAAAGACGAGGAGTCAGAAGAGAAAAGGGTGAATAGTGATCTAGGTCTTTAGCTTAGTGGTCGTGTCCTATAGTCAGCGTGTGCTCTGATACCATCTCTGTAGCGACCAGACCTCAAACAGTCCGATCTCTGTGCTCCGGTGTCATCCCTGGATCAGTAATGCTGACACCACACAGTAATCGGAGGATTTATAACAGAGTAGCAATCACACACTTATTACATCGAATGTCTCCATAGAGATCTTATTACAATAAATATGGCTTAAGGCCATCTAATAATGATAACAACGGAAGGCTTGGAAGATAAGTGACTCCATCAACTCCAACGGCATCACTGAGTATAGAACCACGACCTAAAAACTCCTTAATCGTCGTCTGAAAAGTCTGCAACATTAACGTTGCAGCCCGAAAACGGGTCAGCACATGGAATATGCTGGCAATGTAACACATAGAGAGTAATGGAATGAAATAACTATAATATATGCATATTTGGCTGGCGAAAGCTCTATGGTTACAGTTTTGCGTAAAGCCAATTTTTCCCTACTTCAAAGGAATAAATTTTATTTAACTATCATGGTAGTTGTTAAACATTGAGAATGGTTGACAGCATCCTCAATCCCAATTAAACATCATCATTAACAAAACCCAACAAAATTAATTTAGAGTAACATGTTGAGATTCACATGATAATCCAAGTACTAGATACTCAAGTTGTCCATAACTGGGGACACGGCTAACCAAGATTAGTTTAATACACTCTGCAGAGGTTTGCACGCTTTCCCCATAAGACTCGATCGCCTCCGTTTGGTTTCTCGCACTACATGGTGTTTGAGAAGACGGATGACCGAGACATAGTCTTTCAGAAGTGCTAGCACCTTACGATCGGGTAGACCGTACCACCTACATCCCCTACATCTGCTAGTCTACCACTGTAAGAGTTCGCACGACTTAGTCAACTATGATAGAGCCCATAATAGCTTGTGGCTGCACACGGAAGTTTCTAGTATGAATAGTCTCATGATCCCTTTGAGCCTGGGTGGCGGTCCATAAAGAAAAACAGGCAATCCTGGAATACCCAGGTACCTCAATCCACCTAGATGTGTGTTTAAGTTGCGACCTTAGATAAACCATTAATTAACAAACTCACATCTATCATGGATATCACTCACCCAATCCACGTCTACTAGCATAGCATGGCATAATGGCAAACGTAGAAGTAATTCCCAAAGGTTTGATATATAACAGGTGATAGGTACTACCTCAACTACTTCCCATCCCACAATTTAATTAGATTCTAGTCATGCAATGTTTGAGGATTGATCTAATGCAATAAAACTGGGTAGTAGAAAAGGTATGATCAAAGTGTTACTTGCCTTGCTGATGATCCGCGAAATCTAGCGATTCGAAGTAACAGGCGGCGCACTCCGGGTATTCTATCGCAGACAAACAACAAACATACAATAAGTACTCATCTAATGCACAGGTAAAAGTCAAATAAGAGAACTAACCAGAAAGTTCAACTTAAGAACCCCGGTTTGCAAAAAGAATCAAATCGAACGAAGCAACGAAAGTCAAACGGCGAAAGAAAACAACTTCGTTCTACTAATCTGGATCTAAGTCAGGTTTTACAGTAGCAAAAACTTGTTTAAGTTGGTTATACAGATAGAGGGTTTAGAGACGAAACTCCAGGCGCTTGAATCGCCTGATTCCGATAAACGAGCGAAAAGTTATACTAAAACAAAAATCGGATCAGAAATCACGATCAGAAAAATCGCGGATTTAATCCGAGAAAAAGAAAAACGACGAACGTTCGCTAGAACGAACGAACGGACGAACGCTCGCTAAATAAATAAATCAGAAAACCGATCTATTTTAAAAAAACCGAAATTAAAAAAACCGAAGGAAAAACCGAACGGTTTTTCAAAAAAAAACGGTGGCACGAATTTTGAGGCGACCTCGGGCGGCGGGTCAGCGAGGCGGCGGGCGGCGGCGGCGGCGTGCGGCGCTGGTGGGCGGCGCGGCTAGGGTTTGGGGGTGGCGGCTGGGCTGGCTTCGGCCTCAGGCGCCCCGGCTTATAAAGCCTGTCGGGCCAGAGTCCCGGGCGGACACGACCCGGTTAGGTCGGTTGCCCTTTTTTTAAATAATTACGCGTAGAAGAAAAATAAAAAGAAATACTAAACGGACTCCAAAAATCCCGAAATAAATATTCCCGGGCTTCTAAAACCAAGCCGCACAAGGTGAACATTTATTTGGGGCCTAAATGCAATTTTGAAAAACGCACATTTTTCCTAAATTCAAATAAAATAACAAAAACTCCGAAATAAAATCTTATTTGATTTTATTATTAAATCCTCAATATTCTTTATTTTGGGAAAGTCAATTTATTCCCTATCTCATATTTTTGTAATAGAAATAATTGATGATAAAATAATTAAAATCAAATGATCCTATTCCAAAAATTTGAGAAAACTCAAATATGAAAATAATGAATTCCCCAACTCTCTTTGTGGGTCCTTGAGTTGCGTAGAAATTCCTAGGATCAAACCAAAAGCAAAAATAAAATATGATATGCAATGATGATCTAATGTATAACATTCCAAATTGAAAATTTGGGATGTTACACTTAATTTACCGCCTATTGAAGAAACATATGGTCTTGATAGCCCGACATAGGTAGTAAAGGTAAATTCTTTCTATAGTTATGATAAAGATGAAATCCCATTTACTAAGTTTGCTAGCCCATGCTTGGATGAGTTTGATGACTTTATGGTTAAGCAAGAAAACTTCAATGCTTATGTTGGTAGAGAATTGCTGATATGCTTGAACACTTGGGTAATTATAAGGCTAATGTTAAAGGTGAACTTAAACTTATTAGTAAACATGCTTCTATGGTTACCACTCAAGTAGAACAAGTACTTAAAGCTCAAAATGATTTGCTCAATGAATTGAATAGTAAGAATAATGACTATGATGTTAGAGTGGCTACTAGAACTAGTAGAATGACTCAGGAACCTTTGTATCCTGAAGGCCACCCTAAGAGAATTGAGCAAGATTCTCAGAGAAATAATATAGATGCACCTAGTCCTTCTAAGAGCAAGAAAAAGAAAAATGCTAGGACTTTGCATGCTTCTAGTGAACCTATTGCTGACATACCTGAGAATCCCAATGATATCTCTATTTCTGATGCTGAAACACAATTTGGTAATGAAAATGAAACCAGTGATAATTTTAATGATAATGTTCATGTTGATGCTCAACCTAGCAATGATAATGATGTAGAGATTGAACCTGCTGTTGATCTTGATAACCCACAATCAAAGAATCAACGTTATGATAAAAGAGACTTTGTTGCTAGGAAACACGGTAAGGAAAGAGAGCCTTGGGTTCAGAAACCCATGCCTTTTCCTCCTAAGCCATCCAAGAAAAAGGATGATGGGGATTTTGAGCGCTTTGCTGAAATGATTAGACCTATATTTTTGCGCATGCGATTAACTGATATGATCAAAATGAATCCGTATGCTAAGTATATGAAAGAAATTATCACTAATAAAAGAAAGATACCGGAAGCTGAAATTTCCACCATGCTTGCTAGTTATACTTTTAAGGGTGGAATACCTAAGAAACTAGGAGATCCAGGAGTACCAACTATACCATGCTCCATTAAAGAAACTATGTTAAAACTGCTTTATGTGATCTTGGAGCCGGTGTTAGTGTTATGCCTCTCTCTTTATATCATAGACTTGATTTGAATAGGTTGACACCTACTGAAATATCTTTGCAAATGGCTAATAAATCAACTGTTATACATGTCGGTATTTGTGAGGATGTGCCTGTTGTGGTTGCAAATGTTACTATTTTAACGGACTTTGTTATTCTTGATATTCCCGAGGACGATAGTATGTCTAATTCTTGGAAGACCCTTTTTGAATACTGCGGGGGCTGTTATTGACTGCACCAAAGGCAATGTCACTTTTCATGTTAATGGTAATGAGCATACGGTACACTTTCCGAGGAAACAACCTCAAGTCCACAGTATCAATTCTATTGGAAAAAATCCATCGATTATTTTTGGAGGTTTTGAATTTCCTCTACCTATTGTCAAGAAGAAATATGATATTATTATTGTTGGGGATGTCCATATCCCCGTTGAGGTAACCTAGTGTTATTCGAAATTTCTACGGTTCCATGTTATTCGGAATGGGTTTGTTAACAAGACCTAATCAACCTTGCTAGTGGATTCCTTTTGATGATCATGAGATGGATGAATTTAGAAAACACAAATCTCTGTACCCTCCTTTTACTTTCTGTTATTTGTATTAAATAAAATAAAAATAGTATTTTCTGTTTGCTATCTGAATTATCCGTGTAATATAAAAATACCCCGCAAATAAATGTTCTCCAAATGCCCTGAAATTTAAATATGATTTTTTCTAGAATATTTGAGAATATTTGGCACTGAGAACACAGCAGGGGGGCATCCACCTGGCCACGAGGGTGGAGGGTGCGCCCTACCCCCCTGGGCGCGCCCCCCTGCCTCGTGGGCCCACGATGGCCCTCCTCCACTTATTCCTGCATCCACACACTCATTGCTAGATGCCGGTGCTCATACTTTTTCATTGTAATATACATGCTAGTTTATTTCCTTTTTATGCTTTCTTCTTGTGTGTTTAATAAACCTTAAGAAAAACCAAAAAAAATTAGTTGTAGATTTTAATTAGTTTACTTTCCATGCTTGTAGTAGTAATTAAAAAGAAAACCCAAAAATATTTCTTCTTGTTCTTTTTGCTTGTTGGGAGCTTTCCCGTGTATATAGTTTTATTTCTTTTCTTTTCTTTGGGGGTCGATAGGAGAAGATCATGATTAAATTGTTGAAGTGGCTCTTATATACATTATTGTTGATCTGACAAAAGAGCCCATATTGCCTTGTCTTCTCTTGTTTATTGAATGCTTGTAGATTCGAGCTTAGTCCAATGCACGTGCACTATTATTATTATTCACATCATTCGGTCGTGCAAGTGAAAGGCAATTATGACGATATATGATGGACTGATTGAGATGAGAAAAGCTGGTATGAGCTCGACCTCTCTTGTTTTTGTAAATATAATTAGTTCATCGTTCCTGATTCAACCTATTATGAATAAACATGTTTGCAATGACAATTAGAGATTATAGTTGCTTATGCCATGCTTAACTAGCTAGGAGCTTATAATGGTTTACCTTGCGTGCCAACATGCTATTAAAATGGTTGTGATGTTGTATGATAGGGTGGTATTCTCTTTTGAACGATTCGAGTGGCTTGACTTGGCACATGTTCACACATGTAGTTGAAACAAAACCAACATAGCCTCTACGATATTTATGTTCCTGGTGCATTATATCCTACTCATGCTTGCATTCGGTGTTGATTAATTTTAATGCATGTTCATGACTGTTGTCGCTCTCTAGCTGGTCGCTTCCCAGTCTTTTTCTAGCCTTCACCTGTACTAAGCGGGAATACTGCTTGTGCATCCAATCCCATAAACCCCAAAGTTATTCCATATGAGTCCACCATACCTACCTATATACGGTATCTACCTGCTGTTCCAAGTAAATTTGTATGTACCAAACTCTAAACCTTCAAATAAGTATCCTGTTTTGTATGCTCGAATAGCTCATGTATCAACTAGGGCTGTCTGTATCTTCCATGTTAGGCGGGTTATTCTCAAGAGGTGTGAACTCCGCTCCTCACTCACGAGAAAATGGCTGGTCACCGGGATGCCCAGTCCCATGCTTTATGCAACTCAAATCAAAATAATTGCAAACAAAACTCCCCCAGGAATGTTGTTAGTTGGAGGCACTCGTTGTTTCGAGCAAGCCATGGATTTATGCTTGTTGGTGGAGGGGGAGTATAAACTTTACCATTCTGTTTGGGAACCGCCTATAATGTGTGTAGCATGGAAGATATCGCCATCTCTTGGTTGTTATGTTGACAATGAAAGTATACCGCTCAAAACATTATTCATCTCTATTTCAAAACTGAGCTCTGGCACCTCTACAAATCCCTGCTTCCCTCTGCGAAGGGCCTATCTATTTACTTTCATGTTGAGTCATCATCCTCTTATTAAAAAGCACCAATTGGAGAGCACTACTGTCATTTGCATTCATTACTGTTAGTTTACATTGAGTATGACTTGAATGGATCTCTTTTACCATGAATTAAAATGTCTAGTCAGTCCTTGATCTTTAAAGGTGCTCTGCATTTATGTTTTGTGGTCTCAGAAAGGGCTAGTGAGATATCATCTTGTTATATCATATTATGATTGTTTTGAGAAAGTGTTGTCATCCGAGATTTATTATTATTACTCGCTAGTTGATTATGCCATTGATATGAGTAAACATGAGACCTAAGAGTTATTGTGAATATGGTTAGTTTATAATCTCTGCTGAAAACTTGAATGCTGGCTTTACATATTTACAACAACAAGAGCAAACAGAGTTTGTAGAAGTTTTTCTTTATCACTTTCAGTTTGTCAACTGAATTGCTTGAGGACAAGCAAAGGTTTAAGCTTCGGGGAGTTGATACGTCTCCGTCGTATCTACTTTTCCAAACACTTTTGCCCTTGTTTTGGACTCTAACTTGCGTGATTTGAATGGAACTAACCTGGACTGACGCTGTTTTCAGCAGAATTGCCATGGTGTTATTTATGTGCAGAAACAAAAGTTCTCGGAATGACCTGAAACTCCATGGAGCGTATTTTTGAAAATAATAAAAAATACTGGCAAAAGATCAAGGCCAGGGGGCCCACACCCTAGCCACGAGGGTGGGGGCACGCCTGCCCCCCTGGGCGTGCCCCCTACCTCGTGGGCCCCCTGGAGCTCCTCCGACCTCAACTCCAACTCTATATATTCGTGTTCGGAGAGAAAAAAATCAGGGAGAAAAATTCATCCCGTTTTACGATACGGAGCCGCCGCCAAGCCCTAAACTCTCTCGGGAGGGCTGATCTAGAGTCTGTTCGGGGCTCCGGAGAGGGGAATACGTCGCCATCGTCATCATCAACCATCCTCCATCACCAATTTCATGATGCTTACCGCCGTGCGTGAGTAATTCCATCGTAGGCTTGCTGGACGGTGATGGGTTGGATGAGATTTATCATGTAATCGAGTTAGTTTTGTTAGGGTTTGATCCCTAGTATCCACTATGTTCTGAGATTGATGTTGCTATGACTTTGCTATGCTTAATGCTTGTCACTAGGGTCCGAGTGCCATGATTCTAGATCTGAACCTATTATGTTTTCATGAATATATGAGAGTTCTTGATCATATCTTGCAAGTCTATAGTCACCTACTATGTGTTATGATCCGGCAACCCCGAAGTGACAATAATCGGGACCACTTCTGGTGATGACCGTAGTTTGAGGAGTTCATGTATTCACTATGTGTTAATGCTTTGGTCCGGTACTCTATTAAAAGGAGGCCTTAATATCCCTTAGTTTCCGCTAGGACCCCGCTGCCACGGGAGGGTAGGACAAAAGATGTCATGCAAGTTCTTTTCCATAAGCACGTATGACTATATTCGGAATACATGCCTACATTACATTGATGAATTGGAGCTAGTTCTGTGTCACCCTAGGTTATGACTGTTACATGATGAACCGCATCCGGCATAATTCTCTATCACCGATCCATTGCCTACGAGCTTTCCATGTATTGTTCTTCTCTTATTTACTTTTCCGGTGCTATTGTTATCATCACTACAAAATACCAAAAACATTACTTTTGCTACCGTTACTTTTGCTATCGTTACCACTACTATCATATTACTTTGCTACTAAACACTTTGCTGCAGATATTAAGTTTCCAGGTGTGGTTGAATTGACAACTCAGCTGCTAATACTTGAGAATATTCTTTGGCTCCCCTTGTGTCGAATCAATAAATTTGGGTTGAATACTCTACCCTCGAAGACTGTTGCGATCCCCTATACTTGTGGGTTATCAAGTATGCACCATTGCGACAGTTCGTCGTGCCGAGACACCACGTGATGATCGGGTGTGATAAGATCTATGTTCACATAGAACGGGTGCAAGCTAGTTTTGCACACATAGAATACTTGGGTTAAACTTGACGAGCCTAGCATATGCAGATATGGCCTCGGAACACTGAGACCGAAAGGTCGAGCGTGAATCATATAGTAGATATGATCAACATAGTGATCTTCACCATTGAAAGCTACTCCATCTCACGTGATGATCGGACATGGTTTAGTTGATATGGATCACGTGATCACTTAGATGATTAGAGGGATGTCTATCTAAGTGGGAGTTCTTAAGTAATATGATTAATTGAACTTAAATTTATCATGAACTTAGGCTATGTTTGGTAGCGAAGTATTGTAAAAACCAAAGTAACAAAAAAACCACATTATTTTAGCATGTAGGTACACAATACTGCAGTTTTGACATACCATTGTATTTTGAAGTATTCAGAATACAATGACCTGTTTGGCAAGTGATTATATGCAACAACGTAAATTAGCTAGCTAGCTATATTGAGTAGTTGCAATGCGCCCGGCCGGTGCTAGCTAGCTAGCCGCATGACTGAACGACCATGCATAACAACCAGCCGCATGCACTCAAATGCCATGCACAAAGCTAGAAGAAGGCAATTGAACACGACATGGAGCTACCAGCGGCTCCGCGTGGACTCAGGCTTGTCCTCAACTATATTGAAGATGGAATTTGTCCTGTCCATAACCTGCTGCAAGCTTTTCCTGTTGACTGTTGTACTGGATTGGATCCCTTGTGCTAACCAAGGGCAGCGTGCCGGCCAACTTCATGACAGGGCAACAAGGCAATTTCCCTATTAACTGTTGTATTGGATTGGATCTCTTGTGCAAACCAAGGGCAGCGTGCCGGCCAACTTCACGACAGGGCAACAAGAAAATTTCGCTCTCCGTTTATAATGGACTTTCGTTCCTCTCGGCTGGCACTAGGCAGTAGGAACGGGAACAATGCGGCCATGCGGAGGCAGGGGGCTGAAGATCAGCATACTCGTGTTGATCTCTCCTTTGCATGCTGGCTGTGGCTTAAAGGCAGGAAGAAGACAAGCGATGCAATGTTTCTTTCGTGTGCTCAGTTTTAAAAAAAGAGGTCGAGGGTTCTTTTTTTAGATAGAGAAAAAACTATGGTTTTAATACCACTATTTTCTCTAATAGCCAAACAGTTCTTAGGAATTAAAACTGTGATATTTTAAAAACTGTAGTATTCTATGAATACTTAGAAAAAACTCTGTTACCAAACGGGGCCTTAGTTCTAATAGTATTTGCATATCTATGTTGTAGATCAATTGCTCGCGTATAGCTTCCCCGTTTTACTTATGATATGTTCCTAGAGAAAAACTATGTTGAAAGATGTTAGTAGCAATGATGCGGACTAGCTCCGTGATCTGAGGATTATCCTCATTGTCACACAGAAGTATTATGTTCTTGATGCACCGCTAGGTGATGGACCTATTGCAGGAGCAGATGCAGATGTTATTGTTGGGGAACGTAGTAATTTCAAAAATATTACTACGCACATGAAAGATCATGGTGATGCATAGCAACGAGAGGAGAGAGTGTTGTCCACGTACCCTCGTAGACCGAAAGCGGAAGCGTTAGCACAACACGGTTGATGTAGTCGTACGTCTTCATGATCTGACCGATCAAGTACTGAACGTACGACACCTCCGAGTTCAGCACACGTTCAGCCCGATGACGTCCCTCGAACTCCGATCCAGCCGAGTGTTGAGGGAGAGTTTCGTCAGCACGACGGCGTGGTGACGATGATGATGTTCTACCGACGCAGGGCTTCGCCTAAGCACCGCTACAGTATTATCGAGGTGGACTATGGTGGAGGGGGGCACCGCACACGGCTAAAAGATCAAATGATCAATTGTTGTGTCTATGGGGTGCCCCCTGCCCCCGTATATAAAGGAGCAAGGGGAGGAGGCGGCCGGCCAGGGAGAGGCACGCCAAGGGGGAGTCCTACTCCCACTAGGAGTAGGACTCCTCCTATTCCTAGTAGGAGTAGGAGAGGGGGAAGGAAAGGGAGAGGGGGAGAAGAAAAGAGGGGGCCGGCCCCCTTGCCCTAAACCAATTCGGTTTGGGCCTTGGGGGGGCCCATACTCCCCTTGCTGCCCTCTATTTCCACTTAGGCCCATGTAGGCCCATTAAGCCCCCGGGGGGTTCCGGTAACCTCCCGGTACTCCGGTAAAATCCCGATTTCACCCGGAACACTTCCGATATCCAAACATAGGCTTCCAATATATCAATATTCATGTCTCGACCATTTCGAGACTGCTCGTCATGTCCGGGATCACATACGGGACTCCGAACAACCTTCGGTACATCAAAACATATAAACTCATAATATAACCG
Organism: Triticum urartu; assembly: GCF_056163025.1. Classification (NCBI taxonomy): domain Eukaryota; kingdom Viridiplantae; phylum Streptophyta; class Magnoliopsida; order Poales; family Poaceae; genus Triticum; species Triticum urartu. The sequence goes on from NC_141878.1 coordinate 493,498,676, forward strand.
TCATCAAACATTAAGCGTGCGGACCCTACGGGTTCGAGAACTATGTAGACATGACCGAGACATGTCTCCGGTCAATAACCAATAGCGGAACCTAGATGTTCATATTGGCTCCCACATATTCTACGAAGATCTTTATCAGTCAAACGCATAACAACATACGTTGTTTCCTTTGTCATCGGTATGTTACTTGCCCGAGATTCGATCATCGGTATCTCAATACCTAGTTTAATCTCGTTACCTGCAAGTCTCTTTACTCATTCTGTAATACATCATCCCACAACTAACTCATTAGTTGCAATTCTTACAAGGCTTAAGTGATGTGCATTACCGAGAGGGCCCAGAGATACCTCTCCGACAATCGGAGTGACAAGTCCTAATCTCGAAATACGCCAACCCAATAAGTACCTTCGGAGACACCTGTAGAGCACCTTTATAATCACCCAGTTACGTTGTGACGTTTGGTAGCACACAAAGTGTTCCTCCGGTAAACGGGAGTTGCATAATCTCATAGTCATAGGAACATGTATAAGTCATGAAGAAAGCAATAGCAGAATACTAAACGATCATGTGCTAAGCTAACGGAATGGGTCAAGTCAATCACATCATTCTCATAATGATGTGATCTCATTAATCAAATTACAACACTTTGTCTATGGTTAGGAAACTTAACCATCTCTGATCAATGAGCTAGTCAAGTAGAGGCATACTAGTGACATACTGTTTGTCTATGTATTCACACATGTATTACGTTTCCTGTTAATCCAATTCTAGCATGAATAATAAACATTTATCATGATATAAGGAAATAAATAATAAATTTATTATTGCCTCCAGGGCATATTTCCTTCAGTCTCCCACTTGCACTAGAGTTAATAATCTAGATTACACAGTAATGATTCTAACACCCATGGAGCCTTGGTGCTGATCATATTTTGCTCGTGCAAGAGGCTTAGTCAACGGGTCTGCAACATTCAGATCCGTATGTATCTTGCAAATTTCTATGTCTCCCACTTGGACTAAATCCCGGATGGAATTGAAGCGTCTCTCGATGTGCTTGGTTCTCTTGTGTAATCTGGATTCCTTCGCCAAGGCAATTGCACCACTATTGTCACAAAAGATTTTCATTGGACCCGATGCACTAGGTATGACACCTAGATCGGATATGAACTCCTTCATCTAGACTCCTTCATTTGCTGCTTCCGAAGCAGCAATGTACTCCGCTTCACATGTAGATCCCGCCACAACGCTTTGTTTAGAACTGCACCAACTGACAGCTCCACCGTTCAATGTAAACATGTATCCGATTTGTGATTTAGAATCGTCCGGATCAGTGTCAAAGCTTGGATCAACGTAACCATTTACGATGGGCTCTTTGTCACCTCCATAAATGAGAAACATATCCCTAGTCCTTTTCAGGTATTTCAGGATGTTCTTGACCGCTGTCCAGTGATCCACTCCTGGATTACTTTGGTACCTCCCTGCTAGAATAGCAAGGCACACATCAGGTCTGGTACACAGCATTGCATACATGATAGAGCCTATGGCTGAAGCATAGGGAACATCTTTCATTTTCCCTCTATCTTCTGCAGTGGTCGGGCATTGAGTCTTACTCAACTTCACACCTTGTACCACAGGCAAGAACCCTTTCTTTGCTTGATCCATTTTGAACTTCTTCAAAACTTTGTCAAGGTATGTGCTTTGTGAAAGTCCAATTAAGCATCTTGATCTATCTCTATAGATCTTGATGCCCAATATATAAGCAGCTTCACCGAGGTCTTTCATTGAAAAACTCTTATTCAAGTATCCCTTTATGCTATCCAGAAATTCTGTATCATTTCTAATCAACAATATGTCATCCACATATAATATTAGAAATGCTACAGAGCTCCCACTCACTTTCTTGTAAATACAGGCTTCTCCAAAAGTCTGTATAAAACCAAATGGTTTGATCACACTATCAAAGCGTTTATTCCAACTCCGAGAGGCTTGCACCAGTCCATAAATGGATCGCTGGAGCTTGCACACTTTGTTAACTCCCTTTGGATCGACAATACCTTCTGGTTGCATCATATACAACTCTTCTTCCAGAAATCCATTCAGGAATGCAGTTTTGACATCCATTTGCCAAATTTCATAATCATAAAATGCGGCAATTGCTAACATGATTTGGACAGACTTAAGCATCGCTACGGGTGAGAAGGTCTCATCGTAGTCAATCCCTTGAACTTGTCGAAAACCTTTTGCAACAAGTCGAGCTTTATAGACAGTAACATTACCGTCAGCGCCAGTCTTCTTCTTGAAGATCCATTTATTCTCAATTGCTTGCCGACCAACGGGCAAGTCAACCAAAGTCCACACTTTGTTCTCATACATGGATCCCATCTCAGATTTCATGGCCTCAAGCCATTTGGCGGAATCTAGGCTCACCATCGCTTCTTCATAGTTCGTAGGTTTGTCATGGTCTAGTAACATAACTTCCAGAACATGATTACCGTACCACTCTAGTGCGGATCTTACTCTGGTTGACCTACGAGGTTCAGTAACAACTTGATCTAAAGTTTCATGATCATCATCATTAACTTCCTCACTAATTGGTCTAGGTGTCGCAGAAACCGTTTTCTGTGATGAACTACTTTCCAATAAGGGAGCAGGTACAGTTACCTCATCAAGTTCTACTTTCCTCCCACTCACTTCTTTTGAGAGAAACTCCTTCTCTAGAAAAACTCCGAATTTAGCAACCAAAGTCTTGCCTTCGGATCTGTGATAGAAGGTGTACCCAACAGTCTCCTTTGGGTATCCTATGAAGACACATTTCTCCGATTTGGGTTCGAGCTTATCAGGTTGAAGCTTTTTCACATAAGCATCGCAGCCCCAAACTTTCAGAAACGACAACTTTGGTTTCTTACCAAACCATAGTTCATAAGACATCGTCTCAACAGATTTCGATGGTGCCCTATTTAAGGTGAATGCGGCCGTCTCTAAAGCATAACCCCAAAACGATAGCGGTAAATCAGTAAGAGACATCATAGATCGCACCATATCTAGTAAAGTATGATTACGACATTCAGACACACCATTACGTTCTGGTGTTCCAGGTGGCGTGAGTTGCGAAACTATTCCGCATTGTTTCAAATGAAGACCAAACTCATAACTCAAATATTCTCCTCCACGATCAGATTGTAGAAACTTTATTTTCTTGTTACGATGATTTTCAACTTCACTCTGAAATTCTTTGAACTTTTCAAATGTTTCAGACTTATGTTTCATTAAGTAGATATACCCATATCTGCTTAAATCATCTGTGAAGGTGAGAAAATAACGATATCCACCACGAGCCTCAACATTCATCGGACCACATACATCTATATGTATGATCTCCAACAAATCTGTTGCTCTCTCCATAGTTCCGGAGAACGGCGTTTTAGTCATCTTGCCCATGAGGCACGGTTCGCAAGTACCAAGTGATTCATAATCAAGTGGTTCCAAAAATCCATTAGTATAGAGTTTCTTCATGCACTTTACTCCGATATGACCTAAACGGCAGTGCCACAAATAAGTTGCACTATCATTATCAACTCTGCATCTTTTGGCTTCAATATTATGAATATGTGTATCACCACTATCGAGATTTAGTAAAACTAGACCACTCTTCAAGGGTGCATGACCCTAAAAGATATTACTCACATAAATAGAACAACCATTATTCTCTGATTTAAATGAATAACCGTCTCGCATCAAACAAGATCCAGATATAATGTTCATGCTCAACACTGGCACCAAATAACAATTATTTAGGTCTAATACTAATCCCGAAGGTAGATGTAGAGGTAGCGTGCCGACCGCGATCACATCGACTTTGGAACCATTTCCCATGCGCATCGTCACCTCGTCCTTAGCCAATCTTTGCTTAATCCGTAGCCCCTATTTCGAGTTGCAGATGTTAGCAACAGAACCAGTATCAAATACCCAGGTGCTACTGCGAGCATTAGTAAGGTACACATCAATAACATGTATATCACATATACCTTTGTTCACCTTGCCATCCTTCTTATCCGCCAAATACTTGGGGCAATTCTGCTTCCAGTGACCAGTCTGCTTGCAGTAGAAGCACTCAGTCTCAGGCTTAGGTCCAGACTTGGGTTTCTTCTCCTGAGCAGCAACTTGCTTGCTGTTCTTCTTGAAGTCCCCCTTCTTCTTCCCTTTACCCTTTTCTTGAAACTGGTGGTCTTATTGACCATCAACACTTGATGCTCCTTCTTGATTTCTACCTCCGCTGCCTTTAGCATTGCGAAGAGCTCGGGAATTGTCTTATCCATCCCTTGCATATTATAGTTCATCACAAAGCTCTTGTAGCTTGGTGGCAGTGATTGGAGAATTCTGTCAATGACGCTATCATCCGGAAGATTAACTCCCAGTTGAATCAAGTGATTGCAGTATCCAGACATCTTGAGTATATGCTCACTGACAGAACTATTCTCCTCCATCTTGCAGCTGTAGAACTTATTGGAGACCTCATATCTCTCAATCCGGGCATTCTTTTGAAATATTAACTTCAACTCCTGGAACATCTCATATGCTCCATGACGTTCAAAATGTCGTTGAAGTCCCGGTTCTAAGCCGTAAAGCATGGCACACTGAACTATCGAGTAGTCATCAACACGTGTCTGCCAGGCATTCATAATGTTTGTAGTTGCTGGTGCAGGTGGTACACCTAGCGGTGCTTCCAGGACGTAATTCTTCTGAGCAGCAATGAGGATAATCCTCAAGTTACGGACTCAGTCCGTGTAATTGCTACCATCATCTTTCAACTTTGCTTTCTCAAGGAACGCATTAAAATTCAACGAAACAACAACACAGGCCATCTATCTACAATCAACATAGACAAGCAATATACTATCAGGTACTAAGTTCATGATAAACTTAAGTTCAATTAATCATATTATTTAAGAACTCCCACTTAGATAGACATCCCTCTAATCCTCTAAGTGATTACGTGATCCATATCAACTAAACCATGTCCGATCATCACGTGAGATGGAGTAGTTTCAATGGTGAACATCACTATTTTGATCGTATCTACTATATGATTCACGGTCGACCTTTCGGTCTCCGTGTTCCGAGGCCATATCTGTTATATGCTAGGCTCGTCAAGTTTAACCTGAGTATTCCGCGTGTGCAATTGTTTTGCACCCGTTGTATTTGAACGTAGAGCCTGTCACACCCGATCATCACGTGGTGTCTCAGCACGAAGAACTTTCGCAACGGTGCATACTCAGGGAGAACACTTATACTTTGATAATTTAGTGAGGGATCATCTTATAATGCTACTGTCAATCAAAGTAAGATAAGATGCATAAAAGATAAACATCACATGCAATCAATATAAGTGATATGATATGGCCATCATCATCTTGTGCTTGTGATCTCCATCTCCGAAGCACCGTCATGATCACCATCGTCATCGGCGCGACACCTTGATGTCCATCGTAGCATCGTTGTCGTCTCGCCAATCTTATGCTTCTACGACTATCGCTACCGCTTAGTGATAAAGTAAAGCATTACAGGGCGATTGCATTGCATACAATAAAGCGACAACCATATGGCTCCTGCCAGTTGCCGATAACTCGTTTACAAAACATGATCATCTCATACAATAAAATTTAGCATCATGTCTTGACCATATCACATCACAACATGCCCTGCAAAAACAAGTTAGACGTCCTCTACTTTGTTGTTGCAAATTTTACGTGGCTGCTATGGGCTTAGCAAGAACCGTTCTTACCTACGCATAAAAACCACAACGATAGTTTGTCAAGTTGGTGTTGTTTTAACCTTCTCAAGGACCGGGCGTAGCCACACTCGGTTCAACTAAAGTTGGAGAAACTGACACCCGCCAGCCACCTGTGTGCAAAGCACGTCGGTAGAACCAGTCTCGCGTAAGCGTACACGTAATGTCGGTCTGGGCCGCTTCATCCAACAATACCGTCGAACCAAAGTATGACATGCTGGTAAGCAGTATGACTTATATCGCCCACAACTCACTTGTGTTCTACTCGTGCATATGACATCTACGCATAAAACCAGGCTCTGATACCACTATTGGGGAACGTAGTAATTTCAAAAATATTCCTACGCACACGCAAGATCATGGTGATGCATAGCAACGAGAGGGGAGAGTGTTGTCCACGTACCCTCATAGACCGAAAGCGAAAGCGTTAGCACAACGCGGTTGATGTAGTCGTACGTCTTCACGATCCGACCGATCAAGTACCGAACATACGCCACCTCCGAGTTCAGCACACGTTCAGCCCGATGATGTCCCTCGAACTCCGATCCAGCCGAGTGTTGAGGGAGAGTTTCGTCAGCACGACGGCGTGGTGACGATGATGATGTTCTACCGACGCAGGGCTTCGCCTAAGCACCGCTACAGTATTATCGAGGTGGACTATGGTGGAGGGGGGCACCGCACACGGCTAAAAGATCAAACGTTCAATTGTTGTGTCTATGGGGTTCCCACTACCGCCGTATATAAAGGAGCAAGGGGAGGAGGCGGCCGACCAGGGAGAGACGCACCAAGGGGGAGTCCTACTCCCACTAGGAGTAGGACTCCTATTCCTAGTAGGAGTAGGACTCCTATTCCTAGTAGGAGTAGGAGAGGGGGAAGGAAAGGGAGAGGGGGAGAAGGAAAGAGGGGGCCGGCCCCCTTGCCCTAAACCAATTCGGTTTGGGCCTTGGGGGGGGCGTGCCCCATACTCCCCTTGCTGCCCTCTATTTCCACTAAGGCCCATGTAGGCCCATTAAGCCCCCCGGGGGTTCCAGTAACCTCCCGGTACTCCGGTAAAATCCCGATTTCACCCGGAACACTTCCGATATCCAAACATAGGCTTCCAATATATCAATCTTCATGTATCGACCATTTCAAGACTCCTCGTCATGTCCGGGATCACATCTGGGACTCTGAACAACCTTCGGTACATCAAAACATATAAACTCATAATATAACCGTCATCGAAACGTTAAGCGTGCGGACCCTACGGGTTCGAGAACTATGTAGACATGACCGAGACATGTCTCCGATCAATAACCAATAGCGGAACCCGGATGTTCATATTGGCTCCCACATATTCTATGAAGATCTTTATCGGTCAAACCACATAACAACATACGTTGTTCTCTTTGTCATCGGTATGTTACTTGCCCGAGATTCGATCGTCGGTATCTCAATACCTAGTTCAATCTCGTTACCGGCAAGTCTCTTTACTCGTTCTGTAATACATCATCCAGCAACTAACTCATTAGTTGCAATGCTTGCAAGGCTTAAGTGATCTGCATTACCGAGAGGGCCCAGAGATACCTCTCCGACAATCGGAGTGACAAATCCTAATCTCGAAATACGCCAACCAAACAAGTACCTTCGGAGACACCTTTAGAGCACCTTTATAATCACCCAGTTACGTTGTGATGTTTGGTAGCACACAAAGTGTTCCTCCGGTAAACGGGAGTTGCATAATCTCATAGTCATAGGAACATGTATAAGTCATGAAGAAAGCAATAGCAGAATACTAAACGATCATGTGCTAAGCTAACAGAATGGGTCAAGTCAATCACATAATTCTCATAATGATGTGATCTCATTAATCAAATGACAACACTTTGTCTATGGTTAGGAAACTTAACCATCTCTGATCAATGAGCTAGTCAAGTAGAGGCATACTAGTGACATACTGTTCGTCTATGTATTCACACATGTATTATGTTTCCTGTTAATACAATTCTAGCATGAATAATAAACATTTATCATGATATAAGGAAATAAATAATAAATTTATTTTTACCTCTAGGGCATATTTCCTTCAGTTATGAACGTTTGGCAAGCTGAGTATGATGAGTACTTGATAGTTTTGTGCACCATGCTTTACGGCTTAGAACCGGGACTTCAAAAACATTTTGAACGACACGGAGCATATGAGATGTTCCAAGAGCTGAAATTTTTATTTCAGACTCATGCCCGAGTCGAGAGGTATGAGACCTATGACAAGTATTTTGCCTACAAGATGGAGGAGAATAGCTCAACCAATCAGCATGTGCTCAGAATGTATGAGTACTACAATCGCTTGAATCAAGTGGGAGTTAATATTGACAAAGTTCTCTAGTCACTATCACCGAGTTACTAGAACTTCATGATGAACTATAATATGCAATGGATGAACAAGACAATTCCCGAGCTCTTCGTGATGCTGAAATCAGCGAAGGTAGAAATCAAGAAAAGCATCAAGTGTTGATGGTTGACAAGACCACTAGTTTCAAGTAAAAGGGCAAGGGAAAGAAAGGGAACTTCAAGAAAAATGGCAAGCAAGTTGCCACTCCCATGAAGAAGCCCAAAGCTAGACCCAAGCCTGAAACTGAGTGCTTCTACTACAAAGGAAATGGTCACTGGAAGTGGAACTGCCCTAGATACTTGGCGGATAAGAAGGATGGAAAAGTGAACAAAGGTATATTTGATATACATGTTATTGATGTGTACTTTACTAGTGTTTATAGCAACCCCTCAGTATTTGATACTGGTTCAGTTGCTAAGAGTAGTAACTCGAAACGGGAGTTGCAAAATAAACAGAGACTAGTTAAGGGCGAGGTGATGATGTGAGTTGGAAGTGGTTCCAAGGTTGATAAGATCACCATCGCACACTCCCTTTACCTTCGGGATTAGTGTTGAACCTAAAATAAATGTTATTTGGTGTTTACGTTGATCATACATATGATTGGATCATGTTTATTGTAATACGGTTATTCATTTAAGTCAAAGAATAATTGTTGTTCTATTTACATGAATAAAACCTTCTATGGTCATACACTCAATATAAATGGTTTACTGAATCTCGATTGTAGTGGTACACATATTCATAATATTGAAGCCAAAAGATGTAAAGTTAATAATGATAGTGCAACTTATATGTGGCACTGCCATTTAGGTCATATTGGTGTAAAGCGCTTGAAGAAACTCCATGCTGGTGGACTTTTGGAATCACCTGATTATGAATCACTTGATGCTTGCGAACCATGCCTCATGGGCAAGATGACTAAGACTCCGTTCTTCGAAACAATGGAGCGAGCAACATACTTGTTGGAAATAATACATACAGATGTGTGCGGTCCAATGAGTGTTGAGGCTCACGGTGGGTATCGTCATTTTCTGACCTTCACAGAAGATTTGAGCAGATATGGATATATCTACTTGATGAAACATATGTCTGAAACATTTGAAAAATTCAAAGAGTTTAAGAGTGAGGTGGCAAATCGTCGTAACAAGAAAATAAAGTTTCTACGATCTGATCGTGGAAACAAATATTTGAGTTACAAGTTTGGTCTTCATTTGAAACAATGTGGAATAGTTTCGCAACTCACGCCACCTGGAACACTGACACGTCTCCAACATATCTACAATTTTTGATTGCTCCATGCTATATTATCTACTGTTTTGAATGTTTATGGGCTTTATTATACACTTTTATATCATTTTTGGGACAAACCTATTAACCCAGAGCCCAGTGCCAGTTTCTGTTTTTACCCTGTTTTAGGGTTTCGAAGAAAAGGAAAATCAAACGGAGTCCAATTGACCTGAAACTTCATGGAACTCATTTTTGGAAGGAAAGAAGCCTAGAAGACTCGGAGTGCACGTCGGGGGATCTGCGAGGAGGTCACGAGGCAGGGGGCGCGCCCACCACCCTCGTGATCCCCTCGTGCCCCCCCTGACATACTTCTTCCACCTATATATCTCCATATACCCTATAAACATCCGAGAGCACAATATATTGGGAGTTCCGCCGCCAGAAGCCTCCGTAGCCACCGAAAGCCAATCTAGACCCGTTCCGGCACCCTGCCGGAGGGGGAATCCCTCTCCGGTGGCCATCTTCATCATCCCGGTGCTCTCCATGACGAGGAGGGAGTAGTTCTCCCTCGGGGCTGAGGGTATGTACCAGTAGATATGTGTTTGATCTCTCTCTCTCTCTCATGTTCTTGAGGTGGCATGATCTTGATGTATCGCGAGCTTTGCTATTATAGTTGGATCTTATGAAGTTTCTCCCCCTCTACTCTCTTGTAATGGATTGAGTTTCCCCTTTGAAGTTATCTTATCGGATTGAGTCTTTAAAGATTTGAGAACACTTGATGTATGTCTTGCCGTGTGTATCTGTGGTGACAATGGGATACCACGTGATTCACTTGATGTATGTTTTGGTGATCAACTTGCGGGTTCCGCCCATGAACCTATGCATAGGGGTTGGCACACGTTTTCGTCGTGATTCTCCGGTAGAAACTTTGGGGCACTCTTTGAGGTCTTTTGTGTTGGTTGAATAGATGAATCTGAGATTGTGTGATGCATATCGTATAATCATACCCACGGATACTTGAGGTGACATTGGAGTATCTAGGTGACATTAGGGTTTTGGTTGATTTGTGTCTTAAGGTGTTATTCTAGTACGAACTCTAGGCTTGTTTGTGACAATTATAGGAATAGCCCAATGGATTGATTGGAAAGAATAACTTTGAGGTGGTTTCGTACCCTACCATAATCTCTTCATTCGTTCTCCGCTATTAGTGACTTTGGAGTGACTCTTTGTTGCATGTTCAGGGATAGTTATGTGATCCAATTATGTTATTATTGTTGAGGGAACTTACACTAGTGAAAGTATGAACCCTAGGCCTTATTTCCATGCATTGCAATACCGTTTATGCTCACTTTTATCATTCGTTATCTTGCTGTTTTTATAATTTCAGATTACAAATACCTTTATCTACCATCCATATTGCACTTGTATCACCATCTCTTCGCTGAACTAGTGCACCTATACAATTTACCATTGTATTGGGCGTGTTGGGGACACAAGAGACTCTTTGTTATTTGGTTGCAGGGTTGCTTGAGAGAGACCATCTTCATCCTACGACTCCTACGGATTGATAAACCTTAGGTCATCCACTTGAAGGAAATTTGCTACTGTCCTACAAACCTCTGCACTTGGAGGCCCAATAACGTCTACAAGAAGAAGGTTGTGTAGTAGACATCAAGCTCTTTTCTGGCGCCGTTGCCGGGGAGGTGAGTGCTTGAAGGTATATCTTTAGATCTTGCAATCGAGTCTTTTAGTTTCTTGTTTTATCACTTGTTTAGTTTATAAAAGAAAACTATAAAAAATGGAATTGAGTTTGTCTCATACGCTTCACCTTTTTAATATCTTTCGTGAGTATGATGGAAAGGATAATTGTGCTCAGGTGCTAGAAGAAGAAATCTATAAAATGTTTGGCACTAAATATTTGAATGATGAGCATGATTGCAATGTTGTTAGTATGAATTCCTTTAATATCCATGATGCTAATGATATGCAAAGCCACAAGCTTGGGGAAGCTATGTTTGATGAAGATGATATTTTTTGTCCCCCAAGTTTTGATGAGCAAATTTATTATGATGAAAGCATGCCTTCTATCTATGATGATTATTGTGATGACACGTATGCTTTAAAGAATAATGATAACCATGAAACTTGTCATCTTGATCTTAGTTTTCAATCACATGATAGTTATTTTGTTGAGTTTTCTCCCACTATTATTCATGAGAAGAATTTTGCTTATGTAGAGAGTAGTAAATTTTCTATGCTTGTAGATCATGAAAAGAATGCTTTAGGTGATGGTTATATTGTTGAATTCATTCATGATGCTACCGAAAATTATTATGAGGGAGGAACATATGCTTGTAGGAATTGCAATAATATCAAGTTTCCTCTCTATGTGCTTAAAGTTTTGAAGTTATGCTTATTTTGCCCTCCTATGCTAGTTGATTATTGTTCCCACAAGTTGTTTTCTCACAAAATCCCTATGCATAGGAAGCATGTTAGACTTAAATGTGCTAGTCATATTCTTCATGATGCTCTCTTTATGTTTCAATTCCTATCCTTTATGTGAGCATCATTGAAATCATCATGCCTAGCTAGGGGCGTTAAACGATAGCGCTTGTTGGGAGGCAACCCAATTTTATTTTTATTCCTTGATTTTTGCTCCTGTTTAGTAATAAATTATTCATATAGCCTCTGTTTAGATGTGGTTTTATGCTTTTAATTAGTGTTTGTGTCAAGTAGAACCTTTGGGAAGACTTGGGGAGAGTCTTGTTGACCATGCTGTAAAAAACAGAAACTTTAGCGCTCACGAGAATTGCTGCCATTTTTATTTGGAGAGTGCTATTTAGTTAATTCTTTTTGCAGATGATTAATAGATAAATTCCTCAGGTCCAGCAATTTATTTGAGAATTTTATGAGGTCCATAAGTATACGTTTGATCCATATTACTACAGATTGTTCTGTTTTTGACAGATTCTGTTTTTCATGTGTTGTTTACTTATTTTGAGGAATATATGGCTAGTAAAATAGTTTATAAACCATAGAGAAGTTGGAATACAGTAGGTTTAACACCAATATAAATAAATAATGAGTTCATTACAGTACCTTGAAGTAGTGTTTTCTTTTCTTGTGCTAACGGAGCTTACGAGTTTTCTGTTAAGTTTTGTGTTGTGAAGTTTTCAAGTTTTGGGTAAGGATTTGATGGACTATGGAACAAGGAGTGGTAAGAGCCTAAGCTTGTAGATGCCCAAAGCACCCCAAGGTAATATTCAAGTACAACCAAGAGCCTAAGCTCGGGGATGCCCCGGAAGGCATCCCCTCTTTTGTCTTCGTTCATCGGTAACTTTACTTGGAGCTATATTTTTATTCACCACATGATATGTGTTTTTCTTGGACCGTCAATTTATTTTGTTTTGCTTTGCTTGCGTTTGAATAAAATACCAAGATCTGAAATTATTAAATGTTAGAGAGTCTTCACATGGTTGCATAATTATTCAACTACTCATTGATCTTCACTTATATCTTTTAGAGCATGGTGGTAGTTTTATTTTGAAGAAATAGATGAACTCTCATGCTTCACTTAGATTATTTTGAGAGTCTTAAATATCATGGTAATTTGCTTAAAATCCTAATATGCTAGGTATTCAAGAATAATAAAACTTTCATATAGATTATTGAATACTAAGAGAAGTTTGTTGCTTGATGATTGTTTTGAGATATGGAGGTAATAATATCAAAGTCGTGCTAGTTGAGTAGTTGTGAAATTGAGAAATGCTTGTGTTGAAGTTTGCAAGTCCCGTAGCATGCACATATGGTAAATGTTGTGTAACAAATTTGAAACATGAGGTGTTATTTGATTGTCCTCCTTATGAGTGGCGGTCGGGGACGAGCGATGGTCTTTTCCTACCAATCTATCCCCCTAGGAGCATGCGCGTAGTACCGAGGTTTTTGATGACTTGTAGATTTTTGCAATAAGTATGTGAGTTCTTTATGACTAATGTTGAGTCCATGGATTATACGCACTCTCATCCTTCCATCATTGCTAGCCTCTACGGTACCGTGCATTGCCCTTTCTCACATCGAGAGTTGGTGCAAACTTCGCCGGTGCATCCAAACCCCGTGATATGATACGCTCTTTCACACATAAACCTCCTTATATCTTCCTAAAAACAGCTACCATACCTACCTATTATGGCATTTCCATAGCCATTCCAAGATATATTGCCATGCAACTTTCCATCATTCCGTTCATCATGACACATTCATCATTGTCATATTGCTTAGCATGATCATGACATAGTATTTGTGGCAAAGCCACCATTCATAATTATTCATACATGTCACTCATGCATCATTGCACATCCCAGTACACCGCCGAAGGCATTCATATAGAGTCATATCTTGTCTTAAGTATTGAGTTGTAAATCTTGAGTTGTAAGAAAATAAAAGTGTGATGATTATCATTATTAGAGCATTGTCCCAGTGAGGAAAGGATGATGGAGACTATGATTCCCCCACAAGTCGGGATGAGACTCTGGACGAAAATAAATAAATAAAAGAGGCCAAAGAAGTCCAAATAAAAAAGAAAAGAAAGAAAAGAGGCCATAAAAAAGAGAAAAGTCCCAAATAAAAAATAAAAAAATGAGAGAAAAAGAGAGAAGGGACAATGCTACTATCCTTTTACCACACTTGTGCTTCAAAGTAGCACCATGATCTTCATGATAGAGAGTCTCCTATGTTGTCACTTTCATATACTAGTGGGAATCTTTCATTATAGAACTTGGCTTGTATATTCCAATGATGGGCTTCCTCAAAATGCCCTAGGTCTTCGTGAGCAAGCGAGTTGGATGCACACCCACTAGTTTCCTTTGTTGAGCTTTCATACATTTATAGCTCTAGTGCATCCGTTGCATGGCAATTCCTACTCACTCACATTGATATCTATTGATGGGCATCTCCATAGCCCGTTGATACGCCTAGTTGATGTGATACTATCTTCTCCCTTTTTATCTTCTCCACATAACCCCCCTCATTATCTATTCCACCCATAGTGCTATATCCATGGCTCGCGCTCATGTATTGTGTGAAAGTTTATAGGTTTGAGATTACTAAAGTATGAAACAATTGCTTGGCTTGTCATCGGGGTTGTGCATGATGAGAGCATTCTTGTGTGATGAAAATGAAGCATGACTAAACTATATGATTTTGTAGGGATGAACTTTCTTTGGCCATGTTATTTTGAGAAGACATAATTGCTTAGTTAGTATGCTTGAAGTATTATCATTTTTATGTCAATATGAACTTTTGTCTTGAATCTGATGGATCTGAATATTCATACCACAATTAAAGAAGAATCACATTGAAATTATGCCAAGTAGCACTCCGCATCAAACATTCCGTTTTTATCATTTACCTACTCGAGGACGAGTAGGAATTAAGCTTGGGGATGCTGATACGTCTCCAACGTATCTATAATTTTTGATTGCTCCATGCTATATTATCTACTGTTTTGAATGTTTATGGGCTTTATTATACACTTCTATATCATTTTTGGGACTAACCTATTAACCCAGAGCCCAGTGCCAGTTTCTGTTTTTTACCTGTTTTAGGGTTTCGAACAAAAGGAAAATCAAACGGAGTCCAATTGACCTGAAACTTCACGGAACTCATTTTTGGAAGGAAAGAAGCCCAGAAGACTTGGAGTGCATGTCGGGGGATCTACGAGGAGGTCACGAGGCAGGGGGCGCGCCCTCCACCCTCGTGAGCCCCTCATGGCCCCCCTGACGTACTTCTTCCGCCTATATATCTCCATATACCCTAAAAACATCCGAGAGCACAATAGATCGGGAGTTCCGCCGCCAGAAGCCTCCATAGCCACCAAAAGCCAATCTAGACCCGTTCTGGCACCCTGCCGGAGGGGGAATCCCTCTCCGGTGGCCATCTTCATCATCCCGGTGCTCTCCATGACGAGGATGGAGTAGTTCTCCCTCGGGGCTGAGGGTATGTACCAGTAGCTATGTGTTTGATCTCTCTCTCTCTCTCTCTCTCTCGTGTTCTTGAGGTGGCATGATCTTGATGTATCGCGAGCTTTGCTATGATAGTTGGATCTTATGAAGTTTCTCCCCCTCTACTCTCTTGTAATGGATT
The DNA here is from genome assembly GCF_056163025.1 of Triticum urartu. NCBI lineage: Eukaryota > Viridiplantae > Streptophyta > Magnoliopsida > Poales > Poaceae > Triticum > Triticum urartu. The sequence continues at coordinate 493,514,203 of NC_141878.1, forward strand.
GAGTTTCCCCTTTGAAGTTATCTCCTCGGATTGAGTCTTTAAAGATTTGAGAACAGTTGATGTATGTCTTGCCGTGCGTATCTGTGGTACAGTGGGATACCACGTGATTCACTTGATGTATGTTTTGGTGATCAACTTGCGGGTTCTGCCCATGAACCTATGCATAGGGGTTGGCACACGTTCTCGTCGTGATTCTCCGGTAGAAACTTTGGGGCACTCTTTGAGGTCTTTTGTGTTGGTTGAATAGATGAATCTAAGATTGTGTGATGCATATCGTATAATCATACCCACGGATACTTGAGGTGACATTGGAGTATCTAGGTGACATTAGGGTTTTGGTTGATTTGTGTCTTAAGGTGTTATTCTAGTACGAACTCTAGGCTTGTTTGTGACAATTATAGGAATAGCCCAACGGATTGATTGGAAAGAATAACTTTGAGGTGGTTTCGTACCCTACCATAATCTCTTCGTTCGTTCTCCTCTATTAGTGACTTTGGAGTGACTCTTTGTTGCATGTTGAGGGATAGTTATGTGATCCAATTATGTTATTATTGTTGAGGGAACTTACACTAGTGAAAGTATGAACCCTAGGCCTTATTTCCATGCATTGCAATACCGTTTACGCTCACTTTTATCATTCGTTACCTTGCTGTTTTTATAATTTCAGATTACAAATACCTTTATCTACCATCCATATTGCACTTGTATCACCATCTCTTCGCCGAACTAGTGCACCTATACAATTTACCATTGTATTGGGTGTGTTGGGGACACAAGAGACTCTTTGTTATTTGGTTGCAGGGTTGCTTGAGAGAGACCTTCTTCATCCTACGCCTCCTACGGATTGATAAACCTTAGGTCATCCACTTGAGGGAAATTTGCTACTGTCCTACAAACCTCTGCACTTGGAAGCCCAATAACATCTACAAGAAGAAGGTTGTGTAGTAGACATCAAACACCACAATGTAATGGTGTGTCTGAACGTCATAACCGTACTTTATTTGATATGGTGCAATCTATGATGTCTCTTACCGAATTACCACTATCATTTTGGGGTTATGCATTAGAGACAGCTGCATTCACGTTAAATAGGGCAACGCCTAAAAATCCGTTGAGACGACACCGTCTGAACTTTGGTTTAGCAAGAAATCTAAGATGTCGTTTCTTAAAGTTTGGGGTTGTGATGCTTATGTGAAAAAGTTTCAACCTGATAAGCTCAAACCCAAATCGGAGAAGTGCGTCTTCATAGGATACCCAAAAGAAACTGTTGCATACACCTTCTATCATAGATCCGAAGGCAAGATCTTTGTTGCTAAGAGTGGATCCTTTCTAGAGAAGGAGTTTCTCTCGAAAGAAGTGAGTGGGAGGAAAGTAGAACTTGATGAGGTAATTGTACCTGCTCCATTATTGGAAAGTAGTTCATCACAGAAATCAGTTCCAGTGATTCCTACACCAATTAGTGAGGAAGCTAATGATGATGATCATGAAAACTTCTAATCAAGTTACTACCGAACCTCGTAGGTCAACCAGAGTAAGATCCGCACCAGAGTGGTATGGTAATCCTGTTCTGGAGGTCATGTTACTTGACCATGACGAACCTACGAACTATGAGGAAGCGATGATGAGCTCGGATTCCGCAAAATGGCTTGAGGCCATGAAATTTGAGATAGAATCCATGTATGAGAACAAAGTGTGGACTTTTGTGGACTTGCCCATTGATCGGCAAGCCGTTGAGAATTAATGGATCTTCAAGAGGAAGACGGACGCTGATAGTAGTGTTACTATCTACGACGCTCGAATTGTCGCAAAATGTTTTCGACAAGTTCAAGGTGTTGACTACGATGAGATTTTCTCACTCGTAGCGATGCTTAAGTCTGTCTGAATCATGTTAGCAATTGCCACATTTTATGAAATCTGGCAAATGGATGTAAAAACTGCATTCCTTAATGGATTTCTTAAAAAAGAGTTGTATATGATACAACAAGAAAGTTTTGTCAATCCTAAAGGTGCTAACAAAGTGTGCAAGCTCCAGCAATCCATCTATGGACTGGTGCAAATATCTCGGAGTTGGGATATACACTTTGATGAGTTGATCAAAGCATATAGTTTTATACAGACTTGCGGTGAAGCCTGTATTTACAAGAAAGTGAGTGGGAGCACTACAACATTTCTGATAAGTATATGTGAATGACATATTGTTGATCAGAAATAATGTAGAATTTTTTGGAAAGCATAAAGGAGTGTTTGGAATGAGTTTTTGAAAGAAAGACTTTGGTGAAGCTGCTTACATATTGATCATCAAGATCTATAGAGATAGATCAAGACGCTTGATAAATTTTTTCAATGAGTACATACCTTGACAAAGTTTTTGAAGTAGTTCAAAATGGAATAGTCAAAGAAGGAGTTCTTGCCTATGTTGCAAGGTGTGAAGTTGAGTAAAGACTCAAAACCCGACCACGGCAGAAAATAGAAAGAGAATGAAAAGTCATTCTCTATGCCTCAGTCATAGGTTCTATAAAGTATGCTATGTTGTGTACCAGACCTATTGTGTACCTCACCATGAGTTTGGCAAGAGGGTACAATAGTGATCCAGGAGTGGATCACTGAATAGCGGTCAAAATTATCCTTAGTGGAATAAGGAAATGTTTCTCGGTTATGGAGGTGACAAAGAGTTCGTCGTAATGAGTTACGTCGATGCAAGCTCTGACACCGATCTGGATGACTCTAAGTCTCGATCTAGATACATATTGAAAGTGGGAGCGATTAGCTAGAGTAGCTCCGTGCAGAGCATTGTAGACATAATTTTTTTGCAAAAATACATACGGCTCTGAATGTGGCAGACCCGTTGACTAAACTTCTCTCACAAGCAAAACATGATCACTCTTTGGGTGTTAATCACATAGCGATGTGAACTAGATTATTGACTCTAGTAAACCCTTTGGGTATTAGTCACATGGAGATGTGAACTAATCACATAAGGATGTGAACTATTGGTGTTAAATCGCATGGCGATGTGAACTAGATTATTGACTCTAGTGCAAGTGGGAGACTGAAGGAAATATGCCCTAAGGCAATAATAAAGTTGTTATTTATATTTCCTTATATCATGATAAATGTTTATTATTCATGCTAGAATTGTATTAATCGGAAACTTAGTACATGTGTGAATACATAGACAAAACAGAGTGTCCCTAGTATGCCTCTACTTGACTAGCTCTCTAATCAAAGATGGTTAAGTTTCCTGACCATAGACATGTGTTGTCATTTGATGAACGGGATCACGTCATTAGAGAATGATGTGATGGACAAGACCCACCCGTTCGCTTAGCATAAATGATCGTTTAGTTTTATTGCTATTGCTTTCATCATGACTTATGCATGTTCCTCTGACTGAGATTATGCAACTCCCAAATACCGGAGGAACACCTTGTGTGCTATCAAACGTCACAACGTAACTGGGTGATTATAAAGATGCTCTACAGGTGTCTCCGATGGTGTTTGTTGAGTTGTCATAGATCGAGATTAGGATTTGTCACTCCGATTATCAGAGAGGCATCTCCGGGCCCTCTTGGTAATGCACATCACTATAAGCCTTGCAAGCAATGTGACTAATGAGTTAGTTGCGGGATGTTGCATTACGGAGCGAGTAAGGAGACATGCCGGTAATGAGATTGAACTAGGTATGATGATACCGACGGTCGAATCTCGGGCAAGTAACATACCGATGACAAAGGGAACAACGTATGTTGTTATGCGGTTTGACCGATAAAGATCTTCGTAGAATATGTAGGAGACAATATGAGCATCCAGGTTCCGCTATTGGTTATTGACCGGAGATGTGTCTCGGTCATCTACATAGTTCTCGAACCCGTAGGGTCCGCACGCTTAACGTTCGATGATGATTTGTCTTATGAGTTATGTGATTTGATGTACCGAAGGTTGTTCGGAGTCCCGGATGAGATCACGGACATGACGAGGAGTCTCAAAATGTTCTAGACGTAAAGATCAATATATTGGAAGGCTATATTCGGACATCGGAAAGGTTCCGAGTGATTCGGGTATTTTTTGGAGTACCGGAGAGTTACGGGAATTCGCCGGGGGAAGTAGTGGGCCTTAATGGGCCATACGGGAAAGGAGAGAAGGGCCTCAAGGGTTGGCCACCCCCCCAATGGCAAGTCTGAATTGGACAAGGGAGGGGGCGGCGCCCCCCCCTCTCTTTCCTTCTCCCTCTCCTAGTCCTTCCCTCTCTCCCCTCTTGGAAAAGGAAGGGGACTCCAACTAGGATTGGGAATCCTAGTTGGACTCCCCCTATAGGCACGCCCCTCCTAGGCCGGCCTCCTCCTCCTCCCTCCTTTATATACGTGGCAGGGGGCACCCCAAAGACACCCCAAGATTTGTCTTAGCCGTGTGCGGTGCACCTGTCGGTGTCAAAACCGGTGGATCTTGGGTAGGGGGTCCCGAACTGTGCGTCTAGGCCGGATGCTAACAGGAGGCAGGGGACACGATGTTTTACCCAGGTTCGGGCCCTCTTGATGGAGGTAAAACCCTACGTCCTGCTTGATTGATATTGATGATATGGGTAGTACAAGAGTAGATCTACCACGAGATCAGAGAGGCTAAACCCTAGAGGCTAGCCTATGGTATGATTGTATGTTCTGGTTGTTGTCCTACGGACTAAAACCCTTCGGTTTATATAGACACCGGAGAGGGTTAGGGTTACACAAGGTCGGTTACAAAGGAGGAGATATCCATATCGTATTGCCTAGCTTGCCTTCCACGCCAAGTAGAGTCCCATACGGACACGAGACGAAGTCTTCAATCTTGTATCTTCATAGTCCAACAGTCCGGCCAAAGGATATAGTCCGGCTGTCCGGAGACCCCCTAATCCAGGACTCCCTCAGTAGCCCCTGAACCAGGCTTCAATGACGATGAGTCCGGCGCGCAGTATTGTCTTCGGCATTGCAAGGCGGGTTCCTTCTCCGAATACATCATAGAAGAATTTGAATACGAGGATAGTGTCCGACCCTAAAAAATAAGTTCCACATTCCACCGTAGAGAGAATAATATTTTTCGCAGATCTAATTTGCTGGCTTGTTTTGGCAGCATGATGTTATGTCATGGCCCGGTGATTATTCGAACCGTTTCCTTTAACCAGCCCCGCACATAAGGCGAGGCAGTTTTTCGACACGTCTTGTCAAAGCAGAGATCGTGTCCCCCTATTACGGGATTCTCATCAATACGGGCGTGGGTAACCCAACCACGCCATCAATTACGGCGCTTGGGGGATAAGCGAGTTTTACCAGGCAAGTGGGAACGCATAGTTTCGTCCGCCCATATAAAGGGATAAGGATTCACCTTCCTATCCACACCTTCTTCCTCCTTTGCTCATCTGTTTTCGCACACTTGAACTCTAGCGCCCAAGCCCGCTCTTCCCACCTCAACCTTCTCCAACCATGTCCGGAGCGGGAGGCAGGTGGATGGTCTCCTCCGTCACGGAGGGAGACATCAAGAAGCTGCGCGGAGCCGGATACTTAGCCGTGAACATCGCGCATCGGCTGCCCGCTGCGGGGCAGATCGTCCCTACCCCGGAACCTCACGAGAGGGTAGTTTTCCTTCACCACTTCCTCCGCGGACTAGGGTTTCCCCTCCATCCATTCGTCCGTGGTCTCATGTTCTACTACGGGCTGGACTTTCATGATCTGGCCCCGAACTTCATCCTCAACATTTCGGCGTTCATCATCGTGTGTGAGGCTTTCCTCCGCATCCGGCCCCACTTCGGCCTGTGGTTAAAGACCTTCAATATCAAGCCAAAGGTAGTACGAGGCCAACAAGCAGAATGCGGCGGAGCCATGGTGGGCAAGATGCCCAACGTCATATGGCTCGAAGGCTCCTTCGTGGAGACAATAAAGGGATGGCAATCGGCGTGGTTCTACATCACCGAGCCGCGCGACGCCAAATGGGCGGCAGCCCCTGAGTTTCGATCCGGATTCCCAACACGGCTCACTTCCTGGAAAGAGAAGGGCTTGTCGTGGGGTTCATCGGTGGAGCTGGATGGACTCCAGAAATGTATCCGGAGCATGGCGAGCAAGAAGCTCAAGCTTGTCAACATAGTCCAAGTTATGCTCATCCGCCGGATCCTCCTGTGTCAACAACGGGATTTTACCTTGTGGGAGTTCAACCCGGCCCAGCACCAGACTCTGAGCGAGCTCTTCGATACGACGCACAAGGACGTCTGGAAGGTGCTGTTCAAGGGCGCCGAGGTCCCCCCTTCTCTCGCCGAGGATCGCGGACTGAGCGCAAAGCGCCTAGCGCGTTCGATGAGTTCAATACGTCCCGTAGGACATTTATTTTCCCTAGCTTAATTATGCGCGGGGTCTAATCTCCATGCCTTTGATAGGACTGGGTGGAGATGTCGGGGCAGATTAACTGCCCGGCCCCTTTGCCCGAAGACACTGCGGGCGCTCTCCTGATGGAGATGCTGGCTCCGGCTCCTTACAAGGTGCCAGAGAAGACCAAGAAGGCCAAGGGAACCCGAAAGAGTTCCCGACGCCAGGTGTTATCGGACTCATCGTCTGATAACTCTGCGGCACACTCTTCCCCTGAAGACGACGAGGAAGAAGAAGATGCTCCCCCTCCAGGCGGGGGAGACAAGAAAAGGAAGGCCGCCCCAACCGGGGAGGCCGAAGGGTCCAAGAAGGGAAGGACTCTCCTTCCGGACAGTTCCACCGCCGCCGACGAAGGCGAAGACGAGTGGCAGCCCAGGGCCAAGCCCCCGGGGAGATTTGTAAGTGTTCGGATACTAGAGTAACTCATAGAATTCCTTTGTCGCACTGTTTTCCCTAACGCCGAACATAATTATGCAGGCCGCCACGAGCCAATATCGAGGTATCATCGGACGGCTCCCTGGGCTCGTCGGACATGGACAGCGATCCAGTCCCGACCGCCACCTCCCCTCATCCTGCCGACGACGCCGAGGTGCTGTCTCAGGAGGCACCGGACCGAGGGGAGACAGTCTCGGAGGCGCCTCAAGGTGACCTTCCGGAGTCTGGGAGCCGAGGGGACGGGGCCCCTGAGAGCTCCGAGTTGGGCCCTCAGTCGGACCCTCCAACGGTTCCGGGCTTGGGCAGGTGGCCTCCTTCTAAGAGGGGCAAGACGCCTATGCTGGTGACCTCTGTCCATCCAGAGGCGCCGGACAATCTGCTGGAAGCGCTTCGCAATGCTTCCATCGACGAGGAGCACCGCACTATCATGAGTGCGGTGATCCAGAAGGTTCAGTCCGCCAAGAGCGGATTGACTGAAGCCTGTGCCAGCCTTCTAACAGGCTTTGAGGTAAGTGTTTTAAAATGTAGTAGAATTATTACCGCATAGACAGTAGCCCCTGATGCTTTGTTCGGTGTCCACAAAGAAAAGCCGAACAGAGGATCAAATAATATCGCAGGAGTCTAATATAAGTATGTCAATATGCATATGCAGGCTTCGCTGTTGGCGTCCGCCACACTAACTGCGGAGGTCGCCGTACTGAAGCAGGACCTCGAGGGGTCCAAGAAAGAGCTCGGCCTTGCCAAGAGGCAGCTCGAGGAGAACAAGGGTAAGTAATACCATGTCTATAGATATGTATATATAAAAGAAGACGCAATTGCAAAATGACAGGATCAACGTATATTTGCCGGGGGCCACGATCGAGGTGGCGACCCTGAAGCAAGTGCTAACCAAGGCCGAGGATATAGCGGCCAAGGAGCGCACCGAGCGAGAGAAGCACGAGGCTCGGGTGGGCGAGGTGCAGGAAGAGCTCCAGGCTCTCATGGCGAAGCACGATGCGTTGGAGGTTGACTCAAAGACGCGGGAGTCTGAGCTTGCCACGGCCCTCGAGAGCGCAAGAAGTGCCAAGGCCGAAGCCCAAAAGGCCCTCCAGGAGATCCACGCAATGAAGAAGATAGCGGCGGGTAAGGCTTTCTATATGCAAAGCAAGCATGTAAAAGTAAATTACCGATTACTTACCCGAATCCGGAGCTCTCCAGGAGCATTCGCAGATTTGCCCCGCAGCGTGTCCGATGCCGCAAAATTTTACCAGGCCGTGGATGGAAGCTCAACGGAGAAGCTGTTCTGGTCTCAGTATGCTGAGGCCGAACACCCGGTGCCAATGAGCGACCAGCTGAAGCAGATGGTCGAGCTACATAAGGCGGCCGATCGGGCCATGAAGAGCTTTATAGTTCGGCTGTGGCCTGGCGACGCCCTTCCGAACAGCTTCTTCGGCCTGGTGAGGCGGCTTGTGGATGCCTTCCCGCGGCTGGAGGTCGTCAAGCGATATGTCTGCATTGAAGGTGCACGCCGGGCTTTCGCCCGTGTGAAATTGCAGTGGGTCAAGCTAGACGCCGTGAAGCAGATCAAGGAGGGGTCGCTGGAGGGCAAGGAGCACCGCCACCCCGAGATGTACTATGAGGGTGTTCTGCCGGGTGCCCGTCTTATCGCGGACGAGTGTTCAAAAGATGTAATATTTGAATGATACTTGCTCGTTTTATCCTGTATTTATGAAAACTTGTTTCATATGCGCTTTGCAACGCTTGTTTGAATTTAAAATATTACCTTCTGTTTGGCTATTTATCCAATCTGAGAGATGGCTAGTCCTCGGCTTCTGCCCCCATGCCACGAGTGCTGGGGTGTTCAGGATAAACCTGAGCACTATTGTTCCCATGTTTGGGTCCTTCGAGGGAGGTGCTCAGCACAGCGAACAAGGCAACCAGACTAATAATGCTTTATCACTCTCACTTAGCCATAGAATTCTATAATTTTAAATTTCGGCGAAGCCCCTGGTATTTGGAAGGCCGAATTTGGGGCGCGATACACGCCTTTAAGCCGGACAGGGCCGGCCCCTCGCTCTAAGCGGCATAAGTCTTTAGGGACTCGAAAACCTCGCCGAACAACGACTAGTCTCTCGCCTTATCATGACAATCAGTTTTAGGTTTCTCTACTGAGGTGCTGAACCCAGCAGAACTGGGGCACAATCGCAGTAGTTCTCCTAGCGCTACCTTAGCCGACAGAGCGGAACGTAAGGTACCAAAACATAGGAGCCGGGCAAACCCAACATTTGACCAAAGACATGATTCGGAGCTGATGCATATAATGCTATAAGTTCGGGGTGCCGCACTTGTGAAAGTGTTCATACTTTTCACATTGTATTGTGAGGTACGTAAGCCCCTGGTGTATTAGCCGTACCAGGGTGTACGGTTGCAAGGCGTCATTAATGAACACATAGATATATATATATATATAACAAGAATGTAATAATAGTCGTAATGTCATGCATTGTTTATTAAAAAATTGCGTTAAAGCAGAGTGATACAGATAGTGCGATAAGCAAAGAGTAGGACTATGTCCCTTCCAAGGGCAAGCTGAGGAATGATATTAAATCAAATATTTCGCTCGTTACTGTAATCGACCTGGGAATTCCGTGGTATGACGTAGTTGTCTGCCTCCTTGGTTGTTGCATCATGTGTTCGGCAATAGTGCTGTCGGACAGTGTTTCCAGAGATTAAGGTCCTGAAAAAAATTAACAAAACGGGAAGCCCCTAGTGCGGTTTAAGCCGCGTCTTGGGGCGTGCCGCAGTTGTGCCCCCCTCCCCACCTGTGCCCATGGTATTTTTAATGCGTAATTATGTACGCACGGCACGAGTTTCGCCGTTGGGCTGGGATTGGGGTGGCCGCCGTATTGCTACGCGAGCTCAGATCGCGCCAGGCGGTCTATTTGCCGATTGCCCCGAGCGCACTTGAAGGTGTCCGGGCTTTGAAGCGCCGAACTGGTTGATTGCCTTGAGAGGCTGCTTTGCGCTTCTGCTGCGAGGGCCGCGGTGTGCTTCTCTGTTCGGAGAGAGCGCTCTGTGTTTCCATTGACTGCAATAACTCCGCGAGGTCCTGGCATCTTGAGCTTTAGGTATGCATAATGCTGTACCGCATTGAATCTAGCAAATGCGGTTCACCCGAGCAGCGCGTGATAACCACTGCAGAACGGGACTATATCGAAGATTAACTCTTCGCTTCAGAAATTATCCGGGGATCCGAAGACCACTTCCAGTGTAATTGAGCCTGTGCAATGGGCCTCCACACCTGGAATGATGCCTTTAAAGGTCGTTTTTGTGGGTTTGATCCTTGAGGGGTCTATACCCATTTTGCGCACTGTGTCCTGATAAAGCAGGTTCAGGCTGCTGCCGCCATCCATAAGGACTCGAGTGATGTGGAATCCATCAATGATTGGGTCTAGGACCAGTGCGGCAAATCTGCCATGACGGATACTAGTGGGGTGGTCCCTGCGATCGAAGGTGATCGGACAGGAGGACCAAGGGTTGAACTTTGGGGCGACTGGCTCCAACGCTTATACGTCCCTAAGCGCATGCTTCTGCTCCCTCTTGGGGATGTGGGTCGCATATATCATGTTCACCGTCCGCACTTGCGAGGGAAACCTCTTCTGCCCTCCGGTGTGCGGCTGCCGGGGTTCCTCCTCGTCATTGCTATGCGGCCCCTTGTCCTTGTTTTCGGCAATTAAGTTGCCGGCCTGCTTGAACACCCAACAATCCCTGTTGGTGTGATTGGCTGGTTTGTCTGGGGTTCCATGTATTTGACACGAGAGATCGAGTATACGGTCCAAGCTGGACGGACCCGGCGTACTTTGTTTGAATGGCTTTTTCCGCTGACCGGGTTTAGAGCCTTTGAATCCGGCATTGACTTCCGTATCCTCGGTATTTTCGCTGTTAATGTGGCGCTTATGTTTGTTGCGACGCGACCTGCTATTGCCGTCTTTGGTATCCGGGGTACCATGGTTCTTTGATATGTTATTACTGTGAGCCAGCCAGCTGTCTTCTCCCGCACAAAAGCGGGTCATGAGCATCGTGAGAGCTGCCATAGATTTCAGTTTTTCCTGACCAAGGTGCCGGGCTAGCCACTCGTCTCGGATGTTGTGTTTGAAAGCCGCTAAGGCCTCTGCATCCGGACAATCGACGATCTGATTTTTCTTTGTAAGGAACCAAGTCTAGAATTGCCTGGCCGACTCTTCTGGTTGCTGAATTATGTGGCTCAAGTCATCGGCGTCTGGTGGTCGCACATAAGTGCCCTAAAAGTTGTCGAGGAATGCGGCTTCCAGATCTTCCCAACAGCTAATGGAGTCCGCTGGCAAGCTGTTAAGCCAATGCCGCGCTTGTCCTTTGAGCTTTAGTGGGAGGTATTTGATGGCGTGTAAGTCATCACCGTGGGCCATGTGGATGTGGAGGAGGAAATCCTCGATCCATACTGCGGGATCTGTTGTGCCGTCGTATGATTCAATATTTACAGGTTTGAAACCTTCTGGGAATTGATGTTCCATTACTTCGTCTGTGAAGCATAAGGGGTGTGCGGCGCCTCTGTATTGGGCTATATCGCGACGCAGCTCGAAAGGGTCTTGCCCGCTGTGTTCGGCCCGGCCGGATTTGCTTTTACTGTATCCGGCGTGACGTTTATTGTCTCGCAGAGTGGTGCACCCTCGTGATCCGTAGATCGATCTTGCATGCTTTGCTTTGTCCTCCAATATGTCTCGTAGGTCTGGCATATCTCCCCATGCCTTTTTATTGAAATGGCGCCGGGGTGGGGGCTGAGCTTTTGGCTGGGATACCTCTCTATCGCGGCCACGAGGTGGCCGATCATCCATATCATACGCTTCTTCCTCCAGTCGGGGTAGTAACCTGCACTTTGGGTAATTCTTGGAGGGGCGCTCGAGTTTATATTCCTCGGCCGCGAGGACTTCAGTCCATCTGTCAGCTAGCAGATCTTGATCAGCTTGAAGCTGTTGCTGCTTTTTCTTCAGGCTATTTGCCGTGGCCATAAGCCGGCGCTTGAAGCGCTCTTGTTCGACGGGATCCTCTGGTATGGCGAATTCATCATCGCTGAGGCTTGCCTCGTCTTCGGAGGGGGGCATGTAATTGTCATCCTCCTCCTCTCTGTTTGCCGCTCTCTCAGGAGAGCTGGCTCCTTCATCCTCCTGCTCTAAATCTTGCTGGAGGGGATTGTTGTTGTCTTCGGCACTATCCGGAGTGTTATTATCTCCTGTGCCGTATCACCACTTTTGCTTTGGCGGGACTTAGAGCGGCGCCGCTGACGTCGGCGCTTGGGTTGCTTCTTGGAGGGGTCATCCTCCGCTATCTCGTCGCCATTGCCTTCGTTGGGTGTATCCACCATGTATATGTCATATGACAAGGTGGCTTTCTAGTGCCCTATAGGCGCTGGTTCATGTTCGTCTCCTACATCGTCGTCCATACCGTCGATGTCTTCGGAGTCGAAGTCGAGCATGTCGGTTAAATCATCGACAGTGGCTACGAAGTGGGTGGTGGGTGGGCGTCGAATTTCTTCGTCGTCCGCATCCCAATCCTGTTGGCCATAGTCCGGCCAGGGCTCTCCTGACAAAGAGAGAGACCTTAGTGGATTCAGAATGTCGCCGAAGGGCGAGTGCTGAAAGATATCCACGGCGGTGAATTCCATGATCCGCGCCCAATCGGATTCGATTGGCGGGGGCGCGGGTGGTTCGGAGTCCGAAAAAGAGTCCGGCACCTTGGAGTCACGGGCTGCGCAGAGGGTTAGGCTGGTGTTCAGCTCGATCGCCGTTGAGGCTGCAGCCCCTGAGGCGGTGTCTAACCACCCGTCCTCGATTGGCGCAGTTGGCTCCGAGCTAAGGGTCGGAGCTTATGCGGGCGCGGCCTCTGGGGTACTGTTCGGCGGCAGAGCTAGGTCATACCCATCGTGACAGTGCGGCGCGCCCGGCTGTGGCTCGAATCCGTCGAAGATCAAGTCTCCGCGGATGTCGGCCATGTAGTTCAAACTTCCAAATCTGACCTGATGGCCAGGGGCGTAGCTTTCAATCTGCTCCAGATGGCCAAGCGAATTAGCCCGCAGTGCAAAGCCGCCGAATACGAAGATCTGTCTGGGGAGAAAAGTCTCACCCTGGACCGCATCGCTATCGATGATAGTAGGAGCCATCAAGCCTAACGGCGACGACACAGAGGAACTCTCAATGAAAGCACCAATGTCGGTGTCAAAACCGGCGGATCTCGGGTAGAGGGTCCCGAACTGTGCGTCTAGGCCGGATGGTAATAGGAGGCAGGGGACACGATGTTTTACCCAGGTTCGGGCCCTCTTGATGGAGGTAAAACCCTACGTCCTACTTGATTGATATTGATGATATGGGTAGTACAAGAGTAGATCTACCACGGGATCAGAGAGGCTAAACCCTAGAAGCTAGCCTATGGTATGATTGTATGTTCTGGTTGTTGTCCTACGGACTAAAACCCTTCGGTTTATGTAGACACCGGAGAGGGTTAGGGTTACACAAGGTCGGTTACAAAGGAGGAGATATCCATATCCATATTGCCTAGCTTGTCTTCCACGCCAAGTAGAGTCCCATACGGACACGAGACGAAGTCTTCAATCTTGTATCTTCATAGTCCAACAGTCCGGCCAAAGGATATAGTCCGGCTGTCCGGAGACCCCCTAATCCAGGACTCCCTCAGCACCCCTCCATAGTTTTCCACCTCGGTCATATTGTCGTGGTGCTTAGGCGAAGCCCTGCGTCAGTAACTTCATCATCATCATGTTGACGAAACTCTCCCTCAGTCTCAACTGGATCAAGAGTTCGAGGGACGTCACCGAGCTGAACGTGTGTAGATCGCGGAGGTGCCGTGCGTTCAGTACTTGGATTGGTTGGATCGCGAAGACGTTCGACTACATCAACCGTGTTACTTAACGCTTCCGCTTTCGGTCTACGAGGGTACGTAGACACACTCTCCCCTCTTGTTGCTATGCATCTCCTAGATAGATCTTATGTGATCGTAGGTAAAAAATTAAATACTGTGTTCTCCAACACCTTGATCTCCATCGAAGCATCATTGTCGTCTCGCCAACTATTGCTTCTACGTCTATCGCTACTGCTTAGTGATAAAGTAAAGCAATTACATGGTGATTGCATTTCATACAATAAAGCGACAACCATATGGCTTCTGCCAGTTGCCGATAACTGTGTTACAAAACATGATCATCTCATACAATAAAATTTAGCATCATCCCTTGACCATATCACATCACAACATGCCCTGCAAAAACAAGTTAGACGTTGTCTACTTTGTTGTTGCAAGTTTTACGTGGCTGCTACGGGCTGAGCAAAAACCGTTCTTACCTACGCATCAAAAACCACAACACGCTATAGTGATTGCTTTTTGATCTTTAGAAAGAACCCTGTTCATTGAATCCGATTCAACTAAAGTTGGAGAAACTGACACCCACCAGCCACCTGTGTGCGAAGCACGTCGGTAGAACCAGTCTCATGTAAGCGTACGCGTAATGTCGGTCTGGGCCGCTTCATCCAACAATACCGCTGAATCAAGAATCAACTAGTGACAGCAAGCAATATGTATATACCCACGCCCACAACTCCTTTGTGTTATACTCGTGCATATAACATCTACGCATAGACCTGGCTCGGATGCCACTGTTGGGGAACGCGGTAATTTCAAAAATATTCCTACGCACACGCAAGATCATGGTGATGCATAGCAACGAGAGGGGAGAGTGTTGTCTACGTACCCTCATAGACCGTAAGCGGAAGTGTTATGACAACGCGGTTGATGTAGTCGTACGTCTTCATGATCGACCGATCCTAGTACCGAAAGTAAGGTACCTCCGCGATATGCACACGTTCGGCTCGGTGACGTCCCACGAACTCACGATCCAGCAGAGTGTCGTGGGAGAGCTTTGTCATCACGACGGCATGATGACAGTGATGATGAAGCTACCGGAGCAGGGCTTCGCCTAAGCACTGCAACGATATGACCGAGGTGGATTATGGTGGAGGGGGACACCGTACACGGCTAAGAGATCAATTATCAACTTGTGTCTATGGGGTGCCCCCTTCCCCCGTATATAAAGGAGTGGAGGAGGGGGAGAGGGATGACCTCCTAAGCGCACCCAAGGGGGGAGTCCTACTCCCGGTGGGAGTAGGATTCCCCCTTCCCTAGTTGGAGTAGGAGAAGGAAGGAAGCGGGAGAAGGAGAGAAGGAAAGGGGGGGCGCCCCCCTCCAATTAGGATTGGGCTTGGGGGGCACCTTGGCTGCCTCCTCCTCCTTTCCACTATGGCCCATTAAGGCCCATTGACTCCTCGGGGGGTTCCGGTAACCCCCCGGTACTCCGGTATATGCCTGAACTCTCTCGAAACATTTCCGATGTCCAAACATAGTCATCCAATATATCAATATTTATGTCTTGACCATTTTGAGACTCCTCATCATGTCCGTGATCATATCCGGGACTCTGAACTACCTTTGGTACATCAAAACACATAAACTCATAATACCGATTATCACTGAATGTTAAGCGTGCGGACCCTACGGGTTCGAGAACTATGTATACATGACTGAGACACGTCTCCGGTCAATAACCAATAGCGGAACCTGGATGTTCATATTGGCTCCCACATATTCTACGAAGATCTTTATCGGTCAAACCGCATAACAACATACGTTGTTCCCTTTGTCATCGGTATGTTACTTGCCCGAGATTCGATCGTCGGTATCTCAATACCTAGTTCAATCTCGTTACCGGCAAGTCTCTTTACTCATTCTGTAATGCATCATCCCGTAACTAACTCATTAGTTACATTGCTTGCAAGGCTTATAGTGATGTGCATTACCGAGAGGGCCCGGAGATACCTCTCCGATACTCGGAGTGACAAATCCTAATCTCGATCTATGCCAACTCAACAAACACCATCGGAGACACCTGTAGAGCATATTTATAGTCACCCAGTTACGATGTGACGTTTGATAGCACACTAAGTGTTCCTCCGGTATTCGGGAGTTGCATGATTTCATAGTCATAGGAACATGTATAAGTTATGAAAAAAGCAATAGCAACAAACTAAACAATCATCGTGCTAAGCTAACGGATGGGTCAAGTCAATCACATCATTCTCTAATGATGTGTTCCCGTTAATCAAGTGACAACTCATGTCTATGGTTAGGAAACATAACCATCATTGATTCAACGAGCTAGTCAAGTAGAGGCATACTAGTGACACTCTGTTTGTCTATGTATTCACACATGTACTAAGTTTCCGGTTAATACAATTCTAGCATGAATAATAAACATTTATCATGATATAAGGAAATATAAATAACAACTTTATTATTGCCTGTAGGGCATATTTCCTTCATGGCAGTAGGGCTCGCAAGGTGGAGGTGGCAGGTTTAGGGTGAGAGTGATGTGAGGTGATGCCCATGTGAAAGTCGGCAACGTAGGGTATAAGACACAAGCAAGTGGTTGATAGGAGTGGTGGGTTTCATATTCTCAACATTTAGAATTATTTGATTTTGGTGAAGACTAGTTTGAATGACCGTTGGCAATCACAATAATGTTTAAATTACGTTATTGGGGAGGGGAGTAGGAATGAGGCGACATCGCATACAAGTAGATGGGGGCAAGATTGAGATATAAACATGTGCGAGGAGGGGGTGGTCCAAGGCAATGCTCATATGCCTCCTCTATTTTTCTACGGAAAACTTCCAATCTATTCATCAAATATCATGGCACTAAAGAAAATCAGAAATAACAAAAATTACATCCATCTCCATAGACCACCTAGCGATAATTACAAGCACTTGGGGAGGGAGCCATAGTGCATGAAAGCTATCATGCACATGTTTATGTTACACGAGAGCATCTGATTGAAATTATCCTCAAGGTTGAAGTAGAGGATCATGAATCCAATCTAGAGTATGCTCAGAACAGGAGCATCAGGGCTACCCACAACAAACCAGCCTCCCTAAAACCCGATGTCTTCCAAAGGCTCACCACACGAAACTCATCATTGTCACCATCTTTATGCCACATACCACTAGGGAAATCAACACACACACATCAACATCAATACTTCTCTAGGTGTCTCAGAGCCACTGCATCCATCACAACCACATCATTTTACTATGCAAACCAACTTGATGGTGTCATCTCCAACACAACATCTCATGGTTCGACTTTAACTGAGATCGATACAGTTGAGCTGACATTCCCGCGACAATGGAAGGTAACGAAATTACAACTCATAGCAGGAATGACCCAAGCAAATTTAGGACCGGATGTGAAATAAAATAAATAATTTTGTACCAAAGATGTATACTTATTTAATATTTTTTATCATATTATAATATCAGAGAGTATATTCTTTTGTTACTTTGTTGGTATAGTTAACCACATAATTTAGTTGGTATAGTTAACCATTTTCTTCGTTATATGAGAATATCATGTTCAAACAAGGGGGAAATGAGTGTAAAGTTTACTCATTAGAGAGCGAGGTGTGTAGGGCAACACGGAGGTTGCGTGTGTATAGCGAGGTCTGGTACGAAGACCGATATGGACTTTGCAGTGATGCGATCACCAAGAGGAACTTTGAACCCTAGTACCACTGCCTAGGGGGAATGTGTAGAATCTGCAATACATGTACAAATTATGTGCATAGCAGTACAAAAAAACAAAAACTATGCTTGATCATGCATGGATGAAGATGTTTTGCTAGTGTGGATGGATTCCAACCCCCTGGAGACATAACCTTGTGGTAGTAGCCAAAAATGTGTGAACCAACTTGTGTACTCTTAATAGAAAAAGAAAGAAGAATGGTAAACATCATTTAATCCTAGCTATTTCGCCTAATGTATTCAAATTCTACATTATTAGGTAAGTTGAAGTGTAATAATCTTTACTCTCATGTCGTTCAAAATATACTAGGAAAATTGCCCGCGCGTTGCAACAGGGGATACATTGCTAACACGTTGTCATGGTAATGAAAACAGGAAAACGAGAAAACATGAAAAGATTATGTGTGTTTTTACCTTCTGACTGAGTCCAGTTGACGCCTGTCATGCCGTGCACTTCCATGACAATATAGGCAACATTGACCATGATCCTACCAGTGATCCACCCCTTCTACCATGAAGATGTCCATCCATCATCAGTGTGCTGGCCCACACGACAGTAGGGCGGGGCAACCTCGACCTCGGTGTCCAAAAGGTCCTCGAGGCACCAAGCAAACCCAATGCCACACACATGAAAGCACATTTGCTCCCTTGGTGGTTTTGGTAATTAATGGCAACATACATATTGTTGGACTAACACCTTTCTAGTATATTTCAGATAAGTTCAACAGTGGCATGGCATGGACATGAAGATGTGGACCCCTTCAAAATGCTAAGGACAAGAATTGGCAAAGCTCCAGGACTCTACATTTTTGGTTAAGTGATCCAAGACCACATTGAGTCCATAGGAAAGCCAATACTATTAAAAGGGGATGAGGTATTGATCATGACTCAATTGCTCAAGTGCTTAGTGATATTGCTCCAAAAATCCTCAAACACTTCTCCACATCACATCTATCCAAAACCCTAAAGTGTCATCTCGGTCCCACCAAAAACCTATATCCCAGACTCATCGAGTTGATCACATACACTGCCTAAGCCCAAACCCTATCATTTCGGTTCTACCGATATGGATCTCGGTCTCACCGAGATGACATGACCAAGTTTCTGTGATGAAGTTGCTTCATTTCGGGATTACCAAGACGAAACAATCGGAAGTACCGAAACGAGGTCTTGCCCTAGCCATTGCACTTCGGTCGCACCGAGATGTTCTGATCGGTCTCACTGAAACCTCCAACGTTCGAATCTTTTACACTAGTCGGTCTCACCGAGAATTCGGTCTGGTGCCACCGAGTTGGGTCAAAGACTTGTAATGGTTGGATATTTGGGTGTAGGCTATATATACCCCTCCACCCCCACTTACTCTCTAAAGAGATCCATCAGAACGAACCACCACTTCTGCTACTCATTTTCTGAGAGAGAACCATCTACTCATGTGTTGAGATCAAGAGATTCCAATCCTACCATTTGAACCTTGATTTCTAACCTTTCCCAACTTGCTTTCCATTCAATCCCCTCTTCCACCAAAGCCAAATCTGTGAGAGAGTGATTGAGTGTTGGGGAGACTATCTTTTGAAGCACAAGAGCAAGGAGTTCATCATCAACAACACCATCTATTACCTTTTGGAGAGTGGTGTCTCCTAGATTGGTCAGGTGTCACTTGGGAGCCTCCAAGAGATTGTGGAGTTGAACCAATGAGTTTGTAAGGGTAAGGAGGTCTCCTACTTCATGAAGATCTACCCGAGTGAGGCTAGTCCTTCGTGGACGTAAGCCATGATGGAATGGACAAGGTTGCTTCTTCGTGTACCCTTCGAGGTGGAGCCCTCCGTGGACTCGCGCAACCATTATCCTCCATGGGTTGAAATCTTCATTAATGTGGACGTACAATAGCACCACCTATCAGAACCACGCCAAAAGTCATCGTGTCTTCATTGCATTTGATCCTCCATCACTACCCCTTACTTTCCGCACAATTGCATGCTTTACCATTTCCGCTGCCCTATCTCTAGATATGCATGTGTAGGAAGTCTGGTGATATCTTAACTAGTGCTAAAATTTGCCTAAACTTTAAGAAAACTAAAAACTGCACATTTGGTTGGTTAAGAGTCTATTCACCCCCTCTTGACTTATCTTCTCCGGTCCTACAACACGGCTTCCTACTAGTCACATCATTTGGCAGAGGACTTCTGCCAAATTTTCGTAATAGAACATACACTAAATTATCATTGATAATGAAGAGGTGACATTTTATGCCATCAC
Source organism: Triticum urartu (assembly GCF_056163025.1). Lineage (NCBI taxonomy): Eukaryota > Viridiplantae > Streptophyta > Magnoliopsida > Poales > Poaceae > Triticum > Triticum urartu. Next base: position 493,533,933 of record NC_141878.1, read on the forward strand.
ATCACATTCACCAATAAGAACATTTCTGCGTTGATAGCACCTGCTAATAACTTTTTCCTTTATATCGCATGTCCCCTTACCTTCACTTAGTTTTGCCTTAGGTCAACAAGTCTCTTACAACTAATATTGTTATAGGTCTTGAGACATAACAATTAGCCAAACATAAGAAAAATATTGATTTTTCACTTTGATCAGTAAGGTGTGTCATGAAGCATTGTCGGATCCAGATATACTAAATTACACATGCAAAAATAGCACATGATGTACACATCTGTTTCTAACATATTTTTAAGTGTCAAAGAAGAATAATCGAGGAAGATAAATGGAATGTCTGACAGAGATAAACTATATAGTCTTATCTAGCAAAACATGCTCGTGCGTCGCAACGGAAGAAAAAAAATCACCCCTTACACACGCACGTGACAACAGCAGCAAATCCCTTGAAATCTTTCACAATGCCTCATGAGAAACAACATGATAAGTTGTGTTGCGCAAAAAACAGGCGGGGTGATTTTAAAAGTGTACTCAAAGTGTTTTCAATTTATTAGACAACAAAAATAATAGGTATTTCTAAAATACCCATATGAAGAAGATATTAATTAAGATTGCATCCTAAACAAAATTTTAGAAATGATTAACACGCAAGACAATAGCATATTTGAAATCTTCATATTTTTTTGGAGAATTTTCATACATAACATGTTAAATTTGAAGTTATGGTTTGAAAGTTATGTAATTTTGAAAGGCATTTCAATCTGCCCGAGAAAAGAAAAGAAGGACTTGAAAAGGGGAGTAGTCAGGCCCGAACCCGGTCTCCCGTGCTGAGTTCTAGCCACCTTGATGCCCATGTGCTCGTGATACAGAAGGGGATCTTTTGTAATGATCCAAAGGCGACAAACACTTGTGAATGGAAAAAATGAATCATTTTTTTCACTTATGGGTGGCATAGTGAGTAATTTCTGTCAACTTTAGGGCTAATCTTATGACGGGCGGCCAAAAGCAATAGTCCCTTTATTATTAGATATAGATGTAGATGTGACTAGCCTCTTTTTTATGTGTCACACCTTAATTTTTTTGTCCTTGCACATTTAAACATACTTTCTTGTTGCATGAGGCTCAGGATGAGCAAACAGTACTCAACTATCAGATTGGGTACCACTCAGCTTCAGATTTATGAAGGACATAACTATAATTCCTCCCCATCGGAACTTACTGTTTGTCGAGTATTATCGCCTGGTTGCAGTCCATTGATTTGACATTGTTTATGGTATTATTAAACCAGTAATCTCAATGCCCATTTTCCACCCAGAACAATTTTCACATTGCTTGCAATGATTTCACGTTCTTTTAGGAGCAATTGCATGGTTACAATTTCATTTATTAACAGACAAACTAATTTAGTGTTGTGTGTATAGTTTTCTTTCTATGACAAGTCCTAATGCTCGACGTATTTTTCGGCACCGGTGTAACAAGGGTATATGATACATCTATTAGATAGAAAAGCCCCTTCTTGTACTCTCTAAGAATTGTGTGTGTTGATTCCTTTTTCTGGTCATTTTAAATCTTTTTCTTTGGATAACGTTAAAATTTGTAGGTCTTAATGCTTGTGATAGGTGTTGAGGGCAAAACCACAATATCGTACAATTCGCATGTTGGGGAGGTCCTCTGGAGTGTTCCTACCATCTGGTAGGTTATTGACTATTTTCTATGTCATCTCATCATTATCTTTGTCATTCTGGTGTTAAACTAAAGTTTATTAATGTGTTAAATTGTTAATGAGGCAAGAAAGTGGTTGATGTTAGTAATGAGGCAACAAAGTTGTTGTTGGATGGCAATGTGGTGAAGTTGCTTATATAAGTGTGATTATTTGTGCACTTTGATGTAACCTTTCTTTCTAATTAAATGAGCACATGTCCTAATGCAGAAGGGGAGAAAGAGGATGAGGAGAATGGGTTTGACTAGACATGCTTGTCTAACTAGCGTTGGTGGGGTAATAAGCACTCCCAAGCTTACTGGAATGGTTATCAAGGCACCACTTCACAATGACAACATGAGTGGGCGAAGGGGGGAGCAAGAGGAGTATTGTTGTCACCGGTGAGAGATGGAGGTGATAGCCGCACAAAGGAGAGAATAAGGGGCATGTGGCACACTATCCCTATAGCGTTAGTGTACATTTGAAATAGATTCCTAATATATAACTCACATACATACCTGTCCTCATCCGGAAAACACGGTTATCATAGGTAGTGAGCAAAGTATGTGAACCTGGGGATACATTTGGTGTTTTTCAATAGGATTAGAAATATATATGCTTCAAAATTAACGCTAATTGGAGCAGTTTCAACTTGTAGTGTGTCAAGAGGATTCTAGCCATAGTGATTGAAGACGATATCCACGAAAATGCTACACCCAATGGCACAAGTGATATGGGTTGTTCATGGGAGGAAAGACAGAGAGGATGATGAAGGACACACACGATATACACTGAGTTGTGCTTGGTCATAAAACAAATGTTGACCAATTTGCCTATGTGTTTTATGTTGTTTCATAGCAATGGCGAGTACTTGGCTAGTCTAGGTAAAACAGGGCCAAGGAGCATCGACCGGCAAGATGCATATTGATGCAGATCTTACGGCGGGTGTACCGTGGATGCACAACCCAAGCAAATTAACACACAAGCAGTTTGTTGGGCATTTGATATTTAATGCGCCTTTTCCACCGTGCAAGCCAACACTCCGTTTTTTAAGTATATCCTAATAACACAAAAATATTTGCATCTGTGCCCCTAGCTCTACAAAGCTCGGTGATTGTTGGATCCACGTTTGTACTGTGCTTTTTGGGTTTTTTTTACCTGTCTTGGTGTCCATATCACATTAGTTGGTTCACATGAAAAAGGCCTCAATGGCCACTTGTTTGCTTCTTGAACCGTTTATTGCAATGACGTCTTGGGTCTCGCAGCTTCTGCCTTTTGAATGATAATTGATAAAGAGTAGTCAGATAAACTGTTTGGCCATTTTTTACAATACGACACATTAATATTGAAAACACATTACCGGGGTGATGACAGGGACAATAGGGCAACATGGCGCACGAGATGGAGGTGGCAAGATTGGGGTATGAGGAAGGGCGAGAAGGGGTGGCTCTTGGACCGGTTTACTGCAATGCCATCACGGGTCTCATAGTTTCAACTTCTTCGGATTATATTTGATGACGTTTGGTTGTAAAGAACATTTCCAATAATATGCCAACCGTGGTCTAACTTGTCGGATGATATGAGACATGGACACATACGAAAAGGGGTTGTATAAGCTGATGACCCCATGTGAGAGTCGGTGGCATAGGTTAGGACACAACTAGGTGGATTTGATAGGAGTGGTGGTGGAGGCTTGCGGTCTCAAATTTTCAGATGATACTTTTTTTTGGTGAAGATTATTCGGGACAATCATTTTCAACAAGTCACACAAATGTCGAAAGTGGGCATGTACACATGCTAGAATGGGGTGGTATTGACGCAATGCTCATGTGAAAATCAACGGTGAAGGATAACACACAAAAAAGTGCCTTATATGAGCGAGAGAGCCAACGAGGGCCCCTCTTTGGAAATTGGAAAGAGCTACTCCCTTCGTCCGGTGAAGAATGTATATCTAGAAATTTTAGGACAAATTGTGGAGTTGACTAAAAAATGCATTAGAAAGATGCAAGCCATCATCTCCTCTTTAATTACCCAACCCCCAATGAGTTAAGTGCATATAGAAATTAAGAGGACCATGTGTAGATTGTTATTGGTCTTGATTATCATGTGATAAAGAAGAAATATTTTTCCTATTTTAAAGTGCATTGAAAAGATAAAAGTACACTCTTTTGTTAACAAATTTTAAAGCTAGATGTATACTCTTTACCAGACGGAGGGAATAAACGAGCAACTCTGTAGATAGGGTACAAGTAGGATATGGGACGGAGGGAGTACCATTTTATCAAATAATATGTCACAATCCGCAAAAACTTTTAGTCCGCTTTTAGAATGTGCATTTCCCTCATCATAGAAATCAAATATGAGCAATTCATTATGACAGATTTCTAATTTCCTCAACCTCTCAACATTAGACTTGATTCCTATTTAACGCTTTTGGTTGCTACCAAGTGCACCTAACATGTGAAATGTGCTCTACCTGGAATACCATCGTCGAGTTGAAAGTACCGGATAGCGGATATTCATAGACTTTCTTGAGACAGCAACCAACAAGATTAATGAACAGTGCTACTCAACTCGAAAAATGAGGGAATCGCCGTATACATATAAACTTAGATTCAAAACTGAACTCTGCCCAGTAACGGTTTATAGAAGATAGAGAGAAAAAATACAGAAAGTAAAGAAACTAATCCTTCACTTGATCTATTTCCAGCTTTGTGTTGTTTCTCTCTCAGAAGAAAAAAAATGAAAAGAAATATCTGTCGCTAAATATTAAAATCCAGGAGTGAACCAACTAATTTATGTGTACCACTATAAACAACCACAAGAGAAAAGATTGCAGCGCCGGCTATGGGTTGCAGTTGCTTATGTCAGTTTGGCAAACCAAATCCTACTTCTGCAACATTTTTTCTTCTAAAACCTGCACATGAAATAGAAAGCCTGTCATCAGATCAGTACTGAGTTTCAGCGTTGAAGAAAGGAATAAGCTGGCTTAGCCAAACACAGACCTATAAATATGCATGAAAACCACTGGTACAGTAGTTGAAGAAAACTGAAGTGAACAGGATGCATATCTACATGTCCGGGTGCCCAAATGGGGCACGCACAAATAGCTGGCCATGAAGCGTGACAACTGCTGATGTTTGATGCGGATCAATCCTTAAAGGCAAGTTGATCACCTGAGACAGAACAATCAGTTCGTGTTAAGTTGAGGAAGTACCCAATTATTTATGTGTTTAAATGTTTATAAACAATCACCTTCTTGAATGCAGTGATGCCCCAAGGGTTATCAGGCTGGTCAGGGTCCCCAGTTATAACCAGGCGTCCAGCCGGATCAGACTGAACATGCACCTGCGCCAGTTGGAACAAGAATTAATATTTTATCCCTGGCGTAGACTCAATTTCATGTAACAAGCTCTTTTTGTTTATGTTGCACAGATTTTATTTTATTTTTGGATCAAGATGAAGTGTGGCAGCTGAGATGCAATCTCACCTCTTCCCTTAGAAGCCCAGGAACTAGCGCATATATCTCAAAGCATTCTTTCTGCATGAAAGCAGTAACAAAATGTAGCAGTTTCAGCTCAAATCCAAATGGAATTTCACAATGAGAAACGACTCTTAAGAAATTGTTTAATATTTCAGACTATCAAGACACTTCATTTAATATTCGTGCACCACCTTATTAAAAAAAATGTTGACACTTACAGTTTGACGAACATTAATCTTCACCCAATCGGCAGGTTCTCCAACATCAATGACCATAGAATCTTCCCTGAAATTGGGCAGTACTTTACATATAATAACATGCATTATAGACAATAACATCCAAATCCATGGATTCTTCTGTCAAGTTCAATCCTACTATAAGGTCCTATAATTTTGGGATTTTCCTTATCAAATTGAGGAGTGCCATTTCAGGGGTCAAGTTGTCTATTGCATGTCATGCCATATTCGGAGAGCATGCCTGTTAATTCCCATTGGTTTCAGCATAAACAAAATTTGGATGTTTAAACTCTTATTTTGCTAGGTCCATTCAGCAGGTAAGATTCTCGATCTCTTGAACATAGGCAACAGCAGACGCAAGATAGAGAGCACATAAGCAAATGCAACTTCTTCACAGTAAAAAGATTCTGCTTGCACTTTAAAACGAACCATGTATGTGTAAGTAAAACTTAAATAACTGCTATTAAAGGTTAATTAATGCTTTCAATCTGCTAAATTCTTGAGATTGTAAGTTTCTGTCTATCATGTTAACAGCTGAAGTAAACATAGCCAACTGAGATGATGGGAGATCTTAACTGTGACTTGTTCACTTTTGTACGGGAGACCTTGAAAGCATGCTCTGGACTAGATGCTTTCTTCCTCTTGAGTACCCCTGAAATGCCAGAAAGATATAAGAGAAGAAAGCATCACATGCTAACGCAGAAATACTTGTGAAGCATACCAAAGCCTTTCAGATTCTTATCACGACTTGAAAGGGGTATTGAGTCTTTGTCCTGTAGAAAAATGAATATATTTGCATGAAAAGATCAAAATTATAGGAAAATCAAAGTATGTGCAAGTAAATGTCAAGATATTATTTACCTTAAAAATGTGATCTCCATACATGTCATTGGCAAGGAGACGGTGCGCATGCCAACCCTGCATAGCACGTGCTGCAGCATCCCTTCTAATTCTTGCAGAAGATGATGGATTTACACCCTGCGAAACAGGAAACAAAATCATCAAGCTTACTAATGTTAGCAGGTGACAGCAAAACATTCTCGGCAATGTTAGATATCTTAAAGGCATTCATTGAAATAGTTCCTATCCTAACATAAAACTGTGTTAATTTCGACTGTGAAATATATGTACACCAATCCAGCTCTGAGCCCGATAAATCTTTTAAACATTTATGGAAAGAAAGAATTCCTTTGAAAGTCAGAATTTGGTTGTCGCTTACTTGGCATAGGTCACTAATGACACACTGAAGAAAGGGATGGGAAGGGGATGAAATCTGTCGTTTCCGCTCACACACTGAGAACATATACCATATTTTCTGTGATTGTGTAGCTGCTAAGTTTGTTTTGAGTTCTGTTAGCCTCACTCTGGAAGCAACACATCATCCTAGTTGTTTTACACTATTTTTAGCGGGCAGCTTCATATATACCAGACATATGTAATTTGCAAGTGGTGGGATTGACTGCCCTGTGCTGGGCCTGCTGGAAGTTGAGAGAAGAGCTTGTTTTGACAACAAGCTGATTAAAACTCGTGCTGAGTGAATCTGTTACGCTTGCTCCTTTACGAAATATTGGGCAGGGCTCCACTCAAGCCAAAGATCAATTGGTTCCTAAGCTTAATGAATGGCTGGTAATGAGGTGGAGAAAATTATGTTTCAAAAGATGCAACGCTACAAAACACGGCTCTACCGGTAGTATGTGCTGTGCTTGTGCACTTTTGATACCTTTTAAGTCTAAATAGATACCAATTGCCTCTGTACGGTGGTTAGTGTTAGGTGATACAGCGCAAGCACTCAAGAGTTTTGTTATTTCCTTTTGGTATGGTATGCACTGAACTTGACATGTTCCATTATTCCTTGGAATAGTGGAAGCAGGCATAATATTGTGTCATGTGGAAAATAGTTCAACAGGACAAGAAATCAGTGGCGACAGAACAAGAAGCCAGTATTTTGATACAAATCTTAACATTTCCTTGATTTTCAGTTAGATTGAAATATGAATTTGAAATCCTTAATATTTTAGACAGGGGTATGTCAACCCATTAAACTTTCATATGTGCACCAAACTAGAAAGTGAACTGCAAAAATTCATATATAGTTAAAACTCTACTTCCCAAGATAAATACCTCACGGTTTGTACCACCAGGTTGTGGTATAGCAGGTATCGATATTTTAAGCTGGCCAGTTCGTACTTTGTGTTTTTCATATTCAAGAAGTGCCTGAGTTGATAAGAAACAACAGTTAACAACAAATGAAGCAAATGCATAAACATAACATGGAAATACATAAGCTTAGAATAGTGTTTTTCTTCTTTTATTCCATCCGGAAACTGACGAGGCGGCATCTCACAACAACAACAACAAAGCCTTTCAGTCCCAAACAAGTTGGGGTAGGCTAGAGTTGAAACCCACAACATATCGAAACCAAGTCATGGTTCTGGCACATGGATAGCTAACTTCCACGCACTCCTGTCCATGGCAAAATCTTCGGTGATATTCCAGTCCTTGAGGTCTCTCTTTACGGACTCCTCCCATGTCAAGTTTGGCCTACCCCGACCTCTCTTGACATTATCAGCACGCCTTAACCGTCCTCTACGCACGGGCGCTTCCTGGAGGCCTGCGCTGAACATGCCCAAACCATCGCAAACGATGTTGGACAAGCTTCTCTTCAATCGGCGCCACCCCAACTCTCTCATGTATATCACGAGATGGCATGTCACGAAATAAGGAAATTGAAGGATATTAAGTCTTAGATAAATACTCCCTCCGTCACATATTAATTGACGCTCAAGCGGATGTATCTAAACGTATTTCAGTGCTAGATACATCCGTTTTAGCGTCAATTAATATGGGACAGAGGAAGTATCATCTACTCCCTCCCATCTGATTTGCTAGTCCCATCTCCAAAATCGCAGCAACCAAGATAAAGCTAATTAGGTGGTTCTACTTCCTTTCCGGTTTAAAAGCCCCACGTGTATCCCTAGATTGACAATTTGATCAACGTAACACGAGTTATATATCACAAAAGAATAACCATTAATAACTTCAAATGTATTTTCTAATGCCATACCGTTTATGACATACAATTTGTACTGCATTTATCAAATTGTCGATCTAGGGTACACCTGGGCCTTTTAAACCGGAAAGGAGGAAGTAAACAGCATACTAATGCTACATGCATATCCACCTCTCCCCTTCATGCATTAGTTGATTCCACATCAAGAAACAAAATTTGACAGAATTTAATGTAGCCATAGCAAAAGTTTACCTGTTCCTAAAGCAATGAGCCTTACAAAACAGAAAATCAATCTTTTTTAGATGAGACTAACAAACCAGAAGGGAGGGAGTATCAAATATGGAAGTAAAGTACATCAGTTTCTATGAAATGAAAAAGAAGCAAGTATTATAGTTATATCTGTTTGGTTCCTAAACCATTAAGAACACTAACTATTGCAGTGGATCCATTTCAGCTCCATATTTCTATCCGTAATAACTATCCTAGTAGGTTTTAATGGCATATAGCTTTTCGTTCAGCGAGTAAATTTACAGTAAAGCACCATATGCCATAATATTGTTTCAAGAGAAACTGCTTCCCAGCTACCATAGTGGGGATAAGATGTGCTTGTGAGACAAGTACAACATGTAACAAAATTCTGCGAGCAATCTATCACCTTCTCGTAGAAAATTCGAAATGACCAAGACACCGTAGTGCAGGTCCTACAAAAGAACACAATAACAACAATCAGCTGACGCAAAATTTAAATCTTTCACTGCGAATTCATTTAACATGTATCGCTGAAAAAAAAAAGCTTACTTTGGTGGCCTGAAAGTCTCTCCAACTTGACGCCATAGTTTACAAACTGTTACCTGAATAATCAAAATAAACGTCGTGAATAACTATCAATGTTCAACGGAAATATACTACAACATTTACAATAGAAGATGAGCAGTGGATTCTGCACAAAAGCACAGTATCCTTAAATTTGTTATCATCGGTGAGCTACTTGCTAGTTATTGCATTCATTGGTGGAACATGTGGAGGAACTTCCACCCTTTCACGGTACTAGAAAATCACTCTGTAGTATCGGGATTCGGGAACGTGTCCAGTCTGTGCCTGTTCAGTTGTGCAATGTAAAGGAAATCATTGATACCTGCTCATGGCCTCCCAGGTGAGCGACCTGCCTCCACAACCTGGAACAGAACAGCGCAAGGAACTTCATTAAGTTGGTTTAGACGAGAAAATGTGGTTCGAGTAGCTCGGAGAAACGAGAGGGGTGCGCACTTGAGGCAGTTGAGGCCCTTGCCGTAAAACTTGGGCGGCTTGAACTCGAGGCTGTGCTCCCTGTGGAAGCGCTCCAGCTCAGACATGAACGCCGCCTGCTCCTCCTCCGTCCCGGAGTCGTGACCCTCGAGGAAAGGGTCGGGCTCCACCGGCTGCTGGCTGGCGCACTGCGCCATCCCGGCCGAGCCGTCGCCCTCCGTCTTCACCTCCGCCCTCGGCGACGCATCAGGGGTGGAGTCGTCGTCCTCGTCCTCCTCGTCATCATCATCCTCATCATCTTCGTCGTCCTCGCCGTCCCCCTCGTCACCGTCGTGGCTCATGGCGTCCTCGCCGTTGGTCTCCACCCTCACGCCCACGGCCTCCTCCCCGGCGTCGGGCGGCGCGGTCTCCCGGCGGTCCCCCGCATTGGGCAGCCCCGCCCGATCCGGGGAGCGCTCGCCGTCGCCGTCGCTGTTCGTTTCGGGGGACGGGGGCGCGTCCTGGAACTCGTCGGCCACGGGCGGCTCCTCCTCCTTGGCGGCCCGCGGGAGGGGGTGGCGCGGCTCGTCGTCGCCGTCGGCGCGCGGGAGGTCGCGGTCGGAATCGGCGCCGTCGCTCATCGCGGCACGGGGGAGGAGGAGTGCGAATGGACGGCTGCTATTTTCGCGGTTTGCACCGAGGGGGGGAGAGGAGCGGAGAGAGGGAGGGGGGGGTAGAGAGGTGGCGACTCGCACGGGAAGGCAAGGGACGGAGAAGAGAGAAGAGAAGGATGGATCTCCACGGCTTGCGATGGATGGAGGGACGGACGGGAGCCAGATTCCTCTCTCTCGCGGCCCGTCGGAACCGTAGGCCCATCCACCCTGTCAGTGATTCCTCCTGGGCTAGGCCCACTACTGTTTTGGAAGTCACTAGTAGGTTTTGTAAAGGAGCCTGGTAAGTTTCGGAAGTTTTGATTTTAAGCATGGCGGTTTATCATTTCTGTTTGTAAAAACATCAAGATGGCGAAAAGTCCATCAAAACCCTCTGATGACGACGAGTGGTTAAGGACCAACATCAAGCTGGAGAGATTCCATCGAACTCTGATGACAACAAGTGGATAAGGTCCTTAAGGTACCCTAATGAAAACTCGGGTGCGTCGGCTAGGTTTCCAAGTTTGATCGCCGTCGTCGACTGCTCTTGTTCTCATTAGCGATTGTTCCCATGATAGTCTTGATATGTCCCTTTGGTCCTCGTCCCTGCTCGTAGTCTCCATTGTTTTTCTCGTCCCCGTCAAAACCCTAGAAAATCCATACGTCGTTCCAGACTTTTCGCATGTGGCTAAAGTATGTGATCGTAATACACCAAACCTAGATAGAGTTTTGGACTACAATTTGTAAAAAGGAGTACGGATGGGGTGGAAGGAATGCCATGGGCTGAAACTGGCGGTTGCGTAGAAGAAGGGGGTCAACACCGAGTGTAGAGATTTTGGCAAAGTGGGAGTGGTGGAAGCAAAGGTGGTGGGGAAGTTGATAGCCGAGAAACCCGCCTACGCGTAAGCAATAGCGAATGCACTTGGTCCGATCTGGTGCCCGATGAAAGGTATTGACTGCAAGTTCACGATGAGAATAGGTTTCTGATCACTTTCCATCAAGAATCAGCGAAAAAAGAAAGGTTGTAGATGGAGGAACTTGGATGTTTGATATAGATCTCATTGTAATGGAGGAGTATGTAGCTATCAAGTCTATAGAGGAGTATAAGTTTAGCAATATTCCCATATGGGTTCTGATATTTGGAATGTCGATGGCTATGATGAGCAGTGATAAGGTGGAGTCCTTGGGAAAATGGATGGCTTGAAAAATGAGGTGGAAAGACATTTCATATGTATAAAAGTGAGGTTGGATATTAGGATCTCACTGCTCCACGAAAAACTAGTTTATTTGGTTGTAGGAGTTGATGTGACAGAAAGGAGATAATAAAGAAGTGGCGTGGATTTGAATATGAGTATCTACCGGACTTTTGTTTCATATGTGGGATCATTGGGCATGTTGAAATGGAGTGTAAGATAATTGGGCCCTGTCGTGCTTGCTCAGGTGTCTTTATTGAATCTTTTAGTTTTTTTTATCACTAGTTGGTTTATAAAACAAAATTACAAGAAATGGAAGTGAAGTTGCATCAAATTCTTAATCTTTATGAAGTCTTTCTTCAAAATGTGGATTCTGATAATTGCTATTAAGTGTTAAAAACATAATTTAACACAATGTTTGGTGTGAGTTCCTTTAATGATAAGAATAATTGCAATGATATTAGTATGAATTCTTTTAATATCCATGATGCTAATGATATGCAAAGCCATAAGTTTGGGAATGCCATGTTTGATGAAGATGATATTTTTAATCCCCCTACTTTTGATGAGCAAATTTATTATGATGATAGCATGTCTCCTATTTATGACGATTACAATGATGAAAGTGGTTTTGGATGAGTGTCAACTTTAAGTGATAATTATCCCACTATTTTTGAGGGTGTTGAATCTTATTGGAATAATGATAAAAGTGGATTTGGAGAGGTCATGACTTTATTTAATGTTGAATCTGTTGGAAATATGCCCTAGAGGCAACAATATTGTATTATTATATTTCCATTATTCATAATTAAGAGTTTATATTTCATGCTATAACTGCTATGGTCCTGGAATATGCGATTCAGTGGAGAACTCATATGCACATGTGAAATGATAAATGGTAAACAATAGGTTCCTAGTCTCGCCGTAAAGCATGGCACACTGAACTATCGAGTAGTCATCAGCTTTGCTCTACCAGGTATTCATAACATCTGGCGTTGCTCCTGCAGTGGGCTTGTCACCTAGCGGTGCTTCCAGAACGTAATTCTTCTGTGCAGCAATGAGGATAATTCTCAAGTTACGGACCCAGTCCGTGTAGTTGCTACCATCATCTTTCAACTTAGTTTTATCTAGGAAGGCATTAAAATTTAACGGAACAACAGCACGGGCCATCTATCTACAACAACATAGACATGCAAAATACTATCAGATACTAAGTTCATGATAAATTAAAGTTCAATTAATCAAATTACTTAAGAACTCCCACTTAGATAGACATCTCTCTAATTATCTAAGTGACCACATGATCCATATCAACTAAACCATGTCCAATCATCACGTGAGATGGAGTAGTTTTCAATGGTGAACATCACTATGTTGATCATATCTACTATATGATTCACGCTCGACCTTTCGGTCTCCAGTGTTCCGAGGCCATATCTGCATATGCTAGGCTCGTCAAATTTAACCTGAGTATTCTGCGTGTGCAAAACTGGCTTGCACCTGTTGTATGTGAACGTAGAGCTTATCACACCCAATCATCACGTGGTGTCTCGGCACGACGAACTGTAGCAACGGTGCATACTCAGGGAGAACACTTATACCTTGAAATTTAGTGAGAGATAGTCTTATAATGCTACCGCCGAACTAAGCAAAATAAGGTGCATAAATGATAAACATCACATGCAATTAATATAAGTGATATGATATGGCCATCATCATCTTGTGCCTTTGATCTCCATCTCCAAAGCACCGTCATGATCACCATCGTCACCGGCTTGACACCTTGATCTCCATCGAAGCATCGTTGTCGTGTTGCCAACTATTGCTTCTACGACTATCGCTACCGCTTAGTGATAAAGTAAAGCAATTACATGGCGATTGCATTTCATACAATAAAGCGACAACCATATGGCTCCTGCCAGTTGCCGATAACTCTGTTACAAAACATGATCATATCATACAATAAAATCTAGCATCATGTCTTGACCATATCACATCACAACATGCCCTGCAAAAACAAGTTAGACGTCCTCTACTTTGTTGCTGCAAGTTTTACATGGCTGCTACGGGCTGAGCAAGAACCGTTCTTACCTACGCATCAAAAACCACAACGTGGTATAGTGATTGCCTTTTTATCTTCAGAAAGAACCATGTTCATTGAATCCGATTCAACTAAAGTTGGAGAAACAGACACCCACTAGCCACCTGTGTGCGAAGCACGTCGGTAGAACCAGTCTCGCGTAAGCGTACGCGTAATGTCGGTCTGGGCCACTTCATCCAACAATGTCGCCGAATCAAGAATCAACTAGTGACGGCAAGCAATATGTATATACATACGCCCACAACTCCTTTGTGTTCTACTCGTGCATATAACATCTACGCATAAACCTGGCTCGGACGCCACTGTTGGGGAACGCAATAATTTCAAAATTTTCCTACGCACATGCAAGATCATGGTGATGCATAGCAACGAGAGGGGAGAGTATCATCTATGTACCCTCGTAGACCATAAGCGGAAGCGTTATGACAACGCGGTTGATGTAGTCGTACGTATTCACGATCAACCGATCTAGCACCGAAGGTACAGCACCTCCGTGATCTGCACACGTTCAGCTCGGTGATGTCCCACGAACTCACAATCCAGTAGAGTTTCGAGGGAGAGTTTCATCAACACGACGGCGTGATGACGGTGATGATGTTGCTACCGGAACAGGGCTTCACCTAAGCACCGCTACGATATTACCGAGGTGGATTATGGTGGAGGGGGGCACCACACATGGCTAAAAGATCAATGATCAACTTGTGTGTCCATGGGGTGCCCTCTCCCCCGTATATAAAGGAGTGGAGGAGGGGGAGGGGCCTGCCTCTCTAGGCGCGCCCAAGGGAGTCCTACTCCCACGGGGAGTAGGATTCCCCCTTCCCTTGTTTGGTTTTAGGAGAGAAGGAAGGAGGAGGAAGAAGGAAGGAAAAGGGGGGTCGTCCCCCTTCCCAATTCGGATCCGGGAGTAAGATTCCCCCATTTCCTAGTAGAAGTAGGAGCCCTTCCAAGTAGGAGTAGGAGAGGAAGGAAGGAGGAGAGAGGGAGGAAGGAAAGGGGGGCCGAACCCCTCCCAATTAGGATTGGGCTTGGGGGGCGCGCCTCCCTCTTTTCTCTTCCATCTCCTCTATTCCACTAAGGCCCAATAAGTCCCATATACTCCCCGGGGGGTTCCGGTAACCTCCCGGTACTCCGGAAAAATGCCCGAACCACTCGGAACCATTCCGATGTCCAAATATAGGCTTACAATATATTGATCTTTATGTCTCGACCATTCTGAGACTCCTCGTCATGTCCGTGATCAAATCCGGGACTCTGAACTACCTTCGGTACATCAAAACACATAAACTCATAATACCGATCGTCACCGAACGTTAAGCGTGCGGACCCTACGGGTTCGAGAACTATGTAGACATGACCGAGACTCACTTCCGGTCAATAACCAATAGCGGAACCTGGATGCTCATATTGTTCCCTTTGTCATCGGTATGTTACTTGCCCGAGATTCGGTCGTCGGTATCTCAATACCTAGTTCAATCTTGTTACTGGCAAGTCTCTTTACTCGTTTCGTAATGCTACATCCCGTAACTAACTCATTAGCTACATTGCTTGCAAGGCTTATAGGTGATGTGCATTACTGAGAGGGCCCAGGGATACCTCTCTGACAATCGGAGTGACAAATCCTAATCTTGATCCATTCCAACTCAACAAACACCATCGGAGACACCTGTAGAGCACCTTTATAATCACCCAGTTATGTTGTGATGTTTGGTAGCACATAAAGTGTTCCTCCGGTATTCAGGAGTTGCATGATCTCATAGTCATAGGAACATGTATAGTTATGGAGAAAGCAATAGCAACAAACTAAACGATCATCGTCCTAAGCTAACGGATGGGTCAAGTCAATCACATCATTCTCTAATGATGTGATCCCGTTAATCAAATGACAACTCATGTCTATGGTTAGGAAACATAACCATCATTGATTCAACGAGCTAGTCAAGTAGAGGCAAACTAGTGACACTCTTTTTGTCTATGTATTCACACATGTACTACGTTTCCGGTTAATACAATTCTAGCATGAATAATAAACATTTATCATGATATAAGGAAATATAAATAACAACTTTATTATTGCCTCTAGGGCATATTTCCTTCAGTTTCATGCTATGGTTAGATTTATCTTAATTCTTCTTTCGTAGTTGTAGATGCTTGCGAGAGGGGTTAATCATAAGTGGGAGGCTTGTCCAAGTAAGGTCAGCACCCAAACACTAGTCCACCCACATATCAAATTATCAAAGTAACGAACGCAAATCATATGAGCATGATGAAAACTAACTTGACAGTAATTCCCATGTGTCATCGGGAGCGCTTTGCTTTATATAAGAGTTTGTCCTGGCTTGTCCTTTGCTACAAAAAGGATTGGGCCACCTTGCTGCACCTTAGTTACACTTGTTACTTGTTACCCATTACGAATTATCTTATCACAAAACTATCTGTTACCGATAATTTCAGTACTTGAAGAGAATACCTTGCTGAAAAATCGCTTGTCATTTCCTTCCGCTCCTTGTTGGGTTCGACACTCTTAGTTATCGAAAGGACTACGATATATCCCCTATACTTGTGGGTCATCAAGACTCTTTTCTGGCGCCGTTGCAGGGGAGTGAAGCGCCTTTTGTGTGTGGAATTTGGTAAGGAAACATTTATAATACGTGCTGAAATTTACTGTCACTTGTCACTATGGAAAATAATCCTTTGAGGGGCTTGTTCGGGGTATCTTCACCTCGACCAGCAGAGCAAGAAGTTTCTCCTCAACCTACTGAAAATATTTATTATGAGCTTCCTTCGAGTATGATAGAGAAAATGCTAGCTAATCCTTATGCAGGAGATGGAACATTACATCCTGATATGCATCTAATCTATGTGGATGAAGTTTGTGGATTATTTAAGCTTGCAGGTTTGCCCGAGGATAAAGTCAAGAAGAAGGTCTTCCCTTTATATTTGAAGGAGAAGGCATAGACATGGTATAGGCTATGCGATGATATCGGGACTTGGAATTACAACCGATTGAAATTGGAATTTCATCAGAAGTTTTATCCTATATATGCATCTGGTTCATCGTGATCGGAATTATATTTATAATTTTTGGCCTCGTGAAGGAGAAAGTATTGCTCAAGCTTGGGGAGGCTTAAATCAATGTTATATTCATGCCCCAATCATGAGCTCTCAAGAGAAATTATTATTCGGAATTTTTATGCTCGACTTTCTTGTGATGATCAATCCATGCTCGATACTTCTTGTACTGGTTCTTTTATGAAGAAGACTATTGAATTCAAATGGGATTTATTGGAAATAATTGAATGCAACTCTGAAGATTGGGACCTTTCAAAGAGGCACGGACTTGACTCTGAGATTGTAGCTTCTTTCTGTGAATCATTTGCTACTCATGTTGATCTCCCCAAGGAAAAGTGGTTTAAATATCATCCTCCCATTGAATTGAAAGTAGTAGAACCTATTAAAGCTGAAGAAGAAACTATTACTTACAATTTTGATAATGTTATTCCTACTGCTTATATTGAGAAACCACCTTTTCCGGTTAGGATAAAAGAACATGCTATTGTGGTTCGTAAGAGTTATACTAGAACACCTACACCCCTGAACAAATTAAAGTTGAACCTAGTATAGCTATGGTTAAAGATCTCTTGGTTGATAATATTGATGGGCATGTTATTTATTTCTGTAATGAGGATGCTAGAATCGCTAGACCCGATAATCTCTACTCCCAATGGAGCAATTGGTAGGATTGCGTCCACGATATTTTTCGTCCCACCACTTTCGTCCGTTTTTTGACTATTTTTTCGTCCCCTCCCCCACCCCATGCACGCACGCAGCCCAAGAACCCCCCCCCCCCCCACACACAAAAAATGCTCCTCTCGATCCCATCTGGACCCCGTCGAAAGAAGAGCTTCGTTGCCACAGCTGGCGTATGGGGGAGCTTCGTTGCCGCCGCCACCATACGATTTGCCGCGATCTCATTCGATCTACCTATTGCCGATGTATGGGGTCGCCGCCACCAAGATACGGGATCACCACCGACGTATGATACATCTCCAACGTACCTATAATTTTTGATTGTTCCATGCTATTATATTATCAACCTTGGATGTTTTATATGCATTTATATGTTATTTTATATGATTTTTGGGACTAACCTATTAACCCAGAGCCCAGTGCCAGTTTATGTTTTTTTGCCTATTTTAGGGTTTCGAAGAAAAGGAAAATCAAACGGAGTCCAATTGACCTAAAACTTCACGGAACTTATTTTTGGACCAGAAGAAACCCAGAAGACTTGGAGTGCACGTAAGGGGGTCAACGAGGAAGCCACGAGGCAGGGGGGCGCGCCCTCCACCCTCGTGGGCCCCTCGTGGCTCCCCCGACGTACTTCTTCCACCTATATATCTCCATATACCCTAAAAACATCAAGGAGCACAATAGATCGGGAGTTCCGCCGCCAGAAGCCTCCGTAGCCACCGAAAGCCAATCTAGACCCGTTCCGGCACCCTGCCGGAGGGGGAATCCCTCTCTGGTGGCCATCTTCATCATCCCGGTGCTCTCCATGACGAGGAGGGAGTAGTTCTCCCTCGGGGCTGAGGGTATGTACCAGTAGCTATGTGTTTGATATCTCTCTCTCTCTCGTGTTCTTGAGGTGATCCGGTCTTGATGTATCGCGAGCTTTGCTATTATATTTGGATCCTATGATGTTTCTTCTCCCCCTCTACTCTCTTGTAATGGATTGAGTTTCCCCATTGAAGTTATCTTATCGGATTGAGTCTTTAAAGATTTGAGAACACTTGATGTATGTCTTGCCGTGCATATGTGTGGTGACAATGGGATATCACGTGATTCACTTGATGTATGTTTTGGTGACCAACTTGCGGGTTCCGCCCATGAACCTATGCATAGGGGTTGGCACACATTTTCGTCGTGATTCTCCGGTAGAAACTTTGGGGCACTCTTTGAGGTTCTATGTGTTGGTTGAATAGATGAATCTGAGATTGTGTGATGCATATCGTATAATCATACCCACGGATACTTGAGGTGACATTGGAGTATCTAGGTGACATTAGGGTTTTGGTTGATTTGTGACTTAAGGTGTTATTCTAGTACGAACTCTAGGGCTGTTTGTGACATTTATAGGAATAGCCCAATGGATTGATTGGAAAGAATAACTTTGAGGTGGTTTCATATCCTACCATAATCTCTTCGTTCGTTCTCCGCTATTAGTGACTTTGGAGTGACTCTTTGTTGCATGTTGAGGGATAGTTATGTGATCCAACTATGTTATCATTGTTGAGAAAACTTGCACTAGTGAAAGTATGAACCCTAGGCCTTGTTTCCTAGCATTGAAATATCGTTTGTACTCACTTTTATCATTACTTACCTTGCTGTTTTTACATTTTCAGATTACAAAAACTTATATCTACTATCCATATACCACTTGTATCACCATCTCTTCACCGAAATAGTGCACCTATACAATTTACCATTGTATTGGGTGTGTTGGGGACACAAGAGACTCTTTGTTATTTGGTTGAAGGGTTGCTTGAGAGAGACCATCTTCATCCTACGCCTCCTATGGATTGATAAACCTTAGGTCATCCACTTGAGGGAAATTTGCTACTGTCCTACAAACCTCTGCACTTGGAGGCCCAACAACGTCTACAAGAAGAAGGTTGTGTAGTGGACATCAAGCTCTTTTCTGGCGCCGTTGCCGGGGAGGTGAGTGCTTGAAGGTATATCTTTAGATCTTGCAATCAAATCTTTTTGTTTCTTGTTTTAGCACTAGTTTAGTTTATAAAAGAAATTTACAAAAAAATGGAATTAAGTTTGTCTCTTACGCTTCATATTTTAATATCTTTCGTGAGTATGATGGAAAGGACAATTGTGCCAAAGTGTTAGAAGAAGAATGCATTAGAATGTTTGGCACTAAATATTTGAATGATGAGCATGATTGCAATATTGTTAGTATGAACTCCTTGAATACCCATGGTACTAATGATGATTGCACTAGTTATGATGAAAATGTCTCCTATAAACATGTCAATTTTTGTGGAGTGCATTGGGTTTGTAAGTACACACCAAATAGGGAAGATAGATATTGCAAGATGCATAAGTACTTAGAAACTAAATTGTTGCAAGAAAGGCTAGATGATTGTGCTGAAAATTTAAATTTTCTTAGCCATACTTGTGAACTTTGCAATGAACGTGGTCATTTAGATATCCGATGCAAATTGTTTCATGATCTAATCGTGTCCAAAAATTGTGATGAGTTGATTTCCCTTGCAAATTATAATGAACTTAGTTTGCTTATGGGTTATGAATAAATGAAACGTTTAACCAATCATCTTCCAGAATTTGCCCGTTACAAACTTCTTGGCTTTGATCTAGAGGAAATTTATATGTATTGTGCGGTGAATTGTATTGAAAATCCTTATATTTCCAACTACATAAAGAAAAGAAAACAAATAGAAGATGAAGAGAATACTAACGAAAGGGAAGAGACTTCCCAATATCCTCCTATTATTTCTTATGATGAATCAAGTAACGAGGAGGAGCCTCCTATTCAACCAATCTCATTAATAAGGAGCTCCAAAAAGAGGATTGAACCCACACATGGTGTGGTGAAGAAGAAGAAAAGAAAAAGGAAGAGAGGTAAAAAGATATCTCTCCCAATTAATGCTGCTCCTATTACTAGTATGCCTCATGAAAATATAATTCTGGAAGATAATGATACTTCTTATGATCTTGAGAATCTTTTTGGCACTTGCTTGGAAGAATATGATAATTGCTATACTATTGGTGCTATCCATACTATTAATGATGAGAGTGATTATGCTTATGATATGAAAAGGCCCAAGCTTGGGGATGCTATGTTTGTTGAAGATGATGTTTTTGAGAATATATTTGCTGCAATTAATGTTTGTCCCAATATTGGGGATGCTACGTTTAATGAAGATGATATTTTTAGTCTTCCAAGTTTTGATATGCAAATTTATAATGATGATAGCATGCCTCCTACTTATGATGATTATTGTGATGATACTTATGCTATAAAAAGTAGTGATTATATTTATAAAACTTGTCATGATTATGGCTACCCATTTTCTGATCATTACTCTTTTAATGTGGAAACAATTTATAGTATTCGAGTTTCTTATGATACTCCCACTATTCCGAATGAGAATAGATTTGCTTATGTGGAGAGTAATAAAATTTCTATGCTTGTAGATCATGAAAAGAATGCTTTAGGTGCTAGTTATATTGTTAAATTAATTCATGATGCTACTGAAAATTATTATGAGGGAGGAATATATGCTTGTAGGAATTGCAATAATATCAAGTTTCCTCTCTATGTGCTTAAAATCTTGAAGTTATGCTTGTTTTGCTTTCCTATGCAAGTTGATTCTTGTTCCCACAAGTTGTTTGCTCACATAATCCCTATGCATAGGAACTGGGTTAGACTTAAATGTCCTAGTCATATTCTTCATGATGCTCTCTTTATGTTTCAATTCTTATCCTTTATGTGAGCACCATTGAAATCATCATGCCTAGCTAGGGGCGTTAAACGATAGCGCTTGTTGGGAGGAAACCCAATTTTATTTTTGTTCCTTACTCTTTGTTCCTGTTTAGTAATAAATAATTCATCTATCCTCTGTTTAGATGTGGTTTTATGCTTTTAATTAGTGTTTGTGCCAAGTAGAACCTTTGGGAAGACTTGGGGAAAGTCTTGTTGATCATGCTGTAAAAAACAGAAACTTTAGCGCTCACGAGAATTGCTGCCAGTTTTTATTGGAGAGTGCTATTGAGTTAATTATTTTTGCAGATGATTAATAGACAAATTACTCAGGTCCACCAATTTATTTTAGAAATTTATGAGTTCCATAAGTATATGTTTGATCCAGATTACTACAGACTGTTCTGTTTTTGACAGATTCTGTTTTTTTGATGTGTTGTTTACTTATTTTGATGAATCTATGGCTAGTAAAAGAGTTTATAAACCATATAGAAGTTGGAATACATTAGGTTTAACACCAATATAAATAAATAATGAGTTCATTACATTACCTTGAAGTGGTGATTTATTTTCTTATACTAACGGAGCTTACGAGTTTTCTGTTAAGTTTTGTGTTGTGAAGTTTTCAAGTTTTGGGTAAGGATTCGATGGACTATGGAATAAGGAGTGGAAAGAGCCTAATCTTGGGGATGCCCAAGGCACCCCAAGGTAGTATTCAAGGATTTCCAAGAGCCTAAGCTTGGGGATGCCCCAGAAGGCATCCCCTCTTTCGTCTTCGTTCATCGGTAACTTTACTTGGAGCTATATTTTTATTCGCCACATGATATGTGTTTTGCTTGGAGTGTCAATTTATTTTGTTAGGATTTGCTTGATGCTTGAATAAAATACCAAGATCTGAAATTCTTAAATGTTAGATAGTCTTCATATAGTTGCATAATTATCCGACTACTCATTGATCTTCACTTATATCTTTCGGAGTAGTTTGTCGTTGCCCTAATGCTTCACTTATGTCTTTTAGAGCACGGTGGTGGTTTTATTTTGAAGAAATAGATGAACTCTCATGCTTCACTTATATTATTTGAGAGTATTTAGAATAGAATGGTAATTTGCTTTGGTTATGAAACTAGTCCTAATATGATGGGCATCCAAGAGGGATATAATAAAAACTTTAATATAGAGTGCATTGAATACTATGAGAAGTTTGATACTTGATAATTGTTTTGAGATATGAAGATGGTGATATTAGAGTCATGCTAGTTGAGTAGTTGTGAATTTTAGAAATACTTGTGTTGAAGTTTGTGATTCCCGTAGCATGCACGTATGGTTAACCGTTATGTGATGAAGTCGGAGCATGATTTGTTTGTTGATTGTCCTCCTTATGAGTGGCAGTCGGGGACGAGCGATGGTCTTTTCCTACCAATCTATCCCCCTAGGAGCATGCGCATAGTACTTTGTTTCGATAACTAATAAATTTTTGCAATAAGTATGTGATTTCTTCATGACTAATGTTGAGTCCATGGATTATACGCACTCTCACCCTTCCACCATTGCTAGCCTCTCTAGTACCGCGCAACTTTCGCCGGTACCATAAACCCACCATATATCTTCCTCAAAACAGCCACCATATCTACCTATTATGGCATTTCCATAGCCATTCCGAGATATATTGCCATGCAACTTTCCACCGTTTCGTTTATTATGACACGCTCCATCATTGTCATATTGCTTTGCATGATCATGTAGTTGACATTGTATTTGTGGCAAAGCCACCGTTCATAATTCTTTCATACATGTCACTCATGCATCATTGCACATCCCGGTACACCGCCGAAGGCATTCATATAGAGTCATATCTTGTTCTAAGTATCGAGTTGTAATTCTTGAGTTGTAAGTAAATAAAAGTGTGATGATCATCATTATTAGAGCATTGTCCCAGTGAGGAAAGGATGATGGAGACTATGATTCCCCCACAAGTCGGGATGAGACTCCGGACGAAAATAAATAAATAAAAGAGGCCAAAGAAGCCCAAATAAAAAAAGAGGAAAGAGGCCATAAAAAAAGAGGGAGAAGGCCCAAATAAAAAAAGAAAAAAATGAATGAGAGAAAAAGAGAGAAGGGGCAATGCTACTATCCTTTTACCACACTTGTGCTTCAAAGTAGCACCATGATCTTCATGATATTGAGTCTCCTATGCTGTCACTTTCATATACTAGTGGGAATCTTTCATTATAGAACTTGGCTTGTATATTCCAATGATGGGCTTCCTCAAAATGCCCTAGGTCTTCGTGAGCAAGCAAGTTGGATGCACACCCACTTAGTTTCTTCTGTTGAGCTTTCATATACTTATAGCTCTAGTGCATCCGTTGCATGGCAATCCCTACTCACTCACATTGATATCTATTGATGGGCATCTCCATAGCCCGTTGATACGCCTAGTTGATGTGAGACAATCTTCTCCTTTTTGTCATCTCCACAACCACCATTCCATTCCACCTATAGTGCTATATCCATGGCTCACGCTCATATATTGCGTGAAGATTGAAAAAGTTTGAGAACATCAAAAGTATGAAACAATTGCTTGGCTTGTCATCGGGGTTGTGCATGATTTAAATATTTTGTGTGGTGAAGATGGAGCATAGCCAGACTATATGATTTTGTAGGGATAGCTTTCTTTGGCTATGTTATTTTGAGAAGACATGATTGCTTAGTTAGTATGCTTGAAGTATTATTGTTTTTATGTCAATATTAAACTTTTGTCTTGAATCTTATGGATCTGAACATTCATGCTACAATAAAAAGAATTATTTTGAGAAGACATGATTGCTTAGTTAGTATGCTTGAAGTATTATTGTTTTTATGTCAATATTAAACTTTTGTCTTGAATCTTATGGATCTGAACATTCATGCTACAATAAAAAGAATTACTTAGAGAAATATGTTAGGTAGCATTCCACATCAAAAATTCTGTTTTTATCATTTACCTACTCGAGGACGAGCAGGAATTAATCTTGGGGATGCTGATACGTCTCCAACATATCCATAATTTTTGATTGTTCCATGCTATTATATTATCAACCTTGGATGTTTTATATGCATTTATATGCTATTTTATATGATTTTTGGGACTAACCTATTAACCTAGAGCCCAGTGCCAGTTTCTGTTTTTTTGCCTATTTTAGGGGTTCGAAGAAAAGGAAAATCAAACGGAGTCCAATTGACCTGAAACTTCACGGAACTTAGTTTTGGACCAGAAGAAACCTAGAAGACTTGGAGTGCACGTAAGGGGGTCAACAAGGAAGCCACGAGGCAGGGGGGCGCGCCCACCCCCTAGGAGCGCCCTCCACCCTCGTGGGCCCCTCGTGGCTCCCCTGATGTACTTCTTCCGCCTATATATCTCCATATATCCTAAAAACATCGAGGAGCACAATAGATCGGGAGTTCCGCCGCCAGAAGCCTTCGTAGCCACCGAAAGCCAACCTAGACCCGTTCCGGCACCCTGCCGGAGGGGGAATCCCTCTCCGGTGGCCATCTTCATCATCCCGGTGCTCTCCATGACGAGGATGGAGTAGTTCTCCCTCGGGGCTGAGGGTATGTACCAGTAGCTATGTGTTTGATCTCTCTCTCTCTCTCTCTCTCGTGTTCTTGAGGTGATACGATCTTGATGTATCGCGAGCTTTGCTATTATATTTGGATCCTATGATGTTTCTTCTCCCCCTCTACTCTCTTGTAATGGATTGAGTTTCCCCATTGAAGTTATCTTATCGGATTGAGTCTTTAAAGATTTGAGAACACTTGATGTATGTCTTGCCGTGCATATGTGTGGTGACAATGGGATATCACGTGATTCACTTGATGTATGTTTTGGTGACCAACTTGCGGGTTCCGCCCATGAACCTATGCATAGGGGTTGGCACATGTTTTCGTCTTGATTCTCCGGTAGAAACTTTGGGGCACTCTTTGAGGTTCTATGTGTTGGTTGAATAGATGAATCTGAGATTGTGTGATGCATATCGTATAATCATACCCACGGATACTTGAGGTGAAATTGGAGTATCTAGGTGACATTAGGGTTTTGGTTGATTTGTGTCTTAAGGTGTTATTCCAGTACGAACTCTAGGGCTGTTTGTGACATTTATAGGAATAGCCCAATGGATTGATTGGAAAGAATAACTTTGAGGTGGTTTCGTACCCTACCATAATCTCTTCGTTTGTTCTCCGCTATTAGTGACTTTGGAGTGACTCTTTGTTGCATGTTGAGGGATAGTTATGTGATCCAACTATGTTATCATTGTTGAGAAAACTTGCACTAGTGAAAGTATGAACCCTAGGACTTGTTTCCTAGCATTGCAATATCGTTTGTACTCACTTTTATCATTAGTTACCTTGCTGTTTTTATATTTTCAGATTACAAAACCTTATATCTACTATCCATATACCACTTGTATCACCATCTCTTCGCCGAACTAGTGCACCTATACAATTTACCATTGTATTGGGTGTGTTGGGGACACAAGAGACTCTTTGTTATTTGGTTGCAGGGTTGCTTGAGAGAGACCATCTTCATCCTACGCCTCCTACGGATTGATAAACCTTAGGTCATCCACTTGAGGGAAATTTGCTACTGTCCTACAAACCTCTGCACTTGGAGGCCCAACAACGTCTACAAGAAGAAGGTTGTGTAGTAGACATCAACGTACGATCTTCTGTCTCTCATTGTCACCATGGTACGATCTGTCGTCTCCCCTAGAGGATCTGCCGCCGCCGATGTCCGGGATCACCGCCGCCAACTTGCCAGAGGAGATGCCGCCTCCAATCTCCTAGTGGAGCCGTCGCCACCGCCGCCACCTGCACTGAACCCCAACACCGACTTTGTACAAGAAATTATAGAGAGAAGTAAGATTAAACCTCAACTCTGGCGGCGGTGGCCGACTACGCGGCAAGCCCGCCTAATCCCCCTCCTCCTCATTTTCATTTTAGATCTAGATGTTGGTTTCCAATAGTATACCCAGTGCGTACTTCGATTGCTCTCTTGCACCTTGATTTCCATTAAGAAATATTATGTGTCAGCCACTGGGCAGTGTGATGCTCAAACTTTTGAGTGACACTTGTGGACTTTGAATTGCTTACAGGTTGGTGGAATTCATTTTTTGAGTGAGCGGATTATTAGGTGTTCGTTGAAATAAAACATATGTATGTGCGACCCCTGGGTGTTAGTTGAAAGTCCCCATACAAGTTGATGTTTCAGAGAACAATGTAGTATAATCTGTAAATAACATAATGATATTCCTCCAGTGTGGTCTACATATCTTTTACGTGTACTCATAGTTGCATGGTGAACTGTAAGAAGATGATTATCCTCTGTAGATCCTGCCTGAGTTGGACATGTTGCACACATGTAAGCCACATAGATCATTAGCAGATTTCCATTCCTGAAGCACATAGGAACTTTGTGTCTTGTATTATTTAGAAAGATAAAAAATATATGTAAAATTGATGCAACTGCATAACTGCCAATATAGAATGAGTTATATATATGATCATGCAAGTTATAGCATCGCTGATGCACAAGTAGCAGCATAGGTATACATTATAGTCGTTTAATTTCCACTTGAGGACATGTTAAACTTTTCATGCAACTTATCTGACAGTTGACTAATTGTATATCATGTAATTGATGAATTTGTGGCATACTTGGTGCATATACATGTATATCTACCCAGTTATGTTGAATTTTTAGTGTGAAAAGAAGATCCAGATGGTGTTATCCCTGCTTGCTACTCCTTCCGCCCGAAAATACTTGTCGGGAGAATGGATAAAAATAGATGTATCTAGAACTAAAATACGTCTAGATATATCCATTTCTCTGATAAGTATTTCCAGACGGAGGGAGTATTAAGAAATGTGTGTTCTTTAATGAACCAATTCATGGCTTTCATCTTTCATGCATGTGTCTTCCAATTTGTTAGGCAGTCACCACACTTAACTAGCCAAGCCCCTAATCATGCTTGTGGTTGGCTACTTTAAAATGTTTCTCTTTTATGTGTTGCGTGCTCATTGAACTATGCTGATTATGCTTGTCAGTTCGTTGTCAAGGTGAGTTGAGGTAGACAACAAGGGCTGAGATTGAAAAACAAAATGTCATTGTGATGGTAAGCAAAATATTACGTTTTAATTAGTGAAGGACTACAAAGACTAAGAGATCTTGATGAGATGCTTACATGACGTGAATAACTAATCTGACGTGTATCATGGCCACTGCTTCATTATTCAGTTATGTCACTTGTATTCGTGGATCAATTACTGGACATATATAATTCATTTTTCACAGATAGCAAAAGCTGCAAAAGTAGGTGTGCTAAATTTTGTTCAAAGTGCAACCTTCTATTTGATGAAGCAAATAAGGTTTACCTGTATACCAACTGTAAAAGAGTTATGACACAAGGTCCAAATCACTTTTTTTGTACTACACCAACAGTAAAAGAGTTACACCACAAGGTCAAGATCATTTTTTTTTGTATTACACTAGGATTAAACCTGTATGTTGTTGTGCTAACCCTCTTTTATTTTGATCTTTTTTCTGGTGTATTTCCGCTTATTGAAAATAGATGGCAATTCTAGCATACAATTGCATTTCCTGACTTACCCTTGACAGTTTGTAGTGTGTGCATGGCATCTTATATACATTATGGGTGGCTAACTTAGGTGGTTACGACCACTATATGTCCTTTATTCTTTCTTGGGAGGGAGGGGTTGAGGAATCATCAGAATATGTGTAGGAGAATTGGACGATTTTAATACTCCTTCCATTCCTAAATATAAGTCGAGATTTTGATAAGAAGTACATACGGATGTATATAGACATATTTTATGAGTGTAGATTCAATCATTTTGCTCCGTATGTAGTCCGCATTAGAATCTCTAAGAAGATTTATATTTAGGAATGGAGGGAGTACATGGTTACTGCACTCCGTACCATTCCTTAGCATTGCAGTTAATCTACTCCATTTTTTATCAGAAAAACTTGATTTCACATTGTGGTTCTAGAGATAGGAAAAAAACATATTCAGACTACTAGAAAGTATAGTTTGTTTTACAATCTTATTCATACTCCTATGTTTTCACCCATTGGATCAGTTGAGCATCAGGCTATAGGTTTTTATTAGCACACGCAAAGTGACATGGACTTTTATATAGAGTTGTTGAAAATGGTTGCCGAATGGACTATTGAAAACACTCGGATTATCACCAAGTTGTTTGTAAGGAATCACACTCGTCATTTCAGTCATTCTTTAAGCACAATGACACCACCTCTGTTACATCTGTTATGAAGGAAGCAATTGCTTGTGGTGCAATATAAGGTAGCGATGAGCACTTCATTGCCTCTGAGCTTTTCATCAAGAGAGAGCAAAGGGAGATGTTTCTGAGCATGAGTGTTCACACTTGTTTGGGTTGGCTAAAGAGGAAGTTCAATGTCAAGTACGGGAACTAGTAGTTCCCAGTTTATGCCATATGTGTGATGGTTGCTTATGTTCTATGCTACCGAACCATTTTATTTACTATGTGTGTGGTTGAACAATATTTTAAGTACTCATTGTTGAACAATTGTTTCCTATATGGCTTGTAATAACTGGTTGGATAATATTTATGTATGAAGTGGAGTTTCGTCTTCATATTTCTTGTTCTCCATGCTAGCCGTTGTTTGTTAACTCATTGGTTGTGTATGTGCAAATGTCATATGACAGTGAAAGTGACGATGAAAACTATTATGAAATGAAGAAAAGAATGATTTGTGCCCATACACAAGAAATGAACATTATGTATCTGAGTGCATCAACCATATTTGGGAAGTATTGTGACAATTGGGTGATGAAGGCCAATCCTAGGACATCTATCTTGAGTGGATTTGGATGGTTGCAGGAGACTATTGGTACACCCGGAGAGACCTTCACCATGCTGAGAATGAAGGCAACGGTATACTTTGAACTTCATGACTTGTTGAAGGATAAGTACGGGCTCAACCATTCCCCATTTGTTAGTAGTTATGAGTCTCTTGCTATGTTCCTGTGGACCTTGGGTGGGTGTGAATCGAATAGAAGAACCCAAAACCATTTCAAACATTCCGCAGATACAATCCATCGCAAATTCCATGAGGTACTACTTCGTGTGGTGAAGATGTCTGCTGACTACATCAAGCCTAAGGACCCAAATTTTAGGACCATACATCCAAGGATTCTGAATGACAGAAGGGCTTATCCACACTTTAAAGACTGCATTGGTGCAATAGATGTGACTCACATTAGGGCTTCTATTCCTGAGTCTGGACAAGTGAGGTACATCGGAAGAACCGGAGCAATAACTCAGAATGTGATGGCAATATGTGACTTTGATATGCATTTCACTTATGCTTCTATTGGTCAACCTGGTTCTATGCATGACACAACTGTGCTATATACCGCAATGCATATGGATAAGGCTACCTTTCCCCATCCTCCAAAAGGTGAGTTTTTTACTTGTTGCAAGGTATCTCATATATCCAACAACATACATTCATTACTCTCTATGTTATTTAGGCAAGCACTACCTTGTAGACGCTGGCTATCCTAATAGAATTGGATATGTTGCACCCTACAAAGGAGAAAGGTATCATGTGATAGCTTGACTTATTAGGGATGATATACTACTCATATCAATAAGGAATTCCTTCTTTTCTGGGAGCCCATTCGGAAAGAACTTCAAAGTTAAGCGTGCTTAGCTTGGAGTAATTTCAGGATGGGTGACCAATCGGGAAGTTGCTCCCGGGTGCACATGAGTGAGGACAAAGTACGCAGAAAAGACTACTATTGATCTATGGGGCCAGTCTAGATCCCGCCAGGAGTAACGACTATCGGCGGGTGTGTCCGGGGCGTTACAAGTTGGTATCAGAGCCAACCCTTGCGGTTACACGGATGTTTGCGGACATGTGCGCAGTCATGTTGCGCATGACGTTTGTAACCCGTCGTGGCACACGACATGGAACATGTGCTGGACTGGAAGCACAGACATATGTGCCAAGAGGAACGTTCCTGTGGCCCGACGAGGACGTCGATTCCTCTAAGTGGGGTGTATGTGATAGCCTGGCTTATTACGGATGATAGACTACTCATATCAATAAGGAATTCCTTCTTTTCCGGGAGCCTATTCGGAAAGAACTCCAAAGTTAAGCGTGCTCAGCTTGGAGTAATTTCAGGATGGGTGACCGACCGGGAAGTTGCTCCCAGGTGCACACGAGTGAGGACAAAGTGTGCAGAAAAGACTAGTATTGATCTGTGGGGCCCGTCTAGATCCCGTTGTTGGTGTCAAAACCGGCGAATCTCAGGTAGGGGGTCCCGAATTGTGCGTCTAAGAGCATCTCCAGCCGCGGCCCCAAGAAGGCCCCCCAGGCGATTTTTCGGCCGCCGACACCAAAAAATCGGCCCAGTCAAGCCCCCAAGGGCCCAGTTTTCGCCGGCTCGGTCCGAAATTGGCGCCGGCGGACCCAACCCAAACTCGGCGCACTGGGGGTCGCTCGGCGGCGCTGGGCGAATCGTTTTTGGCGCGAAGAGCCGCGGGCCAGCCGCGTCAGCGACTCGATGAAAGCACAAGTGCTCCCTAGTTGGTTTTGATAATTGATGACAACATATCTCTTGTTGGACTAACATTTCTATCTAGCATGTTTCAGATAAGTTCAACAATGGAGTGGCATGGACTAAAGGTTGTGGGAACTCCTTCAAGATGTTAAGGACAAAGGATTGGCTAAAGCTTCAAGCTCAAGACTCTTCATTTTACATTTTAGTGATCCAAGATCACATTGAGTCCATAGGAAAAGCCAATACTATCAAGGAGGGATGAGGTGTTGCTTAATGAGCCTCTTGCTTCATGTGCTTAATGATATGCTCCAAAATCCTCAGCTACTTTCCCACTTCTACATATGACCTAAACCCTAAGCCAAACTCGGTCCTACCGATTCTTTCTATCCGGCGCCGCCGAGTTTCATTTGTCATAAGCCACTGCCAAACCCTAGCAATTCGGTTCTACCGATAGGGATCTCGGTCTCACCGAGATGGGATTGCAAACTCTCTGTTTCCCTTTCATAACTTTTCGGTCTCACCGAAAGAGCGGATCGGTCCCACCGAGATTGCAATGTAAATTCAGTGTTTCCTTTTTGTAACTTTTCGGTCTCACCGAAAGAGCAAATCGGTCCCACCGAGTTTGCCTGACCAACTCTCTGGTTAGCTTATTACCAAAATCGGTCCCACCGGGTTTGTGTAATCGGTCTCACCGAGATTACGTTATGCCCAAACCCTAACCATATCGGTCCTACCGAGTTGCATGTCAGTCCCACCGAAAATCTCTAACGGTCACTAAGTTTACCTTTTCGGTCTGACCGAGTTTGTTGATTCGGTCCCACAGATATTGGAAAACTGTGTGTAACGGTTGGATTTTGTGTGGAGGCTATATATACCCCTCCACCTCCTCTTCATTCGTGGAGAGAGCCATCAGAACACATACACAATTCCAACTCATATGTTCTGAGAGAGAACCACCTACTCATGTGTTGAGACCAAGATATTCCATTCCTACCATATGAATCTTGATCTCTAGCCTTCCCCAAGTTGCTTTCCACTCAAATCTTCTTTCCACAAAATCCAAATCCTATGAGAGAGAGTTGAGTGTTGGGGAGACTATCATTTGAAGCACAAGAGCAAGGAGTTCATTACCTACACACCATTTGTTACTTCTTGGAGAGTGGTGTCTCCTAGATTGGCTAGGTGTCACTTGGGAGCCTCTGACAAGATTGTGGAGTTGAACCAAGGAGTTTGTAAGGGCAAGGAGATCGCCTACTTCGTGAAGATCTACCGCTAGTGAGGCAAGTCCTTCGTGGGCGATGGCCATGGTGGGATAGACAAGGTTGCTTCTTCGTGGACCCTTTGTGGGTGGTTGCTTCTTCGTGGACCCTTCGTGGGTGGAGCCCTCCGTGGACTCGCGCAACCGTTACCCTTTGTGGGTGGAGCCCTCCGTGGACTCGCACAACCGTTACCCTTCGTGGGTTGAAGTCTCCATCAACGTGGATGTAGGATAGCACCACCTATCCGAACCACGGGAAAAACATCCGTGTCTCCAATTGCGTTTGAATTCTCCAAACCCTTCCCCTTACATTCTTGCAAGTTGCATGCTTTACATTCCGCTGCTCATATACTCTTTGCATGCTTGCTTGATATGTATTGTGTATGTTGAAATTGTGCCTAAACTCCACTTAAACCGAAAAAGCTTAAAAATTGCAACTTTAGCATTAAGTGTCTAATCACCCCCCTCTAGACACATCTACTTCTAGATCCTACAAGTGGTATCAGAGCTTTGTTATCCATTGCCTTGGTTTAATCACCATTGGAGGAAGATGGATGTGTCTACCTTAGGGAGTCTTAGACGTAGAGTGCCTATTCTTGATGGAGAGTATTTTCATGAGTGGAAAAATGAAATGCTTGTAATCTTCAATCAATATCATTTGAACAAGTATATTGCTAGTCCTTGTGCTCCTCATATTGATCCTTTGCATCCTACCCTAGATGAAGATATTGACATGATTCGCAATCTTAGAAATATTGATCTCATCATTAGAGGATTGCCCAAAAATTTGATTGCTAGTTTGCCTACTCTTAATTGTGCCTATACTATATGGAAATTTCTTGAGGAACGATTTCCCGATCATTCCTTGAAAACTTTGGATGAAATTCTCCATATATCTATTGCCTTGAGTAAGATGAACTCTAGTGATCCTAGTTTTGGTAATTGTCTTTTTGAACTTACCAATCTTAAGCATGCTAAAGGAGATGTTGGAATCATTAGTGACATTATATTCGAAGCTATAAGAATTCATAAAAGTGACCACTTTGATGACCATTTATCTAATGAATTACCCTCTCTAGGAAATGATGAGTCACAAGATCATGATGAACATGGATACTATGATGATGATGATGATAGTGACTTCGATCTTGATGATGCAATGAGACATTTTGGTCTTATGGCAAATCTTCGGGGATATGAATCAGGAGGAAAGGAATGGGTTCTTGATAGTGGATGTACTGATCATATGACCGGAGATGAAGAGATGTTTCGTGAGCTTGCTGAAAATGACGGTCCTCGAAAATATGTCACCTTTGGTGATAATTCAAAGGGTAAAGTGGTTGGCCTTGGTAAGGTGGCCATCTCACATGATAGTTCCATTCAAAATGTCATGCTCGTTGAATCTCTCGGCTACAACTTACTTTCAGTATCTAGACTTGCTGATTTCGGTTTGAATGTCCTATTTACTAAGGTAGATTGCCAAGTATTTCGTCGAGACAATCATAAAATGGTCTTTACCAGTGTGCGTAGAGGTGATCTTTACATTGTCGATTTCTCTAAAAAGGCACAACCTAAAACTTGCTTTATTGCTAAATCCTCAAAAGGTTGGTTGTGGCATAGACGACTAGGTCATGTTGGCATGAGAAACCTTGACAAGCTTATTAAAGGAAATCATATCCTTGGAGTTAACGATGTCATATTTGATAAGGATAGACTTTGCAGTGCTTGTCAAGTAGGTAAACAGGTTGGAGGAAGACATCCTGTGAAGAACATCATGACCACAAGGAGGCCACTCGAGCTACTTCATATGGATCTTTTTGGTCCCAACGCCTACAAGAGTCTCGGTGGAAATTCTTTTGGTCTAGTTATAGTTGATGATTTTTCAAGATTTACGTGGGTGTTCTTTCTTGATGACAAGTCGCAGGTCCAGAAGATCTTCAGAAACTTCGCTAGGAAGGCCCAAAATCAGTTTGACGTGAAGATCAAGAAGGTTCAGAGTGACAACGGAACGGAGTTCAAGAACGCAAATGTGGACACCTTTCTTGACGAAGAAGGGATTTCACACGAGTTCTCGGCTACGTACACACCTCAACAAAATGGAGTTGTTGAGAGGAAGAACCGGACGCTCATCGAAATGGCAAGAACGATGCTTGATGAATACAAGACGCCGAAGTACTTTTGGGCAGAAGCGGTTGAGACAGCTTGTCACGCAACAAATCGCTTATATCTTCACAAGCTACTCGGCAAGACGGCATACGAGCTTCTCATTGGTAACAAACCCCAAGTTGGATACTTTCGAGTATTCAGCTCAAAGTGCTACATTCTTGATAAGCATCGTCGTTCAAAGTTTGCTCCTAAATCTCATGAAGGTTTTCTACTTGGTTATGGCTCAAACTCTCACACTTACCGTGTCTACAACAATTTCACCCGAAAGGTTGAAGAGACGGTAGACGTGAAGTTTGATGAATCTAATGGCTCGCAAGTAGAGCAATTGCCAATTGATGTAGGAGACAAAGACCCTTCAGAAGCAATCCAAGACTTGTCCATTGGCAAAATTCGTCCAACGGAGGTGAAGGAGAGTACTTCATCCGTCCAAGTGGAAGCTTCTACTTCACGACAAGGTGAACCAAGAATCGACACGGGAGCATCCACAAGTGGGACACACCAAGATGAAGAAGACAAGGAAATGCATCAAGACGAACATCAACAACCTCTTTCTCCACCACGACAGGAGAACGGCGACGTCAACAATGAAGAAGGCCAAGAAGAAGAACAAGATGAAGAAGATGTTCAACGAAGACCCAAGCAAAAGCTCTCATGAGTTCGAGCAAGAATTGCCAAAGATCATCCCGTCGAGCAAATCCTCAATGATATACAAACCGGGAGAATCACTCGCTCAAAAACTCGTTTAGCTAACTTTTGTGAAAACTATTCATTCATCTCTAGCATTGAACCTATGAAGGTTGAAGAAGCATTGGAAGATCCGGATTGGATAAACGCTATGCATGAAGAGCTACACAACTTTGAGAGAAACCAAGTTTGGACATTGGTTGAGAAGCCCGACAACAACCACAACATCATTGGTACCAAATGGGTATTTCGCAACAAGCAAGATGAAGATGGACAAGTGGTTCGCAACAAAGCACGTCTCGTCGCCCAAGGGTACACACAAGTCGAAGGTATGGACTATGGTGAGACATATGCTCCCGTTGCTAGACTTGAGTCCATTCGCATCTTACTTGCCTATGCTAATCACCATAATATCACCTTGTACCAAATGGACATTAAAAGTGCTTTTCTAAATGGTGAAATAGAGGAGGAAGTTTATGTCAAACAACCTCCCAGCTTTATCAATCCTAAGAAACCAAATCATGTTTACAAACTTCACAAAGCTCTTTATGGTCTTAAACAAGCTTCTAGAGCATGGTATAAATGCTTGACCAAGTTCCTTACTACAAGTGGTTTTGAAATTGGTAAAATTGATTCTACTCTTTTTACTAAAAGGGTTAATGGAGAACTATTTGTATGCCAAATTTATGTTGATGATATCATATTTGGTTCAACTAACCCTCTCTTTAGTGAAAAGTTTGGAAAGCTAATGTCAGAGAAGTTTGAGATGTCTATGATGAGTGAACTCAAATTCTTTCTCGGTTTGCAAATCAAGCAAACTAAGGAAGGTACATTTGTCTCTCAAACAAAGTACACCAAGGACTTATTCAAGAAGTTCAATATGCAAGAATGCAAAGGTATGTCTACACCCATGCCTACTAGTGGACATAATGATTTGACCAAAGATGGTGAACCGGTTGATCAAAAGGTTTATCGCTCTATGATTGGTTCATTGTTATACCTATGTGCTTCACGTCCGATATTATGCTAAGTGTGTGCATGTGTGCACGATATCAAGCTGCTCCTAAAGAATGTCATCTTAAGGTTGTGAAAAGGATAGTGAGATATTTAATCCATACACCAAATTTTGGCATTTGGTATCCTAAGAGGTCTTCTTTTGATCTTGTTGGCTATTCTGACTCGGATTATGCCGGAGACAAGATTGATAGAAAGTCCACTTCGGGTACTTGTCAATTTCTTGGTAGATCTCTTGTGTCTTGGTCTTCCAAGAAACAAAACTCGGTATCCTTATCCACCGCCGAAGCGGAATACATTGCCGCTGGTTCATGTTGTGCTCAATTACTTTGGATGACCCAAACTCTTAAAGATTATGGGATTTATGTGAAACATGTTCCACTACTTTGTGACAATGAAAGTGCTATCAAAATTGGTCGTAATCCTTTACAACATTCTCGAACTAAGCATATTGAAGTTCATCATCATTTCATTCGAGATCATGTTGCTAAGGGTGACATTAATCTTAAGCACGTTCGCACCGATAAGCAATTAGCGGATATATTTACTAAACCACTTGATGAGAAAGTGTTTTGCAGGTTGAGAGGAGAATTGAACATCATTGATGCTTCGAACTTGGAGTAGAAACTCCATTGGATACATGCAAGACATGAGCTTATGACTAATCCATGATATATCTCTTATGATGACTATCTTATGTCTTGGATATATTTGTACCTTGCATGTTGTCTAACCCATGTAGGTGCTTGGTTGAATCTAATTCCATGAGATTGCGACTCACTCACATCTTGAGCAATCTCTACATCACCAAGACTCTACACAATGGTGGTTGAAGACAAGGAAGCACAAAACCATTCAAACATATCCCTTGACAAATTCTATGTTGAGCTTCATGATTGTCATTTTTGGATACACAAGTGCTCTTCCTTGCAAGAACTAACCCATGTAGGTATATGAAATCAAACTCCAAGTGGTGCTCCCAACTCTTGATGAGCTACATCAACCTTGAGCACCCACACAAGTTCAACTACATGAGCAAGAACCACACCACCACCCAAGGTATGTTATTCCATCTTAGAGAAGCTTTACTCCAAGACATGAGTCAAAGCAACTCAACAAGATGTGAATACATCAAGATGCTTAAACGAAAAATGGTAACCCCATTTTGAGCTTAAACAATGCGTATGACCTATGATCAAGTGTTCTCACTTGACTCCTAAGTCAATATACTCTAACATAGGTGACTATGTCACCGCCCAACTCTAGATGAAGTTCTCTTGTGTTCTTTTCTGTGTTATTGCATTTGTCTCATGCATGTTTAGTTTCTTTCTCTTTTTTTAAAAAAAAAACTTCATCTAGATCTTTCAGTTTCTTCTCTTTTCTCTTTGTTTTTGTTCTGCATTTTCTGCATTCAATTCCTTGCAAATCCTTCAGGTAATTCATTGCAAATCTTTGTGAGATCCTACATGTCTAGTGAGCTGAGGTGACAAGTGTTTTTCTCTGTGTAAACTCGGTTTCACCGACTTGCAATTTTCGGTCCAACCGAATCTTTTCGGTACCACCGAAATATGCCACTCGGTGCCACCGACTTTGCAATCAGAAAAACAGTTTGCCACTTGTTCTATATTTCTTCTGATCCAGCTCCACTCAATGAATCTTGTCCTCTACAAGCATCACAATTTTATCCATTGCTTTGTGCTGAGTCTCAAGGACCAAACCTATACGACGGATTCCAGAAAGCCCTTCTTGGAAATTGATGTCAAAGGGGGAGAGAGAGATCACATCAAAGCCTGTAGGAGAGAGAGATCACATCAAGGGAGAGAAAAAGTCTCAAGGACCAAACCTACAAGAGAGAAAGTATTAAGGGGGAGAGAGAGACTTCCAGCAGGAGAGAATACTCAAGGATCCCAGATGTCCCAGATGCTTGATGCTTGATGTTCAAGAGGAGAGATGTCACATGCCTTTTTGGGGGGAAAGACATGTATTTTCATTAAGTTCTGTTCATTTGTATCTTTCAGCTCTGATTTTCTGTTCCCTATCTTCTCCCAATATCCCATGTAAGATTCAGGGGGAGCAAGACACCTAAGGGAAAGAAATCAGTCAAATTCATTGCATATCTTTATTCTTTGGGACATGTTGAATCCAATGTCATCCCAGTCTTGTCACTCTCTACATGTCATCCCAGTCTTGGTATTCTTGTGGTTTGTTTTGTTTGCTCTGGCTAGTGGATGTACCTGTGTTATCTAACTTTGTTTGTGCAGGTTCATTCCATCCTAAGCCAACTCAAGACCACAAGGTAAGTATATGCATCAAAATCATGAGTATGAGGAGTTCTTGCTTATGTACATACTGTTTGCAAGAAGGACTCATGAGC
Source organism: Triticum urartu (assembly GCF_056163025.1). Classification (NCBI taxonomy): domain Eukaryota; kingdom Viridiplantae; phylum Streptophyta; class Magnoliopsida; order Poales; family Poaceae; genus Triticum; species Triticum urartu. Next base: position 493,572,135 of record NC_141878.1, read on the forward strand.
ATGAAGGTATTTTCCTTGATAATATTTTGCTCTGATGCATATGGCCAAGATACATGTAACACATTGCCTACTCTGTCATGGTTATGCTCTCACATGCCTCTATATTTCATATTTACATGAGTGCATACATGTAGGGGGAGCCTATGCTTGTTACATGTCCTTCCAAAGCTTTACTTGCTGTTCTTTATATCTTTATCTAAAGCTTTGATGTATGTTGCCATCAATTACCAAAAAGGGGGAGATTGAAAGCACAAGTGCTCCCTAGGTGGTTTTGATAATTGATGACAACATATCTCTTGTTGGACTAACATTTCTATCTAGCATGTTTCAGATAAGTTCAACAATGGAGTGGCATGGACTAAAGGTTGTGGGAACTCCTTCAAGATGCTAAGGACAAAGGATTGGCTAAAGCTTCAAGCTCAAGACTCTTCATTATTTTAGTGATCCAAGATCACATTGAGTCCATAGGAAAAGCCAATACTATCAAGGAGGGATGAGGTGTTGCTTAATGAGCCTCTTGCTTCATGTGCTTAATGATATGCTCCAAAATCCTCAGCTACTTTCCCACTTCCACATATGACCTAAACCCTAAGCCAAACTCGGTCCTACCGATTCTTTCTATCCGGCGCCACCGAGTTTCATTTGTCATAAGCCACTGCCAAACCCTAGCAATTCGGTTCTACCGATAGGGATCTCGGTCTCACCGAGATGGGATTGCAAACTCTCTGTTTCCCTTTCGTAACTTTTCGGTCTCACCAAAAGAGTGGATCGGTCCCACCGAGATTGCAATGTAAATTCAGTGTTTCCTTTTTGTAACTTTTCAGTCTCACCGAAAGAGCAAATCGGTCCCACCGAGTTTGCCTGACCAACTCTCTGGTTAGCTTATTACCAAAATCGGTCCCACCGGGTTTGTGTAATCGGTCTCACCGAGATTACATTATGCCCAAACCCTAACCATATCGGTCCTACCGAGTTGCATGTCAGTCCCACCGAAAATCTCTAACGGTCACTAAGTTTACCTTTTCGGTCTGACCGAGTTTGTTGATTCGGTCCCACCGAGATTGGAAAACTGTGTGTAACGGTTGGATTTTGTGTGGAGGCTATATATACCCCTCCACCTCCTCTTCATTCGTGGAGAGAGCCATCAGAACACATACACAATTCCAACTCATATGTTCTGAGAGAGAACCACCTACTCATGTGTTGAGACCAAGATATTCCATTCCTACCATATGAATCTTGATCTCTAGCCTTCCCCAAGTTGCTTTCCACTCAAATCTTCTTTCCACAAAATCCAAATACTATGAGAGAGAGTTGAGTGTTGGGGAGACTATCATTTGAAGCACAAGAGCAAGGAGTTCATTACCTACACACCATTTGTTACTTCTTGGAGAGTGGTGTCTCCTAGATTGGCTAGGTGTCACTTGGGAGCCTCTGACAAGATTGTGGAGTTGAACCAAGGAGTTTGTAAGGGCAAGGAGATCGCCTACTTCGTGAAGATCTACCGCTAGTGAGGCAAGTCCTTCGTGGGCGATGGCCATGGTGGGATAGACAAGGTTGCTTCTTCGTGGACCCTTTGTGGGTGGTTGCTTCTTCGTGGACCCTTCGTGGGTGGAGCCCTCCGTGGACTCGCGCAACCGTTACCCTTTGTGGGTGGAGCCCTCCGTGGACTCGCGCAACCGTTACCCTTCGTGGGTTGAAGTCTCCATCAACGTGGATGTAGGATAGCACCACCTATCCGAACCACGGGAAAAACATCCATGTCTCCAATTGCGTTTGAATTCTCCAAACCCTTCCCCTTACATTCTTGCAAGTTGCATGCTTTACATTCCGCTGCTCATATACTCTTTGCATGCTTGCTTGATATGTATTTTGTATGTTGAAATTGTGCCTAAACTCCACTTAAACCGAAAAAGCTTAAAAATTGCAACTTTAGCATTAAGTGTCTAATCACCCCCCCTCTAGACACATCTACTTCTAGATCCTACACTCGACTCTCTTCTCGCCGCTTCGTCGTCCTCATCGCCTCGTTTCCCGTGGCGAATCAATGCCAAAGCTGCACGCTGCGCGCGCTGCCGTGCCGGTCAGCCTCCATGGATGCCTCACGGGCGGCGCAGTGAAGGCCGAGCGACGCGTGTCCCCTCGGCCGCCACGCCATCAAGCTACGCGTAACACGCCGGCCAAGCCTACCACGCGGCGCCTCCGCCTATATAAGCCGACCACCAGTGCGCCGGAGGCACGCACAGATACTCCACCGCCGACGCGCCCATTTCCCCCCCTTCCTCCTATTGCCGTCTCCAGTTCAGAAGAATGGCCGAGCGCTTTCCAGGCGACGGCGCGTCGGCGAATGGCTTCGGGCGCCGCCATCTTCACGAGGACGAGGCTCGCCTCCTTTTCGAGGCCGAGACCCGGTCCCGCCGGACATGCGGGTGCCCGGGGCTTGGAGGATCAGCGCCGGCGGCGTGCCGGTGCCACCACCACCCACCGGGGCGGCGCGGCGTGCGGAGATTGCACGTATCCGCACGCCCCTGCCGCGGGCGGCGAGGGAGGGGCCACGGTACGTCCCCGACAGCCCGCTCTGGGAGCCCTACTTCCGCCGTCGTCACGCCGAGCAGCTCGAGGCCACCAACGGCGTCGTGCCCTCCGGCAGGCTCAACTCCGAGGGCCGGCGCAGGTGGTGGGGCGTGCCCGGCTGCACGTTGGAGGCCGTCCTCGAGTACATCGAGGGCGGCAACACGCCGCGCCTCGAGTACCCCTCTCACCCGTCCTTCTAACGCCGTCGTGGAAGCTCCTGGACGCCGAGGCGCATGGAGTGGCCCGGGGCGTCCTCCTCCTCGTCCGGCCGCTCGTCGGGCTCTCCCTGCCTCCGCCCCGTCAAGCCGGAGCCCCAGGACACGCCTGTCAGCGCGCGCACCCGCAGCTCCGGCGTCCGCATCAGCGACTCCGCCCCTCACCGGCCGCTTCGTCCTCGTCGAGCCCAAGCCGGAGCCTGACCTCCCCGTGGAGTACGAGGATAGCCAGGCGCGACTTCTCCGATGAGGACGCCCTGCGGTGGGTGTGGGACGACTACCTCCGCGACGAGATGGTCCGGCAGCGCCGGGCCCTGGAGGAGATCGCCTGTGACACCCCAAAATTTTGGCCTTGTTTTATTAAATTAAAATTTTTGCCAGGAATTAAAACTTTGATTTTTTTGGACTCCCTTTTGATTTTTTTAAAACATTTCCTTTCTTATTATCATGGAGTTGTTCCCTAAAGTGAAAACCTTTCAAATATTTTATTGGACTTGTTTAACCTCTGAAGAAAAACTTTTCTTTTACCAGTATGACTAATTACATAATTAATTTGCTTGATCTTTATTTTCTTGAAAAATGGTTTTTCAAGGTTATATGGCCATAATTGAACTACAACCATTTGATAAATTCACCTAAAATTCCAACCAAAATTTGGAGATGTTATGTGATGTTTTTAAATCACTTTTGTGCAAAAATATCTTTTATTCATGAAATATTTTGAGCTCTACACAAAATTTTTCTTCTCTGGTCCATAGTGCAATTTGCACTATAACCCATTTAAATATTTCTTTCTGGCCTCCACCAAAATTATGGGATGTTGGTAGTAGCATATGATTCAACTTTATGCAAAAACCTAGTGCTGTTCTTTGAAAATTTTGAGTGAATCAACCTCTTTTCCATTCTGGTCCAGCCTTGTGATTTCTACTGCAACCCTATTTATTTTTGCTCCAATGACCTTGTGCTTTCTCCTGCTTATAGTACTCCCTACCAAACCCCTAAGTCCAGGAGCATGCACCCATTGGCATATTTTTGGTTCATGAAATAATGTCATTTATTTCCTGTCCAGAATTGAAGTTTTGCAAAACTTGCACTAACAAGTTTGTGCTTTTCACAAACTAACCTCACCACTCTCTCTTGCATCTAAGGAGACCCTGATCTGGAGAATTTGGCCACCCCGAGAAAAGCCTAGGTGCCTGTGGCATTTTGTCAAACACCTGGAGAGCATGGCCAGATTTGACATGATCTTGAATTTGCTAGTGAACTTGGTCTCCTGACCTAACCACCATGCCCATTCACCCTCTATCTAACCCTAACCTAGCCCTTTTCTTCCCAGCCTCAACTGCGACCTCTAGCGTGCTCTGGCATTGTGTCGAGCACATCCCGTGCGTGCCCAGAGCGCGAGCAGAGCGTGCGTTTGGCACGCGTTTTGCACGTGCCGCGCCCGAGCCGACGCGTCGCGCCCCTGGCCTTGCCACCACTGCAGAGCCACGCCACTCGCTCCCTTCTCACCGCTACGCGCCAAGCCGCCCCTCGCCACGCCCGGCAGGCCAAGAGCTAGCCGCCACGGCCGCCGACAGCCCCTGCTCCGTTCAGCGCCGCCCAAGCCTCTCTCGCTCGCCACCTGGCCCCTGGAACAGCGCGAGCTCATCCACGAGTGTGTCCACTAGCGCTCGTCGCCGCCACGACGCCCTAGCTACAGAATGGCGGTCGCCGGCGACCTTATCCGCGGCCGCCGCGGAACCGACCTCGTCGCGCTATAGATGGAGGTCCCCGAACTCCCCTGAGCACGCAGGCAACCTCAGGCCACCCCAATGGCACTCCCCTAGCTCGCATTCGACCCGGGGAGGCCTCCTTCCTCATCTCCGGCAACTCCTGCCGCCACCACCGCCCCGGCCAATCCGGCACCTCTAGTACCTCCCCCTCTCCGTTCTCTCCACCAAGAGCTTCCTCATCCTCCCGTGAACCATTCCCACTACTCAATTTTGATCGGGACACACCGCGGGAGAAAAATCACCTTGCCCGACGGTCTCCATCCGCCGCGAAGCTCGCCGCCGGCAGCTCTGTCCATCCCCGAGACCATATCGACCACCGGAGTGACCGTCTTGATCCCCTGAGCACGCGGATGGCTTCCGTTCCCCGAACGGTGCCGTCATTCGCCGGTGAGCCTCGCCGGAGCCCCGCCCCGCTCGGGCAGAGGAGGGAGAAGACGCAGGCGACTGGTCAAACCTGACCAGTGGGCCAGGTGGGCCCACCGTCAGTGACCCAGCGCCGGTCCACGTGGGTTAAGTGGAAGCGCATTTCCAAAATACGCTTTCGACGTGTACGTGTCTATTCGAAACGTTTTCTTTTCTGTTTTATTTTAAATAACAGATTTTGACCACAACTTTGACTGCCTATAACTTTTTAAATATAACTCCAGATGAATTAATTCTTTTTCCTACATCTCTCAAATATTGTCTAGTTTATTTTAAGATTTATTTGAAAATTTTCCAAACAACTTTTTTGTACTGTTTTTGAAATATGTGTTATTTGCATATTTTTGGAAATAGGATTTTTGGGAGAGAAGGAAGCTTTCAAAAATTTTGGAGAGCACCCCCACCTCTCCACACCATTAAAGGCAAGCATTTTGAACACCGGAATAATATTTTTGGTGCACTAGTTGACACGTTTATAACACCACCTTATATCGGAGAACTTGTTATTTCATGTGATATGATCATTTGCATGAAGGCATATTAGTGATTTTCCTTGCTGTTGGAATGAATATACTTGTGATGGTAATCACCCTCATGTGCCTTGCATGCATGCCGGAAAGGAATCCGGGAAAGCCTCTGCCTTGGGTAGGAGTGAGCTTGTCGCCGGTCCCCGTCGGGACGGTTATGTCCGGTTTGGCATGGTAAGGTATATTGAGTGGTGATTTTGTTGATTGAAATATATTTGTTTACATGTCATGCAGGGAACTTATAAACCTCCTGAGTCGACCGTAGACCGAGTCTTGTTTCCAGTAACCCCCATACTTGCTATGTACTACCACTTGTCCCTGCCGCAGGTAGGGTATGGTTCAGTAAGTCGTCAACCCCTTTCAAGCACACACCGTACAGAGAGGCCATGGTGGGAGATATCTGTTGTAGCCGGTAGGCATGCCACCTGGTCCGGGGCATGGGTGTTTCCGGTTGAGACCGAGAGGGGAGACCACCCCTTAGAGCGCGCGATATAAATTTGATCCCATGCCACGCGAGGTTGTAGCCTCCCCACTTAGAGTTTTGCTTAACAAGTGTCGTGGGTGATCCCAGACACCGATGAGTTAAGCTGGTGTGTGCAAGTTAGGCGTGTTTTCAACTAAAAGACCGTAAACGGAACTAGTCCCGATGGACTAAAGGAATCCGTTACTCGTGGGTAAAGAGTACACCCTCTGCATAGATTAAACCTATTCGAATAGCCGTGTCCATGGTTAAGGATTACAGTCTGGGATGGGTCAAGTGTTGGTCTTAGTGTCGGTCTTCGGAGGAGATATTGTTAAACCAGAACTTGGACCGCGACTTGTGACTTGTGAAGATTATGATTATTATCTTGTGATGGACTAACCCGTTGCATTATTTATATTATCGAGTATCCCTGGACGGTTCTACCTCCTGGATATTCATTGTGATTATTTACCTTGTAAGCCCTTTATGTGGTGTCGCTCAGACGCCCGACCGTGGCATTTCTTTTAAAGCCCTTTATGTGGTGTCTCTCAGACGCCCGACTGTGGCATTTCTTTTAAAGCCCTTTATGTGGTGTCGCTCAGACGCCCGACTGTGGCATTTCTTTTAAAGCCCTTTATGTGGTGTCGCTCAGACGCCCGACTGTGGCATTTCTTTTAAAGCCCTTTATGTGGTGTCGCTCAGACGCCCGACTGTGGCATTTCTTTTAAAGCCCTTTATGTGGTGTCGCTCAGAAGCCTGACTGTGGCATTCCTTTTAAAAGCCCTTTATGTGGTGTCGCTCAGACGCCCGACTGCGGCATTTTATTCCCACTCTATTACTGCTTATTCATGTTGCATGATAATAACCTGCTTGCATGCATAAAAGATGTTTTATTTATGACTGGCGATATGATCATAGAATTTTTTTTTGTGTATGATTATCAATTATATTATACCTGTGTTCTTAATGTTTGCGAGTACATTCAAAGTACTCACTGGCTTGTCCCTGGCTATTGTCTTGGCTAGATTTCTGCTTGGAGAGGAGCGTGACGATGACAGCCTCGAGACCTAAGCAACGGTGATAGCAGCCTCGCGAAGATAGGAGTTAACCTGGTCAGCTGTTCCTGTGGGAAATGGAGTCCCATAGACACTGATGTCTCACAAACCGCTTCCGCCATCGACCACTAGAAACCCAATTGTTGTACTCACAGGCCAGAATGGTCTTGTACTACATATGTTGTATTTTGCTTGGAATTTCTGTATCAAGTTGGAGCCTCATCAGCTAACAGTAATCCTGGGGCTGATGAGCACGACGGTCTTTTTCTGGAATTTAAAACCCGGAAAATCCGGTCGTGACAGACTTGGTATCAGAGCCAGGCTGACCATTGGCTAATCCTATCTTAGCCGGGTCTATAAACTTAGGAAAACCAACCCACCAAACCATAACCAAACCCCAGCCAAACTTCTCGTGCAAGATAGCCACACAGTGACCCAACACCTTTTGGCAGTCGGTGCCCAACCTATCAACCTAACCTGTCGCTCATGCGCCAGTGATCGAATCTTAAATAGTCCTTTCTCGCAAGCGTGCAAAGGAAGACTCCGTCCTCTTTTTCCTATAAAAAGGGGCACGCTAGCCCCAACACAGCACAGCACAGCCTCTACCCCAAACCAAGCTACAATGCCTGGCCCTGTCGTGCACAATGAGACCACAGCAACCAACCTTGGAGGCTTTGTGACCATACTCGCAAACCTCACCCGTCGTGCCTATGCGTTAGAAGAGCCCCCAGAATATGTTGTGTACCAAGGACCCATGAGCGGTGAGAACCGTCAATTCTGGGCCACTGTACACATCTACGGTAGGGGTCTAGAGCCCGAGCGCCCCTACAGGTTCACCGGAAGAACAACTTCCTTTGAGCTTCAAGCCATCCAACTAGCTGCTCGAGAGGCTATAGTTCATCTCCGGCACTTGTCGCCTAGAGTTAACTGTCGCTCGTTCCACTTCTACCCCAGACGTGAAGGGTATGGTAGGCCACCCCAAGTTACCAACGGAGATCACGAGACAGATCCTGCATTGTTGCACCTAGTGCGCTATGTAAGTACACTAGAGGAACTGTGCGATCAAATCACTATTGATCTAATCGCAGCTCGTGGAGAGCTGGTTCATCGAGCCCCGGCGAGAGAAGAAAATGAGCCCAACGCCGACAACCCAGTCGTGCTGTTTGGACACCCGATCGAGTCCCTGAGGCCTGCCCCAGCATAGGCCAAGGTGCTACGATAACCCCAGAGGTGCTTCGTCGCATATTAGGAGCACACTCCAACGGGATTGTGGCCAACAATCCCCGAGATGGTCCTCATCACTACCCCGAGCCTGCAGCCCCTCAACCCACTCCAGCTAATTCCGACGACGAGACCCGTGGAGGAGCCTCAAGGCACGCCCGCTTGGATGTAAACGAGGTAGACTAAGTCACCTGAGTCGTATCGAGCCCAGTGTACCCTCGCTTTGTAATCGTGTGGTCTTGTAATTAAATGCCGCCTGTTGTCGTGCCTCTGTTTTAATGGTAGCCTTGCCTGGATACGCCAGTATGCAGTATAAGATTTCTATCCCGGACGCAGTTACAAAAAAATCACCCCGTCAACCCCACAGTAACACATCAATATAGTGAGATGTGTGAACCTGTGGCTTGACCCCGACCCTTGGAGCAGGGCTGAAAATTTTTCTTTACCATTCACCTCGGTAAAAATAACCCAGCTCCGGTGCTATAAAAAGGCCACCGCGTGACCTTGCCAAGCATCTCTCACCTTGTGCACCACCCTCACAACCATTTCCTAGCCATGCCGAGCCCTAGCATTTATCTGAGAACCCCAGATGCAACCCCGGGTAGTTTTGTCAAGATATTGCGGGATTTTACCTGCAGTACCATGGGCGCTACCCAGCCACCCCAGTACGAGCTGTTCAAATCAAGAATTACCCCTTCCACCTCAAGATATTGGGCAGCAGTACACATCCCTCCCGTAAACTCAAACCAAGATCCAACGGAAGTCTCCTTCGTGGGGAAATCTATGCCAACCCCACATATGGCCATAGAAGCTGTTGCATACGAAGCGCTTGCTCGCCTTCGATTCGCGGTACCTTATGCCAGCGAACGAGGGTATTATTACTTCCCGAGCCGTGCAGCACCCGGAGGGGTGACATCTTTTCCTGGTGGACGCATTGAGAGAGACCCAGTCCTGGCCAACCTTGTCCAGTACGTCATCGCTCAAGAGCATTTATCCCAACGTGTGATGGGTTATCTTCAGAGCCTCGCAGATTTAAATCCTCAGATCGCCATTGGCAGAGCACTAAGGCCCGACCAGGAGAGACACGTACATCGATTGGTCAATCCACTTCCCCCGATAGAAGAGGAGTGTATCCCAGTACCAGAGACGTTTTCTAGGGACCCCGTCCAGTTACCGTTTCCATTTTAGAACATCGCTGCGGTGTTCATTATTACAACATTTATTTATGTGTGTGACTTATGCGTGATACCCTGAGTTTGTACGACGAGTCAATTATTTGGTTTCTACTAATGTGTGTAGTTTTTGTTGTGGTTTATACTCCTTTAGATTAACTGTTTTCCCTCGCAAAATCCTGGAGTAAGATTTCTATTCCCTGAGTTACTACATCTACACTTTCTCACAGCGTGGATTTATTAATTTCACACAGCACCACGGCAGCAGACTCACAACCATAATCATTCGGACACATACACTATTTGCAAAACTTTGCAACAGTGTTGCATCCAGCTAATCACCCCCTAACAACGGTTAGCAACCGGCACACCCCATCTACTCCTCGTGATCACCACCACCACGGAGAGCCAACACCCGAGCAGCAGCGTCGCGACGATCGTCGAGGATCATCGCGCACAGGAGCACGGAGAGCCCCAGCAGTGTCGCCAGCCCTCCGCATATCAGGATCGCAAACCAGTCCGGCATCGCCTCCGCCATTAGAGCCTAACCCGAGCTTTTGTAAGCAGTAATGGAGGGAGAAGGAGGAGGAGAAGTGAGGCCAGGTGTGAGGAAGAAGAGAGAGGCACCCCGGCCGTTTTATAGCTCGAGCTCGGTGTACGGTGGGCGAAGTCCACCAACGCCGCTCGTCGCCGATCGTCGGTGTTCGGAGTCGAATCCGCGAGCAGTGCCGACAGCCCGCTGGCCCGCGAGGTGAGTACACGCTGCACCGGCAGCTAGCACGCCGCGCACTACCGCGGTACGACCTAGATGCCCTACGCGTTAGGCGTCGCCGGTGGAGAAAGCGCGCGGGAGAGAGGAAGAAGAGAGAGCCAGAGGGAGAAGAAGAGGCTGACAGTGGGCCCCGGGTCCACCTGTCGGCCAGAGAGAGCACTGTGCTCTCGGGTACGACCAGCGTATTTTTTTTTAATTTAGAAGTTATTCTAAATTTATATCCAGCGTAGAAATCTCACATTTTTGTCCCGAACCGTAGATTTTTCCACGCAGCACCAGTGTTCACACTGTGGTTTTTCACCACTTATTGCCCTCTCACTGTAGCCACATTTTTATTGCGTATAGTTTTTCTTAAAACAACTTTTAACAAATCTCGAGGACGAGATTTTTCTTAAGGGGGGTAGTGTTGTGACACCCCAAAATTTTGGCCTTGTTTTATTAAATTAAATTTTTTGCCAGGAATTAAAACTTTGATTTTTTTGGACTCCCTTTTGATTTTTTTAAAACATTTCCTTTCTTATTATCATGGAGTTGTTCCCTAAAGTGAAAACCTTTCAAATATGTTATTGGACTTGTTTAACCTCTCAAGAAAAACTTTTCTTTTACCAGTATGACTAATTACATAATTAATTTGCTTGATCTTTATTTTCTTGAAAAATGGTTTTTCAAGGTTATATGGCCATAATTGAACTACAACCATTTGATAAATTCACCTAAAATTCCAACCAAAATTTGGAGATGTTATGTGATGTTTTTAAATCACTTTTGTGCAAAAATATCTTTTATTCATGAAATATTTTGAGCTCTACACAAAATTTTTCTTCTCTGGTCCATAGTGCAATTTGCACTATAACCCATTTAAATATTTCTTTCTGGCCTCCACCAAAATTATGGGATGTTGGTAGTAGCATATGATTCAACTTTATGCAAAAACCTAGTGCTGTTCTTTGAAATTTTTGAGTGAATCAACCTCTTTTCCATTCTGGTCCAGCCTTGTGATTTCTACTGCAACCCTATTTATTTTTGCTCCAATGACCTTGTGCTTTCTCCTGCTTATAGTACTCCCTACCAAACCCCTAAGTCCAGGAGCATGCACCCATTGGCATATTTTTGGTTCATGAAATAATGTCATTTATTTCCTGTCCAGAATTGAAGTTTTGCAAAACTTGCACTAACAAGTTTGTGCTTTTCACAAACTAACCTCACCACTCTCTCTTGCATCTAAGGAGACCCTGATCTGGAGAATTTGGCCACCCCAAGAAAAGCCTAGGTGCCTGTGGCATTTTGTCAAACACCTGGAGAGCATGGCCAGATTTGACATGATCTTGAATTTGCTTTGTGAACTTGGTCTCCTGACCTAACCACCATGCCCATTCACCCTCTATCTAACCCTAACCTAGCCCTGTTTCTTCCCAGCCTCAACCGCGACCTCTAGCGTGCTCTGGCATTGTGTCGAGCACATCCCGTGCGTGCCCAGAGCGTGAGCAGAGCGTGCGTTTGGCACGCGTTTTGCACGTGCCGCACCCGAGCCGACGCGTCGCGCCCCTGGCCTTGCCACCACCGCAGAGCCACGCCACTCGCTCCCTTCTCACCGCTACGCGCCAAGCCGCCCCTCGCCACGCCCGGCAGGCCAAGAGCTAGCCGCCACGGCCGCCGACAGCCCCTGCTCCGTTCAGCGCCGCCCAAGCCTCTCCCGCTCGCCACCTGGCCCCTGGAACAGCGCGAGCTCATCCATGAGTGTGTCCACTAGCGCTCGTCGCCGCCACGACGCCCTAGCTACAGAATGGCGGTCGCCGGCGACCTTATCCGCGGCCGCCGCGGAACCGACCTCGTCGCGCTATAAATGGAGGTCCCCGAACTCCCCTGAGCACGCAGGCAACCTCAGGCCACCCCAATGGCACTCCCCTAGCTCGCATTCGACCCGGGGAGGCCTCCTTCCTCATCTCCGGCAACTCCTGCCGCCACCACCGCCCCGGCCAATCCGGCACCTCTAGTACCTCCCCCTCTCCGTTCTCTCCACCAAGAGCTTCCTCATCCTCCCGTGAACCATTCCCACTACTCAATTTTGATCGGGACACACCGCGGGAGAAAAATCACCTTGCCCGACGGTCTCCATCCGCCGCGAAGCTTGCCGCCGGCAGCTCCGTCCATCCCCGAGACCATATCGACCACCGGAGTGACCGTCTTGATCCCCTGAGCACGCCGATGGCCTCCGTTCCCCGAACGGTGCTGTCATTCGCCGGTGAGCCTCGCCGGAGCCCCACCCCGCTCGGGCAGAGGAGGGAGAAGACGCGGGCGACTGGCCAAACCTGACCAGTGGGCCAGGCGGGCCCACTGTCAGTGACCCAGCGCCGGTCCACGTGGGTTAAGTGGAAGCGCATTTCCAAAATACGCTTTCGACGTGTACGTGTCTATTCGAAACGTTTTCTTTTCTGTTTTATTTTAAATAACAGATTTTGACCACAACTTTGACTGCCTATAACTTTTTAAATATAACTCCAAATGAATTAATTCTTTTTCCTGCATCTCTCAAATATTGTCTAGTTTATTTTAAGATTTATTTGAAAATTTTCCAAACAACTTTTTTGTACTGTTTTTGAAATATGTGTTATTTGCATATTTTTGGAAATAGGATTTTTGGGAGAGAAGGAAGCTTTCAAAAATTTTGGAGAGCACCCCCACCTCTCCACACCATTAAAGGCAAGCATTCTGAACCCCAGAATAATATTTTTGGTGTACTAGTTGACACGTTTATAACACCACCTTATATCGGAGAACTTGTTATTTCATGTGATATGATCATTTGCATGAAGGCATATTAGTGATTTTCCTTGCTGTTGGAATGAATATACTTGTGATGGTAATCACCCTCATGTGCCTTGCATGCATGCCGGAAAGGAATCCAGGAAAGCCTCTGCCTTGGGTAGGAGTGAGCTTGTCGCCGGTCCCCGTCGGGACGGTTATGTCCGGTATGGCATGGTAAGGTATATTGAGTGGTGATTTTGTTGATTGAAATATATTTGTTTACATGTCATGCAGGGAACTTATAAACCTCCTGAGTCGACCGTAGACCGAGTCTTGTTTCCAGTAACCCCCATACTTGCTATGTACTACCACTTGTCCCTGCCGCAGGTAGGGTATGGTTCAGTAAGTCGTCAACCCCTTTCAAGCACACACCGTACAGAGAGGCCATGGTGGGAGATATCGGTTGTAGCCGGTAGGCATGCCACCTGGTTCGGGGGCATGGGTGTTTCCGGTTGAGACCGAGAGGGGAGGCCTCCCCTTAGAGCGCGCGATATAAATTTGATCCCATGCCACGCGAGGTTGTAGCCTCCCCACTTAGAGTTTTGCTTAACAAGTGTCGTGGGTGATTCCAGACACCGATGAGTTAAGCTGGTGTGTGCAAGTTAGGCGTGTTTTCAACTAAAAGACCGTAAACGGAACTAGTCCCGATGGACTAAAGGAATCCGTTACTCGTGGGTAAAGAGTACACCCTCTGCAGAGATTAAACCTATTCGAATAGCCGTGTCCATGGTTAAGGATTACAGTCTGGGATGGGTCAAGTGTTGGTCTTAGTGTCGGTCTTCGGAGGAGATATTGTTAAACCAGAACTTGGACCGCGACTTGTGACTTGTGAAGATTATGATTATTATCTTGTGATGGACTAACCCGTTGCATTATTTATATTATCGAGTATCCCTGGACGGTTCTACCTCCTGGATATTCATTGTGATTATTTAGCTTGTAAGCCCTTTATGTGGTGTCGCTCAGACGCCCGACTGTGGCATTTCTTTTAAAGCCCTTTATGTGGTGTCGCTCAGACGCCCGACTGTGGCATTTCTTTTAAAGCCCTTTATGTGGTGTCGCTCAGACGCCCGACTGTGGCATTTCTTTTAAAGCCCTTTATGTGGTGTCGCTCAGACACCCGACTGTGGCATTTCTTTTAAAGCCCTTTATGTGGTGTCGCTCAGACGCCCGACTGTGGCATTTCTTTTAAAGCCCTTTATGTGGTGTCGCTCAGAAGCCCGACTGTGGCATTCCTTTTAAAAGCCCTTTATGTGGTGTCGCTCAGACGCCCGACTGCGGCATTTTATTCCCACTCTATTACTGCTTATTCATGTTGCATGATAATAACCTGCTTGCATGCATAAAAGATGTTTTATTTATGACTGGCGATATGATCATAGAATTTTTTTTGTGCATGATTATCAATTATATTATACCTGTGTTCTTAATGTTTGTGAGTACATTCAAAGTACTCACTGGCTTGTCCCTGGCTATTGTCTTGGCTAGATTTCTGCTTGGAGAGGAGCGTGACGATGACAGCCTTGAGACCTAAGCAACGGTGATAGCAGCCTCGCGAAGATAGGAGTTAACCTGGTCAGCTGTTCCTGTGGGAAATGGAGTCCCATAGACACTGATGTCTCACAAACCGCTTCCGCCATCGACCACTAGAAACCCAATTGTTGTACTCATAGGCCAGAATGGTCTTGTACTACATATGTTGTATTTTGCTTGGAATTTCTGTATCAAGTTGGAGCCTCATCAACTAACAGTAATCCTGGGGCTGATGAGCACGACGGTCTTTTTCTGGAATTTAAAACCCGGAAAATCCAGTCGTGACATCGCCGCCCGCAAGCGTGGGCGAGAGGACGAGCACGGCATCGTGGTCCTCGACAACGACGACGACGACGCCCCCGGACCATCCAACCCGCCGCGCTAACCAGGGGAGGGATGCAGCAGGGACGGCGGCGACGGAGACGACGACGATGACGACGACGACAGCGGCGACTACACGCGGTTCTACCGCCTCCTCGGCATGTAGAACTGTAAAGGCGGGCGGCGGGCGGCGAGCGGCGAGGTAGACGGCGAGGAGCGGAGATGGAGACGGTGGGGGCAGCCCGTGCTAGTTTTTTTTTCTTTTTTTGTAAAATTTGTTTAAATTTGAACGAACTTGCCGATGTTTGCGTTAAATTTGAGCCGTGTTTGCGTCGTGTTTGACTTTTTTAAAAAAACGTGGGCACCGCGACTGGGGGGCATCACGCCCCTAGTGCGCGGTTTAGCGCCGGTGTGCCCCCAGGGGGCGATTTTTAGCCCCTCCCGGGGGGCCAACGGCTAGAGATGCTCTAAGGTTGATGGTAACAGGTGACAGAGGACACGAAGTTTTACCCAGGTTTGGGCCCTCTTGATGGAGGTAATACCCTACGTCCTGCTTGATTGATATTGATGAGTATGGGGGTTAAAAGAGTTGATCTACCACGAGATCATAATAGCTAAACCCTAGAAGTCTAGCCTGTCAGATTATGATCTCCTCTACGGACTAAACCTTCCGGTTTATATAGACACCGGAGGGGCCTAGGGTGGTACAAAGTCGGTTACATAGAAAGGAAATAGTACATCCGGCCGCCTAGCTTGCGTTCCACGCAAAGGAGAGTCCTATCCGGTCACGGGAGGAGGTCTTCTATCTTGTATCTTCATGGCCAAATAGTCCGGCCCATGTCACACATGCCAGACGCCCGAGATCCCCTTAATCCAGGACTCCCTCAGTAGCCCCTGAACTAGGCTTCAATGATGAGGTGTCCGACGTGCAGATTGTCTTCGGCATTGCAAGGTGGGTTCCTCCTTCGAATACTCCAAAACAGCTCTCGAACACAGAGAACGTGTCCGGCTCTGTAAAACAAACACCACATATATCCGCAGGGAGTATAATATTTTATGAGTCCGATCCACTGACAATTTTTTGTAGCGTGACATCATGTCATAGCCCGGTCATTATTTCGAGCCGTTTTAGCCTCTCGCTCCATGTTTCAAGATGCGGTTTTATTGGCACGTCTTGTCAAGGCAAAGATCGTGTCCTCCCCTTATTGTGGGATTCTCATCAATACGGGCGTGGGTAATCCAACTGCGCCATTTGCACGACCCTTGGGGAATAAGCAAGTTTTAAGGTGAGTGGGGAGGTGCTTGATATTCACTTCCTTTATAAAGCGATAAGGATTCACCTCTTTCACCCACGCCCTCTTCCTCTCTGCCCATCCATTATCGAGCTCCAGCTCCCAAACTTCCATCCTTTCTGCCTCCAAGAAACACTCCAGCCATGTCCGTATCTGGAGCACAAGGCAAGTGGATGGTGTCCTCCGTCAAGGAGAAGGACATCACCAGGCTCCGGAAGGCTGGGTACCTAGCCAAGGAAATCGCCCACCAGCTTCCGGCCAAGGGACAGATCCTCCCCACCCCAAAGCCCCATGCGAGGGTCGTATTCATCCCCTACTTCATCCGTGGGTTGGGATTTCCTCTCCACCCCTTCGTCCGGGGGCTCATGTTCTACTACAGGTTGGATTTCCACGATCTAGCCCCCAACTCCTTCCTCAATATCTTGGCATTTATTGTCGTGTGCGAGGCCTTCCTCTGTATCCCTCCCCACTTCATGCTGTGGCTGAAGGTCTTCAATGTGAAGCCGAAGGTGGTGAATGGCCAACATGCAGAGTGTGGAGGCGCCATGGTGAGCAAGCTGCCAAATGTCACATGGCCCAAAGGTACCTTCGTGGAGACCGTCAAGGGGTGGCAGCAGCAGTGGTTCTACATCACAGAGCCTCACGACGCCACCTGGGTCGCGGCTCCCGAATTCCAGTCTGGCGCCCCGATGCGGCTCACCTCCTGGCTAGAGAAGGGCCTGGGTTGGTCTTCGTCGGATGAGCTGACAACACTCAAGACGCGCATCAAGCGCATGGTGGACAAGGACGTCAAGCTTGTCAATGTGATTCAGGTGATGCTCGCTCGCCGGATCGTGCCGTGCCAAAGCCGGACTTGCCACTTGTGGGAGTTCGATCCGGCCAAGCACTGAACCTTGCAACAGTTCTTCGGCACTACGCATGAAGACATCTGGAAGGTGCTCTTCAAGGCCAATGAGACGTGGCCGGCGACGACCGAGGACCGCAGGCACGACCTGTCCCATCCCGCTAGTGTGGTAAGTTTTCCGTATTTCAAGGTGTACCCTTTACTTGCATACTCAAGGAAGATGTCTAAACTTCCCTATTTGTTTTTTCTGGGCTGGACAAAGAAGGTGGAGCGGATTCAGTGTCCGGCTCTGCTGCCCGAAGAACCAGCTATCCCGCTTCTGACAAAGATGCTGGTCCCGGTGAGGGAGTCCTGGACTAAGGGGTCCTCGGGCGTCCGGTCTGTTATCCATTGGGCCGGACTGATGGGCTGTGAAGACATGAAGGCCGAAGACTGTACCCGTGTCCGGATTGGACTCTACTTGGCGTGGAGGGCAAGCTTGGCGACCGACTATGAAGATTCCTTCTTATGTAACCGACTCTATGTAACCCTAGATCCCCCCGGTGTCTATATAAACCGGAGGGGTTAGTCCGGAAAGGATATATTCATTACCATAGTCATACAGGCTAGGCTTCTAGGGTTTAGCCATTACGATCTCGTGGTAGATCAACTCTTGTAACACTCATATTCATCAAGATCAATCAAGCAGGAAGTAGGGTATTACCTCCATAGAGAGGGCCTGAACCTGGGTAAAACATCATGTCCCCCGTCTCCTGTTACCATCGATCCTAGACGCACAGTTCGGGACCCCCTACTCGAGATATGCCGGTTTTGACACCGACATTGGTGCTTTCATTGAGAGTTCCACTGTGCCGTCGACGAAAGGCTCGATGGCTCGTATTGTCCTTAAAGACAACATCACCTCCAGGGGAGCTCTGGCCGCAGGCCAAACCCTCTGGCTGGGCGGCTTTACTATGATCGCCCGTTCGGCCGTTGAGCTGACGATGACCTCTCGAGCCATCAAAAACCCCCTTCGCATCAACTCCAAGCACTCCAAGCAGATGGATCCGACAGAGTTTCCGCCTTTGAACAAACTCCTAGATCGCACCGCCGCTTTGGGAATAGCCACAGACTACGATCGGATCGGGCCTAAAACCGATTAAGGAGAAATCAAGACCCTACCGGTCACCCACCATATTGCGGTAGTCGTGGAGCAGGACGGCGAGTCTTCTTCTCTACCGAAGACAGACTATGTTCGGATCGCTGATCAGGAAGAGCCGGATACTCACCCGCGAAAGGATGCGACCAGCCCTCCGAACATAGCATCATACGGTGGTCCTAAACAATCAGAAGATATTTTGAAACCCGGACTGTTAAGCCCGGAAGGTCGTCAGACTCCGGATAATCGGTCAGGTCAGGGTTTGGATTTAATTCCACCCACCCGCCCACCCAGACATAGACGCTCTCATGAGCATAAAGCAGCAGTCTCAGGAAACGGTCCACCACTTCTGGGCTAGATTCCTCCTTGTCAAGGACAAGGTAAAAGATTGCCGTGACGAGGACGCAATATCAACGTTCTGCAACAATTGCGCGGATGAAGGAATCCTCAACGCCATCAATCGCCGCTGCATACTGAAATTCGCCGACTTAGCAGCCATTGTACAAAAGTACAATGCGATGGAGAGCACCTGGAAAACTTAGGCAGCTCGCTGGGAACCATTAGTCCCAACTCAACTCCCCCTACAGGTGAAAAGGGCGCACCCTCATGGCACGCCCAGTCCAACAGCCAAGAAACACAAAACCGCTATGCGACACGGCACCATTCTGGTCGGGTGGCTCGATGGCCCATGCAAAATACATACAACACCAGATACCTTGGCAACCCGCAGCCTTAGAGCATGCTGGATATTACGACAAGTAGCCAAGAGCGGCGAGGACGTCCTTATCAAGGACGACCAAGAACGGCATGCCCCAGAGGACGATAACTCAAGAGTATCAGCGGTCTTTGAGACATTCGCTTCAAACAACAAGCGCAAAAGGGCGCTTCGCGAGCTCGCCGAAGTCTACCAAATCGCTGCAATAAACCCCTGGAACAACACGGCTATAACATTCAACGCCAGTGACGAACCAAAGTATAGAACAGTACGAGCTCCAGCTGCGTTAGTCCTTAGTCCCATCATGGACGGGTTTCGACTTACCAAGGTCCTCATGGACGGCGGCAGCGGACTAAACCACATTTATGAGGACACACTCCATAAAATGGAAATAGACAGGAGCCGCATCAAGCAAAGTAACACAACCTTCCGAGGAATTATTCCCAGTCGGGAGGCGCGGTGCGCGGGCAAATCACACTCGACGTAGTATTCGGCACGCAGGAGAACTATCGGTCCAAAGAAATAACTTTCCAAGTGGCCCCTTTCAGCTGCGGATATCACGCCCTGTTGGGGCGGGATGCTTTTACATGCTTTCAGGCCATACCCCATCACGGGTATATGAAGCTCAAAATGCCCGGACCAAACAGTATAATCACTCTTGTCAGTGATCCAGACATAGCACTCTGCACTGAAAACAAAACTGCGTCCCTGGCCCTAGAGGCGCTATCCGAAGCCCCCGCAGCCGAAGAATTAACTGCACTATGCTCCACGGTGGACAGGGACGACGTGATCCTCGACAAACGCCCTAATTCCACATCCTTCAAACCAGCAGAAGAAATAGTCAAATTCCAGGTCCACCCAACGGACCCCAAGAAGACAGCATCCATCGGAGCTCAACTAAACCCAACAGTTGACACCACACTACGAGAATTCCTGCGCGAAAACTGGGACATATTCGCCTGGCACCCTTCAGATATGCCAGGGATCCCACACGAGCTGGCCGAACATAGCCTCAATATATTAAAGGGATTTAAAATGGTCAAGCAAACACTGCGGCGCTTTTCCGAACCCAACCGATAGGCCATGGGGGAGGAGCTGCCCAAACTCATCAAGGCCGGATTCATTAGAGAAATCAAACATCCGGACTAGCTGGCAAACCTGGTGATGGTACCAAAGAAGGACAAATCCTGGCGCCTGTGTGTCGATTTCAAAGACCTCAACAAGGCTTGCCCTAAGGATCCCTTCCCCCTCCCCCGCATTGATCAAATCATTGACGCCACCGCAGGACACGACTCACTGTGTTTCCTCGATGCATATTCCAGATACCACCAAATCAAAATGAAGGAGTCCGATCAAGCCGCATGATGTCTACTACACAACCTTCTTCTTGTAGACGTTGTTGGGCCTCCAAGTGCAGAGGTTTGTAGGACAGTAGCAAATTTCCCTCAAGTGGATGACCTAAGGTTTATCAATCTGTGGGAGGCGTAGGATGAAGATGGTCTCTCTCAAGCAACCCTGCAACCAAATAACAAAGAGTCTCTTGTGTCCCCAACACACCCAATACAATGGTAAATTGTATAGGTGCACTAGTTCGGCGAAGAGATGGTGATAAAAGTGCAATATGGATGGTAGATATAGGTTTTTGTAATCTGAAAATATAAAAACAGCAAGGTAACTAATGATAAAAGTGAGCACAAAGGATATTGCAATGCGCTGAAACAAGGCCTATGGTTCATACTTTCACTAGTGCAAGTTCTCTCAACAATAATAACATAATTGGATCATATAACTATCCCTCAACATGCAACAAAGAGTCACTCCAAAGTCACTAATAGCAGAGAATAAACGAAGAGATTATGGTAGGGTACGAAACCACCTCAAAGTTATCCTTTCTGATCGATCTATTCAAGAGTCCATAGTAAAATAACATGAAGCTATTCTTTCCGTTCAATCTATCATAGAGTTCGTACTAGAATAACACCTTAAGATACAAATCAACCAAAACCCTAATGTCACCTAGATACTCCAATGTCACCTAGATACTCCAATGTCACCTCAAGTATCCGTGGGTATGATTATACGATATGCATCACACAATCTCAGATTCATCTGTTCAACCAACACAAAGAACTTCAAAGAGTGCCCCAAAGTTTCTACCGGAGAGTCAAGACGAAAACGTGTGCCAACCCCTATGCATAAGTTCACGAGGTCACGGAACTCACAAGTTGATCACCAAAACATACATCAAGTGGATCACATGATATCCCATTGTCTCCACAGATAAGCACGTGCAGGACATACATCATGTGTTCTCAAATCCTTAAAGACTCAATCCGATAAGATAACTTCAAAGGGAAAACTCAATTCATCACAAGAGAGTAGAGGGGGAGAAACATCATAAGATCCAACTATAATAGCAAAGCTCGCGATACATCAAGATCGTACCACCTCAAGAACACGAGGGAGAGAGAGAGAGATCAAACACATAGCTACTGGTACATACCCTCAACCCTGAGTGAGAACTACTCCCTCCTCGTCATGGAGAGCGTCGGGATGATGAAGATGGCCACCGGAGAGGGATTCCCCCCTCCGGCAGGGTGCCAGAATAGGTCTAGATTGGTTTTCGGTGGCTACGGAGGCTTCTGGCAGTGGAACTCCCGATCTATTGTGCTCCTCGAAGTTTTTAGGGTATATGGGTATATATAGGAGGAAGAAGTACGTCGGTTGATCTCCGGGTTGTCCACGAGGCAGGGGGGCGCGCCCCCACCCTCGTGGGCAGCCCGAGACTCTTCTGGTCCATCTCCAATACTCCGTGGGCTTCTTCTGGTCTAAAAATAAGTTCCGTGAAGTTTCAGGTCAATTGGACTCCGTTTGATTTTCCTTTTCTGCGATACTCTAAAACAAGGAAAAAACAGAAACTGGCACTTGGCTCTGGGTTAATAGGTTAGTCCCAAAAATAATATAGAAGTGCACAATAAAGCCCATAAACATCCAAAACAGGTAATATAATAGCATGGAACAATCAAAAATTATAGATACGTTGGAGACGTATCAGCATCCCCAAGCTTAATTCCTACTCGTCCTCGAGTAGGTAAATGATAATAACAGAATTTTTGATACGGAATGCTACCTAACATATTTCTTTAAGTAATTCTCTTTATTGTGGCATGAATGTTCAGATTCATAAGATTCAAGACAAAAGTTTAATATTGACATAAAAATAATAATACTTCAAGCATACTAACAAAGCAATCATGTCTTCTCAAAATAACATGGCCAAAGAAAGTTATCCCTACAAAATCATATAGTCTGGCTAAGCTCCATCTTCACCACACAATATATTTAAATCATGCACAACCCCGATGCCAAGCCAAGCAATTGTTTCATACTTTTGATGTTCTCAAACTTTTTCAATCTTCACGCAATACATGAGCGTGAGCCATGGATATAGCACTATATGTGGAATAGAAGGGTGGTTGTGGAGAAGACAAAAAGGGAGAAGATAGTCTCACATCAACTAGGCGTATCAACGGGCTATGGAGATGCCCATCAATAGATATCAATGTGAGTGAGTAGGGATTGCCATGCAACGGATGCACTAGAGCTATAAGTGTATGAAAGCTCAACAAAAGAAACTAAGTGGGTGTGCATACAACTCGCTTGCTTGCGAAGACCTAGGGCATTTTGAGGAAGCCCATCATTGGAATATACAAGCCAAGTTCTATAATGAAAAATTCCCACTAGTATATGAAAGTGATAATATAGGAGACTCTCTATCATGAAGATCATGGTGCTACTTTGAAGCACAAGTGTGGTAAAAGGATAGTAGCATTGTCCCTTCTCTCTTTTTCTCTTTTTTATTTATTTGGGACTTTTTGGCCTCTTTTTTTAGTCTGGAGTCTCATCCCGACTTGTGGGGGAATCATAGTCTCCATCATCCTTTCCTCACTTGGGACAATGCTCTAAAAATGATGATCATCACACTTTTTTATTTACTTACAACTCAACAATTACCACTCAATACTTAGAACAAAATATGACTCTATGTGAATGCCTCTGGCAGTGTACCGGGATATGCAATGAATCAAGAGTGACATGTATGAAAGAATTATGAAAGCTGGCTTTGCCACAAATACAATGTCAACTACATGATCATGCAAAGCAATATGACAATGATGGAGCGTGTCATAATAAACGGAACGGTGGTAAGTTGCATGGCAATATATCTCGGAATGACTATGGAAATGCCATGATAGGTAGGTATGGTGGCTGTTTTGAGGAAGGTATATGGTGGATGTATGATACCGGTGAAAAGTGCGCGGTATTAGAGAAGCTAGCAATGGTGGAAGGAAGAAAGTGTGTATGATCCATGGACTCAACATTAGTTATAAAGAACTCGTATACTTATTGCAAAAATCTATTAGTTATTGAAGAAAAGTATTACGTGCATGCTCCTAGGGGGATAGATTGGTAGAAAAAGACCATCGCTCGTCCCCGACCGCCACTCATAAGGAAGACAGTCAATAAATAAATCTTGCTCCGACTTCATCACATAACGGTTCACCATACGTTCATGCTACGGGAATCACAAACTTCAACACAAGTATTTCTCAAATTCACAACTACTCAACTAGCCTGACTCTAATATCACCATCTCCATATCTCAAAACAATTATCAAGTATCAAACTTCTCATAGTATGCAACACACTCATAAGAATTTTTTTTAATCTTGAATGCCTAACATAATTAAAGCAAATTGACATGCTGTTTTGTAGGACTCTCAAAATAATCTAAGTGAAGCATGAGAGAACAATAGTTTCTGTAAAACAAATCCACCACCATGCTCTAAAAGATATAAGTGAAGCACTAGAGCAAAAACTATATAACTCATAAGATATAAGTGAAGCACATAGAGTATTCTATCAATTTCCGAATCATGTGTGTCTCTCTCAAAAGGTGTGTACAGCAAGGATGATCGTGGAAAACTAACAAATAAAGACTCAAATAATACAAGACGCTCCAAGCAAAACACATATCATGTGGTAAATAAAAATATAGCTTCAAGTAAAGTTACCGATGAACGAAGACGAAAGAGGGGATGCCTTCCGGGGCATCCCCAAGCTTAGGCTCTTGGTTATCCTTGAATATTAACTTGGGGTGCCTTGGGAATCCCCAAGCTTAGGCTCTTGCCACTCCTTATTCCATAGTCCATCGAATCTTCACCCAAAACTTGGAAACTTCACAACACAAAACTTAACAGAAAACTCGTAAGCTCCGTTAGTATAAGAAAATAAATCACCACTTAGGTACTGTTGTGAATTCATTTTAAATTCATATTGGTGTAATATCTACTGTATTCCAACTCATATATGGTTCATACCCTCCGATACTACTCATAGATTCATCAAAATAAGCAAACAACACATAGAAAACAGAATCTGTCAAAAACAGAACAGTCTGTAGTAATCTAGATCAAACGTATACTTCTAGAACCCCGAAAATTCTAAAATAAATTGCTGGACGTGAGGAATTTATCTATTAATCATCTGCAAAAGAATTAACTAAATATCACTCTCCAATAAAAAATGGCAGCAATTCTCGTGAGCGCTAAAGTTTCTGTTTTTTACAGCAAGATCAACAAGACTTTCCCCAAGTCTTCCCAACGGTTCTACTTGGCACAAACACTAATTAAACACAAAAAACACAACCAAAACAGAGGCTAGATAAATTATTTATTATTAAACATTAGCAAAAAGCAAGGAATAAAAATAAAATTGGGTTGCCTCCCAACAAGCGCTATCATTTAACGCCCCTAGCTAGGCATGATGATTTCAATGATGCTCACATAAAGGATAAGAATTGAAACATAAAGAGGGCATCATGAAGAATATTACTAGCACATTTAAGTCTAACCCTATTCCTATGCATAGGGATTTTGTGAGCAAACGACTTATGGGAACAACAATCAACTAGCATAGGAAAGTAAAACAAGCATAACTTTAAAACTTTAAGCACATAGAGAGGGAACTTGATACTATTGCAATTCCTACAAGCATATATTCCTCCCTCATAATAATTTTCAGTAGCATCATGAATGAATTCAACAATATAACCAGCAACTAAAGCATTCTTTTCATGATCTACAAGCATAGAAAAATTACTACTCTCCACATAAGCAAAATTCTTCTCATTCGGAATAGTGGGAGTATCATAAGAGACTCGAATACTATAAATTGTTTCCACATTAAAAGAGTAATGTTCAGAAAAAGGGTATTGATAATCATGACAAGTTTTATAAATATAATCTCTACTTTTTATAGCATATGTATCATCACAATAATCATCATAAGTAGCAACTTTGTTCTCATCATAATCGATTGAAACCTCTTCCAAGATAGTGGAATCTTTTCTAAATAAAGTCATGACCTCTCCAAATCCACTTTCATAATTATCACAATAATATTCAACATCCTCCAAAATAGTGGGATCATTACTTCCTAAAGTTGACACTCTTCCAAACCCACTTTCATCAATATAATCATCATAAGTAGGAGGCATGCTATCAGCACAATAAGTTTGCATATCAAAACTTGGGAGACTACAAATATCATCTTAATTAAACATAGCTTACCCAAGCTTTGGACTAACATTAATTGCAACAAATAGATTCTCAAAAACATCATCTTCTTCAAACGTAGCATCCCCAAGCTTGGGCCTTTTCATATCATAAGCATAATCACTCTCATTATCAATAGTATGGATAGCACCAATAGTATAGCAATTATCATATTCTTCCAAGCAAGTGCCAAAAAGATTTTCAAGATCATAAGAAGTATCATTATCTTCCCAATCATAATCATCACAACAAGCAATAGGCATAACGAGATCATCATCAAGTGCATCATCTTCCACAATTATATTTTCATGAGGCACAACAGTAATAGGAGCAGCATTATTAGGGAGAGATATATTTTTACCTCTCTTCCCTTTTCTTTTCTTCTTCTTCACCACATCATGTGTGGGTTCAATCCTCTTTTTGGAGCTCCTTATTAATGAGATTGGTTGAATAGAAGGCTCCTCCTCGTTACCTGATTCATCATAAGAAATAATAGGAGGATATTGGGAGGTCTCTTCCCTTTCATTAGTATTCTCTTCATCTTCTATTTTTTTCTTTTCTTTATGTAATTGGCAATATAAGGATTTTCAATACAATTCACCGCACAATACATATAAATTTCATCTAGATCAAAACCAAGAAGTTTATCACGGGCAAATACTGGAAGATAGTTAGTTATACGTTTCATTTCTTCATAACCCATAAGCAAACTAAGTTCATTATGAAGTGCAAGGGAAATCAAGTCATCACAATTTTTGGAAATGATTAGATCATGAAACAATTTGCATCGGATGGTTAAATGGCCACGTTCATTACAAAGTTCACAAGTATGGGTAAGAAAATTTAAATTTTCAGCACAAACATCTAGCCTTTCTTGCAACCATTTAGTTTCTAAGTACTTATGCCTCTTGCAAAATATATCTTCCCTAATTGGTGTGTACTTGCAAACCCAATGCACTCCACAAAAATTGACATGTTTATAGGAGACATTTTCATCATAACTAGTGCAATCATCATTAGTACTATGGATATTCAAGGAGTTCATACTAACAACATTGCAATCATGCTCATCATTCAAAGATTTAGTGCCAAACATTCTATAGACTTCTTGTTCTAGCACTTGAACACAATTTTCCTTTCCATCATTCTCACGAAAGATATTAAAAAGATGAAGCGTGTGAGGCAAACTAAATTCCATTTTTAGTTTTCTTTTATAAAATAAACTAGTGCTAAAACAAGAAACAAAAAGGTTCGATTGCAAGATCTAAAGATATACCTTCAAGCGCTAACCTCCCCGGCAACGGCGCCAGAAAAGAGTTTGATGTCTACTACACAACCTTCTTCTTGTAGACGTTGTTGGGCCTCCAAGTGCAGAGGTTTGTAGGACAGTAGCAAATTTCCCTCAAGTGGATGACCTAAGGTTTATCAATCTGTGGGAGGCGTAGGATGAAGATGGTCTCTCTCAAGCAACCCTGCAACCAAATAACAAAGAGTCTCTTGTGTCCCCAACACACCCAATACAATGGTAAATTGTATAGGTGCACTAGTTCGGCGAAGAGATGGTGATAAAAGTGCAATATGGATGGTAGATATAGGTTTTTGTAATCTGAAAATATAAAAACAGCAAGGTAACTAATGATAAAAGTGAGCACAAACGATATTGCAATGCGCTGAAACAAGGCCTATGGTTCATACTTTCACTAGTGCAAGTTCTCTCAACAATAATAACATAATTGGATCATATAACTATCCCTCAACATGCAACAAAGAGTCACTCCAAAGTCACTAATAACAGAGAATAAACGAAGAGATTATGGTAGGGTACGAAACCACCTCAAAGTTATCCTTTCTGATCGATCTATTCAAGAGTCCGTAGTAAAATAACATGAAGCTATTCTTTCCGTTCAATCTATCATAGAGTTCGTACTAGAATAACACCTTAAGATACAAATCAACCAAAACCCTAATGTCACCTAGATACTCCAATGTCACCTAGATACTCCAATGTCACCTCAAGTATCCGTGGGTATGATTATACGATATGCATCACACAATCTCAGATTCATCTGTTCAACCAACACAAAGAACTTCAAAGAGTGCCCCAAAGTTTCTACCGGAGAGTCAAGACGAAAACGTGTGCCAACCCCTATGCATAAGTTCACGAGGTCACGGAACTCGCAAGTTGATCACCAAAACATACATCAAGTGGATCACATGATATCCCATTGTCTCCACAGATAAGCACGTGCAGGACATACATCATGTGTTCTCAAATCCTTAAAGACTCAATCCGATAAGATAACTTCAAAGGGAAAACTCAATTCATCACAAGAGAGTAGAGGGGGAGAAACATCATAAGATCCAACTATAATAGCAAAGCTCGCGATACATCAAGATCGTACCACCTCAAGAACACGAGGGAGAGAGAGAGAGATCAAACACATAGCTACTGGTACATACCCTCAACCCTGAGTGAGAACTACTCCCTCCTCGTCATGGAGAGCGCCGGGATGATGAAGATGGCCACCGGAGAGGGATTCCCCCCTCCGGCAGGGTGCCAGAATAGGTCTAGATTGGTTTTCGGTGGCTACGGAGGCTTCTGGCAGTGGAACTCCCGATCTATTGTGCTCCTCGAAGTTTTTAGGGTATATGGGTATATATAGGAGGAAGAAGTACGTCGGTTGATCTCCGGGCTGTCCACGAGGCAGGGGGGCGCGCCCCCACCCTCGTGGGCAGCCCGAGACTCTTCTGGTCCATGTCCAATACTCCGCGGGCTTCTTCTGGTCCAAAAATAAGTTCCGTGAAGTTTCAGGTCAATTGGACTCTGTTTGATTTTCCTTTTCTGTGATACTCTAAAATAAGGAAAAAAGAGAAACTGGCACTGGGCTCTAGGTTAATAGGTTAGTCCCAAAAATAATATAAAAGTGCATAATAAAGCCCATAATCAAACATCCAAAACAGGTAATATAATAGCATGGAAAAATCAAAAATTATAGATACGTTGGATGCCTATCACCGCAACAACATTTATCACCCCATATGGGCCATTCTGCTTCAACACCATGCCCTTTGGGCTCAAGAACGCCGACGCCACATACCAACGCATGATTTAAACATGTGTGGAGAAACAAATCGGCAAAACGGTAGAAGCCTACGTCGATGACGTCGTCATCAAAACTAGGCACGTCGAAACACTAATAGACGAATTACGTCTTACATTCGACAACCTCCAGGCGTATGACATTAAGCTCAACCCGGAAAAATGTGTCTTCGGCGTCCCCTCTGGAAAACTACTGGGCTTCATCGGTTCCAATAGAGGAATCGAAGCAAATCCAGCTAAAATCCGAGCCCTGTCACAGTTGGATACACCAACAGACCTCAAATAGGTCCAAAAGCTAGCTGGATGCGTAGCAGCGCTAAGCCGCTTTATCTCCAAATTAGGAGAAAAGGCACTACCACTCTATCGCCTCTTACGGTGCACTGATAACTTCGAATGGACAGACGCGACGACTGCCGGACTGGAGGAAATAAAGGCCCTCCTAGCAAGCAATCCAATCCTGGCCGCACCAAACACTGGCGAGCCCATGTTGTTATACATATCGGCAACACATCAGGTGGTGAGCGCCGTGCTCGTCGTCGAACGAGAATAGGACGGACACAAATTTCCGCTCCAGAAACCAGTATACTACATATCACACCGTGCAAATCCCGGTACCCCCACTACCAAAAGATTGCATACACGGTCTTCATGGCATCTCGCAAGCTACGACACTACCTCCAGGAGTGTTCAATCACGGTGGCTTCTGAGGTCCCACTCAATGACATAATAAACAACCGCGATGCCACGGGACGGATCGCCAAATGGGCCATAGAGCTACTTCCATTCGACATAACATACAAGCCACGATGAGCCATCAAATCCCAAGTACTGGCCAACTTCATCACCGAATGGACAGAGGCCGAACTCCCTAAGGAGTACGACGCATATTCCAATTGGGTTATGTATTTTGATGGCTCCAAAATGTTGGCAGGGCTAGGAGCGGGAGTTGTGTTAACATCCCCCACTGGAGACGTCGTCCAGTATGTACTCCAGATATTATACGAAGACTAACAATGCAGCCGAATACGAGGCCCTACTGCATGGTCTTCGGATGGCCGTATCCATGGGCATACAACGCCTGGAGGTGCGCGGGGACTCGAACCTCGCCATATCTCAAATAAACGGCGACTTTGACACCAAAGATCCAAAGATGGCAGCTTATCGTAATGCCATATTAAAAATGCCGGCTCGGTTCGAAGGGCTTGAATTCCATCACATCGCCCGAGAGAGTAACCAAGCGGCGGACGTCCTTGCTCGCATCGGTGCTAAGCGTGACCCCGTCCCACCCAACATCTTCCTGGAAAGGCTTTTCAAGCCATCTGTGGTGTGGCAAGGGGAGGGCGGCAACAATAGTCCAGACCCAAATACAACTCCAAATCCCGAACACACCGATAGTATCGAGGGCTCAACCACTGAAGTAACACCGTCGACCCATCTCATTATGGCAGTAATTGCTCCATGGACCGAACCTTTCTTGCCTACATTAATAGGAAGGAGCTCCCCGAAGACCAGAATGAGGCTCGCCGCATTGTCCGGCGCTCGAAGGCCTACAAGGTTCACGACGGAGAGCTCTACAAGAAAAGTACCACCGGGGTACTTCAAAGATGTATCTCCGAAGAAGAGGGGCGGCAGCTTCTAGCGAAAATTCACGCTGGTCTCGGTGGACACCATGCCGTAGCTCGGGCTCTTGTTATCAAGGCCTTCCTTACTGGGTTTTATTGGCCAACAGCCCGAGCAGACGCACAGGACCTCGTCCAACGCTGCATCGGATGCCAACTCTTCGCCAACCAAAGCCACATGCCCCCAACTGCCTTACAGACTATCCCCATCACTTGGCCTTTCACGGTCTAGGGACTGGATATGGTTGGACCCCTTAAAGGGGAAGCCATAAGAAAAAATATCTGCTGGTTATGGTGGACAAATTCACTAAGTGGATAGAGGCTAAACCGGTCAAAACGGCTGAGTCCGGCCCGGTGATAGACTTCATATCCGGTATTGTGCACCATTATGGTGTCCCGCACAGCATCATCACCGACAACGGCTCTAATTTCATAGCCGATGAGGTAAAAACCTGGTGTACTAATCTGGGTATTAAACTCGATTATGCCTCTGTCTACCACCCACAAACCAACGGTCAAGTCGAATGGGCCAACGGTCTTATTATGAGCGGCATTAAGCCCAGACTAGTGCGGTCTTTGAAAGAATTAGACAAGCACTGGGTTGAGGAGCTCGACTCTGTGCTCTGGGGGCTGTGGACCATGCTTAACCGTACTAGCAGATACACACCTTTCTTCATGGTGTATGGCACAAAGGCCGTATTGCCCTACGATATTATTCACGACTCACCTTGAGTGCGTATGTACGAAGAGAGAGAAGCCGAGCTTGATCGGCAGGACAGCCTAGATGCCCTGGAGGAGGAACGCGATGTCGCAAAAGCCCGTTCAGCATTTTACCAACAGCAAACTCGAAGATATCAAAGCAGAGAAGTACGGGCCAAGACTTACAACGTTGGCGAACTCGTTCTGCGCCTGCCGGAGAAGAAAAAGGACAAACTCAAGCCCAAATGGGAGGGTCCCTTCATAATTTACAAAGTTCTCACCGGAGGTGCATACCGTCTTCGCGATGCATCAGACAATCGCCTCAAGCCGAACCCCTGGAACACGGCCAGACTCCGAAGATTCTATGCCTAGCGCCAAACCCCTTGTTCGTCTCCTCCTCCCCTGTAGTTTCCATTATTTTTTCTCTCTTTTCCGATTACTTTCTTCTTTCTCGCTTTAACGCTTTGGTACGGCTAGACCGCACACCATTGACACATACATCTCTAAATATGTACGTCACTTTTACCTGGGGGCTTCTTGGACAGAGGTTCTTGTCATTCCTTGAGCATTAAGCTCCTCACATATGAGTGTTTCCATATGTACCTTTTCTTTGCCACTATATGCAACGATATGACTTAAGTTTTGGCCAAGCTGGGCTGCCTGGCTCTTGTGCTTATGCCCTACGTTCCCGTTAGTTCGACTAGGGCATAAAGGGAGCACCTCTGCGATTATTACTGCCGGGTCATCCGGATGTGTACCTCAGACTGGGTGAAGCCGAAAGCTAGTGTTCTTAAAGGGAATATTCGGTCGGTGAATTAAAGATGTTTTTTAAAAACTCACTCCATTGTGCACCCCCAGAAGTTATACAAACTGTGGTGCCCACATCACAATTCAGACATGTATATTAAATGCATGCACACCCAGGGAAAGGAACCCTTAACAGAACTATTCTCTCTAGAAGATGTTTCTTATGATATTAATGTGATATAACATAGCTAGCCGGATACAACTTGTCTGTTCAAGCAACTATGACCCCTACGCCTAGTTTTCCAGGCATACCCCGGCCTATTCGGCAGCGACGGTATTCGGAAACACTCTGCACCTTCGAGTCCGGAGGTTGAAGAGAAAAGGTCTGCCATGACAAATGATATACAATTCAGCTAGAGTTCCACATAATGAGTAAAGTACACAGTCACTTGGACTCGAACACCTCCTCCTCTACACCTTCCAACAGGCAGTCTAACTTACAATCCTGTTGGGAATATTTGGCGGCCACCTCTACTTGGTCATATACTAAACTAACGGGAATTTCTTCCCCATCTAACCCTAATGGTCCAACCCGGGCTATGTGATTTCGATCCAGTTGGATACGCCACCGCGCTTGTTGGGTAACGTAGTAATTTCAAAAAAATTCCTACGCATACGCAAGATCATGGTGATGCATAGCAATGAGAGGGGAGAGTGTTGTCCACATACCCTCGTAGACCGAAAGCGGAAGCGTTAGCACAACGCGGTTGATGTAGTCGTACGTCTTCACGATCCGACCGATCCAAGTACCGAACGCACGACACCTCCGAGTTCAGCAGACGTTCAGCTCGATGATGTCCCGCGAACTCCGATCCAGCAGAGCTTCGCGGGAGAGTTCCGTCAGCATGACGACGTGATGACGGTGATGATGATGCTACCGACGCAGGGCTTCGCCTAAGCACCGCTACAATATGACCGAGGTGGAATATGGTGGAGGGGGGCACCGCACATGGCTGGGAGAGATCAACTGATCAACTTGTGTGTCTAGAGGTGCCCCCCTGCCCCTGTATATAAAGGAGAAAGGGGGAGGCCGGCCGGCCCTCTATGGGCGCGCCAGGAGGAGGAGTCCTCCTCCTAGTAGGAGTAGGACTCCCCTTTCCTACTCCTACTAGGAGGAGGAAAAGAAGGAGGAGAAGGAGAAGGAAGGAGAAGGAGAAAAAGGAGGAAAGGGGGGCCGGCCCCCTAGTCCAATTCGGTTTGGGCTAGGGGGGCCGCGCGCCCTGCCTCCTCTCTTCCACCACTTGGCCCATGAGGCCCATTACTTCTTCCTCATATTCCCGTAACTCCTCGGTACCCCCGAAAATACTCGAATCACTCGGAACCTTTCCGATGTCCGAATATAGTCGTCCAATATATCGATCTTTACGTCTCGACCATTTCGAGACTCCTCGCCATGTCCCCGATCTCATCCGGGACTCCGAACTACCTTCGGTACATCAAATCACATAAACTCATAATGCAATCGTCACCGAAACTTTAAGCGTGCGGACCCTACGGGTTCGAGAACTATGTAGACATGACCAAGACATGTCTCCGGTCAATAACCAATAGTGGAACCTGGATGCTCATATTGGCTGCCACATATTCTACGAAGATCTTTATTGGTCAGACCGCATAACAACATACATTGTTCCCTTTGTCATCGGTATGTTACTTGCCCGAGATTCGATTGTCGGTATCTCAATACATAGTTCAATCTCGTTACCGGCAAGTCTCTTTACTCGTTCCGTAATACATCATCCCGCAACTAACTTATTAGTTGCAATGCTTGCAAGGCTTAAGTGATTTGCATTACCGAGAGGGCCCAGAGATACCTCTCCGACAATCGCAGTGACAAATCCTAATCTCGAAATACGCCAACCCAACAAGTACCTTTGGAGACACCTGTAGATCACCTTTATAATCACCTAGTTACGTTGTGACATTTGGTAGCACACAAAGTGTTCCTTCGGTAAACGGGAGTTGCATAATCTCATAGTCATAGGAACATGTATACGTTATGAAGAAAGCAATAGCAACAAACTAAACGATCAAGTACTAAGCTAATGGAATGGGTCAAGTCAATCACATCATTCTCCTAATGATGTGATCCCGTTAATCAAATGACAACTCATGTCTATGGCTAGGAAACATAACCATCTTCGATTAACGAGCTAGTCAAGTAGAGGCATACTAGTGACACTCTATTTGTCTATGTATTCACACATGTATTATGTTTCCGGTTAATACAATTCTAGCATGAATAATAAACATTTATCATGATATAAGGAAATAAATAATAAATTTATTATTGCCTCTAGGGCATATTTCCTTCAGTCTCCCACTTGCACTAGAGTCAATAATCTATATTACACAGTAATGATTCTAACACCCATGGAGCCTTGGTGCTGATCATGTTTTGCTTGTGGAAGAGGCTTAGTCAGCGGGTCTGCAACATTCAAATCCGTATGTATCTTGCAAATTTCAATGTCTCCCACTTGGACTAAATCCCAAATGGAATTGAAGCGTCTCCTGATGTGCTTGGTTCTCTTGTGAAATCTGGATTCCTTCGCCAAGGCAATTGCACCAGTATTGTCACAAAAGATTTTCATTGGACCCGATGCACTAGGTATGACACCTAGATCGGATATGAACTCCTTCACCCAGACTCCTTCATTTGCTGCTTCCGAAGCAGCTATGTACTCCGCTTCACATGTAGATCCCGCCACGACGCTTTGTTTAGAACTGCACCAACTGACAGCTCCACCGTTCAATATAAACACGTATCCGGTTTGCGATTTAGAATCGTCCGGATCAGTGTCAAAGCTTGCATCAACGTAACCATTTACGATGAGCTCTTTGTCACCTCCATATATGAGAAACATATCCTTAGTCCTTTTCAGGTACTTCAGGATGTTCTTGACCGCTGTCCAGTGATCCACTCCAGGATTACTTTGGTACCTCCCTGCTAGACTTATAGCAAGGCACACATCAGGTCTGGTACACAGCATTGCATACATGATAGAGCCTATGGCTGAAGCATAGGGAACATCTTTCATTTTCTCTCTATCTTCTGCGGTGGTCGGACATTGAGTCTTACTCAACTTCACACCTTATTACACAGGCAAGAACCCTTTCTTTGCCTGATCCATTTTGAACTTCTTTAAAACTTTGTCAATGTATGTGCTTTGTGAAAGTCCAATTAAGCGTTTTGATCTATCTCTATAGATCTTAATGCCCAATATGTAAGCAGCTTCACCAAGGTCTTTCATTGAAAAACTCTTATTCAAATATCCCTTTATGCTATCAAAAAATTCTATATCATTTCCAATCAAAAATATGTCATCCACATATAATATCAAAAATGCTACAGAGCTCCCACTCACTTTCTTGTAAATACAGGCTTCTCCAAAAGTTTGTACAAAACCAAATGCTTTGATCACACTATCAAAGTGTTTATTCCAACTCCGAGAGGCTTGCACCAGTCCATAAATGGATCGCTGGAGCTTGCACACTTTGTTAGCTCCCTTTGGATCGACAAAACCTTCTGGCTGCATCATATACAACTATTCTTCCAGAAATCCATTCAGGAATGCAGTTTTAACATCCATTTGCCAAATTTCATAATCATAAAATGCGGAAATTGCTAACATGATTCGGATAGACTTAAGCATCGCTACGGGTGAGAAGGTCTCATCGTAGTCAATCCCTTGAACTTGTCGAAAACCTTTTGCAACAAGTCAAGCTTTGTAGACAGTAACATTACCGTCAGCGTCAGTCTTCTTCTTGAAGATCCATTTATTCTCAATTGCTTGCCGATCAATGGGCAAGTCAACCAAAGTCCACACTTTGTTCTCATACATGGATCCCATCTCAGATTTCATGGCTTCTAGCCATTTTGCGGAATCTGGGCTCACCACCGCTTCTTCATAGTTCGTAGGTTCATCATGATCTAGTAGCATGACTTCCAGAACAGGATTACCGTACCACTCTGGTGCGGATCTTATTCTGGTTGATCTACGAGGTTCGATAGTAACTTGATCTGAAGTTTCATGATCATTATCATTAGCTTCCTCACTAATTGGTGTAGGTGTCACAGAAACCAGTTTCTGTGATGTACTACTTTCCAATAAGGGAGCAGGTACAGTTACCTCGTCAAGTTCTACTTTCCTCCCACTCACTTCTTTCGAGAGAAACTCCTTCTCTAGAAAGGATCCATTCTTAGCAACGAAAGTCTTGCCTTCGGATCTGTGATAGAAGGTGTACCCAACAGTTTCCTTTGGGTATCCTATGAAGACAGATTTCTCCGATTTGGGTTCGAGCTTATCAGGTTGAAGCTTTTTCACATAAGCATCGTAGCCCCAAACTTTCAGAAACGACAACTTTGGTTTCTTGCCAAACCACAGTTCATAAGGCGTCGTCTCAATGGATTTCGATGGTGCCCTATTTAATGTGAATGCAGCCGTCTCTAAAGCATAACCCCAAAACGATAGCGGTAAATCTGTAAGAGACATCATAGATCGCACCATATCTAGTAAAGTACGATTATTATGTTCGGACACACCATTACGCTGTGGTGTTCCGGGTGGCGTGAGTTGCGAAACTATTCCGCATTGTTTCAAATGTAGACCAAACTCGTAACTCATGATCAGATCATAGAAACTTTATTTTCTTGTTACGATGGTTTTCAACTTCACTCTGAAATTCTTTGAACTTTTCAAATGTTTCAGACTTATGTTTCATCAAGTAGATATACCCATATCTGCTTAAATCATCTGTGAAGGTGAGAAAATAACGATATCCGCCACGAGCCTCAATATTCATTGGACCACATACATCTGTATGTATGATTTCCAACAAATCCGTTGCTCTCTCCATAGTACCGGAGAACGGCGTTTTGGTCATCTTGCCCATGAGGCATGGTTCGCAAGTACCAAGTGATTCATAATCAAGTGATTCCAAAAGTCCATCAGTATGGAGTTTCTTCATGCGCTTTACACCGATATGACCTAAACGGCAGTGCCACAAATAAGTTGCAAAATCATTATCAACTCTACATCTTTTGGTTTCAACATTATGAATACGTGTATCACTACTATCGAGATTCATCAAAAATAGACCACTCTTCAAGGGTGCATGACCATAAAATATATTACTCATATAAATAGAACAACCATTATTCTCTGATTTAAATGAATAACCGTCTCGCGTCAAACAAGATCCAGATATAATGTTCATGCTCAACGCTGGCACCAAATAACAATTATTTAGGTCTAAAAATAATCCCGAAGGTAGATGTAGAGGTAGCGTGCGGACCACGATCACATCGACTTTAGAACCATTTCCCACGCGCATTGTCACCTCGTCCTTGTCAGTGTTCGCTTAATCCGTCGTCCCTGTTTGGAGTTGCAAATGTTAGCAACAAAACCAGTATCAATACCCAGGTGCTAATGTGAGCTCTAGTAAGGTACACATCAATAACATGTATATCACATATACCTTTGTTCACCTTGCCATCCTTCTTATCCGCCAAATACTTGGGGCAGTTCCGCTTCCAGTGTCCAGTCTGCTTGCAGTAGAAGCACTCAGTTTCAGGCTTAGGTCCAGATTTGGGTTTCTTCTCCTGAGCAGTAACTTGCTTACTGTTCTTCTTGAAGTTCCCCTTCTTCTTCCCTTTGCCCTTTTTCTTGAAACTGGCAGTCTTGTTGACCATCAACACTTGATGCGCCTTCTTGATTTCTACCTCCGCAACCTTTAGCATTGCGAAGAGCTCGGGAATTGTCTTATCCATCCCTTGCATGTTATAGTTCATCACGAAGCTCTTGTAGCTTGGTGGCAGTGATTGAAGAACTCTGTCAATGACACTATCAACAGGAAGATTAACTCCCAGTTGAGTCAAGTGATTATGATACCCACACATTTTGAGTATATGTTCACTGACAGAACTATTCTCCTCCATCTTGCAGCTATAGAATTTATTGGAGACTTCATATCTCTCAATCCGGGCATTTGCTTGAAATATTAACTTCAACTCCTGGAACATCTCATATGCTCCATGACGTTCAAAACGTCGTTGAAGTCCCGATTCTAAGCCGTAAAGCATGGCACACTGAACTATCGAGTAGTCATCAGCTTTGCTCTGCCAGACGTTCATACCATCTGGTGTTGCTCCAGCAGCAGGCCTGGCACCTAGCGCTGCTTCCAGGACGTAATTCTTTTGTGCAGCAATGAGGATAATCCTCAAGTTACGGACCCAGCCCGTGTAATTGCTACCATCATCTTTCAACTTTGCTTTCTCAAGGAACGCATTAAAATTCAACGGAACAACAGCACGGGCCATCTATCTACAATCAAACATAGACAAGCAAGATACTATCAGGTACTAAGTTCATGATAAATTTAAGTTCAATTAATCATATTACTTAAGAACTCCCACTTAGAAAGATATCCCTCTAATCTTCTAAGTGATCACGTGATCCAAATCAACTAAACCATAACCGATCATCACGTGAAATGGAGTAGCTTTCAATGGTGAACATCAATATGTTGATCATATCTACTATATGATTCACGCTCGACCTTTCGGTCTCAGTGTTCTGAGACCATATCTGCATATGCTAGGCTCGTCAAGTTTAACCTGAGTATTCTGCGTGTGCAAAACTGGCCTGCACCTATTGTAGATGGACGTAGAGCTTATCACACCCGATCATCACGTGGTGTCTGGGCACGACGAACTTTGGCAACGGTGCATACTCAGGGAGAACACTTTTATCTTGAAATTTAGTGAGAATCATCTTATAATGCTACCGTCAATCAAAGCAAGATAAGATGCATAAAACATAAACATCACATGCAATCAATATAAGTGATATGATATGGCCATCATCATCTTGTGCTTGTGATCTCCATCTCTGAAGCACCATCATGATCACCATCGTCACCGATGCGACACCTCGATCACCATCGTAGCATCGTTGCCGTCTCGCCAATCTTATGCTTCCACGACTATCGCTACCGCTTAGTGATAAAGTAAAGCATTACAGCGCAATTGAATTGCATACAATAAAGCGACAACCATATGGCTCCTGCCAGTTGCCGATAACTCGGTTACAAAACATAATCATCTCATACAATAAAATTTAGCATCATGTCTTGACCATATCACATCACAACATGCCCTGCAAAAACAAGTTAGACGTCCTCCACTTTGTTGTTGCAAGTTTTACGTGGCTGCTACGGGCTTAGCAAGAACCGTTCTTACCTACGCATCAAAAACACAATGATAGTTTGCCAAGTTGGTGCTGTTTTAACCTTCGCAAGGACCGGGCGTAGCCACACTTGGTTCAACTAAAGTTGGAGAAACTGACACCCGCCAGCCACCTGTGTGCAAAGCACGTTGGTAGAACCAGTCTTGCATAAGCGTACGCGTAATGTCGGTCCGGGCCGCTTCATCCAACAATACTGCCGAGCCAAAGTATGACATGCTGGTAAGCAGTATGACTTATATCGCCCACAACTCACTTGTGTTCTACTCATGCACAACATTAACACATAAAACCTAGGCTCGGATACCACTGTTGGGTAACGTAGTAATTTCAAAAAAATTCCTACGCACACGCAAGATCATGGTGATGCATAGCAACGAGAGGGAGAGTGTTGTCCACATACCCTCGTAGACCGAAAGCGGAAGCGTTAGCACAACGCAGTTGATGTAGTCGTACGTCTTCACGATCCGACCGATCCAAGTACCGAACGCCAGGGCACCTCCGAGTTCAGCACACGTTCAGCTCGATGACGTCCCGTGAATTCCGATCCAGCAGAGCTTCACGGGAGAGTACCGTCAGCACGACGGCGTGATGACAGTGATGATGTTGCTACCGACGCAGGGCTTCGCCTAAGCACCGCTACGATATGACCGAGGTGGAAGATGGTGGAGGGGGGCACTACACACGGCTGGGAGAGATCAACTGATCAACTTGTGTGTCTAGAGGTGCCCCCTGCCCCTGTATATGAAGGAGCAAGGGGGGAGGCCGGCCGGCCCTCTATGAGCGCGCCAGGAGGAGGAGTCCTCCTCCTTGTAGGAGTAGGACTCCCCTTTCCTACTTCTACTAGGAGGAGGAAAGGAAGGAGGAGAAGGAGAAGGAAGGAGAAGGAGAAAAAGGAGGAAAGGGGGGACGGCCCCCTAGTCCAATTCGGTTTGGGCTAGGGGGCCACGCGCCCTGCCTCCTCTCTTCCACCACTTGGCCCATGAGGCCCATTACTTCTTCCTTGTATTCCCGTAACTCCCCGGTACCCCCGAAAATACCCGAATCACTTGGAACCTTTCTGATGTCCGAATATAGTCGTCCAATATATCGATCTTTACGTCTCGACCATTTTGAGACTCCTCATCATGTCCTCGATCTCATCTGGGACTCCGAACTACCTTTGGTACATCAAATCACATAAACTCATAATACAATCGTCACCGAAAATTTAAGCGTGCGGACCCTACGGGTTCGAGAACTATGTAGACATGACCAAGACATGTCTCCGGTCAATAACCAATAGCGGAACCTGGATGCTCATATTGGCTCCCACATATTCTACGAAGATCTTTATCGGTCAGACCGCATAACAACATACGTTGTTCCCTTTGTCATCGGTATGTTACTTGCCCGAGATTCGATCGTCGGTATCTCAATACGTAGTTCAATCTCGTTACCGGCAAGTCTCTTTACTCGTTCCGTAATACATCATCCCGCAACTAACTTATTAGTTGCAATGCTTGCAAGGCTTAAGTGATGTGCATTACCGAGAGGGCCTAGAGATACCTCTCCGACAATCGGAGTGACAAATCCTAATCTTGAAATACGCCAACCCAACAAGTACCTTCGGAGACACCTGTAGAGCACCTTTATAATCACCCAGTTACGTTGTGACGTTTGGTAGGACACAAAGTGTTCCTCCGGTAAATGGGAGTTGCATAATCTCATAGTCATAGGAACATGTATAAGTTATGAAGAAAGCAATAGCAACCAACTAAACGATCAAGTGCTAAGCTAATGGAATGGGTCAAGTCAATTAGATCATTCTCCTAATGATGTGATCCCGTTAATCAAATGACAACTCATGTCTATGGCTAGGAAACATAACCATCTTCGATTAACGAGCTAGTCAAGTAGAGGCATACTAGTGACACTCTGTTTGTCTATGTATTCACACATGTATTATGTTTCCGGTTAATACAATTCTAGCATGAATAATAAACATTTATCATGATATAAGGAAATAAATAATAACTTTATTATTGCCTCTAGGGAATATTTCCTTCAGCGCTCCCTTGAACAGCTCTAGAAGCTCCTCCATACTTCCTGGAGGGGAGGCGGATGGCCATAAGGCCTTGGCAATGCTCCGCATGGCCAGCCAAGCATGCTCGTGCACTAGCGACATTCTTTGCACCAGATCACTCAATGATCCGGACACCTCCTCTTCAGGACGGCCTATCAATATACCTGCAAACATGACTATCAGTCCCATTTATCTCTGAACTACTTTAAAAATAGTTCGGACACATACTGAATATGCCGCCCCGCAGCTTCTTGTTCTCCTTCACGGAATCGGCTAGCTGGTCTCGAGCATCTTTCAATTCTTCACCCAATGTAGTGTTGGAATCCTGTAGCTTGTTTTTCTCATCTTTGACGCGGGTCAGCACACGCTCGCCTGTGGCGTGCTGCCTTTTCACCTCTTTTTCTCCCTCTCTGGCGATCTTCAACTTCTCTTCAAGTTGATCAGACGACCCTATTATGCGATCAGCAGCAGAATTAGCATAGTTGGTATACAGTTATTGTTCCTCGGTGGAGGGGAACATTACCAGAAGGAACTTCTTAATGTTTTCCAGTTCGGCAGTAGCAGCATTTAGTTGTGCCCAGCACTGCTCCAGCTCCTGGGCTAGCAAGCAATTCTTCTTTGTAAGGACCTGGTCGTACAACGATCCTTAAATCAGTTGCGCCAAGTGCTTTCAGTCTCGGGGGCTACGGGCATATGGTTATCCTTTTTTGACAAAGAAAATTTACCTACACATCTGTCAGATATTGCTTTGTGGCTCTTCTAAGCCCATCTCGAGCAGCTCGGATGTATGCGTCGCCCGAGCTAAAGGCATTAAAAGCCTCCTCCGAGAACTTGGGGTCTCACAAGACAGCCCTGCAGCGCCGATGGTTCATGGCACTCTCTACCTCCGAGTTGGTGACGGACATATTTTCCGAACCCTCGGCCGAAGGGCAGCCCGACGCTGTTCCTGCACCGGCCCCAGTCTCCTCGATTGGATCTAAATCCCGGTTGTTGGGAACACCACCGACCGGGTCCCCGGACACAGTTCGGCGAACCCTCTTCCTGCAACCAAACAAACACATGAGTCACAGTCGGATGTGGCCGCCGAAAAGCATGTTTATCCGTACCTCCTCGATTAAGGCCTGGCCGTGTTTTCACCCGCCTTCCTATTCGAAGGCTTGCCCGGCGCAGGAGCCGATCTCTTTGAAATCACCGAACGTCTCCCTTGTGAAGCATGATATAGTGCGGTGGGTGAGGCAGAATAAGAGCACTCTTTTAGAGAGGGTGTTTCTTAATTGTTTACATGTGAAGCAGGAAGAAGGCCAGGGTAGTCAGCGGTGATGGCCACTTCTGTGCTGTCATAGCTTGTCTGGTAAAACACTCCCTCCACAAGTACCACGAATATATCCGAATCCTCTTCAAACCCAGGATCTAGCTCCCGGTTGTGGATCTCCGGCTGTGGGGCAAGACTATGAAGTCCTTCGGTGACCTTCTGCCAGTGCTGTCATAACAAACATACTTGAAATTTATCAAAAGTAATCCGGAAGTGGAATGAGTGGAATAGAGGGGTTGAGGCTTACCCAATTGGGAAGATCATACATAGAATACCCATCTCTGCGCTTAATGCAAAGAAACTCCTCTTCCTCCCCTTTAAACAGCTCGGCCAATATTTTGGCTAGAGCGGTGGGGGTATCCGGACCCTTCCGGCCATAGCGGGAGGCGTCATCCTCTCCATTGTAGTGCCGCATGGGCAGCCCTCTGTATTGTAGCGGATGAACCCCTCGCACTATGGAGATCGCCATTACCTCGATTATTGTGAGTCCGGACTGAGCAAGCATCTTTATCTTGCTCATAAGCTGGCAAACTTCTGTGCTGTCATCCTCTTCAAGACTTCGGGGACACCAACTGTGGCGTTTCTTCAGCGGAACGCTCACAAATTCAGGAAGACCCTTTCGAACTGGGTCAGGAAGCGCGACGTTCTCGATATAGAACCATTCGGAAGGCCATTCTTTGGGTGCCTTCCTTGGTGTACCGGACAGATATCCAGTATCGGCGATACGCCATACTTCGGCTCCGCCCACTTCAAATATTGACCCCTCGTGATTACGCGGGACAAGACAGAACAACTTCCTCCACAGCTCGAAATGAGCCTCGATACCTAGGAATAATTCACATAAAGCGACGTAACCCGCGATGTGCAGAATGGAGGCAGGGGTGAAGTTGTGCAGCTGGAGGCCATAGTATTCCAGAAGCCCTCGAAGGAACGGATGAATGGGAAATCCAACGCCCCTTAGCAGGTAGGGGACGAAACATACTCGCTCTCCCCCGGATGGATTGGGAAAGTCCTCTGCCTGAATCTAACCGCTGAAGGAATCTAGCCCCGCTCGAACAGGAACTAGATCTGCGGGGGGAAGAAATCCCTGCGTCTACAACTTCGTCAATTGACTGTGGGACACTGAACACCTCTCCCACTCACCTTTCTCTGGGCCGGAACGGGTGGAGGAGCTGGGGGCGCTAGCCATACAGTAATGGTTTCTCCTAAGCAGTTTCTGGGGATTTCCTCTGCGTGGTGCCGAATGGATCTAGGATCCAAATCTCTTTAATAGGCGCTCTTCCTTGCATGGACGGGGTGTTATCTGCAAAAACACCCTGACCTTCCACCTTCGCTCGACACGTGGAAGGCTGTGACGCCCCAAGACCGATGCGACCGGTGTCTTCCAGTTATTCGCCGGTGTTGCCATGTCATTTGCTTGCGTGTTGCATTTCATCATGTCATCATGTGCATTGCATCATCATGTTTTTGAAACTTGCATCCGTCCTTGTTTCCCCAGTTCTGTCCGTTGTCTGTTCTGAGCCAACCACACTCGCACGTGCCCGCGGCATGTCTGAAATAGTATTTTATAAGTGGCCGAAAAATGTTCTCGGAATGGGATGAAAGTTGGCATGTGGTCTTATTATAGTGTAGATAGACTGCCTGTCAAGTTTCATCGCATTTGGAGTCTGTTTGAT
This sequence comes from Triticum urartu, assembly GCF_056163025.1. Taxonomy (NCBI): domain Eukaryota; kingdom Viridiplantae; phylum Streptophyta; class Magnoliopsida; order Poales; family Poaceae; genus Triticum; species Triticum urartu. The sequence continues at coordinate 493,616,119 of NC_141878.1, forward strand.
GCCCCAACGCATAACTATAGCGGCAGTATAGTCGGTCAAGTCGTCGGACGTTTTCGGGCTCCGAAAACTGTTGCCGGGCTTTCCCTCTCTTTCCTCCCTAGACCATCTACACAATCCACTACTTATCGCCAGGCCCAATCTGGCCTCTCTTGTCAGCCCAAGCCCCTCCTCGCGCGCGCGTCCGAAAGCTGTCCCGGACCCGACCCGAACAGTCGTCACCATTGGATCCGGATCATCCCCAAACATCTACAAAACGTCTCCATTTTCTTAATTGGGCTCCCTAACCTATTTATCCGAGACCATCCGATTTTGATCAGAGGGTCCGAACCTAATCCTTTTGTCCCTATATATAGACGAACCCCTACCCAAATCAGACCAAACCCTAAAATCTAGGAGATGTGTCCCGTCGCCGTTTTCCAAATCCTCCTCGGGATCTCCCCTGTCTGATCCACCCAACCAACCTCCTCCTTTCCCCGATCCAATGTGCCCGAGCTCCACCTTGAGTGCCCTCCTTGTCGTCCTTCCGGCCGCAGCAGACGAACAGGAGGCCTCGCGCCTGCCTCCTCCTCGTTGCCTCGCTTGAGCCCAACAGGAGAGGAGCTCCTCCACGTCGTGCTCCTCACCGAGCCCTGCCTCGTCGCCGGAGAGGATCTCCTGCAGGACCTCCGGCCTCGTCCCATGTTCGGCCGCCGCAGCACCGGAGCTCCCTCCGCCGTCGAGCACCACCAGTAGATGAGCCCCGCAGCTCCCTGCAACCTCCCGCTGGCGTCCCTGATCCCCACCGCTGGACTTCGTCCCTGCCGTCTCGGTCATCTCTCGCCATTTCGTCACCGGCGAGCACCGACCCAGGTCGCCGCGCTCGTTGCCTCCTCGCTCGTCTGCTTTGATCTCTCTCTCACTCGCCCGAGCCTCTCACCTCTCTCTGCCCATGGACAGGCACCACCGCCGGAGTGCCGCACCTCCCCGCCCCATCGCCGGCCGGCCTCGTCGTCGCTGGAAACGGGCTGGCCGTCCCCGGATCTGGTTGCCCCATCGCCCCATGAGGGAGTCCTGGATTAGGGGGTGTTCGGATAGTCGGACTATACCTTCAGCCGGACTCCTGGACTATGAAGATAGAAGATTGAAGACTTCGTCCCGTGTCCGGAAGGGACTTTCCTTGGCGTGGAAGGCAAGCTTGGCGATGCGGATATGTAGATCTCCTACCATTGTAACCGACTTTGTGTAACCCTACCCCTCTCCGGTGTCTATATAAACCGGAGGGTTTTAGTCCGTAGGACAACATACACAACAACAATCATACCATAGGCTAGCTTCTAGGGTTTAGCCTCTCCGATCTCCTGGTAGATCTACTCTTGTACTACCCATATCATTAATATCAATCAAGCAGGACGTAGGGTTTTACCTCCATCGAGAGGGCCCGAACCTGGGTAAAACTTCGTGTCCCTTGCCTCCTGTTACCATCCGGCCTAGGCGCACAGTTCGGGACCCCCTACCCGAGATCCGCCAGTTTTGACACTGACATTGGTGCTTTCATGAGAGTTCCTCTGTGCCATCGCCGTCAGGCTTGATGGCTCCTACCATCATCGATAGTGATGCGGTCCAAGGTGAAATTTGTCTTCCCGGACAGATCTCTGTCTTCGGCAGCTTTGCACTGCGGGCCAATTCACTTGGCCATCTGGAGCAGATCGAAAGCTATGCCCCCGGCCATCAGGTCAGATTTGGAAGTTTAAACTACACAGCTGACATCCGCGGGGACTTGATCTTCAACGGATTCGAGCCACTGCCGAGCACGCCGCACTGTCACGACGAGCATGATCTAGCTCTGCCGCCGAACGGTGCCCTGAAGGCCGCACTCGCATCGGCTTCGACCCTTAATTCGAAGCCAACTGCGCCGATCGAGGATGGGTGGTTGGACGCCGCCTCAGGGACTGCGATCCTAACGGTGATCGAGCCGAACACTAGCCCCGCACTCCGTGAGACTCGTGACTCCAAGGGGCCGGACTCCGAATCATTCGCGCCCCTGCCGATCGAATCCGAGTGGGCGCCGATGATGGAGTTTACTGCCGCGGACATCTTTCAGCACTCGCCCTTTGGCGATATTATGAAATCACTAAAGTCTCTCTCTTTATCAGGAGAGCCCTGGCCGGACTACGGTCAGCAAGGTTGGGATACGGACAATGAAGAAATTCAAAGCCCACCCACCACCCACTTTGTAGCCACTGTTTACGATTTAACCGACATGCTCGACTTTGACTCTGAAGACATCGACGGTATGGACGCCGATGAAGGAGACAATGAAGAACCAGCTCGTCATACGACGTATACATGGTGGACGCACCGAAAGATGACGACGAGGAGCGGAAGGACGCATCGAAGGCTTGTTCCCTCTAAAAGCAGTCAAAGCGGCGACGCAAGTGCCGCCCCTAATCCTGCCTCGACAGAAATAGCGATCACACAGACCCAGCGCTGGAGCAGGGCGAACCGCTGCCGGACAACGGCAATCCGGATAATCAAACCGAACAAACAAATTCCATCCAGGATAACGGTCCAGACGACATAACGCCAGACAGGCACCCGGAGCAGCAGAATGCCTGTAAAAGGCTTGTCGCCACCGCGAGGAGTCTTAAAAAGCAGAAGCAAAGGCTCAAGGCTGTGCAAGACACACTCCAAATCAGATGGGGTAAAATACTCAACACAGCAGCGAGGTACGGCGACAATCGCCCCTCCAAGAGCTACCCAAAGCGGAAGCTGCTACCTGAATTCGATGAGGAGGCCTCAGACCCCCCACAACCAAATATCAAAGTAGCAACCTAGCCGGATAGACGACCCCTCTGCCAACACAGAGCGGCATACAACGCCACTCACAATACAACACACGACCCATGCGAGGGCTCGCACCCAAAGGACGGCGCAACAAGATCCATCTATGGACCACGCAAGCGCGCCCCAGCATACAATGCAACACAACAAACATCCGAACAACGCGGTACACCCAGCTACAGGGGTGCGGCACACACCCTATGTTTCACCAATGAGGTGCTCGACCATGAATTTCCAGAGGGATTCAAACCCGTAAACATAGAGACATACGACGGAACAACAGACCCTAGGGTCTGGATTGAGGATTACATCCTTCATATCCATATGGCTCGAGGAGATGATCTCCACGCCATCAAGTACTTACCCCTCAAGCTCAAAGGGTCAGCTCGTCACTGGCTTAAAGGCCTCCCCGAAAGCTCCATTGGAAGTTGGGAAGAGCTCGAAGACGCCTCTCGGGCAAATTTTCAAGGGACTTATGTCCGACCTCCGGATGCGGACGACTTGAGTCATATAACTCAATAGCCCGGAGAGTCAGCCCGAAAGCTTTGGAACAGGTTTCTTACTAAAAAGAACCAGATTGTCGACTGTCCGGACGCCGAAGCCTTGGCAGCTTTTAAGCATAGCGTCCGTGACGAATGGCTCGCCAGACACCTCGGCCAAAATAAGCCGAGAACGATGGCCGCATTAACAAACCTCATGACCCGCTTTTGCGCGGGTGAGGACAGCTGGCTAGCCAGATGCAGCACTAGTGACCCCAGTACATATGAAGTTAGAGATGGAAACGGGAAATCACGGCGCAACAGCAATAACAAACACCAGAATAAAGAAGATAGCACGAAGGGCACGGCAGTAAGCCGGATTCAAAAGCTCTCGGCCAGGTCAAAAGCCGCCCTCTAAAGGCACCAGGGATGAACTGTCCAGCCTCAACAAAATTCTGGACCAAGTATGTCAGATCCATAGTACCCCTGGTAAACCTGCTAATCATACCCACAGAGAATGTTGGGTCTTCAAGCAGTCCGGCAAGCTCAACGCCGTACACAAGGGGGAGGATACACCAAGTGAAGACGAGGACGAGCCTCCCAAGCAAGACACTGGGGAACAAAAGAAATTTCCACCAGAAGTCAAAACAGTAAACGTGTTACATGTGATCAAAGGAAAAAACAACACGGCACTCCCAGGAAAATATACCCAAGTGCCTGTCACCGCGAAGTCCTGCCACTGGTCATCTCAGCCGATTACTTTCGACCATCGCGACTACTCAGCAAGTATCCGACACGCAGGATGGGCTGCCCTGGTATTAGACCCAATAATTGGCGGATATCACTTCACCCGAGTCTTGATGGACGGTTGCAGCAGTCTAAACCTAATATATCAGGATACAATCCGCAGGATGGGGTTAGACCCAACAAAAATTCGCCATAGCAATACTACCTTTAAAGGAGTAACGCCAGGCCCAGGGGCTCGTTGTATGGGCTCCCTCCTACTACAAGTTATATTCGGCTCCCCCGATAACTTCCGTCGCGAGCATTTAACCTTCCACATCGCTCCGTTCCAAAGCGGCTATCAAGCACTGCTCGGACGCGAAGCTTTCTCTCGCTTCAACGCAATACCACACTACGCCTCCCTCACACTCAAGATGCCCGGTCCACGTGGCATCATTTCAGTGAGCGGAAATATCAAGCGATCTCTGTGCGCCAAAGAGAGTGCGGCTGCCTTGGCAGCCGCACACTAAAGGCGCCCGGACCAGCAAAAGCATCCAATAGGTCGTCAAGACCTCGGACTAATCAGGTCCGGCGCCGCTATTTATACCGGATAAACGGTCACACCCCTATCTGTCAATACAAGGGGCTCAACACTCGCAGACAAGTGGCAATTTCTTCTCGTCTTGAATTATAGATGGTTTCTTTAAAAACTATCTTTTGCACGACAACTTTTTCACCTAAATTCCTCTCTTTTACAGACGATCATCATGCTACACCCGTCCAGGATATGGCACAACGGAGACACTGGCGCAGACGTGCAGCAGGGACCCACTCCAAGGATTCTTTTTAGATTAAGACCCTGCGTAAACCTTTTTTACTATCCCTTGTTGATACATATCCATCGTTTGAGAAGGATGCTAACGTCTTGGCATGTGGCCACGCCAGAACAATGCACGTACCTGGACACAAGGGGCTTCTCACAAAGGCCATTATTTAGGCCCGGTTTATACCACAAAGACCGAATACCTTAGGGAGTGTTCGGCATCGCGAGTTTGCCTTATATGCATCAGCTCCGAATCATTGTCTTTGGTCAAATGTTGGGTTTGCCCGGCTCCTGTGTTTTGGTGCCTTGCGTTCTGCTTTACCGGCTAAGGTAGCACCAGGAGAACTACTGTGATTGTGCCCTGGTTCATCCGGACGAGCACCTCAGTAGAGAAAGCCGAAAACTGACTGTCATGATATAGCGTGAGACTGGTCAACCACTCGATGACCTGTGGGAATGTTAGAATTCCTCCGCCTTAACGAAGGGCCGTTTTCCGGCCAGGCATGTACGCACCCCGGGATCGGGAGAGTGCGGAGCCACCAGGGGCTATTTAGTAGCCCCACTGTCAAACTCCTATGGCTAAGTGAAAGTGCTAAAGCATTATAGTCCGGTTGCCTCGCTCGCTCCGCCATCACCTCCTTAATAGGACCAAGACGTTGGGTTAAGTGTGAACGCGTGTTTTTGCGAGCACCTCCGCATTATATGCGTGAGGGTTGAAGCCGACGACTGCAAGCTTTCAAGTTATACACATGTATACATAAACGGCCGCTTAGGAGGCATCATATTACTTTCAGGCAAAAGTATAAAAATAGCCTTATAAAAATTTATAAAAGCATTTCGCTTACAATGAGTTTACATCTCACTCAAACATAATATTTTTTGAGCACCGGGTTTCTATCAAACGAGCACCCTCAAGAACTTCTTCAAAGTAGTGCTCAGCAGCCATTCGGCCTATGGCTGAATCCCGCGCTGCAACAGTGGTAGCATCCATCTCCGCCCAGTATGCTTTAACACGGGCAAAGGCCATCCGGGAACCCTCTATGCACGCCGATCTCTTCATCGCATTAATGCGCGGCACCATGTCAAGGAACTGCTGCACCAAGCTGAAATAGCTGTTCGGTTTTGGCATTTCCGGCCATAGCTGATTCACAATAGACCTCATGGCGAGTCCGGACAACCTATTCAGTTCGGCCCATTCGGCTAATTGATCAGTCAATGGAAGCGGACGCTCGGGAGAATGGAATTGTGCCCAAAACAGCTGGTCCACTTCACGGTCCGTCTGACCCTGCAAGTACTTGGCTGCATCGGCAGCGCTCGCCGCCAAATCCATATACACATCCTCTGAACTCCATAACTGATCCAGAGAGGCATACCGTGGATCTCCGAACTTCCTCCGCAACATAAAGGATTTCCCAGCTACAATATCCTCGGCTTCCCGCAGCTCCTCCTTCTTCGCCCTCATAGCAGAGCGAAGGTCTTTTCTCGTCACAGCAGCCTTCTCAAGGTCCGATGCCTTCGCTAGGTTCTCCTTTTCAAGAACCCGGCAACGGTCGGCGGCGGCTTTTAATTCTATGACCATCTTGGCCATCTTGTCTCGTCTCTCGCCATGCGTGGCCTTCTTGGCTTTCAACTCTTCGGCCGCCTTCAAAGCAGCCGCATTACCAACCCTCGCTTGTTCCTTGGCTCGGGCAAGTTTGGCCCGCAAGGCTTCAACAGTGGTAGCTCCATCTGCAGTCACAACATATTAAAGATACTGGCATCATGCTGCTCTTACTATGTGGCGTTTACCAGATAATGACACTTACCCTGTGCCTCGTCAAGCCTTTTGTTAACAAGCTCAATATCGACGTCTGCCGCATCCAACTGCCATTTCAAATGGGCAAACTCGCCAGTCCGGCTAGCCACCGGAGCTTCCATCACCTGCACATAGAGGCAGTATGGTTATTACCTGGGAATAGGATCCTCTGTTCGTTGTCGTTTCCGACGACAACCAGAGTCTCAGGGGATACTATCTACACAGGGCACACCTAGCATGTACAGGACTATCATACATTATTTTACGTACCTCAAAGCCTGTCAGTAGACTCATAAAAGCTTCATGCAATCCGCTTTCGGCGGACGCGATCCTCTCCACCACCGTATTCATCAGCATACGGTGTTCATCTGAGATGGCCGCTCGCCCCACCAACTCCCTCAGAACATCCGATCACACACTAGACGGTGCCGGACTCTTTTGTCTGCTCTCTTCGGGATCCGGACACTGGGAGATTCGGGGGTCAATGGGTTTATCTTCTAGCCTCACCGGACTCGGAGAGGCCCTCCGCAATGACACTTCGGGGTCGCCCGCTTCCGGAGCAGAGGAGTCCGGAGGAGGCGTTTCGCTCTCCATCATCTCTGGAAGAAGATCCCCCAAAGACGAGCTCATTTGAGAGGGGCTAAGGCCCGAACTGCAAAAGATATATGCGGTGGTTATTTCCTCAGAAGAAAAAGATGGCGTACCTGTGCTATTATAGTATTTCGGGTCACTTACGACTCGCTGGAGAATTGATCTCCCCATGGACTTTGTGCGGCAAAAGCACCCCCCAAGGTAGGACCCTCCATGGGAGACTTCTTCTCCCGTTTGGAAGCTTCGGCTTCTGAATTCCAGGGCGCAGTCCTTTTCCTCCTCCAGCCGTCTTCCTTCATGGAGACGCTCGCTCCCTTGGTTAGAATGGGCAGCGTTGGGGGCCCGCGCCCGCTTGTATTATCCTCCCCAGTATCTTCCTTCAAGGGCTCCGGGTAGGGTGCGACCTGGAGCATCTTTTCCAGTACCGGATTTTCCAAACCCTCAGGGAGGGGGGCCGAACACCGAATCAACTTCGCCTTTGTTAGCCAGTCCTAGTCAAAAAGCAAACTCTCAGAAATAACTTCGTAACACATGAGAGATAGTATGTTCGGCCGGAAGATTCCTTACCTGTTCGGCGGCACGGTTACTGCTTAGGCCCACGTCCTCGGTGATTTCCGGACACTCTACCTGAGGTCCGAAGAATGACTTGTACATCTCCTCGTGCGTCAGGCCGAGGAAATTTTGAATGACACACAGTCCCTCGGGATTGAACTCCCACAAGCAAAGGGGCCGGTGTTTGCAAGGCTGGACTTGACGAACCAGCATAACTTGAATTACCGCAACCAAATTAAAGTCTCCATTGAAGAGATCTCGAATGCGGCTCTGCAGTAAAGGCACGTCCTTGGCTGGACCCCAGTTCAGACCCCTGCTGATCCATGACACCAGTTGTGGTGGAGGGCCCGAGCGGAAAATAGGGGCGGCCGCCCACTTGGCACTTCTAGGAGCCGTGATGTAGAACCACTCCTGTTGCCACAATTCAGACACCTCTGGAATGGAACCTTTGGGCCATGGAGCTCCCGTCATCTTGCGTATTGAGGCACCTCCACACGCTGCGTGTTGCCCCTCGATCATCTCCAGCTTTACTTCAAAGGTCTTGAGCCACAGGCCAAAGTGAGGGGTAACCCGGAGGAAGGCCTCACACACGACGATAAATGTCGTGATATGAAGAAAGGAGTCCGGAGCTAGGTCATGGAAATCTAGCCCGTAATAAAACATCAAACCCCTGACGAAAGGATCCTGAGCAAGGCCTAGACCTCGGAGGAAGTGGGAGACGAACACGACGATCTCGATGGGTTCGGGGGAAGGGACGGCCTGCCCTCGGGCAGGCAGTCGATGCGGAATCTCGGCGGTCAGATATCTGGCCTCCCTCAAGTTTTTGATGTCTTCTTCTGTGACGGAGGAAGGCATCCATCGGCCTTGAAGGCTAGTTCCGGACATGATTAAAGGTTTGGAGCACCTGACCTGAACTTTGGGTGTTTGAGCTCGAGGTGGGGGAAGGATTTGATTGAACACGGGAGGAAAAAAATAAAAGCCTTGTCCCTTTATAAAGAGGGTGAATATCAAGCGTCCTCTTCGTGGCCGTTTGGACTTGCCTATAGTCTAGGAGTCCTAGAAGCGGTTGGGTTACCCACGCCCGTATTGATGAGAATCCCGGAATAAGGGGACACAATCTCTGCTTTAACAAGACGTGCCAAGGAAACCGCCTCGCATGACGCGCTGAGGTGGGATAATAAAATGATTCAGATAAAGGCTTGGCTGTGGTGTGTCACACTATGGAATACGTCAGCAAATTAGATTTGTGTAAATATTATTCTCTCTATGGCAATATGTGGAAACTTATTTTGCAGAGCCAGACACTATCTTTGTGTTCAAAATCTTCTATGAAGTACTTGGAGGAGGAACCCGCCTTGCAATGCCGAAGACAATCTGCGCGCCGGACTCGTCGTCATTCAAGCCTGGTTCAGGGGCTACTGAGGGAGTCCTGGATTAGGGGGTGTTCGGATAGCCGGACTATACCTTCAGCTGGACTCCTGGACTATGAAGATACAAGATTGAAGACTTCGTTCCGTGTCCGGAAGGGACTTTCCTTGGCGTGGACGGCAAGCTTGGCGATGCGGATATGTAGATCTCCTACAATTGTAACCGACTTTGTGTAACCCTAACCCTCTCCGGTGTCTATATAAACCGGAGGGTTTTAGTCCGTAGGACAACATACACAACGACAATCATACCATAGGCTAGCTTCTAGGGTTTAGCCTCTCCGATCTCGTGGTAGATCTACTCTTGTACTACCCATATCATCAATATCAATCAAGCAGGATGTAGGGTTTTACCTCCATCGAGAGGGCCCGAACCTGGGTAAAACTTCGTGTCCCTTGCTTCCTGTTACCATCCGGCCTAGACGCACAGTTCGGGACCCCCTACCCGAGATCCGCCGGTTTTGACACCGACACCCCACTTGCCGGATCCGCCCCGTCCCCGCCGTCCGCCGGCGTCCTGCTTCACTGGAGCCGCAGCACCGCCCCTGCCTCGCTCGATCTAGGCGGGATCGAGGAGCGGGATGAGCCCAGCCAGCGCGTGGGCCTCTAGGGCCCATCCCCACCTGCCTGGGCACCTCCCATCGAACCGGGCCGAGCCCATGGTGAGGCCACCCCGCCGACGCCCCTCTGTTTTTTCCTGTTGTTGGGCAACAGATTTGGCCTGAGATGTCTTTTTTTCCCTGCTGCGAATTTGTCTAATTTCCGGAGAAAGACAGTTTTGCAAAAAAGCCCCTGTTCTTCATGCATATAATAACTCTTTAACCATGCATCGTATTAAAATAAATCATATATGAAAAGTGCTTAGAATTTTGTCTAGTTTCATAATATCCAACTTTCATCTAGGTTTGAAAAGTTTAAAATGCTGTTTGTTTAAATTTGCTCAAATGCCATGTTAAAATGTTTTAATTCATAACTAAATAACCGTAGCTCCAAACCTAACATACTTTGTATGTAAATGGGGTAGAAAAATGCCTAGTTTAACATGGTGACATTTCTTTGCATGTTTAACAACTATAAAATATGGTTTAGGGCAGAACAGTACCAAAACCTAAGATATGCACATGAGGAGTTTCCGGACTTGTTGTTTGTTGTTTCCGGCCTCATTTAAACTTGCCTAGATAGGTAGTTTTACTATGCTCAACCTTTTTCCTTGTTTAACATAATTTAATATTGATGGGTACCTAAACGAGAGAGAACTGAATAAGTCACATGGTGTTTTGTCAATATGCAACTCGTTGCATCTTGAGCTCCACTTAATTTGTAGGATTGCTTGTGCACTTTGCCATGCCATGCATATTAAACCAGACATGCATCATACTTGATTGTGCATCATGCCATGTTATGTGATGGTTGTTTACCATGATTGTTTGCTTCTTTCCGGTGTTGCTTCTTCGGGTTGGTTCCTATAACGTCACGTTTGTGAGGAATCCGTTCGACTACGTCCGTTTGTCTTCTTCATGGACTCATTCTGCTTCCTTGCGGGATCTCAGGCAAGATGACCATACCCTCGAAATCACTTCTATCTTTGCTTGCTAGTTGCTCGCTCTTTTGCTTTGCCTATGCCGCGATACCTACCACATGCTTTATCATGCCTCCCATATTGCCATGTCAAGCCTCTAACCCACCTTACCTAGCAAACCGTTGTTTGGCTATGTTACCGCTTTGCTCAACCCCTCTTATAGCGTTGCTAGTTGCAGGTGAAGATGAAGTTTGTTCCATGTTGGAACATGGATATTGTTGGGATATCATTATTATATCTTATTTACTTTAATGCACCTATATACTGGGTAAAGGGTGGAAGGCTCGGCCTTATTCATTGTGTTTTGTTCCACTCTTGCCGCCCTAGTTTCCATCATACCGGTGTTATGTTCCTTGATTTTGCGTTTCTTATGCGGTTGGGTTATAATGGGAACCCCTTGACAGTTCACCTTGAATAAAACTCCTCCAGCAAGGCCCAACCTTGGTTTTACCATTTGCCACCTAGCCTTTTTTCCCTTGGGTTTCCGGAGCCCGAGGGTCATCTTTATTTTAACCCCCCCGGGGCCAGTGCTCCTCTGAGTGTTGGTACAACCTGTCAGCTACTGGTGGCCACCAGGGGCAACTCTGGGCTGGCCTACCAGAACCTTGGACAATCCGGTGTGCCCTGAAAACGAGATATGTGCAGCTCCTATCGGGATTTGTCCGCACATTCGGGTGGCTTTGCTGGTCTTGTTTTACCGTTGTCGAAATGTCTTGTAACCGGGATTCCGAGTCTGATCGGGTCTTCCTGGGAGAAGGAATATCCTTCGTTGACCGTGAGAGCTTGTGATGGGCTAAGTTGGGACACCCCTGCAGGGATTTGAAATTTCGAAAGTCGTGCCCGCGGTTATGGGTAGATGGGAATTTGTTAATGTCCGGTTGTATAAAACTTGACACTTAATCTAATTAAAATGCATCAACCGCGTGTGTAGCCGTGATGGTCTCTTTTCGGTGGAGTCTGGGAAGTGAACACGGTGTTGGAGTTATGCTTGAACGTAAGTAGTTTCAGGATCACTTCTTGATCACTTCTAGTTCGCGACCGTGCTTTGCTTCTGTTCTCGCTCTCATTTGCATAAGTTAGCCACCATATATGCTAGTGCTTGCTGCAGCGCTACCTCACTACCTTTTCCCTACCCTTAAGCTTAAATAGTCTTGATCGCGAGGGTGTGAGATTGCTGAGTCCCCATGACACAGATTACTTCCTAAACCAGTTGCAGGTGCCGATGATACCGTGCAGGTGACGCAACCGAGCTCAAGGAGGAGCTCGATGAAGATCGTGTTCGTTGTGTTGTTTCGTTTCCAGTTGATCAGTAGTGGAGCCCAGTCAGGGTGATCGAGGATCTAGCATTAGGGGTGGTCTTCTTTTGTTTTGGTTCCGTAGTCGGACCTTGATTGTATCTGGATGATGTAATGCTATATTCATGTATTGTGTGAAGTGGCGATTGTAAGCCAACTCTGTATCTCTTTCTTATTTAGTACATGTTATGTGTAAAGATTACCCCTCTTGCGGCATGCCTACTATGCGGTTATGCCTCTAAGTCGTGCTCCGACACGTGGGAGATATAGCCGCATCGTGGGTGTTACAAGTTGGTATCAGAACCTTCCCCGACTTAGGAGCCCCCCTGCTTGATCGAATTGCTGGCGTTGTTGAGTCTAGAAAAAAATGGTTTGAGTCTTATAGGATTATATATATCGGAGAGTAGGATTCTTTTTACTCCCCAGTCCCTTCGTCGCTCTGGTGAGGCATCCTGACTTAGAGTTTTGACTCTTCTCTTCTCAAATTTCACTAAATTTTTTTTAGGATCACACGGGTATCTTGGAATCGTTCCGATGGTTTTGTGACGAGAACATTATTCTTGGTGCCTCCTGGCATTTAGGGGTTGTGGCAGTGTCCCGGGGAGTTGAGCTCCGAGGTGTTGTCGTCACAATTTTATCGTTGCAGTTCTGGAATACCTGAGTTCGCCGACATCGAAAATCTCTTTTATGCAGTTGTTGGTGAGATAACCTCGACGCCACCCAGTACTGGGGTGGGAGTTCGGGAGTATTGCCATAACTTGTATAATGGATGCTTTTCGAAGGTTGAGGTAAACGATTTCCGAAGGTTTCTTGGTTATGTGTTGAAGGATGGATACAGCTGGATGTAGGTATTGTTAGTTTGGGTGAGATATTATGCTTCCCCTATATCCCCAACACCTGATTGCATAACCAGAAAGTTTCGGGAGTTTATAAGTGGGAATTCAAGTAGCTCCTAGGACATCTTTCCGACAGATGTATGATATGAAGTTGGGGTTCGACGTCTAGTAGTCCGCCTATCCACGGTTGGTTTTACAGTGGTGTCGTTGTGTCTTAAAGAGTCCTTGGCTATGCTGACTCAGGGACGCTTCATATGTCATGTGCACTACCTTGTACATGATGGTGCCGTACGATCGAGCCCGTGTGGGCCCCACCACGAAAACTTCGGACGAAATCTCTATCATATGTTTGTTCCGGCTTATTTTGCAAGCCAATCCCTTGTTTTTGTTTTGGGTTTTTGGTATTCGAGTTGCTTCGAAGTCAAATGTGGATTCCATCCCTTGTCTAAGCGGTGTTCTCATATTTCTATGTGAATACCAATCTTTCTCGACCATCGACTTTGTCATGTCAATCCTTGTCAACCGGCGTGTTTCTCTTCAAGTGGATCCGATCATTTCAACATCCGCAAGATCAATTATCAGTTTTTCTCAACGGTGTTTGTTTTCATCCGTCCCAAGTTGCCTTTGTTTTCCCGCCCTCCCACCCTTTTTCTTTAAGGACTCAGATTTCTTAATCAAGTATCCTTTTATGGATGTGAAGTCTCTCCATTCTTTTCCGTCAATGTTCTTATTCGGTGTTTCTCAGGAGGATGCTAAGGAAGCTTCAAGTTCGTCATTCTTCATTCTTTTCTTCTCCGGTGGATACAATGCAAGCTTTCAGTGTTGATCATATCTTTTTCATTGGTTCACATGCTTTCCATGTTCGAAGTCCTTACCGAAGACTCTCTTAACTGTTCACCTCTCTCTATTCATTTGTTCCGGAGTGCTGAATATATCTCAGAAGGCTCGTCTTTTCATTCAAGATCCGTTCAAACCTATCTCAAGGTTGTTATCTTATTCAAGCCATTTAATTCAACCGGCACAATATCTCGTTTAAATTGATCAACAGTGTATCGTTTGAGTGGGCCCTAACCCACAGGTCTTTTTCCAGGATCTTACCTGACTCTTCTAATTCTCCCGGAGCTTTTCAAATTCATCTCAAAGTTTGACGTAAGTATGATTTGTCATCAGTCAAATGTCTTTCTCTAAGATCTCTCAAATCCTTTTCATCGTTGGTTCAACCTTTCTAATTGTCATTCCGGAGTGTCTCAACAAATCTTGATGATGTTTCGCATCGTCATTCTCGACACTTGAAGACCGAAGAAGAGTTCCTCTTAAATTCTTGCCCGTTCTTCCAAAGATACAAAGTCCAAGCTTGTTGCCATCCTCTCATAATTGTTTTCGATTGTGAGAATTCTTTTCATCCTTACGGAGCTATTCCGGAGTCTTTTCAGCTTGATTCTCTGAAGGCCATCATTTTGGATTATTCATTCTCAGCTTTCAACTATTGTTCTCCAAATATTACCGGTGCATCATTCAAATATCCTCTAATCGGTTCATGATCTCTTCGTTCTCATGTATCTATTTTCCCTCAAGTATCTTTGTTCATTTTCCAATTCTTCCCGATGAATTGTGCCTTTGATACTTCCATTTTCAATTCTTACGGTGGTTTGCTCAAGATTCTCTTCCACGGTTATCATATTAATTCACTCGTTGTTTCAATCCTACCGGTGGTTCGTTGAAGAGTTTCCCAAGCTTGCGCTATATCTCTCTTAATCCTTTCAACGAGAATAAGTAGTATGCCAAATCCGTTGCTTGTCATCAATTTAATTGATGAAGGATAAGCATAATGCAATTCTTATTCTTGTTTCATCCAAGTGATTAATTCCTTATTCCGGAGGTTTATCAAAAATTCTCGTTTTCAATTGTTCATCTTTCTTTCTAGAGTTCCAAGTTTTCCGCATTATATCATCGCGAAGCTTCTTCTAATCGTCGCAAGGCTGCACCTTGTGTTTTTCAACTCCTCTTTCTTTCGTCATCCTTTTACTACCGAAGTTCTTCATGGAGGCTCTACATGATGGTTCATCAAGGCTCTAATTCCTTCTCGAAGTGTTCATTGAGATTCTTTTCAGAGGAGCTCAAGTTTTTTCTTCATCTTGCTATCCAGAGTGCAATTGTTCTCCCTTATCTTTTGAGGTGGTAATATATCATTCTTCATTCACAAGAATGAGATATTTAAACCCATCACTTTATTCCTTAGAGTTATCTTGGTATAGATTTCACTTAAAGCCTTCCCTAAGGAATGTTGCTATTATGGTGTTTATCGATGATCCATGTTTTCCTCCTATTCTCGCATTGAAAGATGTTTTCATCTCTCCGTCGCTCTCAAGCAAGCAATTGTTTTCGTTTGTGGCAGGTTTTCACCTCAAGTTTTTGAGATGTTTTCCATAAGCCCTCAACAAGCCTGCTCTTTTCGTTGTTGATTTCCCAACAACTCCGTTCAATCCTTCTTTTTAAGGATGCTCCCTCAAATTCATTTCAGGCAGAACTTGTTGTCTTCTTCTCTGTTCTTTTGGTTCCATTCTTATATTTGTTCCGGAGGTATTGTGATGTTGCTCTCTTCGACCCATCATCTTGTTTTGTCAAGATCTTGTTCAATTCCTTCCATTTATAGTCGGAGTGTTGCCTAAATTATATCATTCTTATTCCTTCTCTCTCTTGTTTAACCGGAGTGTTGTGTCTATCATTCCTCTTCTAACCGGAGTCTCATCCAAGTGCTTTCATTTTGCCAAGTTCATATTATTGCCTTCCATTTCCAACTGGAGTGTTGTCGTTATTGATCCTTATCGTTCCTTGTACATCTCGTTTCTACCAGAGTGCTTGCATATACTTCTTGTCCATTGCAACTTTTTTCTTATGTCTTTCAACCTACAAGGTTCTGGCAATGTACCTTGTTCCTATTTTCTAACAGAGTGTTTTCAACTTTGTTCATCTTCGTGGTATCCTTTCTTTCAAGTTGTTCAACCTCTCAAGGTTCATGGTTTCACTCGTTTGTCAAAGAAGCAACTTTACTTTACCTTTTCCCCTTCCTCTTTTGTTTTTCCCCGATGCCATCCTAGATCTCGGGACGAGATCCTCTCGTAGTGGTGGAGTGTTGTGACGCCCCGAGACCGATGCGCCAGGTGTCTTCCAGTTATTCGCTGGTGTTGCCATGTCATTTGCTTGCGTGTTGCATTTCATCATGTCATAATGTGCATTGCATCATCATGTTTTTGAAACTTGCATCCGTCCGGGTTTCCCCAGTTCCGTCCGTTGTCCGTTCTGAGCCAACCACACTCGCACGCGCCCGCGGCATGTCTGAAATAGTATTTTATAAGTGGCCGAAAAATGTTCTCGGAATGGGATGAAAGTTGGTGTGTGGTCTTATTATAGTATAGATAGACCGCCTGTCAAGTTCCATGGCATTTGGAGTCTGTTTGATGCCCCAACGCATAACTATAGCGGCAGTATAGTCGGTCAAATCGTCGGACGTTTTCGGGCTCCGAAAACTGTTGCCGGGCTTTCCCTCTCTTTCCTCCCTAGACCATCTACACAATCCACTACTTACCACCATGCCCAATCTAGCCTCTCTTGTCAGCCCGCGCCCTCCTCGCGCGCGCGTCCGAAAGCTGTCCCGGACCCGACCCGGACAGTCGTCACCATTGGACCCGGATCATCCCCAAACATCTACAAAACATCTCCATTTTCTTAATTGGGCTCCCTAACATATTTATCCGAGACCGTCCGATTTTGATCGGAGGGTCCAAACCTAATCCTTTTGTCCCTATATATAGATGAACCCCTACCCAAATTGGACCAAACCCTAAAATCTAGGAGATGTGTCCCGTCGCCCGCCGCCGTTTTCAAAATCCTCCTCGGGATCTCCCCTGTCTGATCCACCCAACCAACCTCCTCCTTTCCCCGATCCAGCGCGCCCGAGCTCCACCTTGCGTGCCCTCCTCCTCGTCCATCCAGCCGTAGCAGACGAACAGGAGGCCTCGCGCCTGCCTCCTCCTCGTTGCCTCGCTCGAACCCAATAGGAGAGGAGCTCCTCCACGTCGTGCTCCTCACCGAGCCCTGCCTCGTCGCCGGAGAGGATGTCCTACAGGACCTCCGGCCTCCTCCCATGTTCGGCTGCCGCAGCACCGGAGCTCCCTCCGCCGTCGAGCACCACCAGCAGACGAGCCCCGCAGCTGCCTGCAACCTCCCACTGGCGTCCCTGATCCCCACTGCTGGACTTCATCCCCGCCGTCTCGGTCGTCTCTCGCGATTTCGTCGCCGGCGAGCACCGACCCAGGTTGCCGCGCTTGTTGCCTCCTCGCTCCTCTGCTTCGATCTCTCTCTCACTCGCCCGAGCCTCTCACCTCTCTCTGCCCGTGGACAGGCACCGCCGCCGGAGTGCCGCACCTCGCCGCCCAATCGCCGGCCGGCCTCGTCGTCGCTGGAAACGGGCCGGCCGTCCCCGGATCTAGTTGCCCCATCGCCCACCTATCGGATCCGCCCCGTCCCCGCCGTCCGCCGGCGTCCTGCTTCACTTGAGCCGCAGCGCCGCCCCTGGCTCGCTCGATCTAGGCGAGATGAGCCCAGCCAGCGCGTGGGCCTCTAGGGCCCATCCCCACCTGCCTGGGCCCCTCCTCCCACTGAACCGGGCCGAGCCCATGGTGAGGCCACCCCGCCGATGCCCCTTTGTTTTTTTTCCTGTTGTTGGGTCAACAGATTCGGCCCAAGGTGTCTTTTTTTCCCTGCTGCGAATTTGTCTAATTTCCAGAGAAAGACAGTTTTGCAGAAAAGCCCCTGTTCTTCATGCATATAATAACTCTTTAACCGTGCATCGTATTAAAATGAATCATATATGAAAAGTGCTTAGAATTTTGTCTAGTTTCATAATATCCAACTTTCATCCATGTTTGAAAAGTTTAAAATGCTGTTTGTTTAAATTTGCTCAAATGCCATGTTAAAATGTTTTAATTCATAACTAAATAACCGTAGCTCCAAACCTAACATACTTTGTATGTAAATGGGGTAGAAAAATGCCTAGTTTAACATGGTGACATTGCTTTGCATGTTTAACAACTATAAAATATGGTTTAGGGCAGAACAGTACCAAAACCTAAGATATGCACCTGAGGAGTTTCCGGACTTGTTGTTTGTTGTTTCCGGCCTCATTTAAACTTGCCTAGATAGGTAGTTTTACTATGCTCCACCTTTTTCCTTGTTTAACAACATTTAATTTTATTGGGTACCTAAACGAGAGAGAACTAAATAAGTTATGTGGTGTTTTGTCAATATGCAACTCGTTGCATCTTGAGCTCCACTTAATTTGTAGGATTGCTTGTGCACGTTGCCATGCCATGCATATTTAAACCAGACATGCATCATACTTGATTGTGCATCATGCCATGTTATGTGATGGTTGTTTACCATGATTGTTTGCTTCTTTCCGGTGTTGCTTCTTCGTGTTGGTTCCTATAACGTCGCGTTTGTGAGGAATCGGTTCGACTACGTCCGTTTGTCTTCTTCATGGACTCGTTCTTCTTCCTTGCGGGATCTCAGGCAAGATGACCATACCCTAGAAATCAATTCTATCTTTGCTTGCTAGTTGCTCGCTCTTTTGCTTTGCCTATGCCGTGATACCTACCACATGCTTTATCATGCCTCCCATATTGCCATGTCAAGCCTCTAACCCACCTTACCTAGCAAACCGTTATTTGGCTATGTTACCGCTTTGCTCAGCCCCTCTTATAGCGTTGCTAGTTGCAGGTGAAGATGAAGTTTGTTCCATGTTGGAACATGGATATTGTTGGGATATCATTATTATATCTTATTTACTTTAATGCACCTATATACTGGGTAAAGGGTGGAAGGCTCGGCCTTATTCATTGTGTTTTGTTCCACTCTTGCCGCCCTAGTTTCCGTCATACCGGTGTTATGTTCCTTGATTTTGCGTTCCTTACGTGGTTGGGTTATAATGGGAACCCCTTGACAGTTCGCCTTGAATAAAACTCCTCCAGCAAGGCCAAACCTTGGTTTTACCATTTGCCACCTAGCCTTTTTCCCTTGGGTTTCCGGAGCCCGAGGGTCATCTTTATTTTAACCCCCCCGGCCAGTGCTCCTTGGAGTGTTGGTCCAACCTGTCAGCTGCCGGTGGCCACCAGGGGCAACTCTGGGATGGCCTACCGGAACCTTGGATAATCCGGTGTGCCCCGAGAACGAGATATGTGCAGCTCCTATCAGGATTTGTCGGCACATTCGGGTGGCTTTGCTGGTCTTGTTTTACCATTGTCGAAATGTCTTGTAACCGGGATTCCGAGTCTGATCGGGTCTTCCTGGGAGAAGGAATATCCTTCGTTGACTGTGAGAGCTTGTGATGGGCTAAGTTGGGACACCCCTGCAGGGATTTGAACTTTCGAAAGCCGTGCCCGCGGTTATGGGCAGATGGGAATTTGTTAATGTCCGGTTGTAGAAAACTTGACACTTAATCGAATTAAAATGCATCAACCGCGTGTGTAGCCGTGATGGTCTCTTTCCGGTGGTGTCCGGGAAGTGAACACGGTGTTGGAGTTATGCTTGAACGTAAGTAGTTTTAGGATCAATTCTTGATCACTTCTAGTTCGCGACCGTGCTTTGCTTCTCTTCTCGCTCTCATTTGCGTAAGTTAGCCACCATATATGCTAGTGCTTGCTGCAGCTCCACCTCACTACCTTTTCCCTACCCTTAAGCTTAAATAGTCTTGATCGCGAGGGTGTGAGATTGTTGAGTCCCCGTGATTCACATATTACTTCCTAAACCAGTTGCAGGTGCCGATGATACTGTGCATGTGACGCAACCGAGCTCAAGGAGGAGCTCAATGAAGATCGTGTTCGTTGTGTTGTTTTGTTTCCAGTTGATCAGTAGTGGAGCCCAGTCGGGGTGATCGGGGATCTAGCATTAGGGGTGGTCTTCCTTTTTTTGGTTCCGTAGTCGGACCTTGATTGTATCTGGATGATGTAATGCTATATTCATGTATTGTGTGAAGTGGCGATTGTAAGCCAACTCTGTATCTCTTTCTTATTCAATACATGGGATGTGTAAAGATTACCCCTCTTGCGACATGCCTACTATGCGGTTATGCCTCTAAGTCGTGCTCCGACACGTGGGAGATATAGCCGCATCATGGGTGTTACAAAGGCGAAGTTATTTAACGTGTAGAAGCCGAGGGGAGCGAAATTGAACCGATGGCCGAATACATCGCTTGGAGATCATTGAAGGAGGAACCCGCCTTGCAATGTCAAAGACAATTTGTGTGCCGAGCACCTCGCTATTGAAGACTGGTTCGGGGGCTACTGAGGGAGTCCTGGACTAAGGGGTCCTCGGGCGTTCGGTCTGTTATCCATTAGGCCGGACTGATGGGCTGTGAAGACATGAAGGCCGAAGACTGCACCCGTGTCAGGATTGGACTCTACTTGGCGTGGAGGGCAAGCTTGGCGACCGACTATGAAGATTCCTTCTTATGTAACCGACTCCATGTAACCCTAGATTCCCCACCCCCTGTGTCTATATAAACCGGAGGGGTTAGTCCGGATAGGATATATTCATTACCATATTCATACAGGCTAGGCTTCTAGGGTTTAGCCATTACGATCTCGTGGTGGATCAACTCTTGTAATACTCATATTCATCAAGATCAATCAAGTAGGAAGTAGGGTATTACCTCCATAGAGAGGGCCCGAACCTGGGTAAAACATCATGTCCCCCGTCTCCTGTTACCATCGATCCTAGACACACAGTTCGGGACCCCATACCCGAGATCCGCCGGTTTTGACACCGACACCTGCGCCCTATCAAGCGCCGGAGAAGAAGGCCAAGAAGAAGGCCAAGGGGACCAGTTATGGTCTCTGCCGTAAGGGCACTTCGGACGTGACGTCCGAAGACGCCGACATCCACTCCCCTCCCGCCACTGATGACGAGGAAGAGGAAAGCAATCCTCACTCTGTGGGGGAAGGAAGAAAAGGGCGGCCTCCACGCATCTGGAGGCAGAGGCGTCCAAAAAGGGGAAGGCCTCTGCCACGGACAACCCCGCGTGGGACATTGACAACAACTCCGAGTGGCACCCCAGGGATAAGCCCCTGACTGAATCGTAAGTACTGATCAAAGACGCACTCAAATATCCAGCTCCTTTATAGTTTTAACATGTTGAATCATGTACTTGCAGTCCAGCTCGTTCCCAACTCGAGCGATCCTCATCTTTGGGAAACTCGCTAGATCCGAAGGTGATGGACAACGGGTCTCTTCCGGCGGCCTCCTCTCCCAAGACTATGGAAGACGTTGAAGTGCTATCCCGAAGGAATCTCCCGGCTCAGGGGGAGGCACAGGAGGCTGTCACGGGGGTGCTAGAGGACAATACCTCGGCCGCCGGACACATGGGGGAGCAGATCCCCATGGAGACTGGCGATGGGGGCCATCACCAATTCGGCCCCCAGCCGAATACGATACCGGAGACCTATACGGCTTCAGAATCCGGCAGGCAGCCTCCTTCGAAGGAAGGAGGTGCGCGAATTCCACCGGTGACCTCTGTCCATCCAGAGGCACCGGATACTCTATTGGAAGCGCTGCGAAGTGCTTCCATTGTTGAGGAACACCATACCCTCATGGGTACGATGGTTGAGAGGGTTCAGTCTGCCAAGAGCGGATTAACCGAAGCCTACATAAGCCTTCTAACCGGCTTTGAGGTAAGCGACGCAATTATATAAAAAGAATGTCATAGTATAGACAGTAGCCCCTCAGACTCTGTCCGGTGTTCGTAAAGAAAAGCCGAACAAAGGATCAAGTAATTTTCGCAAGAGACTAACTAAATATGTTTTATGTGAATAAGCAGGTGCCATTGCTGGCCGCAACCTCTCATGCTGCTGAGGTCTCTGAACTGAAGCAAAGTTTGGAGCGGGCTGAGGAAGAACCCGACCATGTAAAAAGGCAGCTAGAAGACAAGCAAGGTATGGAATGAGCTTGTGTATATCCGGAAAGGATGAATGATTTGTGCTGACCATAGTGCCATGATATATGTTTAGGGGTGGCGGCCAAGGTGGAGGCCCTCAAGAAGGCGCTGGCTGAGGCCGAGGAGAGAGAGGCAAAGGAACAAGCCGCCCGTGAAAAGCATGAAGCCAGGGTCGATGAGGTCGAGCAGGAGCTCCAAGACACCATGAAGAAATATGAGTCCTTGGAGCGCCATGTTGCGGATCAAGATTCTGAACTCGCCAAGGCCCGTCAAAGTGCACAAGATGCCCGGTCCGAAACCCAAGGCGCCCTCCAAGAGATCCAAGAGGCCAGAAAAATCGTGGCTGGTAAGGCCTTCATTATGCAGAGCAAATATGTGAAGAAGTGGTATCTCTTACTAACCCGGATTTGGAGTTCTCCAGGAGCATTTGCGGATTTACCGCGCAGTGTTGCGGATGCTGCGGAGTTCTTCCGAGCCGAATAGGGGAGCTCGATGGAGAAGCTGTTCTGGTCACAATACCTTGTGCCAGAACATCCAGTGCCCTTTAGTGATCAGCTAAAACAGCTGGTGGAACTGCATAGGGTGGCAGAACTAGCCATGAAGGATTTGATAATCCGGCTATGGCCTGCCGAAGTCATACCTAGCAGCTACTCCGGGCTCGTGAAGTGGCTGGTCAATGCCTGCCCCCGGCTTGACATCATCAAGCGGTTGGTCTGCATCGAAGGTGCGCGGATGGCCTTTGCCCGTGTGAAGATACAGTTGGCGAAGATGGACGCTATCAAGCTTGCGACCGAGGCACCGCCCGCTGGCAAGGAGCACCGCACGCCGGAGCGGTATTTTGATGATGTCCTCAAGGGATCCCGCATTATAGAGGGCCAGTGCTCAAAAGACATTATCTTTGAATGAGTACCTTCATGTTATCCCGCCCTGTATGATGAAAACAAGACTGATGTGTAATATAATGTTTGCTGTTTATTTTGGAATTTTACCTCCTATGCGGCCATCTTTATTAAATCTGAGAGTTGGCCAGTCACCGGCTTCAGCCCCCACGTAGGTAGTATGGGGGTGTTCGTGATGGAATCTAAGAACCTTGATCCAAGAAATTGGTCCTTGAAGGAGGTGTTTAGCGCAACGAACCAGGTAATCGGACTATGTGGCTTTATCACCCTCACTTACCCATAGGAGTTTGACAATAGAAATGTAGGCGCAGCCCCTAGTATTCGTTAGTCCGTACTAGAGTGCTGTAGACACTTAATCGGGTGAAGGCCGATCCGTCGCATAATGCAGAAAAAATCGCAAGAGATTTTAACCTCCGAAAGCTGACCGGCTCATGCCGCATCATGATAGTCAGTTTTTGGCTTTCTCTACTGAGGTGCTCATCCGGATAAACTAGGACACAATCGCAGTAATTCTCCCTTTACTACCCTAGCCGATAGAGCGGAACGTAAGGTAGTAAGCACAGGAGCCTGGCATCGATCGATGGGGGGGATAGTTAAAGTCAACCTAGGTATATGTTGGGAGATCGATCGGTATACATGCATGTGTGTGTTAGAAGCGAATGAGGCACGGGGAGAAGGATAGAGAGAGAGGGATGCATCTAGGAGGTGGTGCGAGAGTCATACTATATCGAGGGGGAAGGAGTGTGCGAGTACGAGATCGATGAAAAGAGTGGTGGGAGTGAGGCATGGACGGTGATAAGAGAAGAGGGGAAGCTTGTGTTTGTGCTAGGCACACCTGGCTAGGGAGGCATATCGATCGATGTGTGCCGTAAACAAGGAGCTGGGCCTACACACACCGTGGGTGAACGACCTAAAGTGAAAAGGCGAATTTGCGCGATGGAGCTAGAAAATGCTGAGGGAGGGTGAGAGGGATGCAGGCGTGTGCATGCACAAGAGAAAGTTAGCGCTAGCTACAAAGATAAGAGGATTGTGTGGGTGTAAAAGACGAATAGAGATCATACTTCATTATAAAAAGCGAATTCGGATATTTGAAGAATTTATCATAGTGTTTTAAACCGACACATGTGTGAATATATATAATGGTGATACACATGGTGTGGTTATGAACATGTTATACTACATATAATATAGTTTATCCCTACTCTTATAAAAAGCAGAGTTGTTGATGATGGTGTGCCTGCCATCCTGCAATATAGGACGTTCGATTTATATCTGACGGATAGGAAGGAAACTATGGCAATTTTGAAAAAATATACCCACACCCCTCTCCATATTTGCAAATTAGGCCTCCCCTTGATCATGTTGATGTTCTGTGGAACGCATGAGCACCTTGCTAGTACTACGTATAATATATAGAACATTGATCATAATTTGGGCTAATGTGTGGCTTTTGCAGCTCAGGTCTAAATACTTGTCATAATGTAGGGGGCGGGGCACTATACTATGTGTGATAAACACGGTGTACGTATGGAACATGGTTTAGATTATGAATATATAGTTAGTACATCAAATGTACTATTATTTGGAATCAACATCAAGTGTATTCAAAAAATAGAATTCGAGTTCATGTAGTACACATAGTTGATATCTATCTCTATAGTAATCATGTGGTGTGTTATTAAGGTAATACACGAATGATGGTTGAAGTTGGCAACAATCATGATTGTAGATTCTTATTGAAATAGAGAAACGAATTCAAATTCAGTTCGAATTGCAGCGGTAGTATAGACATTTGGAATGCACTAAAATGTTGGTATGAGTAGGTTACATGCATCATACAACAAGCGAAAAAATTTAATTGGACATAACATGGATTCATACTCCCTCCTTCTTCCATCTATATAGGGCGTAATGCATTTTTTAAGACCGCCTTTGACTATTGACAAGATTAATAGTACATGACATGCACAATGTGGAAATTATATCATTGAAAGAACCTTTCACAGACGAATTTAACGGTGTGCTTTGTGTAAGTTGCATGTCATATATTATTGCCGTAATATTTGGTCAAAGTTAGCATCGAAAAACGCGTTAGGCCCTATATAGATGGAAGGAGGGAGTAGCTTTGAATAGCATTTTGTGTGGTGTGAATAGTTATATTTTTTCGTTTTCTTTTTGGTTGAGGAAGTGCGAATTGATTTGGTACGTACAAGTACAATATTACACGTTAGGCTTGTCCCTAAAATTCAACCCACACCTTGCTATCCCAAAATTACAACACGTGCGACATCCACCGCCTGAGCGAGGGAGAGCTTGCATTAGTCAAAAGTTTCTCCTTGTCCTGCGAGCCACCATGCACAAGCTTCTCCCGTCCTGCAAGCTTCTCCTCGTTCGGCAAGTTGATGGGACACAACAAAGTAATGCTAGTCCATACTGCCTCCTCTCCGGTTAATATGGCTTAATTTCAAACGAGATAAATACACTTTATGTCATTGTATATTTGTAACAATACGGTCAGTGGACTTCATAATACTCTCATTGCGCTCAATATATACATTTTCCGGTGTTTATATGGTCACTAGCTCACACTGGCTGAGTATGTGTGTGCATGCACGTGTAGGTTGAGCACTTGAGCATGACTGTGTGTGTTCCGTCGTGTGCTCGGACATGCATGCATTAGGGCGTCACCCGCGTTTTTGCGTACATGTGTACGTGTGACTATTGCATACACGTAGGGGGAGTACGTGTAGGGGCCACTAAAGGAGCAGTCAAATCATAAGTAAGTTAGTCGGAAGAAGCAACCATCATTTCACTCTTCAATGACACGTACGCAATATAAAATGGTTGATATGGAGAGAAAAAGAAAACCACTATATATACACTAGCAGGAGCCTAAGCTACAAGCCTGCTTGCTTGGGTTGCTCTCTTCACAAGCATAGAATGACAGTGGCCACACTGCTGGTCACATATCCGGCCTGATCCCGCAGCTGGGGGAAGGGAACAATGTTCTGCGTAGACGCGGTCGACACCGGCGAGGGAGAAAATCCACAGTCGGTGCGTCCCAATCAGGGGTCACCGTGGTATGGGCTAATACCGCGTCCCAACCGCCCTTCTAGCTACAGCCCGATGTCCCAGGTAGTCCATCTTCCTTTTGGAGCCGGCTTGCTCCACTGCCGTAGCTCCCCACGTAGCTCCATCTCCATGTCGATCTTTCTCCAGTTCTAGCGGCTTCTACTTGTGATGAGTTTATGTCTCATGAACTAGTGCCAGTACTATTATTCTAATCACACTTCTTCAATATCTTTGCCATCAGGGATGCTCAGCTCGATTTTAGTGGAACTACACAAAAGCATTGTATGATCCGAGGGTGCCAGCCGTCTTTCCTTCGACAGGTTCTACCTGGCCAGGAAATTAAATCCTGTTTAGGGTTTAGGGTTTAAGTCGTAGTGACCCCATCAGTAGTTTTTCTTTCATACACGCTCTCACAACTTTTGTCTTTAGTTGTGAAGTAAATATTGGCTATGATATATGAATCATTGAGATGCATCAGCATGCGTGTTAGTTTTCCTTTGTATTTGATGGAATGTTGTAACGGGGCAACCTTGGAGTAGGAATGAAAATGGAGTGGAAAGTTTCCGTTTTTCCGGAGAAAAAATGGAAACGGAGAGAAACCAATGTTTTGTTTCGTTGGATCGCACCATCGAGCAAAACCAACGTTTAAATCACGTCTGTTGCGTTCGTGTCTCACCCTCCTCCACGGCTCGACCCCAGACGGTCGCTCGGCATGCCACTCACCGCAAACCGAGTGTACGATAACTTTCCCGCCTGCTTGTCGATGGATCGTGCCATGGAGTACTAGTACTACTGGAAGAGATTGACGAGTTGGGGGAGGACAGCTAGCTGTAGCACGGACTCCCAAGAACTTTTTACATGCATGTTGTGGCCGGCTATTGCGAACTTTGAACGCGGATCAGTCGCGTGCACCAGGATGCGGCGTGGGCGACGCTCTCTCAGCCGGCGTGCCGCTTCAATGCCGGCGCCAGTGAGAGGTCGCGTCCGCTCTGGCCGGGCATGAATGCGGCTCTGACCGTTTCAGGTGGGAAGCACGCGCGGGTGATGAAGAGGGTTCGAGTTGGTCAGGAGCGGTCGTGGCAGCGGTCCGGACGCCCGCAAACAAGAGATGTTGTATGTTAATATTGCCGCATATATAATTAACAACGTAAATAATGTGCTAGTTGGACAAATATGATTGGAGATGGAGGTGGAAATGGAATTTTATGTAAACACGGATATGCATGTCTATGTCTATGTGTGTGTGCGCGACGACTCTCGCGACCTAGAAGCGGGGGCATGTTTTTGATCGAGTTTTCTTTCTTGGTACGTTAAAAAATTGTCCACCGGTTTTCGTTTCTTTTTTCCGGGAACGAGCGTATTCTATTTAAAACCACTGCTATGGAGAGATTTTTTTACTCCATTATAGCCTCTTGTTTGATAGAGTTTCTCGGGTCTCGCTCTCTCACCCTCTTCATATCAAAACAAGATGACAGTGTCCACACTATCTCTCTCCTCACCGGTGGTTACAGATCCGGCTGAATCCCGTCCGCTGCAGGAGGTGAGGAGGTGCAGCGTTGACGTTGTCGCCATCGGCGATGGAGGAAGCCGATGCGCACCGTCCTCTCGGAGCCAGCGCTGGTGCGGACGAAGGTCCTCCGCGCCCTTGTTCGCTGCCATCGTGTGGGTAGATCCTGCCCGCCTGCCTAAGAGACATCTCGCCCACCTGAGGTATAAGGTCCAGCTCCCCAGGTCGCTGCATGCGGGTTTTCTTCTATGAGACTACTCCCCAGCTCCCCATGTATAGTAGCTAGGGTTCGTCGGCTGGTCCAACATCACCTACTATTATAGAGGAAATGCCACTAGAAAAGTTGTCCTGATTTATGCCTCGGTGGAGGTATACATGTTGTTTCGATAAAAAGTACATGGTGGTTGTGCGGTCATTGTCCATATGCTCCTATTGCTGCTGCTAATCTAATACTATCATTGGTTAAATGAAGAAATGCTTTTTTTTCTCGGGTATCCTGGTTTAGTTCGCATGAAGATAATCATGATGCTTCTGTTTGTTGGTCTACTTTTCATAATTATTATTGACAATTGAGATGTCATTGTTAATCTTGTAAAACAAAGTAACAACACTATATCCCTTTTTTATATTTTTGGAAACAGCGATGCGTATCTCCATACCTGGGCATGTCTTCCTCAATTTTAGTGGAACTACACAAAATTGGATGGCCATTGTTGTTCCGCCTCACTGTCCTATGCCACATGGTTCTTCCTTCCTCGAGCTTGATTACTGAGAAGAAACAGACCACAGTGAGGATTTGTCGAACTTCATAGGTGCCTCACCCAAACTTGATGCCAAATGGATGATGCATCACCACGATGACCTATCGATGCTCATGGTTGCGTCGGCTGGTGAAGCTAATCGATTTTCAATGAAAAACAAGCTGTCTTCCATTAGTGCTCTTTGCCTGTTACCCACAAAGATGATATCCTTCTTCAGTTCACCTTGGTTGCGTTGGAGACGCAGTCGTCTTTCACGTTGGTGCAATTTTATCACACAATTGGCTATGAACCAAATGTTTCCTCGAAGAAGGATCGACGTTGGTACTAAGAGCATAAGTTTTGTATTGATTTCTAAGCCTTCTCACAACTTTGTCTCCAGCTCCCCTGTAATTTTATTTGTCCAGCTATTAACTTT
Source organism: Triticum urartu (assembly GCF_056163025.1). NCBI lineage: Eukaryota > Viridiplantae > Streptophyta > Magnoliopsida > Poales > Poaceae > Triticum > Triticum urartu. The sequence continues at coordinate 493,644,682 of NC_141878.1, forward strand.
GATTAAAAAAATGGTGTGGACTAAAAACCCGGATGGACGTAGTAGCCCTCCATTTTTATTTACTCCGCATATTAGATTTGACTGAAGTCAAACTTTGTAAAGGTTGACCAAGTTTAGGCCAAACACAACAAACCATAATTATTAGAGAGGGCAAACTGTACATACTCTAAACCTTTCCGATAATTGAAATTAAAATTCTTTATTTGTACACACTCTCACACGTTTCCGATAATTTGGCGCATGTGTGGTTGTTCACTTAAGGGAGAGTAGTGGACCACACGTGAAGGACAGGAAGTGCGACCAGGACGCGTGGATCGTTACTTCATTGGAAGTACTCCCTCCGTTCCTAAATATTTGTCTTTTAAGTGGTTTGAAATGGACTACCACATACGGATGTATATAGACATTTTTTACAGTGTAGATTCACTCATTTTGTTCCGTATGTAGTCATTTGTTGAAATCTCTAGAAATACAAATATTTAGGAACAGAGGGAGTAGTAGTTTTCTTCACTGGTACGTTAAATAAAGAGTTTCGTTTCATACTTACACAATTTAAAACGATTGTTATGGAGAGAATAAGAAAACCACTCCACTATATATTAGTCGTATACACGAGTACTATATGGACGCAGTTTCATTGACTTTAGTGCACCTGCCTTTGGGTTTATGATAGGTGGGCCCAAAATGTGGCTGACCCACCTGTCATACAGCCAAAAGCAGGTGCAGTTAAGGCACCGGAGCTCAGTCCGTACTACAGTATATATAAGCTGGAGCCTCGGCGCTTGTTCGCTAGGGTTTGCACTCTCCACACTCTCGCCGCACTACATATATATATATACACGCTAGAGGCTCAGTGTTCCTTTGCTAGGGTTTACTATAGTCACAGTCTCTCACCCTCTTCACCAGATGTAAACAAGACTATGTTGTGGCCTCTGTCTCTCTCACCCCCTCACAGCTGGCGAAGGAGGCATCCGGATCCCGTCGCACCGGGAAGGGGAGGAGGTGCAGCGTTCACTCTATCACCTTCAGCGAGGGAGGCAATCCACTGCCAGCTACGCTTTTCTCTTTCACCCAGCGCCTGTGCAGGAGGGCCACCGACCCCTTCTTCCTCGCTGCCGTACGTAGTGTGGGCAGATCCGACCTCCCGCCGCACGCCTTGCCACATCCCGACGACCCTAAGGTATAAGTTTCTTTGAAACCGTCATTGGTCTAGCTGCATGCAGATCTTTTTTGATTTTGTAGCCAAATCTAGGTCTTGGTTCAAAGAGTAAAGAAGGGTGCGGCGGGGTGGAGCATGAATCTAGGACGTGGTTCAATGAGGAAAGGAGGGAGGGAAAGTAGTATAGACTAGCTATCCGGCCGCTTTGTTGGTCGAAAAGGGAAAAAGGGGGTAACCCAATACACACATATGTAAGGAACTGAACTCTTTGTTTAAAAGGGAAAGAAACTAGGGGGCGGGTAGTTTGTGTAGGACTAGATTTGCTGCCCTCACATAGGAAAAAGTTTAAAGAGAAGAAATATGGGACCAACGCAGATATGCTGCTTGGCTACATACTCTGCATCACCCATTTATACGTGTGGACGCACATGGTGCTGGCATGTCCCATGTCCCATCCACATGATCGTGCAGTGTGTTTTGAGATGTTGTGCTACTTTTATTGGTACTGTTTTAAATAAATGTTGAATTGAAGCTATTGTATTGCTCTCTTTTCCCATTAAGTAGTGAACAAAAATGGTACCAACCCAGACATGATGCTTGTTGCTTTGTTACAACAAACTCTGCATCACCCCCTTTATAAGTAGATGGAAGCACATGGTGTTGTTGCGCCCACTCGCCCTGGAACTGTTTATGCTTTTTCTTAATATAATGCTGATGGTAAAATTAAGCAATGCCACTCTCAGAATTAACTACTGAACTATTTTAAGAGAATTTCTCTGTTAATATGAATCAATGCAACCATTTTAGAAATGCTACAGTCCTATACTTTGTTTTCCATCAATATAAGGTAGATGCTTCTTTTTGTGGCCGCATGTTTCATCCTCCTTTATTGGCAGTAATTTTTTCCTTTTTGCCTCTATTAAATCAGGGATATCTATTCAACTTGTTGCTATAGCAAACTTAAATGTCACACCAGCGACTTTCCTTGATTTCAGTGCAACTGCACAAAACGAGATTGGATTTCCTATTTGTGTTGGCAGATTCGTACGTGATCTTGTGTGCGTCATGATAGGTTGGTACTTGCCTTCATCCACATTATCATGCAGTGTGTTTTGATATGCTGTGCTACTTGTATTGGTACTGTTTTAAATAAATATTGAATTGAAGCTATTGTATTGCCGTCTTTTCCCATTAAGTAGTGAACAAAAATGGGACCAACCCATACATTATGCTTGTTGTTTTGTTACAACAAACTCTGCATCACTCCCTTTATAAGTAGATGGAAGCACATGTTGTTGTTGCACCCACTCTCCCTTGGAACTGTTTATGCTTTTTGTTAATCTAATGCCGCTGGTAAAATTAAGCAATGCCACTCTCAGAATTAACTACTGAATCTTATTTCAAAACTGCAACACTTGTTAGGGATTGGCGGGATTACCATTTTTGTGGCCGCATGTTTCATCCTCCTTTATTGGCCAGTAATTGATTCCTTTTTTGCCTCTGTTAAAAGAGGGATATCTATTCAACTTGTTGATATTGCGACATTTTGCTTCGCTTAATTTTGGTGGAACTGCACAAAATGAGACCGGATTTCCATATATGTGTTGAGATCTCTTTTAGATCTTCCTCAAGAGTTGTTTCAAATCTTGGTCTTGAAAGGTCAGTACCTACTTTCCTCAGAATTAACTACTAAATCTTAGTTCAAAACTGCAACACTTGTTAAGGATCGGCGGGTGTACCATTTCTGTTAGGGATCGGCTGGAGTACATGTTTAAGAAATGTATTGTTCAGATAATGCCTCTGTTATTATATATCAGTTACAGTGTTTTACAAATGGTACTATCCTGCTTTGTAGTTCTTTCTACATGTTTAACCAAGCTATTGTAAAGATAATGTCTCTGTTAAAATAAATCAGTCGCATTGTTTTAGGAATGATACTTTTCTGCTTTGTCGTTCTTTATACATATTGAAACAAGGCATTGTTAAGATAATGTCTCAGTTAATATGAATGAATCACACTGATTAAGAATTGCTACTCTCCTGCTTTGTTTCCCATTAAGATAAGGTAGATTAGTAGATGTTTTTCTTCTAGGAGTACAAGTCATCAACCGTTATTTCTCAGTAATTGTTTCCCTTATACCTATTGTTTCTTACAGATATCAAAATTAAAGCTCGGTTTTATTCCGACTTTGATTTTAGTTGAACTGCACAAAAGGAGCCAATGTGTCTAAGGCAAACTGCTGCATTAGTGGGTCCAGTTGGTCTTACCACTTTGCAGAAAGAAGCAGTCACTGTTTGCGCTACATTACACAAGGAATGATCGAGAAGCTTTACATAGTATTAGTAGACGCTGGTGACATGACTAGTCTGCAGAGAGCATAGGAAACTCTACAACACGTGGAGTGCACTGGGCAAAAAGTGCGCGAACAAGTATAGGAAGCCAGGACAGGACTCCAAATCTGTCATTGTCATTCTAAGCAATAACGATGGGGCATCTGGGTATGGTAATCTATTTACCATACTTTCAGTTTGTTAGTCCACCGATTGGTGGGTTGACACTGGGGCCAATATTCATGTGTGTGCTGCTGTGTCTTTGTTTTCTTGCAACATATAAACTATATCCACAGGGATGCTCAGCTTGATTTTAGTGGAACTGCACAAAATTTCCAGATGGTTGTCCTCCATAATACTTCATCACGCACAATACATCGAATGGTTCTTTAATCATTCGTTGTCACCTTGAGCCACTGGACTATATGTTTGAATGGTGTTGCCAGCGTCGGCCATTAAGAAGGGTAAGAAGAAAGACAAAAAGAAAGATGGCTGCTTTACTTGTGGTTCGGAGGAACACTGGGCAAACAAGTGCCCAAGCAAGTACCAAGAAGCCAGGACAGGACTCCAAGTCTGTCAATGTCACTCTAAGCAACAATGATGGGGCATCTGGGTATGGTAATCTGTTTACCGTACTTTCAGTTTGTTAGTCCACCGATTGGTGGGTTGACACCAGGGCCAATATTCATGTGTGTGCTGATGTGTCTTTGTTTTCTGGCAGCATATAAATACGAAATCCACAGGGATGCTTGGCTTGATTTTAGTGGAACTGCACAAAATGTTCAGATGGTTCGTGTCCTCCATAATACTTCATGATGCATAAGACATCGAATGGTTCTCTAATCATTCATCGTCACCTTGAGCCATCGGACTATCAGATGACAAACTGATGACAAACCCTGCCCGTTCCAAAATCATAGGCATTACATATTTTGAATGGGAAAAGCTTGTCAAAGTTGACATTAGTTTAATATACTGGAATTGGAAAACCTTGTCAATTTTTTCTCATTGATGTTAGCCAGAAGACATGCATTTGATATTTTTGAGTGGGACACCCTTTGCTGTGAGCAATGTCGATCATTTTTTCCTATTCCTGTCTTCAGTTCAGAAGTAAACATTTACTCTGCTGAGATGCATACTCACATGAATGTTGACTTATGTAAGATATTTTAAGAGTTTGTTCTGAATATTGTCTATGTAATGCCAGGCCTTGTGTTTGATTGCAAAGTTGAGCTTGGAATGTTGTGGCATGCGGCATCACGAGCTGTTCACCGTGCCTCCTGAGAATAATGCTTCGTGTTGTTTTGCATGTCGATCTAATGCTAGTGATTTTCTTGTTAAGAAGATCATCCTCTTCTGTTGTTTCAGTGCTGAAGAAGTCCACCGTCTTATGTTTCATTCATAGCCTATATGACAAGTCGGGTAGGTTAGACGTGAAACCATATGATCTTCCGACCAACTCATCATCTTAGGCCGTGATTGGATCGTCATTTTCCAACCAAAACCACTTGTAAAATGACACTTGTTAATAAAAGCAGATGGTCTCGGGCGAAGCGCTTGGTTGGTCGATTTAGACTAGTAAAATATACATTGGTCTCTCAAATTACATGCGTAACCTGCCGGTTTTACTTACAGACCTCGGGCCCTCGGTTTCATTACGCCTATATTTTAGGCGTTGTTTCCGATGACGAGTAAATTACACTTGTATCTTAATACAGGTGTGAAATAAACCAGAGCTCCCAAGCGCATCTTTACCGTTTCATGCAGTCTCAGTCTCTCGAAGGTGCTCATTGGTGTCCGATGATCCTGGCTTCCTGAATGAGCAGCGGGTATTGTATCAGACCATCCGTAGTGCCCGCGAGGCCCTCTCCGCCGTCCTTCGACTTGTTGCGCTTGCCGTGGCACCGAGCATTGTTAACATGGTCAATGAACATGAGGATTTAGGAAATGACTTTATTTTCACCGGATGACAGTAGGGACCCACTAGGGCCATAGCCGTATGTATGCAAGTGCCTCCTTATTATGTACAACTATTTTATTTGCTTCCTCCTAGTTTCCTGACATCATGGTCCCACACCATTGTCAACCTATGTAGTCAATATAAACGAGAGAATTGAACAAGGTGTGGCTGACAGCTGGGACCAAGCATCTCGAGCAGTATTTGTGTTTTTGAGGCGTGAGCACTGCAGTGTTTTTCTTGGTGATGTTTTCGTTGTTGTTCAGAGGAGAGCATGGTATTAACTGGGCGGGTTGTGGCCTATCTAGCCCAGGATAGATATCCAGCCCAGATATTAATTTTTTTCAAGATGAAAATTGCTAGCCCAGCTATACGTTTTTTGAGGAATACCCACGCAAGGTCAACTTGTTATTCTCCGCCCCGCTAGGCTGCAAATCTTTCCTAGGAGGGATGCATTAGGCTTACCAGGAAAATGGGCTTTAAAAATAATAATAAATGGGATGTAATTATAAAAAACTGGGTAGTAACTATAAAAAATGCACCAAACACAAAATTAGTTTATAAAATATTATTTATGGATTTTGAAAATCTTAATTTTTAATTGTTGCACGCGCAATGTTTCATTGGATTTTTACGTAATACAAATTTATATTTAATCTGACTAGAAATTTCGGGATAAAAATATTTCGGATCCCATCAAAATGTGGGAAATTTTATTCAATTCTGTCTTGAACGGTTGGTTTTTTTGAATAAATCTTGAACGGTTGGTTGAAATTATTAATCGTTGTCCTAGCTAGAAAATGGGTTGCACTTTTAACAAACTATAAATGGGCTGTAGTAAATTCCATTAGAATTAAAAAATGGGCTGTACATTCTTACAAATCGAAAATGGGCTATAAGTTCTCTGCCACACACTTGTGGGCCTACTAATTTGACGCGTCCCCTAAAAAAATAAGTTGACGCGTATGCAAGGCTTTGTCAACTTATTATAGTCAACACACGGTTCTAGCAGCAGTGGCCGTTGGATGTCTATCCAACGGATGTCGTGCTTCTTCTTCAATCTCGGATATTCTAGCTTCGGCCGCCCAAAAAATGATTCTTCCCCCTGACATCTGGGGCACACCATTTCGGAGGCTGGCCTGTGGGACTACTAAGTTCACGTGTACCAAGGGCTTTGTCAACTTAGTCAATAGAAATGATTCTAGCTGCAGTGACCGTACGATGTCCATCTAACAACCATAGTGCTTCTTCAACCTCTGGTCTTCTTTCTCCAGCCGCCCAAAGTAGCGCCGGTAGTGCCGCCTGCTCCTGCCTCTCGTGGCTGGCTATGTTGCCGCGGAGGCCTCACCGCCCCTTACTACTCGCACCGCTGTCGGATGTGGGGTTCCGGCAAACCCTTAAGGTTCTAACACTGGGGTGCACGTGAAGTCTTTCCCTCCTACCAATCTACGCTCTAGCTCGCTAGATCTCGCGGACGAACTCGACGAACTCGCAACACAGAAAGACATGGGGTTTATACTGGTTCGGGCCACCGTTGCGGTGTAATACCCTACTCCAGTGTGGTGGTGGTGGATTGCCTCTTGGGCTGATGATGAACAGTACAAGGGGAAGAACAGCCTCCTGAGGTTGAGGTGCTCTCGTGCTTTCGGACTTGTGTGTGTCCCTGGGTCTGATGAGTCCGTCCTCTGGGTCTCTCCCCTACTATGGTGGTTGACTCTATTTATAGAGGCCCTGGTCCTCTTCCCAAATATTGAGCGGGAAGGGAGCCAACAATGGCGGGCTAATTTGAAGGGGGACAGCTAGTACAAGCTATCCTGACAAAAGGTAGTCTGCGCCTGTGAAAGGCTCTGGGGTGACGCCGTCTTGGGCTCCATGATGACCTCTGTCTTGCAGTCCATGGTCTTGGTCTTGTTGCACCAAAATGGCAACCTTTGCCTGAGGCCTCGGTACTCCGCGGCTGCGCTTGCCTCCTTTGCACCAAAGAGGAAACAAGGACGCTGCGCGTGCTGGCGCCCGCCTGGTGTTGATCATCATGGCTCACGTCATGAGAGTCTCGTGAGGTTCGCCCCGCCTTGATATCTCCGCTCCTCGTGAGCCTGCCTGGCTCGGCAACTCTAGAGGAGGTCTTGCGTCGTCCGCCTCACGAGGCCTGGCCCCTTGCGAGGGTCTTGGATGCTTTAAGATGGGCCGTACGGCCTACCGCTTGGCCACGCCGTGGGCCGCACGCAAGCAGGTCTGGGGACCCCCGTTCCCAGAACGCCGACTGTAGCCCCCGGGCCCAAGGTGCTCTCGGGCTTGGGTTCGCGGTGAAGCCAAGGGTCAGCTCGGAGCACCGCGGGCCCCAAAAGCCTGCGACCTCGGTTGACGCGTGGTGGTTGATTGGACGTGGGCGTCTCCGGTTCCCCATGTTGCCTCGGCAACTGCTTGACCTGACAAAAGGCTGGCACGGGCGGCACTTGCCTTCATTGCTTCTTCCTTGCCTCGCTCCAGATCCCCTTTCTCGCTCTTTGTCGCCGCTACCTACAGATCTGCTCCGGCCTTGCTCTGCATCTGCCGCCCATGGCGCCGCGCAAGGTCAAGGCTTCCTCGGCTCCGGCTTGGTACGAGCCTGCTCTTGAGGCGCCCACTGTCATGGAGAAGAGCCTTGCCTCCGTGCGCCTGCTGACGGCGGGAGAGAGCAACGAGTGGGGGAAGACGGAGCGCTTGCCTCCGACGAGCCGGAGCCTGAAGGGAGCACCTTCTTTCCCTTCTTTTCAAGAAGCGTTGCCATCGGGTTGGTCCCTCCCTTCTCTGATTTCTTTTATGAAGTCCTCGACCACTATGGGCTGCAAGCGTTGCATCTCCATCCCAACTCTGTCCTCCTCCTGTCTATCTTTGCCTACTACTATGAGGCATACCTGGGCGTGATGTCATTCGTGGCACTCCTGTGCCATTTCTTCTTCCTCTGCGTCAGCGAGCGTCACATATCTGGATGCGCCAACTTCGTTGCGTCCGGCAAGGCCAACTCGATCTCGAGCACCGGGAAGAGGGCCGACAACATTCGATCCAAATGGGTCATGGTGGACGCCAAGCTCGCCCATCCGCGCCTGGTGTTGCCGACGGAGGCGCCCCGGCAAGGCAAGGAGTGGCCCATGGCGGAGCTTGTCGACGAGTAGGCACCGTCAGTGTTGGGGCAGATGATGATTGACCTGAAGCCGGGCAATGCGAGGGCGGCCAAAATAACGGGAGCGATGCTCCTGAGGGAGTTCTTGATGCTGCGGGTTTCCCCACTTCAGGCGCGCGTTAGCGCCCCTTGTGGGAGCTTGAAGGAGGGGAAAACAAGGCCTGCCTGAGGCCGGGGGACCTGCCTGACGACGAACTGGACGCCGTCCTGCGTCTAATAGTCGGAGACAACTAGGAGTACCCGCCTAGGGCCTTCATTCCCCTGTTTCAACGCAGGGACTGGGAGGAATTCATCGCCTCCAGGCCGACTTCTGATGTGCGCGGGCTGGTGCCGCCGGTGTTTTCGGAAGCTCCTACCATGCAGAAACTGGTGGAGGTGTCTTCTAGCGAGTCCCGCGGAGAGGGGGAAGAGGAGGTGGACTCGGAGGAGACCCCGAAAGAGGTGGGGGAGACCTCCCCTCCGAGCAAGGCCGAGATTCTTCGCGCCCTTCCTGATGATGCCGAGGCCGACGCCTACCAAGGGGGGAAGGAGCAACCCCTCGTCCCGACGAAGGGTAGGTCATCGCTGGTGGCCCGTGGTGCTGCCTCCATCCCAACACCTCCTAGGGCTGGATCCGGTTCTTCCTCCGCACCGCATGGCGCCGCCGGAGCCCGAACGCCTACCCCTCAGGTCCCAATGCTGTCAGGCCTCAAGCTTCACAAGTGGAGGGCGGAGTACCTCATGGTGGACCGGTAGGTGTCTCGAGCTTCGCTTTATCCCTACTGGTACTTGTTATTTCCTTACGCTCGCCTTTGGTTGATCAGGCCGACATCTTCGGCGAAGAGGAGGAAGGAGGGTACGGCGGCTATGCCTCCCTCCGCAGAGCAAGGAGGCAACATCACCCATGTCTCCCCAGGCCGGTCGCCCTTGCGGGGCCAGGAGGAACATCGCCGCATGGAATCAGCCCCCATAGCCCCGCTGGCTCCGGAAGTGCCGGTGCTTGGCGCAGCTGACGAGGTCCTAGTTGCTCCGGGGCCCACGGTCTCCCAAGCCCTGGTGACGGTGTCGCTTCCTCCTACTGCTGCACCTCCACTCCTTGGTTCTTCTGCTCCTGCTGCCGTCTTGGAGCGTGCCCTTTCAGAGATGACCCAACTACAGGCGGATCTCCTAAGAGCTGACCCGCGCCTGGTGGCCGGGCATCTAGAGTTGGCCTTCGGCTGGCTTCATTCTGACCTGGCAGTACGCGTGGCGCTGGGCCAGGCTGTTGCGGCTTCTGAGAGGGAGAAGCAAGGAGCCGTCGGTGCTGCAGCCAATCATGAGGTGGCGCTGAAACACGCCAAGGCTGCCCGTGACCGCTGCCAAGTGCTGGAGGCCGAGTTGCAGGGCCTGCGCGACAAGCACGCTGAAGAGGTACGCCGCCGCCAAGCAGAGGAGAAGGAGATGAAGGCCCGGGAGGAAGCTGTCAAGAATCATGATGCTGAGCTGGCGGAGCTGGGGAAGAAGCAGGCTGCTGAGCGCAACCGGTTGGAGGAGTTGGAGCAGAAGATGGGGGCGAGGGAGGCCGATCTTAACGCCAAGGCGCGAGTCCTGGCCGAAGACCGCGTGGCCTTCTCCGATCTCGAGAAGAGATCTCGCAAGGCGCTGAGGACGCTCTACGAGCATGGCCTGGAGAAGCCGTTGGACACTGACGAGGACAGCCCCGCCCAGCTGCTTCCTCTCGTGGTGAAGGCACTTGAGGAGGTCGTTGAGGGCCTCGGTCCCATGGCGGAGGTAGAAGTTCACGTTCTGTCTTCAGCCACACTGACTCGCGTCCTCGGCCATCTGCACCTCCCCGACCCCAACGCCCGCCTTGACGAGCTGCTGGAGCCTGTAGCTGAAGACCTCTGCGAAGCCGCCGCCGTAGCTATTCAAGGTCAAGTGGAGGCCTTGCTGGGGAAGTTCCGCGGCTTTGTCTTTGATCCTCTGTCTGGCGATGCCGCGGATCCTGCGGCTGGTGGTGAAGGTGAGAGCATCGTCGCCCACGGGGGAGCACCTTCCGCAGGCGATGGTGACATCCAGGGGTGACGTATTCTCTCATTTCATTCCTGCGACATACATCAGGCCTCGTGGAGGCGTTTAGACTTTTCATTTGGTATTGTGAGAACAATATGCTTGTAATATTTGCTTCGAGATTTCGCGTTTTCCTTCCTATCTGCTTCGTTCTGCGTTGGCAGAGCCCGGCCCCGCGCATACCTCAACCGCCATTGGGCCGACCGGAGACCAGGACGGTCCAAGGAGTGAGGGGCTACGTGACCAGTTAGGCTCCTGAGTCGCGATGCTTAGGAGTCCCCCTTGACGTGCGAATAGCATATAGGGAGAGTTCGTTAGGATAGATTAATGTTCTACGTCGGCAGAGCCTGACCCTGCGCATACCTCAACCGCCATTGGGCCGACCGGAGACCAGGACGGACCAAGGAGTGAGGGGCTACGTGACCAGTTAGGCTCCTGAGTCGCGAAGCTCAGGAGTCCCCCTTGACGTTTGAACAATTTCAATACCTGCCCTCGCCGAGGCCTCGGGAGGGGCGCGCGACGGCCAGGTCCGGGGGACCTGGTTGGGTGGCGTGCGCTTGGGCGTGACCCGAGCGCAGCCCCCGTGCCCAGCCCCCTCGCGTGACTCTTCCGAGGGGAGGCGTCGTGGTGAGGCTGGGCACTGAGCTCTGGGCTCCCTAAGGTTGGCACGACCATGGGGTCGTCCTCAGTTGTTTATCACCAGCACGGAGCATAGTGCTTCCGCTTGTGCACGGGCATAGCCGCTCCTCGGCAGTGTCGACAGCCAGCACGGAGCATGGAGCCTCCACTTGGGCATAGGATGGGGGACCCCTCCGGGTGGAGCCCCCGGGGCGTGTACAGCCCCGCCCTGACACGTGGCTTGCACAGCAGGGCTGCGAGGTGTATCTGGGCACTCGAGAACCAGCGCGGGACTCACGAGGCCCTACCTCAAGGCGGGTTGCGCCTGGTCTTGAGTCTTGGTGACTGTATGTCCCTGCAAGGCGGTTAGATGCAAGCAGTCTACGTCCTCCGGTCCCGGCCCTCGAGAGAGCTCAGCCGCCGCTGGTATGCCATGTCGCGATGCCTTGGTCAAGGCTAGGGGGTGAGGGCTGGAGAGCCAGTAAGAGCTCTTGAGTCGCGATGCTTAGGAGCCCCCCTTTTAACGTGCAAGCGGGTTACATGGGATAAACAGACCCGCAGCGGGCGGCAACCGAGCAGGCGATAGCCGTCAGCAGGTTAAGCAAGAAGAGCAGATCAACTTGGGTAAATGCAAAAAGATACATGCCACTAGGTCTGGCCCGAGCAGCATGGGGATGATGCAGCCCGAGGGGCGCCCCCAGCAAGGTAAGCTAAAGACTTAAGCAAAAGGGATACATGCCACAGGGATAGACCCGTGTGGCCTGGGAATAATGCATCCCGAGGGGCGCTCCCAGCTTAAATGAACTTGGAAGATGTCACCTGGTTCTGTAGACGAAGTAGAGTTGGTGCAGCTGAAGCCACGCGTTGAAGGAATGGCTCCTCATGAGCCACCGGGACCCTGAGCCTCGGGAGGCTCTGGGGGCTCAGGAGGTTTCTTGAAGACCGTTCCCATATCCTCCTGAACGGCGTGGAACCTGGCCTCCTGAGCCGCCAGGACTTGCCGCACGTTGTGTTGATAGGCTGACGCCATGCTCGGCAAGCCGAAGGGCATGCGAACATAGCTGTGTGGTGGACCCTCGCAACGACCCGCACTCGAAGGCCAGAAGCACTCCTGAGATGCGGCCCTGTTGAGCCCTGGGATGTCGATGCAGACGTGCAGCCCGGCATCCTCGCCTGGATGGGGGGCTGCGCCTTGTGAGCGGCCGTGGTCGCGCATGGCCCTTGCTTCTTGCAGTTCCTCGGTGGTCTTGGTGATGAACTCCTGAGCGGTGGGCACTGCTTGCCTTATGCTCTCCTGAGGAAAGTGTGCCGTGAAGCACGCTTCCAAGTGGTGCCCAAGCGCCTCCCTCGTGAGGTTGGCATGTTCTGAGGCTCTCTAGGAGAGAGCCCTCGAGTCCTGTCTGAGGAGGGCGCCGGGCGCGCTTTCCTATGCGGTGGAGGAGGTGCCCCTAGAGAGGGCGTTGATCCTGACGAGGCTCCTGACGCGACGCCATCTTCTTGGGGTCCTGCGTGGCGCGGCTGCTTCTTCTTGGGGATGGTCTGCGGCGGGCCTTCACTTCTGTTGTCAGGGTTGTCGATCGCTGCGGCTTGGAAGGCGCGCTCAAGGGAGCACACCGCATCCCTTTCTTCACATGGGACCGTGATGATTCCCCCGCTTCCTGGCATCTTGAGGATGTTGTAGCGATGGTGAGTGACTGCAATGAACTTGGCCAGGGCTGGATACCCGAGGATGGCATTGTACGGCAGGCGGATGTGCGCGACGTCAAAGTCGATGAGTTCGGTGCAGTAGTTCTTGCGTTCCCCGAAGGTGACAGGTAGGAGGACTTGCCCTATCGGCATGGTAGAACCGTCAGTTACTCCTGAGAAAGGCTTGGTTGGCTGGAGCTGCTCATAGGGCACTTGGAGGTTGTCGAGCGTGTCGACAGATAGGACGTTGAGCCCTGTGCCGCCGTCGATGAGAGTCTTGGTGACTTGCACATTGTTGATGACTGGGGAGCACAGCATAGGCAAGGTGCCAGTGGTGGCTGCGCACTTGAGCTGGTCTGCCGAGTTGAAGGTGATGGCGCATTGGGACCACCTGAGCGGGCGCGTGGCCTCGAGCTTGGGGAGCGCCGCGTTCACCTCGTGAGCGAACTATTTGAAGATGCCCTGAGAGGCTGGGGCCTGAGCACCTCCCAAGATGCAAGCGATCGCACGCGGCTCCTAGAAGCCCCCAGCCCCCTCGTCCTGGTGGTGGTCGTCGTTCCTTCTTGGTGGCGGCAACGGGGGAAGACCGGTGTTGCCCTGGTGGTGATCCTCATGAGACGGGTCCCTCCAGGCGCCCTTGCGAGGCTGGTCCTGCCAGCGGTCCTCACGAGGCCAGTCACGCCACTCCTGGCGCGGGCCACGGTCGTCCTAGCATCCGCCTCTGCGTCCTCCTCCGCGACCGTAGCCCCGGTCGTTGCGCTCGGGGCGTCGACCGAAGCGTCCTTCCCGAATGGCTCTGAGCTCTTGACAGTCGCTGGTGTTGTGGGTGTTCAGGTTGTGGAAGGCGCAGAACGAACGGCCGTTCTTGGATGACTCGGGCTAATCTCTACCTCGCTTTTGTTGTCGGGCTCCGCTGCGAGCACCACTGCCTCTTTGAGCTTCACATCCTTGGCCTTGGCCTTCTTTTCCTCCACTCCTGCTGCTGGTAGCTCAAGGAGAGAGAGGCGCCCCTCCTCAGCTCTTGCACACTTGGTCGCCAGGTTGAACAGTTCCTGAGATGTGCAAAGCTCCTCGTGGATAGCCAGCTCTTCCTTCATCTTGCCGTCACAGACGCCGTCTGAGAACGCGGAGATGATGGCTTCGTCCGTGACCTTGGGGATCTTGAGGCGGGTGTTGTTGAAGCGCTAGATGTACTTCTGGAGGGTCTCTCCTGGATGTTGCTTGATGCGGCGTAGATTGCCCGCGGCCGGTGGGCGGTCACGAGTGCCCTGGAAGTTGGCGATGAAGCGGTCGCGCATCTCGTCCCAGGGCGAGATCGAGTCGTGCTGCAGGTTCAGGAGCCAGGAGCGGGCCCCATCCTTGAGAGCCATGAGAAACCAGTTCGCCATGACTTTTTCGTCGCCGTTGGCCGCTTCGATGCTCAACTCATAGAGCTGCAGGAACTCCGCGGGGTCGGCGGTGTCGTCGTATCGAGGAGGTAGATCTGGCTTGAACTTGCCTGGCCAGGCAACGCTACGCAGCTCAGGGGTGAAGGCGCGACAGCCAGCCGTGGTTGCCGGGGCCCGCTTCGGAGGTGGAGCTATGTCTTGACGAGGTCCGCGCTGCGCCACTGCAGGCGGCACACGATCTTGGCGAGGTGGCGCGGCGAGCGCCGGTGCAGCTTCTCGCGATCGCAGGATTTCTTGGCAGCTTCTTTCTTCACGCGCGGGCGCCGGGCACGATGGATCACGCCACGGAGGCGCGCGCCTTGGTGCCAAGGCACCGTCTTGGGGTCGAGGCGGTGGAGGCACGCCATGAGCCCCGTCGCCCGCGGCTGGTTGAGGGGGAGGCAGAGAGTGGGACGGCGCCGGAGAGCCCCCTGCGGCACGAACGAGCTCGGCGACGCAGTCGAGCCACTCCTCATAGAGGTCGTCGACGGGGCGGTAACGCAGGAGCTTGTTCGCCACGATGAGCGCGGCCCGTGCCTCCATGGGAGCGCGATGCGCGTGAGACGAAGAACCAGCAGGGGTGAGTGATGGAGTAGTGGTGCGGCCGTCCTGCCGCACCGAAGGATGCTACGAGGACGCCTGCTGCTCGTTCCCCACCGGGCCGGTGGCAGCATTGGCGGTGGGGGACGAAGAGCGACGAGGTGGCCCGCCGATGGGAGCTGTCTGAGCGACGCGGGCGGCGAGGGCAGCCCGACGCTCAACTCGAGCACGGCGAGCGTCCGACATGGAGACGATGGAGTGATGGAGCGATGGACTGAAGGAAAGGAAGTTGTGGCGCACCCCTACCTGGCGCGCCAAATGTCGGATGTGGGGTTCCGGCAAACCCTTAAGGTTCGAACACTGGGGTGCGCGTGAAGTCTTTCCCTCCTACCGATCTATGCTCTAGCTCGCTAGATCTCGCGGACATACTCGATGAACTCGCATCACAGAAAGACACGGGGTGTATACTAGTTCGGGCCACCGTTGCGGTGTAATACCCAACTCCAGTGTGGTGGTGGTGGATTGCCTCTTGGGCTGATGATGAACAGTACAAGGGGAAGAACAGCCTCCTGAGGTTGAGGTGTTCTCGTGCTTTCGGACTTGTGTGTGTCCCTGGGTCTGATGAGTCCGTCCTCTGGGTCTCTCCCCTACTATGGTGGCTAGCTCTATTTATAGAGACCCTGGTCCTCTTCCCAAATATTGAGCGGGAAGGGAGCCAACAATGGCGGGCTAATTTGAAGGGGGACAGCTAGTACAAGTTATCCTGACAAAAGGTAGTCTGCGCCTATGAAAGGCTCTGGGTGGCGTTGTCTTGGGCTCCACGATGACCTCCGTCTTGCAGTCCATGGTCTTGGTCTTGTTGCACTGAAATGGCAACCTTTGCCTGAGGCCTCGGTACGCCACGGCTGCGCTTGCCTCCTTTGCACCAAAGAGGAAACAAGGACGCTGCGCGTGCTGGCGCCCGCCTGGTGTCGATCGTCATGGCTCACGTCACGAGAGTCTCATGAGGTTCGCCCCGCCTTGATATCTCCGCTCCTCGTGAGCCTGCCTGTCTCGGCAACTCCAGAGGAGGTCTTGCGTATGGATGCTTTGTTGGTGAAGATGGGCTGTATGGCCTGCCACTTGGCCACGCCGTGGGCCGCAGGAAGGCAGGTCTGGGGACCCCCATTCCCAGAACGCCGACAATCGCTGGCCAGGCCATCCCTCCACTCACCCACACCCCCTTTTATTCTACGGCGACGACAGCCTCACACCACGGCCGAACCAGTGAACCCTCGTACTCCTCTTTGCGTGGGCTTCCACCGCCGCATCTTCCCCGGCTCCGCATTGTCCCCTTCCTAGGCCTCTCGGACGTCTACCGCCCTGGTGCTCTCGACGCAGTGTGGTCAACATGGTCAAGGAACGACTTCCATCGGCAGAGTACTGTACGTGGAGAGGCTGACAGCTGGGTCCACGGTGGCCACAAGGAAGTGACTCATTATTACGCGCAATATAATTATTCCTCCACCAGACAGCAGGGACCCACCAGACGGGCCACCGTATTTCGTGAAAAGACATTTCCCCCCTGACTGCTGGGACCCACTAGCTACATCTTCGCACGTAAGGAAGTGCCTCATTATTACGCACAAAAAAATGAATACTCCCCTGCTAGCTGCGACCCAGTATAGTGGCAGGCTGACTTGTGGGCCTACTAAGTTGACGGGGACGGAGGGCTTTGTCAACTTAGTCAATATGCACGATTCTAGCTCTAGTGACCGTACGATGTCCATCCAACAGCCGTAGTGCTTCTTCAACTTCTGGTCTTCTTGCTACAGCCGCCCAAACCAGCGTCGGTCGTGCCTCGTGCTCCTGCCTCCCATGGCAGGCTATGATGCGGTGGAGGCCTCACCGCCCCTACTACTCCCACTGCTGGCCAGGCCATCCCTTTACTCACCCACACCCTGCTACCTCTTGAGCACTTGTGTTGGTTTTCCCTTGACACTACAAAAAAAAGACACATCCGTGACATTTTGGGCCGAACGATTTGTTTTTCTGTCATACATATGACACTTCTATGACGATAATTGTGACAAAACCCGGTATCATCATAGATGTGGTGGGCTCCTACTTCTATGACAAAAAATCATGACAGAAAATGGGCTTTTCATCCTGGGCGGGCCGGAGACGCAGCTGCATGACATTCTTTGCGCCGTCCATGACGGAAAAAACCGTGGTAGAAGCGAGGGGGAGGAAAATTTCGGGGAGTTCCCGGTTACGGTGGGAGGTCGGGGGCCGAGCGATGCGCTTTTGTCTCGTACACGTACGCGCGTGTGTGCGAGGCGCTGGCTCTAACTGAACCCAAGCGAGGCGTTGGGCTCTAACTGAACCCGAGCGATTGCACTGCAGGCTACGCGTTACTGAACCCGAGCGATCGATCGATGGCTGTTAACTGAACCCGATCGAGCGATTCCTTGGCTACTGATGCTAACTGAAGCTGATCGATGGGATGAACAGTGAGCGTTGCGGGGGGGGGGGGTGGATGAACAGTGAGCGGTGGTGTTGCCTCTAGATGAATAGGACCCCGTGGTGTGGTGGAGGGCTGGATGAACAGTAGACGGTGGAGGGGTGCCCGTGGAGGGGTGGATGAACAGGACCCCGTGGTGTGGAGGGCAGGATGAACAGTAGACGGTGGAGGGGTGCCCGTGGAGGGGTGGTTGAACAGGACCCCGTGGTGTGGAGGGCTGGATGAATAGTAGACGGTGGAGGGGTGGTTGAATAGTAGCCGGTGGAGTAGCGCGCGGTGGAGGCTGGATGAACAGGAGCCCGTGGAGGCTGGAGGAGGTCGACGGTGGATGAACAGTAGCTCGTGGAGGCTGGAGGGGCTCGACGGTGGAGATGAACAGTATCCCGTGGAGTCCTGTTTTGCGGTACGCCACACCCCTCCCAATGAACAGGACCCCTGTTTCGACCGTAGCGCTCCAACACAAGTCCGTTTCCTCCGTTTTGCGGTACGCCACACCCCTCCCGATCAACAGGACCCCCGTTTCGACCGTAGGAGGTCCGTTTCCTCCGTTTTGCGGTACGCCACACCCCTCCCGATCAACAGGACCCCCGTTTCGACCGTAGGAGGTCCGTTTCCTCCGTTTTGCGGTACACCACACCCCTCCCAATCAATAGGACCCCCGTTTCGACCGTAGGAGGTCCGTTTCCTCCGTTCTGCGGTATGCCAGGCCTCGTTTCCATCGCCTCTTCCGTCCAAGCCCTCCCGATGAACACGACCACGCATTCCATTCCGACCCATGAACACGACGACGACGCTGTTTCTCCGTTCCGACCCAGCCATGTACACGAGCCCTCGCCATACGTATGCGCGAGTAGGCGTTCGAGACCCCGCCCGTATGTACACATACGTGGCCGTATTTTCTTTCTTGCACCCTGGCCGATGTACGTACGTGTACATGCTACGTGTGCGCCTCTACTACGACACGTGCGCGCCTCTACTACGACACATGCGCGCCTCTACATCCACCAGTATATATGTACGTACACGTTCGCGACCAGAATGATAACGCTACGTACGCTTCGACCAGGTGGGTCCCGACTGTCAGGCACTTCCTTGCGTGCGAAGGTGTAGCTTGTGGGTCCCAGTAGTCAGGGGGAAACGTTTTTTTCGCGAAATATGATGGCCCGTCCAGTGGGTCCCTGCTGTCAGGTGGAGGAATCATTATTTTCCGTGTAATAAGGAGGCACTTCCTTGCTGCCGCTGTGGACCCAACTGTCAGCCTCTCCACGTACAGTCCACGTCCGATGGAAGTCGTTTCTTGACCACATTGACCACGTCGCGCCGAGAGCACCAGGGCGGTGGACGACGGCGAGGCTTAGGAAGGGGACGACGGGGAGCCGGGGAAGACGCGACAGTGGTAGCCCGCGCGCGCGCGGAGAGGAGTACGAGGGTTCACTGGTTCGGCTACGGTGTGAGGCTGCCGTCGCCACAGGGCCTGGCCAGCGGTGGGAATAGTAGGGGGCAGTGAGGCCACCACGGCAGCATAGCCGGCCACGGGAGGTAGGAGCATGCGGCACGACCGGCGCTGCTTTGGGCGGCTGGAGCAAGAAGACCAGAGGTTGAAGAAGCACTACGGCCGTTGGATGGACATCGTACGGTCAATGGAGCTAGAATCGTTCATATTGACTAAGTTGACAAAGCCCTTCGTCCCCGACAACTTAGTAGGCCCACAAGTCAGCCTCCCACCAAGGTGGGTCCCAGCTAGCCGGGGGAGTATTCATTTTTTTGTGCGTAATAAGGAGGCACTTCCGGCGGGTCCGAGCTAACAGCGGGGGGAACATTTTTTTCGCGAAATACGGTGGCCCGTCCGGTGGGTCCCAGCAGTCAGGGGGAAACAATTTTTTCGCAAAATACTGGTGGCCCGTCAGATGGGTCCCTGCTGTCAGGTGGAGGAATAATTATTTTGCACGGAATAAGGAGGCACTTCCTTGCTGCGGCCGTGGACCCAGCTGTCAGCCTCTCCATGTACAGTCCACGTCCGATGGAAGCCGTTCCTTGACCACGTTGACCACGCCGCACCGAGCGCACCAGGGCGGTGGACGACAGTGAGGCCTAGGAAGGGGACGAAGCGGAGCCGGGGAAGACGCGGTAGTGGATGCCCACGCGTAGAGGAGTACGAGGGCGCTGGTTCGTTGCGGTGTGAGGCTGCCGTCGCCGCAGAGTAACAGGGGGTGTGGGTGAGTAAAGGGATGGCCTAGCCAGCGGTGGGAGTAGTAGGGGGCGGTGAGGCCTCCGCCGCATCGCAGCCGGCCATGGGAGGCAGGAGCACGAGGCACGACCAACACTGGTTTGGGCGGCAGGAGCAAGAAGACCAGAGGTTGAAGAAGCACTACGGCCGTTGGATGGACATCGTACGGTCACTGGAGCTAGAATCGTGCATTATTGACTAAGTTGACAAAGCCCTCCGTCCCCGTCAACTTAGTAGGCCCACAAGTCAGCCTGCCACTATACTGGGTCCCAGCTAACAGGGGGAGTATTCATTTTTTTTGTGCGTAATAAGGAGGCACTTCCTTGCGTGCGAAGATATAGCTGGTGGGTCCGAGATGTCAGCGGCGGTAACGTTTTTTTCGCAAAATACAGAGGCCCTTTTGGTGGGTCCCTGATGTCAGGTGGAGGAATCATTATTTTGCGTGTAATAAGGAGGCATTTCCTTGTGTGCAGCCGTGGACCCAACTGTCGGCCTCTCCACGTATAGTCCACTTCAGATGCATGTCGGTCATTGACCACATTGACCAGGCCGCGCTGAGAGCACCAGGGCGGTGGACGACGGCGAGGCCTAGGAAGGGAATGACACGGAGGCAAGGAAGACTCGGCAGTTATGTCCCACGTGGAGGGGAGTACGACTGTATGAGGGTTTACTGGTTCGTCTGCCGTCGCCAGAGAATAACAGCAGGTGTGGGTGAGTAGAGGGATGGCTAGGCCAGCGATGGGAGTACGGTGGGGCCGTGAGGCCTGCGCGGCAGCAGAGCCGGCCGCGGGGAGGAGGGAGCAGGCAGTCCCGCCGGCGCCTGTTTGAGCGGCTGGAGCAGGAAGAGCAGAGATTGAAGAAGCACGACGACTGTTGGATGGACATCCAACAGTCACTCCTTGTGCGTCAACCTTTTTTTAGGAAAGCTTCAAATCTGTGGAAAACAGCATACATCCCATCTGCCATTATTTCTAATAATTTTCAGCCCATTTGCTAATTCTTAAGGTTTTTTTTGGATCCCATATTCTTTTTGTTAGCATTACAGCCCAAATTGTGGCCACGGTTAAAAAATTATACGAAATTTTGCATAATTCGGTGCGGTCCGAACTGTTTTTAATCCCGAAATTTCGACTCACATTCAAACTGATTTTAAAAACAAATGTATATCAATATAACATCCAACAAATTCTCCACGCATAAAAATTAATGTAATTTAAAATCTTGAAATGAAAAAAAAAGATATTTGAAACTAATTGCCGGTTTGATGTGTTTTAAAAATGTACAACCCATTTCTCATTACTGATGGGCCATTTTCTCGGCCAGCCGAATGAAAGCTCTCCTCGTCTTGAAAGATTTGCAGCCCAACAGGCCTGACAAAGCGACTTACTTGGCAAATCACAAAAAAACTGGGCTGTGGCCGTGGACCCAGCTGTCAGACTCTCCACGTACAGTACTCTTCTGATGGAAGTCGTTCCTTGACCATGTTAACCACGCTGCGCGGAGAGCACCACGGCGGTGGACGATGGCGAGGCCTAGGAAGGGGACGACGCGGAGCCGGGGAAGACGCGACAGTGGAAGCCCGCGTGGAGAGGAGTACGAGGGTTCACTGGTTCGGCTGCGGTGTGAGGCTGCCGTCGCCGCAGGGCCTGGCCAGCGGTGGAAATAGTAGGGGGCGGTGAGGCCTCTGCGGCAGCACAGCCGTCCACGGGAGGCAGGAGCATGCGGCACGGCCGGCGCTTCTTTGGGCAGCTAGAGCAAGAAGACCAGAGGTTGAAGAAGCACTACACCCGTTGGATGGACATCGTACGGTCACTGGAGCTAGAATCGTTCATATTGACTAAGTTGACAAAGCCCTCCGTCCCCGTCAACTTTGTTGGCCCACAAGTCATCCTCCCACTATGGTGGGTCCCAGCTAGCAGGGGGTATTCATTTTTTTGTGCGTAATAAGGAGGCACTTCCTTGCGTGCGAAGATATAGCTGGTGGGTCTGACATGTCAGCAGGGGGAATGTTTTTTCGCGAAATACAGAGGCCCTTCCAGTGGGTCCCAGCTGTCAGGTCCTCGCAAAAAAGGGAAGGAAAATCAAAGACTTGGGAAGGCGTACAGAACAAGCTAGTGTACCAGTAAAGAGACGTTGCCGAGTTTTAGAAAAAAGAAAGACGTGCTCCTGTAGCTGGTTCGAATCCAAACCTAGACTATGACTACATATGGTGCTATGCTACTCTGCAAGTAATGAAACTGACATATCCAACGTTCGCTTCTCCTCTTCTCTACTTACTCCGCCTAGCATCAGAAGCTCTGGCCGCAACAACCATGTCCGCTGGCTGCTCGTCCACCTACTCTTCAGTAGGCAACAACCAGATATGCGCCAAGCCGCAACCCGTTCCATCGCCTGTGGGTCTCATCACACCAACGCCGGCACGCGCACCGCAGCCGATTGCTCATCGCAACCCGCTGCCGTTGGTGTGGTGCCACTGCTGCAAATCACGCAGAGTCATCCATCGTGTCTCAACCACAATCCGCAACCCTGGCCGAGTCTTCTACAAATGCCCGAATCATGGGGTAATAATATGTTTAAGTGTTGTTCTGCTGCTTTCAGTTGCTGATTTTTTTAATAGTTTGGTTGATGATCTACCAATTTGATTCGTGCAGAAAAGGGAAGATTCGTGTGATTTGTATTTCTGGGAAGTTGCTGATGTGGGGGAATGCAACTACGCTGATTATTTGGTTAGCCGAGGAATCCCAATACCAGCAGGTTGGGGTGTTGGACAAGTAACTGAAGGAACGACAGAAGAGGAAGATGCAGAGCAGAAGGTCAAAGATGCAGTTCCTCTGATCATGGCCAAGCAACAGCTGCTGAACGGCCTTGGCAGCAATGAGGAGATGAAAGAGCTTGTGAAGATAATGGGAAAAATCGATGTGCTCTGTAGGATGATTGTCTCTTTATTTGCAGTGTATGTAGCACTCGTGATGTATTCAGTGGCTACGACAAGAGCACTTTGCTGAAACTAGTAATGAATGAAACCTGTGTAGCAGGCTGGGCGTAGTGTTTTGAACATCTAATGATTTCTATTAACGGAAATCAGGGGGTATCCCCTTTTGCTCATATAAATAAATAAATAGCAGAGGCCCTATCGGGTCAGCTTTGTTCTCATTCGAAGACGTCGAGCAAATTGCAGTCCAACAACAAACTATGTCATCAAATTCAAGTTTCACAGCCAAATATGAGTACAACTAAACAACAATGTCATCATGTTTTAGTTGTCATACAATCACCAAACACAAATCAGCATACATAACAAGTGATGTTCTCACAGCAAAATACTAAACAACATGTTCATCAGGTTTCAGTTGTCATAGCAAACACAATTTCACATAGTAGATAAAAAACGTCTTCTGACAGGCAAACACGACAAAAGCAATGTAATCATCATCCGCAGCAGCAGCGTCAACATCTTCACCATGTCTATCAGTCTGAATCGTAATTCCCAACGGTGTCATCTTCTTCTTCGTCCTCAACGTCCTCGAATGTTGGCTTCTTCTTGATCAACTCTTGTATGTCCACAGCATGACAGGCAATCTTTTCGCCGGCGTCATTGACGTGATGGTTCTCAAAGATATTAGGAACATCTGTGTTATCTTGTACATCAGGAGCAGTGTAAGCATCATCTTGTTGTGCAACTTCATTAAACGAATTCCTCTCCTCAAACCTTTGCAATACTCTCCAGTCATCGCTACGTGCAAATGTGTCTTCCAAGAAAAATATCTATGTTGCTTGATTTGCCAAAATAAAAGGCTCGTTGGTCTGGTACGCCGCCTTGACATTGATGGATTTGAAATAATCATCAGCTCTAGGTTTTGCGATCCTGGAAAACAGGTTATACCAATGACAACACAATAGAACCACACACCGATGATCCTCGAAACCGGAGATATACTGCAACTGAACAATGTCTGTTATGTTAGAATACATTTTAGTTGTCTCTTTGTCATACGTATCCGTGCTCATGATGGCACTGTTTTGTGTCTTCCTGCCTTCGTCTCGTGCAAGGGTGTTGTAGCACACATCTCCAACAACGCAAGATTCATAATGTCGTACCCGAGTATCAGGACCCATTGCTAGTGTGTAAAGGGCATCATCAACTGCCTGCCCATCCTCCCGCATATTCTTAACCCATGGTTAGAAAATAGACAAGCTGATCATCTTATGTACTCAATATATTAAAAAAACTGACAGTGCACTTCAAAAGCTTACATGGTTCTTGAACCATTTTGCAAATCCTGCCATAACCAGTTTGTCAATGTTTCTTGGATTTTGCAGCAGTAACTCCTCTTTGTAGATGCTGCACAACATAGTGATCATGTCAAACATCTAAATATATAAGAATGTGCTGCAAGTTTGGCAGATTACGATGTATAAGCTACAGTACAGCACTTACTTGATATAAGGTAGTATCTCAGGATAGTTATTCAACACATACCAAACCATTTTGTCCAAATCTGTAGGTTTGTCCTCTTGTCGACTCTTCCCTGTAACTCGAACAGAATAATCGAAAACATTGAGCCTGGGATTGTCTTCACCCACCTCTTTGCTAAGCTGATCAGCTGTTTCAATGTATTTTGAGCAGAATGTCAACGCTTCTGTAGCAATGTAGGCCTCTGCAATGGAACCCTCGGGTTTAGCTCTGTTCCTAACATAGCCCTTGAAAGTGCCTAGCCGCCTTTCAATAGGGTACATCCATCCATACTATACTGGACCTCTAAGTAGTGCCTCATCAGGTAGATGAACAGCCAAATGCACCATCACATCAAAGAAGGTTGGAGGATATATCTTCTCAAGGTCGCATAGGATAGTTGGTATCTTGTCTCTAAGACGCTCCAAAGCATCTATCCTGATATTCCTACTGCAGAGTTCCCTGAAGAATTGTCCCAACTCTGCAACTGCTCTGTATAAGTCAGGGCGGCCCAATCCTCTAAGGATAACAGGTAAAACCCTTTGAAGTAGGACGTGGCAGTCATGAGTTTTCAACCCCTGTACCTAGTTTCCATCTGCACTGACTCTCCTTTCAGGGTTGGAAGCAAATCCATGTGGGAATTTCACACGTGACAGGACCTCGCAGAATTCTTTTCTTTTTACCTTGTCCAAGACATACACAGCTGGTGCCATATCTCGTGGTTTACCTTCATCTTGCACCTGCAAATCCTGTCTGATACCCAGGTGTATCAAATCAATCCTAGATTTTAAGGTATCTTTCGTCTTGCCTTCAATATTAAGAAGTGTGCCGATAATGCTGTCACATATATTTTTCTCGATGTGCATCACATCAAGATTATGCCGCAGATCCAAATCTTTCCAATACTCCAAGTCCCACAAAGTGGACCTGCGGGTAAACAATAATCTCTCTTCTGACCTGCCACGCTTCCTTTTCCCGCTACCATTATCAGGATGGTTTCCTGGTGTAATATGCCTGACCTTCTCTAATTCCACTTGCAACTCATCGGCGGTGAGCCTCTTTGGCCCATCACGGTTTTCATGCTTTGCATTAAACACATGTCTTCGGTATTTTCTAGGAAGCAGCTTGTCCTTGGCAAGGAAACGACGATGTCCAATGTAACAGATCTTGCTAAGTATTGCATATGAGAGCGGATTCCTGTCACAGCGAACACATGCATTGTAACCATGTGTCGTTCGCCCTGACATAGTGCCCAAAGCCGAATAATCATGGATGCACCAAATTATAACAGCACACATAAAGAAATCAACTGGTGGGCTGCTATATAGGTCTCGAGTGAGAACACCCTTCCATAGCTGTTGAAGTTCCTCCACAAGAGGCTCCATGAACAAATCAAAATCCTTTCTAGGACTTTTTGGACCTGGGATGAGCAAGGCCATCATGTAGTTTGATTCTTTGGTGCAGACATTTGGAGGCATGTTGTAAGGGATAACAAGCACTGGCCACATGCTATATGTGCCGCTCTGGTGGCCAAATGGGTTAAATCCATCAGAAGCTAAGCCAAGTCTAATGTTTCTCGGGTCAGCAGCAAACTCTTTGTGTTTATCATTGAAGCTTTTCCACCCACTACCATGAGATGGATGGCTCATTACATTCTGATATCTGTACTCCTGGTTCCTAGAATGCCACAGTACATCCTCTCTTGTTTCAGCATCATGAAACAACCTCTGCAATCTTGGTGTAATGCGAAAATGTCTCAGAACATTATGAGGAATCCTCTTCACAGCATCGCCATCTTTCCATCTTGATGATTTGCATTTTGGGCATTCACTTAAGCTGGCATAATCCTTCCGGAACAGAACACAATTATTCTTACAAACATGGATCATATCATATCCAATTCCAACTGCACGGATGAAATTCTTCATTTTACTGTAGGTGTGTGGCAGCTCAGACGCATCTAAGAAAGATTCGCGGAAAGCAGCCAACATCGCATTGAATGATTTGTTGGTCATCCGCTCAGATGTCTGCACCTGAAGAAAGGTGACCATAGCTGAGAATACTGACAGCTTATTTCCTGGGGTGACAACAACGTTGCATTGTTCCAACATGCGGGCCCACCGTTTTTCTTCTGCAGGTGAAAGTTCACGGAATGCACGAGCATTTCGTAGCATTGTTTCAATGTTGGTCAAACTCACTGGCTCCGCCACCACCACCTCCACCTCCTCTTCCACCTGAGCATCAGGCAGATCAAGATGGTGATCTGCTGCTTCCACGTAGTCAATAACATTGACGTTCACAGCTTCACCATGATGAACCCACCTAGTATATGTGACCGAGATCCCATACAAGTGTAGATGATTTTGCACAGTTGACTGGGGTCTTGTAACTGAATTCATACAACTGCTACACGGGCAGAGCACATCTGATTTCGGACCACCGTACTCAGCTCTGATAAAGTTCATGAAGTTTTCAACCCCCTCGACATATGCAGTGGAGAATCTTCGAGCAGAAGTTATCCAAGTCCTGTCCATCTGTTAGACATACAAATTAGTTCTTCTACTAGATATTACAGGAAAAACATATATGCTTTTTTATGAAGTCCAAAAAAAAATACCTAGGTTGATGTCTAAAGCTATGGCAAGATATTTGGACGAGCAGATCTAAGTAACGAAATATATGTAAAGCTAATTCAGCAAACAGATTTGAGTGCCAAATTATGGCAGGCTGTTTCAGCAGTCAATGAGGCCGAGCACACAGCCATCGAACTATCGAAGGCCATCGCAGCAACAAAGATCGAGTATAAAACGGTGTAGAGCTATTTCACCTAACAGATTGGCTACTAGACCATGGCAATCTACGTCACAATAAATATATGGCAGGATATTTTAGCAACTAATCAGCCTTGGCATGCCATCTCAGCTAAGCAGATTGAGTGCAGAACAGGGCAAGGAAGCTTGTTAAGCAGAGCATATTGATAGTAAACTACTTCGGCAAATAGTGAGATTAATAGCGTCTATCAGCTAACATTCAGCGCTACACCGACATGAACGGGGCCTCAGTCTAGAATGCGCGTACCATGGGAGAAGCTGACCGCCGTGCGTCTCCACACGAACGTCGCCAGCGGTGGCGGCGCTGACCGCCGTGCGCCTCCACAAAAACGTAGCCAGAGGTGGTGGCGCGGCTAGAGGACGGCAGTCTATGAGAGCGTACTGTGGGAGCGAGAGGATCGCCGAACCGTGGCACCGACATATCGGCGCGGCGGGGAGGGCGGCTTTGGCGGAGCGAATGGAGTGGAGGGGGACAGGGGGGGGGGGGTTGGGGGAATATTATTGGCTAGTTGGGCGAAGGGCGGTTGAATCGGATTTGGGGGAAATTTTTGGGTGTGGGGGGGAGGATTTTCGCGCAGTGGGCGGGGGGAGTTTGGCGCATGGTCGGTTTCTCCAAGTGCAGTCCCACGTGTCAGTGAAGAGGCAAGCCGAAGCGCATTCCGTTTGTGTGAGCCGTGTGCAGGACCGAACGTGTGTGGGGTGCAATGCGACTACGACAGGAGTGCTGTGAGTGTACCGCATTTTTTCCTTTTAAACTAGGTGCTTCGCCCCCACAAAAAAATATGTTGCTTTGCGCGATCCATCGATACTACTTCTAGTAATCCGGTAATCCTGACTAAAACGGCGCGGCCGGGTCTTTTCCTGTGCGATATGCTGGGAGGTTGGCTTAGTTGGGTTTTTTAGGACGAGTAATGCTACACCTACGTAATCCCAGTTACGTAATTAACGTAATGTGAAACGTGTGAGCTATTGATTGTAGATTGGGGGGAGGGAGGGGCCCACCACCATGAAAATCAGGGGAGGAGAGAGAGAGGCAATTTACGTTAACCCTTTCGTAGGTTCCCGTAGATGTAGAAAGATGTGTCCGATCCTGCAATATAGGCCGTCCGATCTATATCTAACAGATAGGAAGGAAACTATGACAATTTACCCGCACTCCTATCCACATTTGTAGATAAGGCTTTCCCTCGTTCATCCTTTTCTCCCGCAAGATCTTGATCTTCCGTGCAACGCACGGGCATCTTGCTAGTACTCCTACAATATGTATATTATTGTGAAAGTTCATATACACCGGCCAAGATTAATGCAAACACGACAGATTTTCATTACATTTTGAACTTTTATAGGACAAAAAATAGAAGACACACGACCCTAAACCTATTCTACGGCGGCGACCGACATCCTCTATCTGTGATCTCCATGTACGGGGGTGGGGTTCAAGACCCGTGAAGTGAAGGTGCAGTCTCCGGCGAGGAAAAGTAGAACACGGGAGACGGACCGGCCAGTTGGCACACCATGCCCTGCTGCCTCCCATGCCCTACTCATCCTCGGAGGAGTCCCCGACTTCGGCGGTGCCGGACGTTGGACGGCGGCAAGTAGGACGCGTGGCTGACGGTGCTCCCGTCGTCGGCCGCCAGCGTGGCCACCGCTTGTGCGGCGACTTCAGCGAGGGCGGCGACCTCGAGCTCCATCCCCGAAGACAAGCTCTCCCGCAGAGCGTTCGCGCTTGCGGTCAGGGCGGATGTGGTTCCAGGTAGGAGGACGATGCGCTATGGTGTGGAGGTTAGCTGGGCGTTGCTGCTTTAAGTAGCGCATTCCAGTGAGGCCAAGCGTCCGGGTGCGTCATTAAGTCACCGGAGTTGTTCCTCGGGCACCGAGCCTCTTAATGACGACATATGAACGGACGACATGAATGCAGGCAGCTGGCGCCGGCTGGGAACGCACCGCGCGACGGCGCGAGGGACGAGGGTATTGGTGTGCCAAGGTAGTCAGCTGCGGTCGTGGCAACGTTGGAGATGCCCTTTGCTCACATGCGATCCCCGCATGTCATTGAAAAAGCAAGACGACTCGGCATGGTCTTAGGTCCAGAGGATGCAGTTGGCCGCGCTACACCACTCCACGGATGCGTCGCGGTGCCCCAGGCATCCTCGACGAGCCGGGTGTTGGGGTGTGTTTGGATTGTGGCCAAAGTGCACCTTGCCAAAATTTTGGTCATGACCAAAAGATTGGTCTTTGTTTGGATGGTTGCCATTTTTTTGGCATGCCAATGAACTCTGGCCAACTCTAGTTCATTTTTCTTGCCAATGTCGGCCAAATCATGGGCAACCAATACCTCAACCAAAATTTTGGTCATGACCCAAAGATTGGTCTTTGTTTGGATGGTTGCCATTTCTTTGGCATGCCAACGAACTCTAGCCAACTCAAGTTCATTTTTCTTGCCAATGTCAGCCAAACCATGGGCAACCAATACCTCAACCAAAATTTTGGCTACCCAATGCTTTGATGGGGCAACCTTGGGCACAAACCAAACATACCGTTGGTCGTGCCACAGCACTACCGCCACCCTCGGCAAACTGAAACCAACCGTGTCTAGCAACGATATGAGCATGTCGCTCACCGCATGTCTATTTCTCTGTTTTCCCGGCCATATTCGAGCGTCAGTGCTCTGCGTTGCGCATTAGGCATTTCACTATGTAGGCCAAGCGAGACAACTTATTGTTTATTTGAGTCGTTCAAGTATAATCATGTGGCGTTTGCTTATTTCTCATTCCTCTCCAACCCTCTTCTCCATCGATCATGTCGCCCTCTAGTCGAGTCCATCCTCCCGCATGCCTCATTTGAACATTCCTCTGAGTATCATTCGCATGTACCCACCCTAGTCCTCTTTCAATAGATCTCCGGACCCCGAGATGAAATCGAGAGGGAACGAGTGGGGGCACATGATACCTAAGGCAGATTTCAAATTTTGAACCGGTGATCATAGCATCCGCAAATCATATATAAAGGGTATTCAATGTTCGTTTCGTTTTTGAACGTACAATATACTCCCTTCTATCCTTTCTACTCCCTCCTTCCATCTATATTGGGCCTAATGCATTTTTCAAGACCACCTTTGACTATTGACAAGATTAATAGTACATGACATGTATAATGCGAAAATTATATCATTGGAAGCTCCTTTCACATACGAATTTGATGGTATGCTTTATTTAAGTTGCATGTCATATATTATTGCTCTACCTTTTGGTTAAAGTTAGCCTCGAAAACGCATTAGGCCCTATACAGATGGAAGGAGGGAGTAGTTTACATATAAGTTTTATGTGTAGTCAAAGTATATCTACTTTGATAAAAAAAGGTATCAACATTCAACAACGCCCAATGAATATTGTTAGATTCGTACGTACTCCTAGATTTGTACTCGAGATGGTTTCCAATTTGACTATTGACAAGATTAATATTACATGAGATGTATAATGTTAAAATTATATCATTGGAAACTCCTTTCACATATGAATTTGACCGTATGCTTTGTGTAAGTTGCATGTCATATATTATTACTCGAACATTTGGTCAAAGTTAGCCTCGAAAAACGCATTAGACCCTGTATGCTTTGTGTAAGTTGCATGTCATATATTATTACTCTAACATTTGTGTAAGTTGCATGTCATATATTATTACTCTAACATTTGGTCAAAGTAGTATAGTGGAAGTGGATCCTCTGACGTAGGTATCCCTGCCTTACCCTCCCTTTCGGTCACTTACTGGCGGACCCCATGCTTGATAGGCCCCGCATGTCAGTTACTCAATGGGTTCGGCCACGTCAGGGGATCCTCATCCGTATAATACTCCCTCTATTTTATTTACTCCGCATAAAACGGAGGGAGTGGTGGTATAATAAATGACGCGGGCGGGGAAGGGGGAGGGACGTCGGTTTGCTCTCAACTGCGGTCCCACAAGCAAGCGAAAATGCAAGACGAAGCGTGTTCCATTCGGTGGGCGACGTGGAGGGTCCAGCGTGCCGGGCTGCAACGCGAACGCGACAAGAGTGATGTACAGTCAAAACCGATTGACCGGTCGTCACCGGAACCACTATTCACACCAGAACCTTCGCTGCTCGGCCTACGCCAGCCACTGCCCTAAAACCATAGCAAATCTCCAGCCCATTCCCCCACCTTTCGATCCCTTAGCCCGCATCAAGCGTCCCCTAGTTCGCCGGAAAGCCATGGTGCGCTGCAAGATCACTTACTACAAGATGCTGACGCCGGAGCGCCGCGCAGAAATCACGGTGGCGGTCGGCGCCATAGACCTCCGTTCCCAAGCTCGCTTTGCGGCGGGCCAATCCCCGAGTTCTCTGGAGCCAAGCTACGAGGAGGAGGAAGCCGATCCAATGTTCATGGTGGATGTCGCGGTGCAGAAGGCCCCCGATGGGTATGAGACGATGGATGTCGACTTCGTGCCGGCATCCGAGTCCCGCATGGTCCAGGCGGACCAGCGGTTCAACATGGCGATACTAAAGAAGGACCGGGTGGCAGAGGCTCAACTCGACGTGGAGCGCGCGCATGCCGCTGCCATCGAGGCTCTCCTGCAGACGGAACCGGATGTCATGGATGTGAACCGAGCAGTGAAGGCTCAACTTGAGGCGGAGCGCGCGGATGCCGCTGCCATCAAGGCCCTCCTGCAGGAGGAACCGGACGTCCTGGACTTGAACCGGGCGGCAGAGGCTCGACTCGACGCAGAGCGCGCGGATGCCGCTCTGATCGACGCCCTCCTACAGGCGGAACCGGACGTCCTGGACTTGAACCGGGCGGCGGAGGCTCGACTCGACACAGAGCGCATGGATGCCGCTGCCATGGAGGCCCTCCTGCAGGCGGAACCGGACGTCCTCGACTTGAACCGGGCTATGCTCTCGTCCGTGCAGAGCACCCGCACGCTTCGCTTGAACGAGTAGCTGGAGGCCGAGGACAACCACGGTGTGGAGACACACGTCGGCATCGACGGCTGGTTCGCGCCGGCAGCCAAAGATGATGAGGCCGTCTCTTTCCGCGAGCAGTGAAAGTTTTTCTTTATGTTGTTGTTTTCATGGATCTTTTGCTGTGTAAAAACATATACTCCCTCCGTCTGGAAATACTTGTCATCAAGATGAATAAAAGGGGATGTATCTAGATGTATTTTAGTTCTAGATACACCCTTTTTATCCATTTTGATGACAAGTATTTCCGGACGGAGGGAGTATTTGTTATGCAAGTCGCCTGACTTGGGTCAGTCTACCATTTCAGGCGGTTGGGTTAATATCCTACGTCTCCTAACCCTTCTTTCCTTCTTCCTCACCTCTTCTTCTTCCCCAACAGACCACCGCACGGGCCGTACGAATACTCCCCAACATGCGGTTGGA
This sequence comes from Triticum urartu, assembly GCF_056163025.1. Lineage (NCBI taxonomy): Eukaryota > Viridiplantae > Streptophyta > Magnoliopsida > Poales > Poaceae > Triticum > Triticum urartu. The sequence goes on from NC_141878.1 coordinate 493,676,997, forward strand.
TAAACATACTCTATGAACGAAAATTATGTGTCAGTGATAGGATGGCTGAGTTTGGTGTGTTCACATGCGACAACACGTGTCAGTGAGGGTGCGTTCCCTTGGTTGGGTTTGCGGCATGCACGAGCAACTGTGTGAGGGTGCGGTGCGACCGCGGCGTGCAGGAGCGACCGTGTGAGGGTGCGGTGCGACCGCGATAGCCGTGCGCAAGTGTACCTCCTTCTCATTTTGAAAACTTTAGGCAAGCTTGGCAAAAATGTGTGGCGAAGTTTGGCAATGCAAGGCCTAGACCCAAATAGGATAAGTATGTACTCCCTCCGTTTCTTTTTAGTACGTACTAGGAGTACTAGTGTTAAAAAAGAAAGGCTGGGTTTTCCTTCGCGAGATTTTATCGATACAAATCCTCGTTTCACGTGTCAATTAATGCGTAATTTCTTCTCCAAATACCAAAGAGCTAACCATCTCACTCCTCATCGCTTGATTAATGCAGCGCTATGCAAACCAACCTTCTCACTTCCGCATGCATGCAGGGGATATTAATGTCCTTGGTTGCTAACCCCATCAATTTTGCCTCGATTAGTGTTAGTGGCCCTTTCCAAATTGTAATTTTGATATACTGGCCTTGTGTACAAAAAAAATGGAGGTAGTAACTATATTTGACTTCCTTCCCCATTGCGGTGACGTCGATGATTTTTTTGTGGTGGTTTGGCGAAGTGCGTTCGACGGAGAACACCATTTGCATCCAGGAAGTCCTTTACTAGTACTACTAGGAGTAACTAATGCGGTGAGATGGCTTCTCGAAGAAGACGATGGAGAAGCGGAGTCAGCGAAGAGTGAAATGATGGTTGCTTCGTCCGTGCTTTTGTGATTTGACGCTTCACTGCTTTGTGATTTGTGATAGAAGGGACAGGGGAGTAGACTCTATGCTCTATACTGTAGTACTACATGCGTCCAAGCATGGGAGAAAGAGGAGAGGCGTTGCATTTTTCTATTCCTTCAATCAATCAATCACGGAGCTTCGGTTCCATCTTTTTCGCTTTGGCAACACCGTCCACAATGGTTCCCACGATGCCAAAAGCTATTTCCACATTTGGCTACACATTGTGGATGCCCTTAACCGTACCACTTGGTTTTGCTTCTGTGTGCTATCTATACAAATCTCAATTATATTGATCTAAAAAATTATAGAATCGAGATTAGTAAAAAGGAGGTGATTTTGCCGCGCGGATGGCGGGGGAGGTTTCTTATTTGAGCAATGCTACATCCACGTAATGGTTTACGTAAAGTTACAAACTGATGTGATGTGGGACTATTTGATTGGATTAAAGGAGAGGATTAGGCCCACCCCACCTGAAAATCAGGGGGGCATATATAGATTAGATATAAAGTATACGTAGCAGCTACGTAGCCCTTTGTAAGTCTAGGATTAGGCTTCTTATTTTCAGAGGACGTTGTCCTGGTGGTTTGCTAACATGCGGTCCCACGTGTCAGTGCTTTACCAAGCCGATCTGCGTCCCACATGAGGCAGAACAACGGCATAAGCAACACGTGGTTAAGTTGAAGAAGATGAGGGAGAAGCGGATTCAGCAACAAGTGAAATGATGGTTGCTTCGTCCCTCCAACTTAACTGCGGGAAAGGTGCAGCTTTGTGATTTGACGCCTCATTGCTCATTTTTACGCCGGCGCCATGACTGGGGTGCTTCACCCCGGCTGCTCTGCACTGTATTCCGGTATGGCACGTGGACCCGGTAGCTTGATGTCCCACATGTCGGCGAAAGGGACTAGAAGATTTATGAAAGCGAGCGCTCCACTCTTACAACGGAGGAGTAGATGACACGACGGCCCAGTGAACTGTCACTTGTACTATATAGTAGTAGTATAGTTTTGCTGTTTCGCATGATCCATCGATACAAACCCGATTAAACAGGAAAGGGCGGGATTTTTCCCGCGCGGTAGATGATATTGGCCATACATTTCAAAGGCAATTTTAATGTATGCAAACTGAATAATTATAAGTAACAATATGATATCTAGTAAAACTAAAAACACATATGATTTATTGTGTTAGAGTGTAGTAGTAGTGTTGTATTGCATAGTTGTTAGATGTAACATGCGAGAACGTGTAGAGATGTAGTTTTGGAGGGCCTACAGATAGAAAAGCGTAATACGGTCACCGAACTTCAGAATAAGCTGATTACGGTCACTATATACGTTTTGCAGTGATTATACGGTCACTTGCTCACAGCTCAGCATCGGCTTGCACTCTGTTGACCGGCCAAATAGTCTGCATGGCGCCATGTTGACTAGTTAAATTGACCACGTTCGTTGTGGGTCCCACCTGTCAGTTCGCATAGGCAAAAGGTCAGATAAACACAAATTTACGCAGGCACGACAAGGCTCCAACCCGTGCGCAGGAATCACCTGGTTGTGTATGTGTCTGTCAGGGCCTGATGTGTGCGCATGCACGTGTAGGTTGAGCACTTGAGCGTGAGGAGTGTGTGTTGGTCGTGTGGTGTACTGGTGTGTGCATGCATGCGTGCGTGTGTGCGTGTGAGTGTTGCGTGCGTGCGTGGCTGCGTGTGTACGTGTGAGTGTTGCGTGCATGTGTGGGTGCATGTGTTTGTGTGACTGTTGTGTGGATGCAGTTTGTGTGCATGCGTGCGTGTGTGTATAATCACCACACCAGCTCCTGTGTGTTAAAACAGACGGCTCAGCATACCAATACAAGGCCACCTTGTCCGCTGTGCCCGCGGTCATGACTTCGAACCACCGTCCAAATATTTTTTTGTCGTTTGTTTTCATTCTTACTAGCCAGATGCCCGTGCGTTGCACGTAACATCAAGATGCATTTGTATGACTTGTTTATCTTGTGAGAGAAAAGGATGAACGAGGGAAGGCCTTATTTGCAAATGTGGAGAGGTGTGTGGGTACCTTTTTGCAAAATTGCCATAGTTTCTTTCCTATCCGTCAGAAATTGGACGACCTATATTGCAGGATGGCAGGCACACCATCATCACCAACTCTGTTTTTTATAAGAGTGTATTTTATGTATTTTATAAGAGTGTAGATGTAGAGTAGATACAAGTCGACAGGTGGGCACGATGGTAGTGAGATAATGTGATGCAACACTAGAGGTGCCACATGGAGCGTTTAACTGGTCAACTAGTCATGTCATGAGCAAATACAGAGTTGTACGGTGAGCCCGTGACTGCATAATAATCACTAAACATAAATGGTGACCGTAATGAGTGGATTCTGAAGTCCAATGTACGCATCGTGCTTTTGCTTCAAATACAATGATCATCATTGCATATATCGCGAGAGAAAGATGAAACATGCCTGAATTTTCTGGGGGGGCTTACTTTTAGAGGACCTAGAGATAGTTTTGTATGCATACGTGAAATGGCGTACAGGGGGGTATGCGATGGAGAGAGATGCTCTTCGTTTCTCTTTATTATGACTAACTTTGTATATAGTATAAAAATATACAAATTCATAGTGCGGAATAAATAACATTGTGGGCACCATGCAATGCAAATTAGCGTTCGTACTCCTCCATATAACTTTGTAATGTTGTATATATGTAGAAACTCTAAAAATATTTTTTTGGCCACACTTTATTCAAAAGGAATGTTGTATGCAAAATAAACGTGAAGAGAGGGCTTTTTAGATCAATGGGGTACGTGATGTAACATGTGTGAATGTGTAGTTGATGCATTTGGCAGGGCCTATAGAGGTATGTGTGTGTATTACGTATTCGAGAGAGGCATGGATAGAGGGGCCGACGGGGGGGGGGGGGCGTGTGAGAGATAGCACGAGAAATGAGAGTGGTCTAGAGAGAGAGAGACGAATATGACGTCACGACAAGAGATTCCATTCCATTGAGTGTGTATATGCAAGGGGGGTGGGAATAGAGGTACCAGGAGAAATTTTCTATGTGTGTGGTGTTTGTGTTGGTATTTGTGGGTGTGAGAAGATAATGAGACGTGGGGGCAGAGGGTGTGTCATCGCGTGAGGTCCGGTGGGTCGAGGTGAGGCCCTTCGTTCTGTTCCGTCCTGCGCCACATTGGTTGGCCCATGACGCATTTAGGAAGACCCATGGATGACTAGTCGTACAAGACAAAGATAGCAGAATTGTGAAGGACTCTGTGTCCACTGACAAAGCCGGCTAGGATTTGTAACCCTAGGTTCTCGGACTAAGGTAACCCCTTTATCTCTGATATTAGTATTCATCCAACCTAACTTTAAGGGGCATCCTATAGAATGCTCTGCTAGAATCATACTCGTCGATTAGGAAGAGAGGTGTGAGACAATGCGTGAGAGACAGGCGTAAAGATAATGTGCGTACATGAGACACGTAGGCAGGTCCATGTATATAGAAAGGGTCGATGAGGATTGTGCGTGTGTATGTTTGCGAGAGGAAGAGTGCTTGTGATAAAGGTTAGTGAAAACAGTTGTAAATGGTTACGAGAGAGAGGGAGGGTTATATCTAGAGCATGTTTGCGAGAAAGACACCTCGGGAGAGAGTGTGTGAGCATGTGTGAGAGACCATCGATGGAGAGTGAAACTACACGTAAAAGACTGCTCTACACATTGATTAAAGATATAAATTGTATCCAAATATTAGGATGGGATCATAATATTTGCAATTCGCGTAAGGAGCGGTCATTGATCCATCAGACATCTAGATTCTATCGAATTTGAGCATGTCTATGTTATTATTCGACACAATTGATCCACATAGTTAGTATTTTGAACTCCAGACAATGCATCGCTTTAGCAATCGAATATAAACGTGAGTATAGTTCATGTTGTGTGTGTAAAGCACATTATACATACGAAAGTTACACAATGAAAATTATAAATAGCTACTACCTATGAACTAGCATACATTTGAATTCAACTTAAGGTGGTTTAAAAAAAATCGAATTCAACATGAAGTCCATTCAATTATTTGAATTTGATATCATGGCATTTGTAAACCATACCTAAATTATGGGCGCACCAATCTTTGCTCTGATTTTGTACATAATAGCATATGTAGTCGTGTACAAAATAGATTCAAATTTAGCTCCTCCATTCCAAAATAATCGTAGTTATAGGATTTTCAAGTGTCAAAATTTCAAAAAGAAGTGGATAATTTAATGAGGTTTTCAAACATACAAGGTCAAATATAACATTGTATATTTAGGTCAATCCTCATGGTTCAAGAGTACTCTAAACGTGAATGCTTGTGTTTCAAAATTTCAAACGAAGCACCAAAAGAGCCTCTACTCACCCGAAACCGCTTGAGACCAATGTTTGGTAGTACAAGGAAATTACTTTTCTAATAACTCCGACCCGTGAAACCTACCGGCCCGACGTCCAAAGGTCTAAACCGGGGTAGGTTTGTAGCTTCATCTAGACGCTACGCAACCGCATCCAAAAAACATTCATACACAATGGCGCCTAAGCACACATGCGCGCGGCCGAAATCGCTCCCGCCCACTATTTGGGACACCTGGGATTACCATCCTACTCCCGACCCGCAGTAGGTCCCAAATTTAAGAGGGGGGCAAAGTTTGTACTTTCCCCAAATTTCAAACAAGCGCGTCCCATCTTCTGTTCAAAAAAGCCAAAATCAAGCGCGTCCCAGACCGAAACATGGTTCCCCCCACCCGTCCGATTCCCCATTCGTACTGCATGGGCGCCAAAACTACCTCTCCACCAGCTGCGAAACCCCGGCGTCCTCCGTCCGCCACCCCATCCCACCCATCAACCGCCGCCCTCCTCCATCACGCCGGAGCCGATACCTCGACGTCGTCGTCCACCGCAACCTCAACCGCAACGCCCTCCACGGCTAGTTGTTGAAGCCGAGGCCGAGCCGTCCGTACCCGAGCCAGTTCAACCACACCATCCTGCGCCTCACCGCTGTCGCTCCAACTTCGCCACCCTCCACCGCACCGGAGCTGTTCCTGCTACGCCGTCCTTCGCCGCCTCAGATCTGCTTCCCCTTCGCCAACATACGGCCACGGCAACACAGTCAACAATTTGGCCATGGGTTCGTCCAAGCATGCACCCTCCAGAACATCGTTTTCCCCGGTAAAAACAAGAAGATCGGCGCGACATGTGGGGGTGACCACACCGGCAACCGAAAAAGTTACTCCTCTTCCCTTATTCGTCAAATCTTACGTCTCTGCTTGCACGGTATTCATCCCACAGAAGACACTAGTTGACCACTTCTTCTTGATACTAGATGTTCCTAGTAACTCGCGATGCACAAGGTTTCTCCTCATATACTATTTCACCTTAGCTAGAGGTTCGTCGCCCCCCTGAATTTCAATTTCTGGCCACTTGATTCCCAATTAACGGAAGCATTCCCCGGCGTAACAGGCGCTAGTACGCCTATTACGTCGGGGAAGCAGCGCCTTGGTGTTTATCATAGGGGCGTGTGCGGCCTAGAGCTACTGGCGCCCGATCTGGAGGTCGGCCGGGATTAAAGGGACGGCCTGGGGGCGCTGCCAAGCACGACGGTGGTGTGAGGTCGATGGGAGGGCGGGGCGGCGGAGGCAGGGGTCTGGGCCAATGGTCGCTGGCGGTTCGAGAAAGATCGTCAACAGTGACTGGCGGGAGGTAGACGAAGGCCATGTGCCCGTTCCTTATAGATCAGACGGCTCATTAAAAAAATCGACTGACGTATTTATTTTCAATCGACTATTATCTTAGATATGACCACATGTGGTGGTGTGCTGGAGGAGTACCTGCATTTCCTGTGCTCATATATTACAAAATCATACGGAGTAGAATCTAATTTTGTTTCCCATGCAATGTTGTAGAGCTATCATATGTCTCCTGTCATTTATTTTTCAGCCACCTGCTATCTGCTACTTTTACAGTGCACTAGTTCTGCACACACTTCACCCTTACTCTCACTGTTGTGTTTTTATGCAAGGGTATTTCAGACTCTGCTGCCATGAGGGAAGCCAAAAAGAAAAGAGGTAAGTCGCTCTAGCTTGTTGTGCGGCTAGGCAAGACACGTTTCAACGCTTTAATGGGTGCAGTGTCAGCAGATGGAGACGGGGAACGTAGCTCTGGAGTTGATGACCTCGCTTGCAATGAACCACCATCCCAGGTGCTTGCTTTAACTTCGCGGTGTCATATGTGGTTGCATGTTCCATATGGTGTCTAGCTTGTATTCGAAAGGCCGAAGTCGATAAGATAAGGAAAGATATTTTTTTACATGAACCACCATCCCGTGAGCACCAGAAGACAAATGGCTAGTCAGGGCATTGGCCGAGCCAGTGACAAGCCCAGCAAAGATAGGCATCACCTGGAAGCCAACTAAAAAGCTGCGATGGTGGCGAAGCTGCCCGCCTCCCACCAGGCTCTCAGGTCCTAGATGATCATGCTCACCACTCCAGCCGGATGTCTAGCTTGTATTGCTTCCAATTTGGTTAAATTGTATCTGCTTAGCTTACACATTATACCTTTGAATATGACATGCCTTTCTGTTTTTGGTACATACTAGTACAGCTGTGTATTAACCATGTTCTTACATCAAACTAATGTTCTTGTGTATCCCTCATCAATCACTTATGATGAGGCAGGCAGGCAAGGGGACTACTCCTCATTTAAAGAATGCAGCGTCAGCCTCCCGACATGATTCTCAAGAAACAGAAATGCTACATGAAGATAGTGAACGTAGCTCTGTAGTTGATTATAGCATTTCCCCTACACTAGCATCGCAGGTGCTTGCTATAACTTGGCAGCGTGATATGTGGTTGCATGTTGCATATGGTGTCTAGATTGTAATTCTTCCAATCTGGTTAAACTGCATGTGCTAGTCTGCTTAGCTTATACATTATACCTGTTAATGTGACATGCCTTCCTGTATTTAGTACATAGTACATCTGTCTATTAAGCATGTCCTTACATAAAACTATTATTTTTTTGTATCCCACATCAATCAACATGACGAGACACCTTTAGTATATGCAGTGCGATATTAGTTGCATCTTTCATATGATTTATAGCATGCGCTGCTTCTAATTTGTTGAAATTCCATTTATGATGGGACGCTTTTAACTTGGCAGAGTCATATTGGTTGCATCTTTCATGTGGTGTCTAGCTTGCATTGCTTCTTATTTGCTGGAATGCTTTCTGCTTAGTTTACACAAACAGTTCTGAACATGCCATGCCGTCCTGTTTTTCATACATATTCCATCTTGGTATCATGTGTTTGACTTACATCAAAGTAGTGATTGTCAGTATCATGCATGAATGAGTTCTGAAGAGGCAATTTTATTGCTTTTTCTTGTCGGTTTTACTTGACAATTCAAAATCAGTAAAGCGGAAGGAAGTTAGCAAGGCAGCGGATAAAGGTGCTCCTTCCGAACGGAGGGCCTCTACAGTTTCTACTCCTCCACACCCCAAGATGATTTCCAAGACAACACATGCATAGACACTCAACAAAGCTGTGTTTATGATGAGCACGTCTCCCCTAGTGCAGCATCACCGGTGCTCCCTCTAACTTGGCACTGTTATATGTGGTTGCATGTTATGTGTGATGTCTAGCTTGTATTGCTTCTAATTTTGTTGAATTCCATCTGCTTACTTTACACATTATACTTGAGTAAGACACGTGTTCCTGTTTCTAGAACATACAATATCTGTCTATCACACCATGTTCTTACATCATATTACTACTGTTGTGTAACCTGCAACAATCACTTATCATAAGACACGTTTGACTTCGGAGTGTGATATAGGTTACATCTCACATTCTTTTCTAGCTTGTACTACTAATTTGTTGAAATGGCACTTATGACGAGACAGTTTTAACTTGGTAGAGTGATATTAGTTGCATCTTTCATATGGTGTCTAGCTTTCATTGCTTCTAATTTATTGAAATGCTTTCTTCTTAGTTTACACATCATAGATCTGGTTATCTCTTCCGTCCTGTTTTTCATACATATTACATCCTGCTATCATGTGGTTGTCTAACATCAAAGTTCAGTTCGTCTACATCACGCATCAATTTGTTCTGAAGAACTAAATTGTTATTCGTTTTTCTTGTCGGCTTGACTTAACATGGCACAGAGAAAGAGGAAGAAACACAGAATGGCAGGGAATGAGAAGCGGATGAATCCTGCAGATTCTGCTGGTACTGACGGTGCAATAGAAGGTCAAAGTCCAGCAGAAAATTCTACAAACACGGCATCCCATGCTACACGAGTTGCAAAAAAGACAAATAGTAACAAATAGCTTCCACCAAACAAGCAGAGACATCCCTAGTTCTTGCAACACCTACCACAGTACTACCAGCTACATGACGTACTCGTGCGTCAACTGAGCTAGCAGCACGTTCCCAAGCTCCCTTGCCACCTGACACTACTTCCCAAGCACTCTTGACACAAGACGAGTTGGCAATATCAGATGAACCTTGTGAGCTTCAACGGCATGCTTCTTTATATGTAGTCTCACAGTTTGATGTACACTAACACTTCCTACGTTTGTTGTTGGACTAGCACCTAGGTGCAAGAGGAAACAAACATCAGGGATAATGCTCGATAGGTTAACTAAATCAAGAGGAGGAAGAATGGAGATCCGTTTTGAGGCAGGTTTAAAAAGGCCACGTGATGCTACAGAGTCAGCCAAGTTAGTATCAGAGGCAATGGTTGCTGTTAGGTGTCATGTACGTATCCTCCCAACATGGATTCAGTACAGGAATGACAAAGGCGAAACCCAGTTCAACACCTTCCTTGACCATTTATCTGTAAGTATGGTTATGTATGGAAACTAGTAATATCGTCTTGCTCTGTCCAATACTTTCTAGGTTGCTGATAATGAGACTCCCATAATTTTCAACAGATGAGGTTCAAGTTGGATAGCCAAGATGATGCAACTAGACAAGCTTGCACCCATGTTTTCAAGTCTGATCTGCGACAGTATCGGTATAACTTGAGGAAAACTCACTTTGAAGGCAAGGCTAACAGTGAACTTGCCCAAACATCTCCAGTGGAAAATATATCTGATGAAGACTGGAGAGGCCTCGTTAAACACTGGTCCGATCCGAAGTATCAGGTACATTATATATATATGTCATCAGATCACATGTTCAAGTCCTATTTACGCATGTGCCATACAAATCTATCTTCTTGTAGGTGAACTGTTCAAAGAACAAGGCCAACCGTACGAAAGTGAAATTCCAATAGACGACAGGATCTCGTAGCTATATTGCACACTGCGAGGCTCTTGTAATTAGCTACTGTTTCACTCTTTTCGTTGTACCATATTATCAGATCTATATTAACTTGTTCCAAATGCAGAGGAAAGCCCGCAAGGACCAAAAAGTACCTGAACCAAATGCTGTGGAAATCTTCAAGGACTGTCACACCAGCAAGAAGAAGGGCATGACTACACCAGTCAAAGCCGCTGTTGTAAGTCCTTAATACTCATGCCTTTTAACTACTACTTACTCTGACTTGTGCCTTGAACTGCATGGTTTGCAGCCAATGTCTATTGCTCTTTTCAATTTTATACACAATTGTCTTAGTGTATCATTGCACCTTACAAGGTTTAAAAGAGAGGAGTGATGTTCTTTTCATCTTGATCCGTAATCTAGTTCCGTGCTGGACTTGCCCACACAACGTTACAATTGCCTGTTTGTCTGTTCTTAGTTGTTTTGTGATATGAATGACGTCATACTATGATTACCGTATTATAAACTTCATCTCTTCATCCTTAGCCCTCAATACAATGTGAATAAATAGACAATACATTAGCGATGGTACATGGTCATATGTTTGGAACCTGGTTTTATTATGTACTTTGCAATAAAATACAACTAATATTTTACATGGGTTCACCAGAATAAGTTCTATATATAGACCAAAGCTATTTTGTTTGGTTTTGCTGCCTCCTTAATATCTTCTGTTCTGGTACTACTAATGTAAAACCTCAAGTTTTCAGCGAGCTATGGAAAAAATGGTGGAACCGCCACCTTCTGAAGGTGGCGAGGCAACTATAACCGCAATGCAGCTCTTGCTGTAGTGGGTCAGTACCTGTCCACTAATAGTGCCAAAAGCACGTTCCTGCGTAATACTGGGTTGGTTGTTAAGTCAATATCGTCCAAACAGCCTCATGATCAAGATATGCAAGCTCAAAGCAATGTTGTATCTGCGCTCCAGACACATGTCCATTCCCTAACAGAGACCCTTTGTGAAACAAGGAGAAACATTGCTCAATGTCGTCAAGATATGCATGGTTTTGAAACCAGACTATCAGACATTTTCTATGTTGTTCAGGCGCCTAGGGGAAATGAAGGCGAGGGTTATGGTGCTCCATCGGACAATACAACATGAAAACGTAACAGTCAGGTCAAATGAACCGAGCTTCTGAACTTCTGGTGGTGCATTTATCTGCTAGACTGTTAAGTTTTATGACAAACTTCCTTTTGTTATATAGTTGTAATTTGTTTTGGTGCAATACAAAATGTATTCTTAACGTGCAGCCACCGCCCGAAGAAAACAGCAAGCCATTTTTGTATAGTGTAGGGTGTTCCCTATATTTGCACTGGTGGCGATCTTTGATGCCGAGTGGATGTAATCTCTGCAATCGCCTTAATAGCCTAGTGTTAGTTTCGACCTTATTTATTTCCTAGTCTTCTTTTTCCCTGGTTTGCTAGTGGCGGCAACTACCATGGGCCATATACGGGCCGTAGGATCCATGGGTCACCTACGGGCCGTCGATAAATAGGCATGTAATCGGTGGGCCTCGGGCCGTCAGATAAATGTGTCTACATGGGCCATAATCGGGCATAATTGGTATCGGCCCAGCACGGTAACAGGCCGTTAACAGGCCGTAGGATAGCAAAGACTTAATTCTGTCACAGGCATAACGGGTCGTTAATGGGCCAGAATATAGGACGGGCTAGAAACGGGGAAACGGGTTAACAGGCCAGAAACGGGCCGACTCTTGCCATGGGCCGATTTCGGCCCATTAGGGTAATAGGCCAGTAACGGGCCGACTCTTGCCATGGCCGAATTTGTCCCATTAGTGGAACAGGCCAGTAACGGGCTGGAAGTAATCGAGGGCCGAAAAGGAGCCCAAGAACGTATGGGCCGTCAATAGGCCGAAAGCTAACACGGGCTGGAAATGGCCCATGTAAATCACGGGCCGTTAACGGGTATAAAGAAAATTACTGTTCATTATGGGCTAGACTCACCGTGGGCCTGTAATGGGCCAAAAGATACGAAGGCCTCATATGGGCCGAAAGACGTCGTGGGCCATACATGGGCCAAAAGTGAAATGGGCTGGTATTATATTCGACGGCCCACATGACGTTGTTGGTCCAATTTCCTTTAGGGCCTAACGGGCCGTGAGTTAATGTGCCGTAAAATGGGCTATTTGCGAAGAGACCGTTAACAGGCTTTTCATGGGCCAGCCCGTTAACTTTTGACCAAGTCAAACGGGCCGGCTTTGTAAGCTAAATGGGCCACTGTTGGGCCGTGCCACGTGTCGACATATCATAGGCGCCTATCTGACCCACTGACGAGCTGACACGTGTTTCGTCCGGCCAATAAGAATTTTACACGTGGAAATTTCCCATTGGTCGGGGCTGTTAATGGGTTATCGGATCCAAAACCCGACCTGATAGCTTAACGGCGTTCCGTTATGGTGGATGCCACGTGTTGGTCACCCTTGACGAAAGCACTTCTGTGACGCGTGATTTATCGTCATGGAAGTGGACACTTCCGTGATGGTAATTTTGGTAAAGTTATGGAACACTTCTACGACAACACAGGTATGACTATCTTGATTCTGTCATAAATTTGTCATGGATGTACATGCATGACAAAAAAAGCGACCTACTGTGACAAACACGTATCATCACGAAAGTGTATTTTTTTGTAGTGTGAAAAGGAAAGGGTGATGCAGCAGAGTAGCGTAAGTATTTCCCTCAGTTTTTGAGAACCAAGGTATCAATCCAGTAGGAGGCTACACGTGAGTCCCTCGCACCTGCACAAAACAAATAAATCCTCACAACCAACGCGATAAGGGGTTGTCAATCCCTACACGGCCACTTACGAGAGTGAGATCTGATAGATATGATAAGATAATATTTTTGGTATTTTTACGATAAAGATGCAAAGTAAAATAAAAACAATGAAAATAACTAAGTATTGGAAGATTAATATGATGAAGATAGACCCAGGGGCCATAGGTTTCACTAGTGGCTTCTCTCGAGAGCATAGATATTTTACGATGGGTGAACAATTACTGTTGAGCAATTGACAGAATTGAGCATAGTTATGAGAATATCTAGGTATGATCATGTATATAGGCATCACGTCCAAGACAGGTAGACCGACTCCAACCTGCATCTACTACTATTACTCCACACGTCGACCGTTATCCAGCATGCATCTAGAGTATTAAGTTCATAAGAACAGAGTAACGCTTTAAGCAAGATGACATGATGTAGAGGGATAAATTCATGCAATATGATAAAAACCCCATCTTGTTATCCTCAATGGCACCAATACAATACGTGCCTTGCTTCCCCTTGATCATAAACCCACAATTCATCAGTCTCAACAAACACACCGCAAAAAGAAGATTACATCGAATAGGTCTCCACAAGAGAGGGGGAGAACTTTGTATTGAGATCCAAAAAGAGAGAAGAAGCCATCTAGCTAATAACTATGGACCCGAAGGTCTGAGGTAAACTACTCACACTTCATCGGAGAGGCTATGGTGTTGTTGTAGAAGCCCTCCGTGATCGTTGCCCCCTCCGGTGGAGCTCCGAAACAGGCCCCAAGATGGGATCTTGTGGATACAGAAAGTTGCGGTGGTGGAATTAGGGTTTTGGATCCATATCTGATCATTTGGGGGTACGTAGGTATATATAGGAGGAAGAAGTACGTCGGTGGAGCAACAGAGGGCCCACGAGGGTGGGGGTGCACCTGGGGGGGGGGGGGTAGGCGCGCCCCCTACCTCGTGGCTTCCCTGTTGGTTGCTTGACGTAGGGTCCAAGTCTCCTGGATCATGTTCGGTGAGAAAATCATGTTCCCAAATGTTTCATTCCGTTTGATATTCCTTTTCTTCAAAACCCTAAAATAGGCAAAAACAGCAATTCTGGGCTGGGCCTCCGGTTAATAGGTTAGTCCCAAAAATAATATAAAGTGGATAATAAAGCCCAATAATGTCCAAAAAAGTAGATAATATAGCATGGAGCAATCAAAAATTATAGATACATTGGAGACGTATCAGCATCCCCAAGCTTAATTCCTGCTCGTCCTCGAGTAGGTAAATGATAAAAATAGAATTTTTATGTGGAATGCTACTAGGCATAATTTCAATGTAATTCTTCTTAATTGTGGCATGAATATTCAGATTCGAAAGATTCAAGATAAAGGTTTAATATTAACATAGAAATAATAATACTTCAAGCATACTAACTAAGCAATTATGTCTTCTCAAAATAACATGGCCAAAGAAAGTTATCCCTACAAAATCATAAAGTCTGGCTATGCTCCATCTTCACCACACAAAGTATTTAAATCATGCACAACCCCGATGACAAGCCAAGCAATTGTTTCATACTTTTAATGTTCTCAAACTTTTTCAATCTTCACGCAATACATGAGCGTGAGCCATGTACATAGCACTATAGGTGGTATAGAATGGTGGTTGTGGAGAAGACAAAAAGGGAGAAGATAGTCTCACATCAACTAGGCATATCAATGGGCTATGGAGATGCCCATCAATAGATATCAATGTGAGTGAGCAGGGATTGCCATGCAACGGATGCACTAGAGCTATAAGTGTATGAAAGCTCAACAAAAGAAACTAAGTGGGTGTGCATCCAACTCGCTTACTCACGAAGACCTAGGGCATTTTGAGGAAGCCCATCATTGGAATATACAAGCCAAGTTCTATAATGAAAGATTCCCACTAGTATATGAAAGTGACAGCATAGGAGACTCAATATCATGAAGACCATGGTGCTACTTTGAAGCACAAGTGTGGTAAAAGCATAGTAGCATTGTCCCTTCTCTCTTTTTCTCTCATTTTTTATTTGGGCCTTTTCTCCTTTTTTATGGCCTCTTTTTTTCATCCGGAGTCTCATCCCGACTTATGGGGGAATCATAGTCTCCATCATCCTTTCCTCACTGGACAATGCTCTAATAATGATGATCATCACACTTTTATTTACTTACAACTCATCAACTACAACTCGATACTTAGAACAAAATATGACTCTATGTGAATGCCTCCGGCGGTGTACCGGGATATGCAATGACTCATGAGTGACATGTATGAAAGAATTATGAATGGTGGCTTTGCCACAAATATGATGTAGACTACATGATCATGCAAAGCAATATGACAATGATGGAGCGTGTCATGATAAATGAAATGGTGGAAAGTTGCATGGCAATATATCTCGGAATGGCTGTGGAAATGCCATGATAGGTAGGTATGGTGGCTGTTTTGAGGAAGATATATGGTGGGTGTATGATACCGGCGAAAGGTGTGCGGTATTAGAGAGTCTAGCAATGATGGAAGGGTGAGAGTGCGTATAATCCATGGACTCAACATTAGTCATAAAGAACTCACATACTTACTGCAAAAATCTACAAGTTATCAAAGAAAAGTATTACGCGCATGCTCCTAGGGGGATAGATTGGTAGGAAAAGACCATCGCTCGTCCCCGACCGGCACTCATAAGGAGGACAATCAATAAATGCATCATGCTCCGACTTCATAACATAACTGTTCACCATACGTGCATGCTACGGGGATCACAAACTTCAACACAAGAATTTCTCAAATTCACAACTACTCAACTAGCACGACTCTAATATCACCATCTCCATATCTCAAAACAATTATCAAGTTTCAAACTTCACATAGTATTCAACACACTCATAAGAAAATTTTATTAATCTTGAATACCTAGCATATTAGGATTATTTAAGCAAATTACCATGATATTTGAGACTCTCAAAATAATATAAGTGAAGCATGAGAGATCAATATTTTCTATAAAACAAATCCACCACCGTGCTCTAAAAGATATAAGTGAAGTACTAGAGCAAAACTATATAACTCAAAAAATATAAGTGAAGCACATAGAGTATTCTAATAATTTATGAATCATGTGTGTCTCTCTCAAAAGGTGTGTACAGAAAATATGATTGTGGTAAACTAACAAATAAAGACTCAAATCATACAAGACGCTCCAAGCAAAACACATATCATGTGGTGAATAAAAATATAGCCCCAAGTAAAGTTACCGATAGAAGTAGACGAAAGAGGGGATGTCTTCCGGGGCATCCCCAAGCTTTGGATTTTAGGTGTCCTTAGATTATCTTGGGGGTGCCATGGGCATCCCCAAGCTTAGGCTCTTTCCACTCCTTGTTCCATAATCCATCAAATCTTCACCCAAAACTTGAAAACTTCACAACGCAAAACTTAAAGAAGAAAATCTCGTGAGCTCCGTTAGCGAAAGAAAACAAAAGACCACTTCAAGGTACTGTAATGAAATCATTATTTATTTATATTGGTGTTAAACCTACTGTATTCCAACTTATCTATGGTTTATAAACTATTTTACTAGCCATAGATTCATCAACATAAGCAAACGACACACGAAAAACAGAATCTGTCAAAAACAGAACAGTCTGTAGTAATCTGTAGCTAGCGCCAGATCAGGAACCCCAAAAATTCTAAAATAAATTGCTGGACGTGAGGAATTTATTTATTAATAATATTCAAAAGAATTAACTAAATATCACTTTCCAAATAAAAATGGCAGCAGTTCTCGTGAGCGCTAAAGTTTCTATTTTTTACAGCAAGATTAACAAGACTTTCCCCAAGTCTTCCCAACGGTTCTACTTGGCACAAACACTAATTAAACACAAAAAACACAACCAAAATAGAGGATAGATAAATTATTTATTACTAAATAGGAGCAAAAAGCAAGGAATAAAAATAAAATTGGGTTGCCTCCCAACAAGCGCTATCGTTTAACGCCCCTAGCTAGGCATAAAATGCAAGGATAGATCTAGGTATTGCCATCTTTGGTAGGCAATCCATAAGTGGATCTCATAATAGATTCATCAGGTAATTTAATTTTCTTTCTAGGAAAGTGTTCCATGCCTTTCCTTAACGGAAATTGGAATCTAATATTTCCTTCCTTCATATCAATAATTAAAACCAATCGTTCTAAGGAAAGGTCTACCAAGAATAATAGGACATGAAGGATTGCAATCT
This sequence comes from Triticum urartu, assembly GCF_056163025.1. Taxonomy (NCBI): domain Eukaryota; kingdom Viridiplantae; phylum Streptophyta; class Magnoliopsida; order Poales; family Poaceae; genus Triticum; species Triticum urartu. The sequence continues at coordinate 493,694,256 of NC_141878.1, forward strand.
ATATCAAGAACAATAAAATCTACGGGCACATAATTCCTATTTGCAACAATAAGAACATCATTAATTCTTCCCATAGGTTTCTTAATAGTGAAATCCGCAAGGTGCAAGTTTAGAGATCAATCATCAAAATCACGGAAACCTAACAAATCACACAAAGTCTTTGGAATCGTGGAAACACTAACACCCAAATCACACAAAGCATAGTATTCATGATCTTTAATTTTAATTTTAAAAGTAGGTTCCCACTCATCATAAAGTTTTCTAGGGATAGAAACTTCCAACTCAAGTTTTTCTTCATAAGATTGCATCAAAGCATCAACGATATGTTTAGTAAAAGCTTTATTTTGGCTATAAGCATGAGGAGAATTTAGCACGGATTGCAACAAGGAAATACAATCTATCAAAGAGAAATTATCATAATTAAATTCCTTGAAATCCAAAATATTGGGTTCATCAATATTTAAAGTTTTGATCTCTTTAATCCCACTTTTATCAATTTTAGCATCAAGATCTAAAGACACTGAATTCTTAGAACGTCGTCTAGGTAAAGGTGGATCATATTCAGTCCCATAATTATAAAGATTCATATTGCAAAACAAATATTTTATAGGGGACACATCAATAACTTTTAGATCTTCATCTTTATTATCATGGAAACTAGAGGAACACACTCTTATAAAGGAATCTTTCTAAGCATGTATTCTAGCGGTTCTTTCTTTGAACTCATCAATGGAAATTCTCATTTCTTTGAGAGACTCATTGATATCATGCTTAGGTGGAATAGATCTAAGTTTCAAAGAATCAACATCAAGAGAAATTCTATCAACGTTCCTAGCCAACTCATCAATCTTAAGCAATTTTTCTTCAATCAAAGCATTGAAATTCTTTTGCGAACTAATAAATTATTTAATATTAGATTAAAAATCAGAGGGCATCTTATTATAATTTCCATAAGAATTGTTCTAGGAATTACCATAATTATTAGAGGGATTACTAGGATACGACCTAGGACTAAAGTTTCCTCTATACGCGTTGTTACCAAAATTATTCCTACCAAAAAAATTCACATCCAAAGATTCATTATTATTCTCAATCAAAGTAGACAAAGGCATATCATTAGGATCAGAAGAAACACTTTTATTAGCAAATAATTTCATAAGTTCATCCATCTTCCCACTCAAAACATTAATTTCTTCTATCACGTGCACTTTCTTATTAGTAGATCTTTCAGTGTGCCATTGAAAATAATTAACCATAATATTATCTAGGAGTTTAGTTGCTTCTCCTAAAGTGATTTTCATAAAAGTGCCTCCCGCGGCCGAATCTAAAAGATTTCTAGAAGCAAAATTCAATCCGGCATAAAATTTTTGTATGATCATCCACAAATTCAAACCATGCGTAGGGCAATTACGTATCATTAATTTCATCCTCTCCCAAGCTTGTGCAACATGTTCATGATCAAGTTGCTTAAAATTCATAATATCGTTTCTAAGAGAGATGATCTTGGCGGGAGGAAAATACTTAGAGATAAAAGCATCTTTGCACTTATTCCACGAATCAATACTATTTTTAGGCAAAGACGTAAACCAAGCTTTAGCACGATCTCTAAGAGAAAAAGGAAATAGCTTCAATTTAACAATATCATTATCCACATCTTTCTTCTTTTGCATATCACACAAATCAACGAAGCTATTTAGATGAGTAGCGGCATCTTCACTAGGAAGGCCGGAGAATGGATATTTCATGACAAGATTCAGCAAAGCAGCATTAATTTCACAAGATTCAACATTAGTAAGAGGAGTAATCGGAGTGCTAATAAAATCATTGTTGTTGGTATTGGTAAAGTCACACAATTTAGTATTATCTTGAGCCATCGTGACAAGCAAGCAATCCAACACACAAGCAAAGGAGGAACGGGCAAATAAAGTGGCAAATAGAGAAGGAGAGGGAGGATAGAGAGAGAGGGCGAATAAAACGACAAGGGTAAAGTGGGGGAGAGGAAAACGAGAGGCAAATGGCAAATAATGTAATGCGGGAGATAAGGGTATGCGATGGGTACTTGGTATGTTGACTTTTGCGTAGACCTCCCCGGCAACGGCGCCAGAAATCCTTCTTGCTACCTCTTGAGCACTTGCGTTGGTTTTCCCTTGAAGAGGAAAGGGTGATGCAGCAGAGTAGCATAAGTATTTCCCTCAGTTTTTGAGAACCAAGGTATCAATCCAGTAGGAGGCCTACGCGCGAGTCCCTCGCACCTGCACAAAACAAATAAATCCTCGCAACCAACGCAATAAGGGGTTGTCAATCCCTACACGGCCACTTACGAGAGTGAGATCTGATAGATATGATAAGATAATATTTTTGGTATTTTTATGATAAAGATGCAAACTAAAATAAAAACAATGAAAATAACTAAGTATTGGAAGATTATATGATGAAGATAGACCCGAGGGCCATAGGTTTCACTAGTGGCTTCTCTCGAGAGCATAGATATTTTATGGTGGGTGAACGAATTACTGTTGAGCAATTGACAGAATTGAGCATAGTTATGAGAATATCTAGGTATGATCATGTATATAGGCATCACGTCCAAGACAAGTAGACCGACTCCTGCCTGCAACTACTACTATTACTCCACACATCGACCGCTATGCAGCATGCATAAAGAGTATTAAGTTCATAAGAACAGAGTAACGCTTTAAGCAAGATGACATGATGTAGAGGGATAAATTCATGCAATATGATAAAACCCCATCTTGTTATCCTCGATGGAAACAATACAATACGTGCCTTGCTGCCCCTACTGTCACTGGGAAAGGACACCGCAAGATTGAACCCAAAGCTAAGAACTTATCCCATTGCAAGAAAGATCAATCTAGTAGGCTAAATCAAACTGATAATTCGAAGAGACTTGCAACGATAACCAATCATACATAAAAGAATTCAGAGAAGATTCAAATATTGTTCATAGATAAACTTGATCATAAACCCACAATTCATCAGTCTCAACAAACACACTGCAAAAAGAAGATTACATCGAATAGATCTCCACAAGAGAGGGGGAGAACTTTGTATTGAGATCCAAAAAGAGAGAAGAAGCCATCTAGCTAATAACTATGGATCTGAAGGTCTGAGGTAAACTACTACACTTCATCGGAGAGGCTATGGTGTTGATGTAGAAGCCCTCCGTGATCGATGCCCCCTCCGACGGAGCTCCGAAACAGGCCCCAATATGGGATCTCGTGGATACAGAAAGTTGCGGCGATGGAATTAGGGTTTTGGCTCCGTATCTGATCGTTTTGGGGTACGTAGGTATATATAGGAGGAAGAAGTACGTCGATGGAGCAACAGGGGGCCCACGAGGGTGGAGGGTGCGCCTGAGGGGGGTAGGCACGCCCCCTACCTCGTGGCTTCCCTGTTGGTTGCTTGACATAGGGTCCAAGTCTCCTGGATCATGTTCGGTGAGAAAATCACGTTCCTAAAGGTTTCATTCCGTTTGGACTCCGTTTGATATTCCTTTTCTTCGAAACCCTAAAATAGGAAAAAACAGCAATTTTGGCCTGGGCCTCCGGTTAATAGGTTAGTCCCAAAAATAATATAAAAGTGGATAATAAAGCCCAATAATGTCCAAAACAGTAGATAATATAGCATGGAGTAATAAAAATTATAGATACGTTGGAGACGTATCACACCCCCTGTTATTCTGCGGCGACGGCAGCCTCACACCGCAGCGAACCAGTGAACCCTCATACTCCTCTACGCGTGGGGATCCCCTGCCGCGCCTTCCCCGGCTCTGCGTCGTCCCCTTCCTAGGCCTCGCCATCGTCCACCGCCCTAGTGCTCTCGGCGCGGCGTGGTCAACGTGGTCAAGGAACGGCTTCCATCAGACGTGGACTGTACATGGAGAGGCTGACAGCTGGGTCCACGGCCGCAGCAAGGAAGTGCCTCCTTATTACGCGCAAAATAATTATTCCTCCACCTGACGGCAGGGACCCACCGGACGGGCCACCATATTTCGTGAAAAAAAACATTTCCCCCTGAGTTCTGGGACCCACCAAGCTACATCTTCACACGCAAGGAAGTGCGTCCGGGCAAAAAAACGATTCACCCCCCTTACTGCTGGGACCCACCAGCTACATCTTCGCACGCAAGGAAGTGCCTAACAGTCGGGACCCACCTGGTCGAAGCATACGTACCATTGTCATTCTGCTCGCGATCATGTACGTACATATTGGTTGATCTAGAGGCGCGCACGTGCCGTAGTAGAGGCGCGCACGTAGCATGTACATGTATGTACAGCGTCCAGTGTGCAAGAAAGAAAATACGGCCACGTACGTACATACGGGCGAGGTCTCGAACGCCTACTCGCACATACGTACGGCCAGGGCTCGTGTACATGGCTGGGTCGGAACGGAGAAACTACGTCGTCGCCATGTTCATGGGGAGCCAATCGGCTGGGTCGGAACGGAATGCGTCATCGTGTTCATCCGGGAGGTCTTGGACGGAACAGACGATGGAAACGAGGCCCGGCGTACCGCAGAACAGAGGAAACTGGCTTGTGTTCGACCGGCCATGTTTGAAACGGGATCCTGTTCATCGGGAGGGGTCTAGTGTACCGCAAAACGGAGGAAACGGACCTACTACGGTCGAAACGGGGTCCTGTTGATCGGGAGGGGTGTGGCGTACCGCAAAATGGAGGAAACGGACTTGTGTTGGAGCGCTACGGTCGAAACGGGGGTCCTATTCATCGGGAGGGGTGTGGCGTACCGCAAAACGGGACTCCACGGGATACTATTCATCTCCACCGTCGACCCCCTCCAGCCTCCACGGGCTACTGTTCATTCACCGTTGACCTCCTCCAGCCTCCACCTGCGACTATTCATCAACGGGCTCCTGTTCATCCAGCCTCCACCGCGCGCTACTCCACCGGCTACTGTTCAACCAACCCTCTCCACGGGCTCCTGTTCAACCACACCTCCACGGGCTACTGTTCATCTAGCCCTCCACCATCTACTGTTCATCCAGCCCTCCGTGGGGTGGTCCTGTCCATCCAGCCCTCCACAGGGTCCTGTTCATCCAGGCCCAACCGACTCGATCGATCGGGGTCCTGTTCATCTAGAGGCAACACCACGGGGTCCTGTTCATCCACCCCCACCGGGAACTGTTCATCCAAACCCCCCAGCAACACTCACTGTTCATCCAGAGGCATCATCGACCGGCTTCAGTTAGCAGTAGTAGCGAAGGAATCGCTCGATCGGGTTCAGTAAACAGTCATCGATCGATCGCTCGGGTTCAGTAATGCGTGGCCTGCAGTGCAATCGCTCGGGGTTAATTAGAGCCCAGCGCCTCGCTCGGGTTCAGTTAGAGCCCAGCACCTTGCTCGGGTTCAGTTAGAGCCCAACGCCTTGCACCCACATGATGGATACTGGTCGGATGGTCCCTGCGATCAAAGGTGATTGGGCATGACGACCATGGGTTGAATTTTGGGGCGACTGGCTCTATCCCATAGACGTCCCTGAGCGCGCGCTTGCGCTCCCTCTTAAGGATATGGGTAGCGTATATCATGTTCACCATTTTGACCTAAGGGGGAAACTTCTTCTGTCCCCCTGTGTTTAGTGGACGGGGCTCCTCATCGTCATTCTCGCTTTGCGACCCCTTCTCCTTGTCTTCGGCATTTAACTTGCCGGCCTGTTTGAAGACCCAACAACTTCGGTGGGTATGATTGGATGGTTTATCAGAGGTGCCATGGATCTGACATGGATGATCGAGTATGCGGTCCAGGCTGGAACGGCCATGATTATTCCTTTTATATGGCTTCTTCCGCTGACCGGACTTAGAGCCACCAAATCTGGCGTTGACCGCCGTGTCATCGGTATTGTCACCATTGTTTCGACGCTTGTGCCTAATGCGCCGAGGCTTGTCGTTGCTATTTCTAGCTTCCGAGGTGTGATACGTCTCCAACGTATCTATAATTTTTGATTGCTCCATGCTATATTATCTTTTGTTTTGGACATTATTGGGCTTCATTATCCACTTTTATATTATTTTTGGGACTAACCTATTGACCCAGAGCCTAGTGCTAGTTCCTATTTTTCCCCTTGTTTCAGTGTTTCAAAGAAAAGGAATATCAAACGGAGTCAAAACGGAATGAAACCTTCTGGAGAAGTTATTTTTGGAAGGAAAGCAACCTGATAGACTTGGAGTGCATGTCAGGAAAGAAACGAGGGAGCCACGAGGTAGGGGGCACGCCCACCCCCCTAGGGCGCGCGCTCCACCCTCGTGGGCCCCTCGTGGCTCCCCTGACGTACTTCTTCCTCCTATATATACCCATATGTCCTAAAACGATAGGGGAGCACAATAGATCGGGAGTTCCGCCGCCAGAAGCCTCTGTAGCCACCGAAAACCAATCTAGACCCGTTCCGGCACCCTACCAGAGGGGGCAATCCCTCTCCGGTGGCCATCTTCATCAGCCAGGCGCTCTCCATGACGAGGAGGGAGTAGTTTTCCCTCGGGGCTGAGGGTATGTACCAGTAGCTATGTGTTTGATCTCTCTCTCTCTCGTGTTCTTGAGGTGATACGGTCTTGATGTATCGCGAGCTTTGCTATTATATTTGGATCCTATGATGTTTCTTCCCCCTCTACTCTCTTGTAATGGATTGAGTTTTCCCTTTGAAGTTATCTTATCGGGTTGAGTCTTTAAAGATTTGAGAACACTTGATGTATGTCTTGCCGTGCGTATCTGTGGTGACAATGGGATATCACGTGATTCACTTGATGTATGTTTTGGTGATCAACTTGCGGGTTCCGCCCATGAACCTATGCATAGGGGTTGGCACACGTTTTCGTCGTGATTCTCCGGTAGAAACTTTGGGGCACTCTTTGAGGTTCTATGTGTTGGTTGAATAGATGAATCTGAGATTGTGTGATGCATATCGTATAATCATACCCACGGATACTTGAGGTGACATTGGAGTATCTAGGTGACATTAGGGTTTTGGTTGATTTGTGTCTTAAGGTGTTATTCTAGTATGAACTCTAGGGCTGTTTGTGACACGTATAGGAATAGCCCAACGGATTGATGGGAAAGAATAACTTTGAGGTGGTTTCGTACCCTACCATAATCTCTTTGTTTGTTCTCCGTATTAGTGACTTTGGAGTGACTCTTTGTTGCATTTTGAGGGATAGTTATGTGATCCAATTATGTTATTATTGTTCAGAGAACTTGCACTAGTGAAAGTATGAACCCTAGGCCTTGTTTCCTAGCATTGCAATACCGTTTGTGCTCACTTTTATCATTAGTTACCTTGCTGTTTTTATATTTTTCATATTACAAAAACCTTTATATACCATCCATATACCACTTGTATCACCATCTCTTCACCGAACTAGTGCACCTATACAATTTACCATTGTATTGGGTGTGTTGGGGACACAAGAGACTCTTTGTTATTTGGTTGCAGGGTTGCTTGAGAGAGACCATCTTAATCCTACGCCTCCTACGGATTGATAAACCTTAGGTCATCCACTTGAGGGAAATTTTCTACTGTCCTACAAACCTCTACACTTGGAGGCCGAACAACGTCTACAAGAAGAAGGTTGTGTAGTAGACATCAAGGTGCCAAGTTCGCTTGCATTGTTATTGCTGCGGGCTAGCCATCTATCTTCACCCGCACAAAAGAGGGTCATGAGTGCCGTGAGGGCCGCCATGGACTTCGACTTTTCTTGCCGAGGTGTCGGGCGAGCCATTCATCGCGGATGCTGTGTTTGAAGGCCGCTAGGGCTTTGACATCCGGATAGTCGATGATTTGGTTCTTTTTAGTTAAGAACCTAGTCCAGAATTTCCTCACCGACTCTCCGGGATGTTGGACTATGTGACTTAGGTCATCGGCATCCGGAGGTCTGACGTATGTGCCTTGGAAGTTGTTGCGGAAGGCGTCTTCTAGGTCTTCCCACCTGCCAATAGAGTTTTCAGGCAGGCTGTTCAGCTAGTGCCGGGCTGGTCCCTTGAGTTTTAGGGGGAGGTATTTGATGGCATGAAGATCATCGCTGCGGGCCATATGAATATGGAGAATAAAGTCTTCAATCCATACCGCGGGATCTGTGGTTCCATCATATGATTCGATATTCACGGGTTTGAACCATTCTGGGAATTCATGTTCCATTACTTCATCAGTGGAGCAGAGGGGGTGTGCAGCGCCTCTATATCGGGCCAGATCATGACATAGTTCGGATGGAGTCCGTCTATGGTTTTCGGCCTGGACGTGATTGTGTTTGCCATGTTCTACTTGATAGCCGTCGTCGCGCGTCGGGGCACGCCCCCGCGATCCATAGATCGATCTGGCCGGACCTGCTTTATTCTTCAGGTCCTGCCGCAGGTCATACGTGTGTCCCCGAGCTATTTTATCTCTGCCTTTACAGCGAGGTGGGACGTGTTGGTGTTTGGCCTGAGTTGCCGTTTTGTCCTGGCCACGTGGTGGTCGATCAGCCGCATTACGCGCTGATGGTATGGGCTTGCTCCTCTCCGGCATCGTCGTCCATATCGTCGATGTCTTCGGAGCCATAATCGAGCATTTCAGTTGAGTCCTCAACTGTGGCGATGAAGTGGGTGGTGGGTGGGACGTAAAATTCCCCACTCTCAGCCCCTAGTCCAGGCTGGGCGTAGTTCGGACGTTGCTCCTCCGTAATCATGAGGGATCGCATCAAGTCCAGAGCCTCGCGTAAAGGCGAGGTTTATTGAGGGAGAAAAGAATCCATGGAGTATGTCGGGAAGGGAATTCCCTGGCCGAGCTCACACAATGCTAACTCCGAGAGTTCGGAGCCAGTATCCGGGGAAGGGTCTGGCTTTATTATAGTTGCCGGCAACGCTGCTTCCTCCGGCTCTCCTGTACCGGGCCTAGTGGCCACAGATAGTCTGGCGGGTTTAGAAATCCCGTCTTCGGTCCTGACGAGGCGCTCCGGCTCTAAGGCCAGAGCGGAGGTTGGGGTCGTGAATCCTTGGAAGATCAAGTCTCCTCGGAAATTAGTGACATAATCCAGGTTTCCAAAACTAATCTGGTGACCTGGGGCGTAGCTGTCGATTTGCTCCAGATGGCCAAGCAAGTTGGCCCGCAGTGCGAAGCCACCGAATACGAAGATCTGGCGGGGGAGAAAAACCTCCCCTAGGGCAGCATCGTTGCAGATGATGGATGGCACCATCGAACCTTTTGGCGGCGACACAGTGGAAATCTCAATGAAAGGACCAATGTCGGTGTCAAAACCGGTGGATCTCAGGTAGGGGGTCCCGAACTGTGCGTCTAAGGTTGACGGTAACAGGAGATAGAGGACACGAAGTTTTACCCAGGTTCGGGTGTCGGCGTTCTGCGAACGGGGGTCCCCAGACTTGCCTGCCTGCGGCCTGCGGCATGGCTCAGGTGGGGGCCCAGCGCGGCCTGTCTTCATCAGCCCAAGCTCAAGACCCTCGCGAGGGGCCAAGCCTCACGGGGCGGACGACAGGAAGCTTCCTCAAGAGAGCGGCCTCATCAGGCAGGCTTGCGAGGAGGCGGAGAGATCAATGCAAGGGTACCTCGCGAGGATCCCATGACGCAAGCCGTGACGATCAAGGCCAGGCGGGAGCCAGGCGGGCGCCGGCCTGCGCAGGGTCCTTGTTTCCCTTTTGGTGCAAAGGGGGCAAGCACGGGCCAAGGTATCAGGCAAAGGTTACCATTCCGGTGCAACGAGACCAAGACCAGCCGGACGGCCGGGCGGAGGTCACCGTGGAGCCCAAGACGGCGTCATCACCAGTGCTTTTGGCAGCCGAAGACCACCTTTGGTCAGGATAACTTGTACTAGATGTTCCCCTTCAAAATGGCCAATTGTTGGCGCCCTTCCCGCTCAATTATTCGGGGAGAGGCCCAGGGCCTCTATAAATAGAGCTAGCCTCCACAAAGGAGAGGGGAAGAAAAGAGGGAGAGATCTGGTAGAGCCCTAGCAGAGAGAGAGAGAGATCTGGTAGAACCCTAGAAGAGAGAGAGAAAACCTAGTAGAGACTAAGTAGAACTCACCGCACCACCTCAAGAACACCCCTTGCGAGGCTGTTCTCCCCTTGTACTGTCCATCATCGGCCCCAGAGGCAATCCCCCACACCACACACTGGAGTAGGGTATTACACCACAACGGTGGCCCAAACCAGTATAAACCTCGTGTCTCTTGTGTTGTTCATCATTTTCATCTTAGTTCGCACGAGAGGATCGGACGTAGATAGGTAGGGGAGAGATCTTCACGCGCATCCCAGTGTTCGAACCTCGAGGGTCTGCCGGAACCCGAAATCTGACATTTGGCGCGCCAGGTAGGGGTGCGTCGGAATCTTTCTTCCGCTGTTCGCGTGTGATCTTCCGTCGTGTCCATGGTTGACGCTCGCCGGGCTCGCGCCGAGCGCCGGGCTGCTCGCGCCACTCGCGTCGCCCAGACGGTGCCCGTTGGCGGCCCCCCACGTCGTTTCCCGTCGTCCTCCGCCAACGCCGCCACCGGCCCGGCGGGAACGAGCAGCAGGCCTCGTCCTAGCATCATTCAGTGCGGCGGGATGGCCGCACCGCCACCCCGTCGCTGACTCTAGCTGGCTCGTCGTCCCACACCCGTCACGCACCCATGGATGCGCACGCCTCATTGCTCTTGGCGCGGGAGCTCCTGCACTATCGCCCCGTCGACGACCTCTACGAGGACTGGCTCGCCCACATCACCGAGCTCGTCTGTGCCGCAGGGGGCTCCCCCTTGCGGTCCCTCTCGCTGCTTCACCCTCCATCCCGTGCAGGGGCGAGGATCAGGAGGCGCCTTCGCCGCCTCCTCCCAAAGAAGGTGCATTGGCTCCAAGGCGCGCAGCCCCAGGGCGGGACCCTCCACGTCCGGCGCCTGCGCAGCAAGAAGGGAGCTGCCAAGAGATCCCACGACCCCGGGAAGGTGCTCGCGCGCTCCCAGCGCTGGCACGCCAAGATCGCGCCCCAACGCCCCCACGACAAAACCCCGCGCTGCTCCCAGTGGCGGCGCGTGGTGACCCGCAAGAACAAGTCCAGCACCAGCAAAGGGTGCCGTTGGCCATGGTGGGCTGCCTCGCCTTCACCCCGAGCTGCGCGGCGTCACTTGGCCAGGCAAGTTCAAGCCTCACCTCCCTCCCCGCTACGATGGCACAACGGACCCCGCGGAGTTCCTGCAGCTCTACGAGCTGGGCATCGTAGCCGCCAACGGAGATGAAAAGGTCATGGCGAATTGGTTCCCCATGGCGCTCAAGGACGGCGCCCACACCTGGCTCCTGGAACGATCTCCTCCTGGAGCGAGATGCGCACCCACTTCATCGCCAACTTCCATGGCACTCGCGACCGGCCCCTGGCCATGAGCGACCTGCGCTGCATCAAGCAACAGCGAGGAGAAACCCTGCAGAAGTACATCCAGCGCTTCAACTACGCTCGCCTCAATATCCCCAAGGTGACTGAAGAAGCTATCATCTCAGCCTTCTCCGACGGCGTGCGCGACGTCAAGATGAAGGAAGAGCTAGCAATCCATGAAGACCTGTGCACATCCCTAGAGCTGTTCAACTTGGCGACCAAGTGTGCCAGGGCTGAGGAGGGGCGCCTCTCCCTCCTCGAGCTCCCGACAGCTGACCCGGAAGAAAAGAAGCTCAAGGCCAAAGACGTGAAGCGCAAGGGGGCTGCCGTGCTAGCAGCGGAACCAGACACCAAGCGAGGCAGGGATCAGCCTGAGTCATCCAAGGGCGGACGGTACTGCGTGTACCACGACCTCCACACCCACAACACCAACGAATGTCAAGAGCTCAGAGCCGTGCGAGATGGGCGGATCGGCCGACGCCCAGAGCGCAACGACAGGGGCTATGGCCGAGGTGGAGGAAGAGGCGGCGGACGATGGGAAGACCGTGGCCTTCGCCAGGGATGGCATGACCGCCCTCGCGAGGACCGTTGGCAGGACCAGCCTCGCGAGGGAGGCTGGAGGGACCAGCCTCGTGAGGGCCACCCGCACGGCAACGCAGGCCTCCCTCCTCTGCCGCCTCCACCAAGGAGGAACGAAGACCAACACCAAGACGATGGGGCTAGGGGATTCCAAGAGCCGCGTGCAATTGCTTGCATCTTGGGTGGCGCCCAGGCCCCAGCCTCACAGCGCATCTTCAAGTAGTTTGCTCGCGAGGTGAATGCAGTCCTTCCCAAGCTTGAGGCCACGCGCCATCTCAGGTGGTCTTTGTGCGCGATCACATTCAGTTCCGCGGACCAGCTCAAGTGTGCGACAACGGCCGGAGTCCTCCCGATGCTTTGCTCCCCAGTCATCAGCAACGTGCAGGTCACCAAGAACCTCATCGATGGAGGAGCAGGACTCAACGTCTTGTCCTCCAAGACATTCAACAATCTCCAACTGCCGTACGACCAGCTTCAGCCGACCAAGCCTTTCTCAGGAGTCACCGATGGTTCCACCATTCCAATTGGGCAGGTTCTCCTTCCGGTCAACTTAGGGCAACGCAACAACTACCGCACCGAGCTCATCGACTTCGACGTCGGTCACATCCGCCTGCCGTACAACGCCATCCTTGGGTACCCAGCCCTAGCCAAGTTTATGGCAGTGACTCACCATGGTTACAATGTCCTCAAGATGCCAGGAAGCGGTGGAGTCATCACCGTACCCTGTGAAGAAAGGGATGCAGTGTGCTCGCTTGAGCGTGCGTTCCAATCCATAGCAATCGAACACCCAGATCACGGGAGCGGGAGGCCTCCCGAGGCGACCCTCAAGAAGAAGAAGACCTCACCTGGCCCGAGCCACAAGGAGGCAGGCACCTCCGGAGGTATCGCGTCAGGATTCGCGCCCGACCAGGGAGCGCCACCCTCTCACGCATAGGAAGGTGCGCCCGGCGCCCTCCTCAGGCAGGGCTTGGGGATTCTCTCTTGGAGAGCCACCGACCTTGCCAAGGTCGTGGGGGAGGCGCTCGGGCACCACTTGGAGGGGTTCTTTCAAGCACGCTTCCCTTAGGAAAGTACAAGTCAAAGGAGATCAAACCCTCAGGAGTTCATCGCAAGGAACACCCATGAGCTACAAGAGTCCAGAGTCATGCGTGGCAGCCACCGCTTACCTGCCGTGGCCCCACATCTAGGCGAGGATGGAGGACTGCGTGTCTGCGTCGATGTACCAGGGCTCAACCAAGCTGCGTCCCAGGAGCGCCTATGGCCTTTGGCCGTAGGGCGCTGCGAGGGACCACCTCACAGCTACGTTCGCATGCCCTTCGGCCTGCCGAGCGCGGTCGCCGCACATCAGCGCCTGTTGAGGAGCATTCTGGAGGCTCAGGAGGTCAGGCATCGCGCGGTCCTGGCGGAGGTGGTGATGATCCCTGGAGACCTACACGTGCCACTAGAGGCTCCCGAGGCCCCTGGGCCTGGGGGCTCATGAGGGCCGACGTCTTCACCGCGCATCGCTCACTTCCTCAGCATCACTTCATCTTCGACAGCACCAGGTGACATCTTTCAGAGTTCTACTTTCAGCTAGGAGCGCCCACAGGGTTGCACCATTCCCAGGCCGCGTGGGTCCATCCCTGCGGCATGTATCCATTTTGGTTATGCTCTTTACCTACCTTGTTGGGGGCGCCCCTCGGCTGCATCATCCCCACGCCGCTCGGGCCCGACCCAGCAGCAGTTGCTTTTCCAGCATTTACCTTAGGGTGAACTTGTTATTTCTCGCTTAATCTGATTCCCATGATTATCACCTACTGCTTGTCGTCATGCAAAGCGCTTGCATGTTAAAAGGGGGGTACCTGAGCATCGCAACTCATGGGCTCCTACTGGCTCTCCAGCCCTCACCCCCTGGCCTTGACCCACGGCATCGCGACCTGTCATACCAGCGGCGGCTGAGCTCGCTCGAGGGCCGGGACCTGAGGGCGTAGAGCATTTGCATTCTAACGACCCTGCAGGAACACACCAATTGATAAAGGCCCAGAGCCAGGCGCAACCCGCCTCGAGGTAGGGCCTCGTGAGTCCCGCGCTGGCTCACGGGTGCCTAGATACACCTCTCCTAGCCCTACCGTGCCGGCCACGTGTTAGGGCGGGGCTGTACACGCCCCGGGGGCTCCTCCTGGAGGGGAGCCCCCTCCCACGCACCAGTGGAAGCACCATGCTCCGCGTTGGCTGACGACACTGCCGAGGAGCGGCTATGCCCGTACACATACGGAAGCGCTATGCTCCGCGCTGGTGATAAACAACTGAGGGCGGCCCATGGCCGTAGCAACCTCAGGGAGCCCAGAGCTCAGTGTCCGGCACCATCGCAACGCCTCCCCTCGGGAGTGCCGCACGAGGGGGCTGTACATGGGGGCTACGCCCGGGCCTTGCCCGAGCACACGCCACCCAGCTAGGTCCCTTGGACCTGGTCGTCGCGCGCCACTCCCCGAGCAGAGCCAAGGTACGAAACCCGTTTGAGCGTCAAGGGGGACTCCTGAGCATCGTGACGTAGGAGCCTAACTTGCCACGTAGCCCCTCACTCCTTAGTCCCGTCCATGGTTTCCAGTCGGGGCTAACGCTGGGTGAGGTACGCGCGGGGCCAGGCCCTGCCGACGTAGAACGGTCAATCCACTTCTCGCTCCCCCCTTCCCTACTTGTTGCTCGCGTGTCAAGGGGGACTCCTGAGCATCGCGACTCAGGAGCCTAACTTGCCACGTAGCCCCTCACTCCTTAGTCCCGTCCATGGTTTCTGATCGGGGCTAACGCTGGGTGAGGTACGCGCCGGGCCGGGCCCTGCCGACGCAGACGTAAGCAAGTAGGAGAGGAAAATGCAAATTCCAAGAAATTCAAAGCAAATATTACAAGCCATAATATTGTTCCACAACACCAAACACAAGTTTAAACGCCTCCGCGAGGCCTGGTGCATGTGCAGGAATAAAACAGGATGGAAGTCACAAAGGGATCACTCCCCAGTAATGCCGTCACCGGTGGTGGAGTCACGCTGGACTGCTTCGCCTCCCAAGGTCGCGAGGCCGGCGACACTGCGCCCGGGCAGGGCGCTGGGGGAGCGGAACTTCCCCAGCAAAAGCTTGGCTCGGCCTCTCACAGCCTCAGCAGCGGCAGTGGCACGGTCGCCGCTCACGGGCTCCAGCAGGCTGTCGAAGTCGACATTGGGGTCGCGCGGGTAGACATGGCTGAGGACACGCGTCAGCGCCGCAGAAGACAGGGCATGCGCCTCGGCCTCGACCATGGGGCCAAGGCTGTCCGCGACTTCCTCAAGCGCATCAACCAGGAAGGGGAGCAGCTTGGCGGGGCCATCCTCCTCACCAGCCAACGGCTCCTCCAGGCCACTCTCATACAGCATCTTTAGTATGCCACGAGCCTTCTTCTCCAGCTTCGCGAAGGCCACCCGGTCCTCCGTCAGGACCTTCGCCTTGGCGTCCAGCTCGGTCCTCTCCGCCTTCAGCGACCGCTCCAGCGTTTCTAGTCGGCTGTGGCAGTCATCAAGCTTGGCGTCCCGGTCCTTGGCGGCGGCCTCCCTAGCCTTCATCTCCTTCTCCATCTCCCGGCGGCTGTGCACCTCCTTGGCAAGCTCGTCGCACAGGCCTTGCAGCTCGGCCTCAAGCGTCTTGCAGCGGCCCTGGGTAGCTGCAGCGTCGCCCAGGGCAGCGTCGCAAGCGGCTTTGGCTTGGTTAGCGGCCCGCTTCTCCTCGTCGGAGGACGACACGGCCTGGCTCAGCACCGCTCGGACGAAAGCAGCAGAACGGGCCCAGCCAGAGGCCAAGTCCAGACGCCCAGCCACCAGACGAGGGTCCGCGCTCAGGAGATCCTCCCGCAGTTGGCTCGGCTCATTGGCAACCTGGTCCAGGACAGCGGCAAAGGGAGCAGAAGAGACAAGAACCTGTGGAGCAGGCAGAGAAGATGGCAGCGTGACCACGGTTTGGCAGGAAGGGACCTCCTGAGCGTCAGGCACAGTCGACTCCAGGTCCAGCGGATCCACAAGGGCTGACTCCTCGCCGGGGTGCCCCAGTTGGCCTCGCGAGGGCGGTTGGGTCAGAGAGGCGCGGGCCTCACCGTCCTCTCCACCAACAGCCGAAGGTGTCGCCCCGGCAGACGTATTCGCCCCAAGCGGGGCCGCAGAAGCCTCCTTCAACCTCTTGGCAGCAGGTGCCGGCCTGGTAAAAGAGCGCAAACGTCAAGCTTCAGCGGCAGAAACCAAGCAGAGCATGAATCAAGCACTTACTGGACGTCGTCCGTGGACTCAAGCAACCTCCAGCCAAACTTGAAGCCCGAGAGCCTATAGCGGGGGTCAGCCTTGGAGGGCCCGGAAGCAGAAGGCGCATCGGGAGGGATGGACCTGTCCTTGGACCCCCCAGGGACCAGAGCAGACCCTGGGGGACCAGGCTCGACCTTCCCTTCCTCGTGACCGAGGAAGAGCCCTCCCTTCCTCGCCTGGCGCTGGCCTCGTCGTCGTCCGGCATGGAGCGGAGGGCCTGGGACCTGTGCCCGGGGAAGGACTCCACCAATCCTCGCCAGTCTCCTTCAAGTCGGACGCTTCCTCCTCCACCTCTTCTTCCCCCTTTTCCCCACTGGAGCTGCCGGAGGACAAGTTCACCATCACCAGGACCGCCAGATCTTCAGGAGCTGCCACGGGCACCAGCCACTCACCATTGAAGGTGGGCATGGCGTTCACCACCCGCTCCCAGTCGTCACGAAGGAACAGGGGGACGGGGGCGCCCACCAGGCTCGCCACGTCTCCCCCAACCAATGAATGGAGGGCCGCAGTCAGATCCTCGTCGGTCAGGGCCTCGGAGCTCAGGTGCAGGGCGGCGTCTGCTCCTCCAAGCCTCCACAGTGGGAGTGAGTGCTCCTGGAGTGTAGCCACCCGGTGCTCCAAGAACTCCCTCAGGAGCGTGGCCCCGGTTAGCTTCGCCGCCCCCAAGTTGCTTGGCCTCAGGTCCGCGTTCATCCTCCTCAACACCGCCTTCACGCGAGGGTTGACGAGCTCCGCGTGGGACCATGCGTCAATGGACTTAGGTTGCCCCGTGGGCAATACCAGACGAGGGTGGAGGCGCCCGACATCCATCATGACCCACTTGCTCCGGTAGCCTTCGATCCTCTTCCCAGGCTTCGAGATGGCGTTGGAGCTAGAATATGCAATGAAGCTCGCGCATGCGGAGACCTGAGCGCCAGAAACCCGGAGGGAGAAAAAGTGGCGTAGCAAGGCCACCGAGGGCTTCACACCAACATGAGCCTCGCAATAGTAGGCAAAAATCGCGAGGAGAAGGACAGAGTTGGGGTGGAGATGTAGGGCCTGCAAGTTGTATTGGCGGAGAACGACATAGAAGAACTCAGAGAAAGGAGGCACCGGACCGGCGACAATGGTGCTCACGAAGAACGGGTAGAAGGTGCTCCCCTTGCCCTCAGGCTGGTCAGAGCCGACCTTGAGCACAGTCTCCCCCTCGCTGCCCTGCGCCACCATCATCAGGCGCGTGAGGGCGAGGTTCTTCTCCGAAAATTCGGGGAATCCAGGGCTGGCGAGTACCAAGCATCAGCCAGGGACTTGCGAGTCGCCATGGTGTGCCGGATGCGAAGGATTGAGACGGATCTGGAGGATATCGGGAGCAAGAGGGAGGAAAGCGAGAAAGGGGATCTAGGGCAAGACAGACGAGAGCAAGGCAAGTAGGCCTGGCCCGGGCACCCCCTTTTGTCAGTCGTGCAGTTGCCGAGGCGTCGTGGGAAGTGCAGACGCCCACGTCCAATCAACCGCCATGCGGCTCCCAAGGCCACAGGCTATTAGGGCCCGCGGCACTTTGCGCTTGCCCCTTCGCTTCTCTGCTAAGCCAAGCACGCGCGCGCCTTTGGCCCGGGGGCTACTGTCGGCGTTCTGGGAACGGGGGTCCCCAGACTTGCCTGCCTGTGGCCTGCGGCGTGGCTCAGGTGGCGGCCCAGCGCGGCCCGTCTTCATCAACCCAAAGCTCAAGACCCTCGTGAGGGGCCAAGCCTCGCGGGGCAGACGACAGGAAGCTTCCTCAAGAGAGCGGCCTCATCAGGCAGGCTCGCGAGGAGGCGGGGATATCAATGCAAGGGTACCTCGCGAGGATCCCATGACGCGAGCCGTGACGATCAAGGCCAGGCGGGCGCCAGGTGGGCGCTGGCCTGCGCAGGGTCCTTGTTTCCCCTTTGGTGCAAAGGGGGCAAGCACAGGCCAAGGTATCAGGCAAAGGTTACCATTCCGGTGCAACGAGACCAAGACCAGCCGGACGGCCGGGCGGAGGTCACCATGGAGCCCAAGATGGCGTCATCACCAGTGCTTTTGATAGCCGAATACCACCTTTGGTCAGAATAACTTGTACTAGATGTTCCCCTTCAAAATGGCCAATTGTTGGCGCCCTTCCCGCTCAATTATTCGGGGAGAGGCTCAAGGCCTCTATAAATAGAGCTAGCCTCCACAAAGGAGAGGGGAAGAAAAGAGGGAGAGATCTGGTAGAGCCCTCGTAGAGAGATAGAGAGATCTGGTAGAACCCTAGCAGAGAGAGAAAACCCAGTAGAGACTAAGTAGAACTCACCACACCAGCTCAAGAACACCCCTCGCGAGGCTGTTCTCCCCTTGTACTGTCCATCATCGGCCCCAGAGACAATCCACCACACCACACACTAGAGTAGGGTATTACACCACAACAGTGGCCCGAAGCAGTATAAACCTCGTGTCTCTTGTGTTGTTTATCATTTTCAACTTAGTTCGCACGAGAGGATCGGACGTAGATCGGTAGGGGAGAGATCTCCGCGCGCACCCCAGTGTTCAAACCTCGAGGGTCTGCCGGAACCTGAAATCCGACATCGGGCCCTCTTGATGGAGGTAATACCCTACGTCCTGCTTGATTAATATTGATGAGTATGGGGGTTACAAGAGTTGATCTACCACGAGATCGTAAGAGCTAAACCCTAGAAGTCTAGCTTTCAGATTATGTTCACCTGTACGGACTAAACCCTCCAGTTTATATAGACGCCGGAGGGGCCTAGGGTGGTACAAAGTCGGTTACATAGAAAGGAAATAGTACATCCGGACGCCTAGCTTGCATTCCATGCAAAGGAGAGTCCTATCCGGACACGGGAGGAGGTCTTCTATCTTGTATCTTCATGGCCCAATAGTTCGGCCCATGTCACACAGGCCGGGCGCCCGAGGACCCCTTAATCTAGGACTCCCTCAACCGCCAGGAGTAACGACCACCGGCGGGTGTGTCCGGGGCGTTACATATCATCCCTCACTCGATAGTGGCTATGGAGTGGGTGGTGGGTGGGAAGCGAAATTTCCCATCATCAGCCTCTGGCTCGAACCGAACATAGTTCGGCTGTGAGTTGTTCTCCAAGGACAAGTTCTTTAAAGAGTTTAGCACATCACCCAAAGTTGATTGTTGGAAGAGGTCTGCGGCCCTAAATTCGAGAATCGATAACCGATCTAGCTCGGTGTCCGCAGGCGTACCCGGTCCGGGACTTATAGCCGGAGAAGAGTCTGGAGTTCCATTGACGCAAATATTGTGGGGTGCCGAGTCCGTGTGCTGCTCCGATGCCGCGGACTCTGTGGCCTCGGATGGCACGATCTACTTCGGTTCTAAGGCCGTTGCAGCAATAGGGACCATCTCATGGATGTGATCCGATGATAGATTTAAGTCATGTTCATCGGGGCGAGGGGGAGCGATCGCTGCGGTCTCAAATCCATTGAAGATCAAGTCTCCATGGATATCCACGATGTAGTTCAAGCTTCCAAATCTGACCTGGTGGCCAGGGGCGTAGCTATCGATCTGCTCCAGATGGCCAAGCGAGTTGGCCCGCAGTACGAAGCCGCCGAACACGAAAATCTGTCCGGGAAGGAAGGTTTCTCCTTGGATAGCCTCGCTATAGACGAGTGAGGGGGCCATTGAACCTTTCGTCGATGACACATTGGAACTCTCAATGAAAGTACCAATGTCGGTGTCAAAACCGGTGGATCTCGGGTAGGGGGTCCCGAACTGTGCGTCTAGGATCGATGGTAACGGGAGACGGTGGACACGATGTTTACCCAGGTTCGGGCCCTCTCTATGGAGGTAATACCCTACGTCCTACTTGATTGATCTTGATGAATATGAGTGTTTACAAGAGTTGATCTACCACGAGATCGTAATGGCTAAACCCTAAAAGCCTAGCCTGTATGACTATGGTAATGAGTGTTTACAAGAGTTGATCTACCACAAGATCGTATGGCTAAACCCTAAAAGCCTAGCCTGTATGACTATGGTAATGAGTGTGTCCTTTCCGGAATAACCCCTCTGGTTTATATAGACACCGAGGGGATCTAGGGTTTACAGAGTCGGTTACATAAGAAGGAATCTTCATAGTCGGTCGCCAAGCTTGCCTTCCACGCCAAGGAGAGTCCAATACGGACACAGGTACAGTCTTCAGCCTTCATGTCTTCACAGCCCATCGGTCCGGCCCATGGATGATAGGCCGGATACCCGACGACCCCTTAGTCCAGGACTCCCTTAGAGGTTCACTGTCGCGGAGAAGGGGAAGGCCCCTCGCGAGGGGCCCGACTCTCCGGTGCCCAAGCGTGGATGCGGACGTCCACGCAAGCACACCGCAACCCTCGCCGTGGCTCCGCGCAGCCGTGGTGGTGCCACTTCGCGGGGCAGGGGTCGCTCCGGTCGTGGCAGTCCCGTTGATGAAGGGACAAGTGTCGTGGTCGCACGGCCTCCTCGGCCGCGCTTCCATTCGGCGGAGATGCTGCCGGAGTTCGTCGTCTGGTCGGAGAACCCGGCCGACAACTGGCTTCAGCTCTCGCACTTCTTTGCCGACGAGCTGCCAGCCTTAGGTCTAGGTGGGATTTGACTACAGGCAGACGGCTGCTGCAGCAGGGCTTCCTTGCTCACGGTCGAGGTCTCCGCCGCGGGCAATATAGCTCTGGCCCACGGTTGGCAGACGTTCGCCTACGCTTGTGGCCTGGGCAGGCGGTGCACCCTCCACATCAAGTACGACGGTGACGCGACCCTCTATGTGAGGGAGTTTGGGGAAGATGGTCGCCGCGTCGGGTGCTGCCCCGAGGTGAACGACAGCGAGGAGGTGCTCGGCCTTGGAGACGGCCGCGACAAGGATGAGGGCAAACAAGCCCTTGGTGCCGACCGCGTCTCGTCTGGCTATGGCAGCTCTTCCCCCAGCGACAGCTCCAGCAGTGGCGGCTACGACCAGCCGCCACGCCGCCGTGCCCGCTTCGAAGATGGTGGCGGGTCGTCTCATCGCCGCGCCTCCGTGAAGCGCGAGGAGGGGTCCGGCTGAGCTCGGGAAGGCGCTGGGGCCTGCCCCCGTGGACCGCTGTAGGCGCCGCTTCTATTTTGTTCTTCTTTTCCTTCCTGCATCAGAAAGAAACCAGAATGGGCCCCGGAGGGGCGTGTATCGAACTATGATCTCAATTGTTATGTTATTTTTGTCGTTCCCGTGCTGTGTCGCAACATCGTCGTTTTATGTAGGGATAACTTAGCTCGACTTGTTTTGAGTGGCCTCCTCCTCACGAGGTGCTTGCTTCCTAGTACCTCTCGAGGCCTCCTTGACCTGATATGCGCTTAGGAACTGTAAAAAATTCATCAAGAGGTTTATCATTCACCGGGGCTTGGTCATAGGCATCGCTGGCCTTGACCCGGCACCTTGCGTCGCGATACCCGTGGGGCACGGACTAGGAGAGGTGCGCCAGCTTGTGGGCTCAAATGAGGGTGCCTCACAAAAAGACAGAAGGAGGAAGCTCGCGAAGGTACCTGTTCAGCCCCCTCGCGGGACGCAAAGGAGAGTACAGATCGACCAAAGAGATGAAGGCAGAAACAGAGGCAGAAAGCGATAAGACGGGACCAGCAAGAGACACCAGAAAACAAATTTCAATTAAAAGAGGGGCGAGCCAACTTCGGAAAGCAAATGAAAAGCCACGTCCAGCACCTAGTCTAGTCTTCAACGTCTTCTCACCAGTGCGGAGCTAAGTGCTGCCACTCGGCATGGGAGGGAGCCCCCGAGGCCCAAGGCGGCACTCCTGAGGCTCCGGGGCGTGTACATCCCCACTCATTATTACGTGAGAGTGTCACGGGCGGCGATTCTTCACAGGCACGGGGCCTTGCTTCATAGGCGCTGGGCCTTTCTTCACAGGCACCGGGCCTTCTTCACAGGAACTGGGCCTTTCTTCATGGGTAGAACTTCCGGAGGTGTTGGATGTTCAAGGCGTTCTAGACGGGTACCCCGTCCTGCGTCTCCAGGCGCGCGGCGCCAGGCCTAGAGACGTGGATGACCTTGAACGGGCCCTCCCACATGGGTGAGAGCTTATGCAGCCCCTCCCTGGAGAGCACCCGCCTCAGGAGTAGGTCACCCACCTCAAGAGTCCTGGAGCGGACGATGCGACAGTGGTACCGCCGCAGCGCCTGCTGGTATCTTGCCGCCCGTAGTGCAGCGTCACAGCGACGTTCCTCCCCCAGCAAGAGGTCCATCCCCCGCGTGGCGTCCTACCGCGTCTCATCAAACGCCAGGACCCGTGCGGAGCGATGCTCGACCTCGTGAGGGAGGACTGCTTCTGCTCCGTACACGAGGAAGAATGGGGTTTCGCCCATTGGCTTGGTGGTGGTGTGGATCGACCACAGCACAGACTGAAGCTCGTCGTGCCAGCCCCTGTCGCAGGCTTCGAGCTTCTTCCTGAAGGTCCTGGTCTTGAGGCCCCTCAGGACCTCCGCGTTGGCGCGTTCGGCCTGGCCATTGCTCCTGGGGTGTGCTACTGAGGCGTAGCAGATCTGCGTTCCAAGGTTAGCACAATATGACTTGAAGAGATTACTAGTGAACTGCGAGCCGTTATCGGTGATGATGCAGTTGGGGACCCCAAAACGGCTCACGAGGCCCTTGATGGATTTGATTGCAGAGCCAGCTGGGATGGTGCGGACGGCTTCAACCTCCGGCCACTTAGTGAACTTGTCGATGGCGACATAGAGGTATCGATAGCCCCTAGGCGCCCGAGGAAACGGGCCCAGAATATCCAGCCCCCAGACTGCGAATGACCATAAGAGTGGAATGGTCTGGAGGCCCTGAGCTGGCTAATGGATCTGCTTGGCGTGGAATTGGCAGGCCTCGTAGGACTTCACCAGCTCAGTTGCGTCGTTGAGCGCCGTAGGCTAGTGGAATCCACTTCGGAATGCCTTGTCGACGAGGGTTCGCGACGACGAGTGGTGCCCGCAGTCCCCGCTGTGTATGTCGGCTATCAGCTCTTTCCCCTGTTCCCTGGGGATACAACACAGTGAAATGTCATTTGGTCACTTCTTGTATAACTCACCGTCTCGGATGTAGTATGCTGTGGCCTGATGGGCCACGCGCTCCGTATCCTCCTCCTTCTCCGGCAACGTCCATTGCATCATGTATTCCTTGAATTCCTTGGTCCAGCATCCCTCCTGGGGCTCGAGCACCAAAAGTAGGCGCGCTCCTGAGGTCAGGGCTCCTCTGGCAGGCGGCTGCGACAGTTCCTCCCGAGGCTGAGCTGTTCTTGAAAGCGGTGGCGTTGCTGATGGCTTGAAGATCTGCTCCTCGAAGACGCCAGGCTCCTGGGGCTATCGGTTGGATGCTCTTCTAGCGATGTCGTCAGCTTCCTTGTTGGTGCCACGGGGCACGTGCTGCAACTCCAGGCCCAGAAATTGCTTCTGCATCTTGCGCACCTCCGTGAGGTATGCTTCCATGTGCTCGCCCTTTGGCTTGTATACCTTGTTGGAGAAGTTGACAAGGAGCTGTGAGTCACCCCTGATAGTGAGACGCTTGACCCCCAGTGCCGTCGCAACCTTCAGGCCGGCTATGAGGCCCTCATATTCTGCAATGTTGTTGGAGACCTTCTCGCCCTGCTGGAAGCAGAGCTGCATGGCATAGTAGAGCTTGTCCTGAGTGGGCAAGATGAGCACTGCTCCAGCCCCCGCGCCCTGGCACGCAAAGGCACCATCGAAATACATGACCCAGCCGTCGGCGCCTCGCTTCCTGGCGAGAGGGACCGGTCTTCGCCTTCTTCAAGCGCCGGGGCGTCTGTCCATTCTGCCACGAAATCAGTAAGCGTGGCTCCCTTGATGACCCTGGTAGTACTGAACTCCAACTGGAATGCTTGCAACTCAATGTTCCATCCAGCGACTCTTCTGGTAGAGTTGGGGCTCCTGAGCACTCTCTCCAATGGGTAAGCTGAGACGACCTTAATGGGGTGGCCCTGGAAGTAGTGCTGCAGCTTTCACGAGGCCACTAGGAGCGTGAGTAGGAGCTTCTGAGCCATGCGGTACCATGCTCTTGCATCCCGCAACACCGTGCTGACGAAGTATACCGGATGCTCAACGAGGGTAGGCACGCTGATGAGGCTTGCGCCCTCCTGGAGTTGGGGTGCCTCCTGAGGGAGGGAACCCCTAATGCTTGATTGCTGGTCGGGGCCTTCACGGGTTTGGGGGCGTCGTCCTGCTGAGCCTGATCCTCTTCCGCTGCTGCTGCGGCCCTTGTGGCGCCTTTCTGGTCTTGCGTCGTCTCTGCTGGAGGCGTGGCACAGCGCGATGCGCCCTTGGCTTCGTGTTCTTCCCGAAACCGCCACCAGGGCCGCGCTGGCTGAGTACGGGGTGGCGGCGAGATAGAGCACTAGAGGCCCGTGAGGTCGCGGCGCCACCATCACTGGAGGGCAGGTCAGGTATCTCCTGAGGTCTTGAAAAGCTTGGTCGGCCTCAGGGGTCCACTCAAACGGGCACTTCTTTTTCATTAGCTTGAAGAAGGGTAGGGCGCGTTCTCCCAGCTTGGAGATGAAGCGCCCCAATGTAGTCACCCGACCAGCCAACTTCTGCATTTCCTTGAGGGTCTGCGGTGGACTCATGTCTTCAATGGCCTTGACCTTCTCTGGGTTGGCCTCGATCCCCCTGTGGGACACCAAGAAACCCAGCAGCTTGCCAGAAGGGACGCCAAACACGTAATTCTCCGGGTTGAGCCGCAAGTCCACCTGGCGAAGGCTTTCAAAGGTCTTCTAGGTCCCCGCCTCCCGAGACTTCACCACGATGTCGTCGACATAGGCTTCAGCATTTCTCCCGAGCTGCCACCCTAAGGCGATGTGCATGAGCCGTTGGAAGGTTGCGCCCGCGTTGCGCAGCCTGAACAACATGCAAGTGTAGCAGTACACCCCACATGGGGTCAGGAAGGCTGTCTTCTCCACATCTTCTACCACCATCTTGATCTGGTGATATCCTGAGAACGCATCCAGGAAGCATAGCAAGTCGCACTCATCGGTGGAGTCCACGATCTGGTCGATGCGTGGAAGCGGGAACGGATCTTGGGGGAAGGCCTTGTTGAGGTTGCTGAAGTCGACGCACATCGGCTCCTTCCCGCCTTTCTTGGGGACGACGACGGGGTTTGGTAGCCACTCAGGGTACCGAACCTCGCGAATGACACCCGCAGCCTCCAACTTGCAGGTTTCTTGGACGATGAAAGCTTGCATATCCATGGACTGCCGCCTTGCCTTCTGCTTCACGTGGCGTACGTTGGGGCACACCTTCAGGTGGTGCTCTATTACCTCTCTTGGGACCCCTACCAGCTGATCGGGCTCCCAGGCGAACACTCCCTTGTTTGCACGCAAGAACTTCACTAGCGCGTCCTCCTGACCAGGCTCAAGGTTGGCGCATATGGTAAAGGTTGCCCCTGAGGACCCGTCCTCCTCGACCGGCACTTGCTTGGTTTCTGCCTTGTCCTGAGTAAAACTGCTTCTTCTTGGTTGGTGTGGCTCCCTTGGCCTTGGAGGTATCCGCGTCGGCGGGTCGTGCTGTCGTGGCGGCCTCGAGGGCAAGCTTGAGCGCCACCAGGCCTCCTTAGCGTCCCCCTCGATGGTGAGGTCACCTCCGCTCCCCGACATCTTCATGAGGTTGTAAGCAGGATGGGTTGCTGCCATGAACTGGGCCAGAGCTGGGTACCTGAGGATGCCGTTGTACGGGAGGCCAATGCGGGCGATGTCGAAGTCGATGAGCTCGGTGCGGTAGTTGTCGCGCGTGTCGAAGGTCACGGGGAGGCGGATCTGTCCCAGGGAGCAGGCGGAGCCTCCAAGAAGGGCTTGCAGGGGCGCAGCCACTCGAACGGTACGTGAAGGAGGCTGAAGGCTTCGACAGAGATCACATTGAGGCCGGCGTCGCCGTCGACGAGCGTCTTGGTCATGGATATGTGGCAGATGGTGGGCACGCACAGCGTCGGGAGTGCACCGGAGCCGACGGTGGATGCGGGATGATCCTTTGAGTTGAAGGTGAGGTCGGCTTCAGGCGCAGCCCATCCAGGCGGAGCCCCCGGGCGCTTGGAAGTGGCGCCGATCTGGCGAAAGTATGGCTTGACATGCCGATCTAAGGGTGGTGCTTGCGAACCGCCAAGGAGAGCTGCAACGATGGGGGCTGCCGGTTCTCCGAAGCGAGTGATGAAGAGGTTGTGCAGCTCCTCCCAGGTGGCGACAGAAGACTCCGGCAAATGGAGGAGCCGGGCACGCGGCGCGCCTACAAGGGCCATTAGGAACCAGTTGGCCATGATCTTGTCGTCGCCCTGGCTTCCAGAACGGCCTCCTCGTACGCCAGCAGGAAAGCCGACGGGTCCACCGCGCCATCGTAGCACGGCGGCATCTCCGGTTTGAACTTGGGTGGCCACTGCACCTGCCGCAAGGCGGGGGCAAGGTCTCGAAGCCCCCAAGCTCCGCCGTGGGCACCGGTAGATCCAGCTGGAGGGGCGCCCACCATGGGGGAGCGGGCGTGGAGATGGTGGAGCGCGAATCGACAGAGGAAAGATTCCGGTGCACCCCTACCTGGCGCGCCAAACATCGGATCATGGGTTCTGGCAAAACCCTTAAGGTTCGAACTCTGGGGTGCGCACGAAGATCTCCCCCCTGACGATCCACGTCCTAGCTCGGCTAAGATCTTACGGACTAACTCGACGAACTCGCAACACAAAGGACACAAGATTTATACTAATTCAGGCCACCGTTGTGGTGTAATACCCTACTCCAGTGTGGTGGTGGTGGATTGCCTCTCGGGCTGAGGATGAACAGTACAGGGGGAAGAACAACCTCCTGAGGAGAGGTGTTCTTGTGCTTGGCGAACTTGTGTGTGTTCTGGTCCTCTCCCCAAATATTGAGCGGGAAGGGATCCAACAACGGCCAATTTGAAAGGGGACAGCTAGTACAGCTTATCCTGACAAAAGTGGTCTTCGCCTGCAAAAGGCTCTGGTGGTGACGCCGCCTTGGGCTCCATTGTGACCTCCGTCTTGCCGTCCTGCTGGTCTTGGTCTCGTTGCACTGATATGGAAACCTTTGCTTGATGCCTCAGTACTCCGTGCCTGTGCTTGCCCCCTTAGCACCAAAGAGGAAACAAGGACGCTGCGCGCGCTGGCGCCCGTCTGGCGCCTGACTGGCCTTGGTCGTCATGACTCACGTCACTAGAACCTCGCGAGGTTTTCCTGGCCTTGAACTCTCCACCCCTCGCGAGCCAGCCTGGTGAGGCCGCTCTTGAGGAGGTCTTGTGTCGTCCGCCTCGCAAGGCTTGGCCCCTCGCGAGGGTCTTGAATGTCTTGTTGATGAAGTTGGGTCGTACAGGCCTGCTAGCAAAACCACGCCGTGGGCCGTAGGCAGGCAAGTTTGGGGACCCCCGTTCCCAGAACACCGACAAACACTACCCCTGCAAATACCTAAGATTTGCATCGTGATCAATTACGCCAGGCTGAGTGATAGGTGGATTATGTTGGAAGGGAAGGAAAATAATCTTCTAATGCACTGTGAGAAAGGTGGATTGACGGTGTTGGCATTTATGCTTGTAGGACTTCTTTCGTACCAGATCATTAGACATCGTGTAGAAGCAAGAACCAAAGGAATTTCTTCAGATGTGAAAGATTCAGTATCTACAATAAATTATTTTTTTCATCATGGCGCTCTCCGTCAAGGAGCTCTGGAAGGCAACACCGGGCGAACAATGGCCTCGTGGAGGTTGCTAGGGAGGACGCACTCGAGTGTGTCGAGTGATGGTGTGAACGTCTGGCGCCAGTTGGAGCTTGGTCAAGCTTAGGCCCAAGGTCAAACTACCGGAAAACTAATATTCAGGATCTGAAATTATAGTCTCATCTGGTCGGCCAATGCGGTAGCCTTCATCTTCTGCGATGTCTTCCGCTTCCACCAGAATTTTTGATGATTTTTATATGGAAACAAATGTACGTGTACTGCTGTGTATGGGTGTGAATTGTCATTGTGTACAGTTGGATCTTAATTCATGTTAAATGGAGATGTATGGGGTGACAGGTATTTATGTCGTGGTTGAAATTGCATTCTTTTTGTGATGTATGGTGTGACAGTTATATCATTTTTTATGCTAAAATTGATATGTACAATTTCATGTGTGGTTGCTCATTTACAAGTAAAATGACTAAGAATCAGTTGTTCTAACTTCTTTGATGAAAAGACACCTTATGGACGTGTTGGTTACAATATTGAGAGAGGGAAAGAAAGGAAGTGTCTCTCTGCTCTTGGTGCATAACAATCTAAGAATGTCCCAGGGTCAAGGCTTTTATCTAATGCTACACTACAAGCTGCTCAATGGTACGCTCATGTGACGTTTGAATGTCACCTGTCGGATTAGAGATGGTGGTAGTGGGTGGAGAAGCAAGAGGAAGAAAAAGAACATGAATAATATGAGCGCATAGTTAAGTTTTTGAATTCAAAGTTTACGCGGGTGGGGGTGGAAAGAGGGGCTGCGAGTTTGATGTGTCATTGTCAGAGTGATGTAATGGTAAAGTATGTATGCAATGACGCATATGTGCATGGAGCTTGTAAAAATTATATATTAGACAGGATTGGTGTTGAACCGTCAAAATATGTGTGCTCCCGTTGCAATGCACGGGCAATTTAATTAACTAGATCCCGTGTAAAAGTTAAGTTTTCCTTTTAATGTTTAAGCTACTAGGATATATTGTATCCCAGAATGTTAACATTGAGCTAAAATTAATTGAGCCAAAATAAAATTGAGTCGTGGAAGAGGAAGAGGGTGTGTGTGAGAGAGAGAGGGCTAGAGAAAGAGAGCATGGGTGGGAGAGAGAATGGGAGACAGAGATATGGAGGGTGGTAGATAGAGTGGGGGAAGCGAGAGAGATATGCATTTGTACTTATGGGTGCAATAAAAAACTAAAAGGACCGTGGCAACGCACGGGCATTCTACTAGTAAAGATAAACATAGACATGTTGTTGGCGTGCATGTTGTTTCTGTTAAGATAGGAGATCATTGTTATCATGGCTTATGTGATTTGGGTGCTAGTGTGAGTGCAATTCCTTGTAATTTATATCAAGAAATTATAAATGATATTGCACCTGCTAGGATAGAAGATATTGATGTTACTATTAAGCTTGCCAATAGACATACTATCTCACCAATTGGGATTGTTAGAGATGTTGAAGTCTTGATGTTACTATTAAGAAATTATGAATGATATTGCACCTGCTGAGATGGAAGATATTGATGTTACTATTAAGCTTGCCAATAGAGATACTATCTCACGAGTTGGGATTGTTAGAGATGTTGAAGTCTCTTGATGTTACTATTAAGAAATTATGAATGATATTGCACCTGCTGAGATGGAAGATATTGATGTTACTATTAAGCTTGCCAATAGAGATACTATCTCACCAGTTGGGATTGTTAGAGATGTTGAAATCTTGTGGGGGGGAAATAAAATATCCCACTGATTTTCTTGTTCTTGGTGTTGAGGCATATCTCTCTCGATGTGGTTTTGGTGATTGATGACAACGTGCTTGCGGAATAATCGTGTGCTTTGAGAATTTCAGAGATTCATCCTTGGCACAAGACGATTTCTTCCCCTCGGAGTGTCATTCAAGATGGTGTAGCTCTTTCGGTTCTTTTTCAGTGGACTAGTTGCGTAGAGGGCACCGTACTATCAAGAGGGGGTCCGCTTTGGTATTGCTTGGGTGGAATCAACACATACACATCCGCTTCTCACCCTCCGAGCCCTTCCGCTTCTTTGGAGAGATCTTCTCTCTTCTTGTGGGCTTTGTCTGGGTCCCAGCGGTAGTACCGTGGTACCCAGCGGTAGTACCGCTGAGGGGTCACAAGCGGTAGTACCGCTCCGCAGTGGTAGTACCGCCGGTGACTCCGCAGAAGTACTACCGCTAGCTTGCCAGGTCCCTACCGCGTCGATTCGAGGGGTCTTTTTCTGTGTCGGATTGTGCGGTACCTCGCTGCGGCAGTAGTGCGGCAGTACCGCCCTTCCTCCGCGGCAGTACCGCCCGGCTCCCTCTTTCCCTTTACCCTTCATTCTATGCGGCAGTACCGCCGAAGGGAGCGGTAGTACCGCTTAACCCAGCGGTAGTACCGCTGTCTCCCGCGATAGTACCGCCCTCTGCGGGGCTATTTAGTGGGGCAACGGTTGGATTGTTGCCCCCACTATAAAAGGGGGTCCCCTTCTTCCCCGTTGACTTACCTATTCCCCCTCAAGCACCATTAATGCTCCAAGCTCCATTTTCGCCTGATCTATCTCTCTAGCCAATCAAACTTGTTGATTTGCTCGGGAGTGGTTGAGAAGGCCCCGATCTACACTTCCACCAAGAGATTTTCGATTCCCCCACCTATCCCCAGCGGATCTTGTTACTCTTGGGTGTTTGAGCACCCTAGATGGTTGAGGTCACCACGGAGCCATAGTCCATTGTGGCGAAGCTTCGTGGTATTGTTGGGAGCCTCCGATTAAGTTGTGGAGATTGCCCCAACCTTGTTTGTAAAGGTCCGGTTGCCGCCTTCAAGGGAACCAATAGTGGAATCATAGCATCTCGCATTGTGTGAGGGCGTGAGGAGAATACGGTGGCCGTAGTGGCTTCTTGGGGAGCATTGTGCCTCCACACCGCTCTAACGGAGACATACCTCTCCTCAAAAGGAAGGAACTTCGGTAACACATCCTCGTCTTCACCGGATCCACTCTTGGTTATCTCTTACCTTTACTTGTGCAAGCTCATTAGTGTTACTTCTCTTGCTTGCTTGTTTGTTGTTGTTGTTGCATCATATAGGTTGCTCACCTAGTTGCACATCTAGACAACCTACTTTGATGCAAAGTTTAATTCGGTAAAGAAAAGTTAAAAATTGTTAGTTGCCTATTCACCACCCCCCTCTAGTCAACCATATCGATCCTTTCAATTGGTATCAGAGCCTCGTCTCTTTACTAAGGACTTTGCGTCCGAAGATATGGTTGATACCATAGACGGTGTGGAGGAACACTCCGGTGTGAATCCGATCTCGTCTACAGGCGATGGGGGAACCTCAGTCTCTCGTGAGGAGTTCAATGTGGCCTTGGAGACATTGAAAACCTCCATGACGACTGAGGTTGAAAGCATGTTTACTAAATTCATTGAAGGACTTAAACTATCCACCGCACCGTTGAAAGTGGGTGTTCCCACTGACAAGGTGACGGATGCTATCCCCGACAAGGGGGAAGCTAGTAGTGAAAAGGCTCCTTCTTCTAGTGGGAAAATGGCACCGACATCTTTGCTCATGTGGAACCACCACTTGTTTATGGTGGACCGGTTACTACCACTCATTTGAATCATGCCAGTCCTCCCCCTAAGATTGTGAAAAATGAGGACTTTGATTCTTGGGTTTATCGCTTTAAGCGTCATTTAAATCATGTGAACACTAATCTTTAGAGAATCATTGAAGAAGGTTTCCATCTGCATGATCCAAGCAACTTCACTCCTCGAGAAGCCGCGGATAATCAATTCAATGAGAATGCTCTCTTTATTATTCAAGATGCAATTCCACACGAAGATCTACCTCACCTTCGGCCCTTCGCCTTGGCCAAAGATGCATGGCTTTGTGTTGTCTCTCTCTACCGGGGAAGCGCAAGCATTCAACGCTCCAACTATGAAGTAGTGCAAGATGAAGCCAATGAGTTTGCAATGAAAGAAGATGAAGAACCTCGTGAGCTTTATCGGAGAGTAACCAAGCTCGCGGTCTCACTCCGAGATCACGGGAGCAGGGACACGGATGACAATTGGATCAAGCGCAAATTCCTCAAGGCAATGATGCCTTACCACAAGGCCATGTCCTTCGTCATTCGTCAAAGGCCAGACTTCCACACTTTGACCTCAAGTGAAGTCTTGGATGAGTTTGTGGCGATGAACATCTTGGACAAGACCGCCGACAATGTGGTGCTTCGTTCTCAAAGGGCAAAGAAGCCCAACCTTGCATTGAAGGCCAAGGTTTGCGTTGAAGAAGAAGAGGAAGAAGAGGAAAGCAACCCCGAAGATACAAAGTATGCCTATCATGAACACATGGCACTTGCTTCAAGGCAATTTTGGAGTAAGAAAAACTCAAGGCCAAACTTCAACAAGAACAACTCAAGTGGCACGAAGAGCAAGCAATGTGTAAGGACTTGCTACAATTGTGGCAATGTGAGTCATTTTGTTGCGGAGTGCCCGTATGAGAAGAGGGAACACAATGGTGGCAAGCTCATTCGAAAGGACAAATCCAAGTCTTTCCCCAACAAGAGCAACTTCATCAAGAAAACCCCTCACAAGGTATTGGTGGTTCAAGAAGAGTACCATGAGGATGATGATGATGATGATGAAGATGGTGAGTCGGTTGCCATGGCCTCCGTTGCCATTGCAAAAACTCCACGACTATCTCTCTTCGACTCACCCAATGAGAACATCACCGCCAAGTGCCTCATGGCTAAAGCCACCAACAAGGTAACTCCCAACATCAAAACTACCATCATTAACAATCCTTCCTTGACGGATTGCATTGATGAATGCGAGGGATCTAATGTGGAAGAAAATTAGTTTGAGTCCTTTATGGGTAAACTCAAGGGTAAATCCAAGAAGCATTTTGTTGCTCTCTTGGAACAAGTTGGTGAAGCCAATGACGTGATCGAGTCTCATGAAGATACCATCTCCAAGATGGAGGGGCATAGTCGTGACTATGCCATTGAGATTTCGGATCTTTCCAATGCTCTTGAGGAAGAGCGTGGTCTTCGTTTGGCTCTTGAGGAGTCACACAACGATGATCATGCTAAGTTAAAGAAAGATTTTGATCATGCTCTCGTGGCTTCTCATGTGCTAAACTCCGAGAAGGCCAAACTTGGGGTTGACCTTGCGAGACTCAAAGAGGAGTTTGATCTACTTGACAAGGCTCACAAGGTCTTAAAGGGTGCTCATGCTAGCCTCAAAGAGTCTCATGATCAACTCCAAGTAAAGCTAACCAAGGAGAAAGCCACCTTTCCTCGTATGATGTTAATTGATAATGCAAATGCTACTAACCCGTGTTGTGAGATGTGCATCTTGTTAAGGAGAACGCTAGGCTAAAGGTGCAACTTGAGAAAGGTCTTGTGTCTTATATACAAGGCGAGAAGAGCCTCAATGACCTCTTGACCAACCAAAAGGGAGTTGTGGCCAAGGAAGGGATTGGGTGCGTGTCCAAGTCCAAGAACGAGAAGAAGAATGACAAGGCCAAACGACCTCCTCCTCTCAAGCAAACCTTTGTGAGGGAGGGTGAGGGTGCTACTAAGGAGAAGGATAAAAACTCCATGAAGGGTAGTGATGCCAAGAAGGGAAACACTCCCCTTCCCAACAAGGCCGGCGACTTTAACCCTTCTTATGTGTTGTGTCGCGCTAGAGATGGGCATGTTTATGCCAAATTTGTTGGTTCTCCTTATGAGTACATTGAATGGTCTATTTGGGTTCCTAAGACCCTTGTTACTAACATCAAAGGACCTATTACAAAATGGGTACCTAAACCAAGCATTGATCTCTTGTAGGTGTTTGCTTCCGGTGGGGGATCATGGTTGCTCGATAGTGGAGCTACAAATCATATGACCGGAAGCAAGGACTTGTTGGTGGACGTGCAAAAGATTCCATCCATGCCCACCAATGTTGAGTGGGGTGATGCCTCATCTTCTAAGGTATTGGGACTCGGCAAAGTTGTCATTTATCATGATCTTACGATCGAGAAGGTCATGCTTGTTGAGTCCCTTGCATACAATTTACTTTCCGTTCGTCAACTAGCACTCATGGGCTTTGCCACCTTCTTTGATATTGATTCCGTGGCCCTCTTGTGGAGCAAGACTCTTAAAGTAGCCTTTGTTGGGCATGTCGAGAATGGGCTCTATGTGATTAACTTTTCAAAGCGACCCACTAAGACCGCGACATGCCTAATGGCTAAAGTTGACGTGGGATGGCTTTGGCATCGCCGTTTAGCCCACGTCAATATGAGATCTTTGCAAAGTATTCTCAAGGGGGACCATGTTCGTGGACTAACAAATGTTAGTTTTGCCAAAGATCGTGCTTGCAGTGCTTGCATTGAAGGAAAGCTACATGAGAAGGCTCACCCTCCCACGACTATCATCTACTCGAAGAGGCCTTTGGAGCTCCTTCACTTTGATCTCTTTGGACCTCCATCCTTTGATAGTCTTGGGGGTAGAAAGTATTGCTTGGTGATTGTGGATGACTATTCAAGATACACTTGGGTATATTTCTTCAAGAGGAAGAGCGAGACCCAACAAACCGTCATCGACTTTACAAATGAAGCTCAACGACAACATAATGCAAAAAATTTGACAATAAGAAGTGAGAACGGCTCCGAGTTCAAGAACTACACCTTGGATGAGTTTTTGAGTGATGAGGGAATCAAGCATGAATATTCCGCACCTTATACCCCTCAACAAAATGGTGTAGCGGAGAGGAAGAACCGGGCGTTGATGGATGCGGCACGGACCATGATGGCGGAGTTCAAGTCTCCCTACCACTTTTGGGCCGAAGCCATCAACACCGGGTGCCATGCATCTAATCGGCTCTACCTCCGCAAGGGCTTGAACAAAGACTCCATATGAGATACTCACCGGTAACAAGCCCAACCTCAAGTACTTCCGAGTGTTCGGGTGTAAGTGCTTCGTTCTCGAGAAAGGTGTTCGTTTGTCTAAATTTGAGGCTAGAGCGTATGAGGGCATATTTGTTGGTTATGCTACAAACTCTCATGCTTACCGTGTTCTCAATAAGTCCACGGGACTTATTGAGGAAACGTGTAACATGGAGTTTGATGAGAATAACGGCTCCCAAGTGGAGCAAAGTGGTACTTGTGATGTAGGTGATGAAATTCCTCCCCAAGCCATAAGAAGAATGGGTATTGGTCATATCCTACCCATTGAGGAACCCCTTGTGGCCGAAGGAGAAGGACAATGTTCTACTCAAGTGGAACCTTCACCAACCCAAGACCCACATGCTTCCGAAGAACAAAGTGAGGGCCCTCAACCTCAAGGACAAGACCAAGGGCAAGATCAATCTCAAGATGGTGTTGTAACATCAAGTGATGCCCAAGGTCAAGCTCCCTCCTCCGAGCAAGTTCAAGATCAAGTCCCACGTGATCAAGAACAAACTCAAGACGACGCTCAAGATGATCAAGTGATCACTCCTCGTCTCACCCCCAAGGAGGAATTGGAGCATCGTGCCGCCAAGGTTGCTTCCAAGCTCTCCACCAAGGATCATATCATGACGAATGTGCTTGGAAGCTTAAGAAAGGGGGTAAGCACTCGTAGACAATTAGCAAACTATTGTGAACATCACGCGTTTGTCTCTTGTGTCGAACCCTACAAGGTCTATGAGGCGCTCGAAGATCCGGATTGGCTCAATGCCATGCATGAAGAACTCAACAACTTCGAGCACAACAAAGTGTGGAGATTGGTGCCATGACCGACGGGGAACCACAATGTCATTGGAACCAAGTGGATATTTAAGAACAAGCAAGATTCCCATGGGATTATCATTCACAACAAGGCTCGTTTGGTAGCACAAGGCTACTCCCAAGTCAAGGGTATCGACTACGGTGAAACCTTTGCTCCCGTTGCTCATCTTGAATCAATTCGCATGTTGATTGCATATGCTTCTCATCATAACTTTAAGTTACAACAAATGGATGTGAAGAGTGCTTTTCTTAATGGTCCTATTAATGAATTGGTTTATGTCAAGCAACCCCCCGGGTTCGAGGATCCCTACTTTCCCGATCATGTGTATCAACTCGATAAGGCACTCTATGGCCTTAAACAAGCCCCACGTGTGTGGTATGACCACCTTACCGAGTTGTTACAAGACCGTGGTTTTGAAGTGGGGCTAATCGACCCCACTCTTTTTACTAAGAAGGTCAAAGGGGAGCTGTTTGTGAGCCAATTATATGTTGATGATATTATCTTTGGTTCCCCTAACAAAGCTTTCAATGAGGAATTTGCCGCTCTCATGAACTCAAAGTTCGAGATGTCTTACATGGGAGAGTTGAAGTTCTTTCTCGGGTTCGAAGTGAAGAAAAGGAGAGAAGGAACTTTCATCAACCAAGCCAAATACACTCAAGACATGCTTAAGATATTCAAGCTAAGTGATGTCAAGCCAGCGTCCACTCCCATGCCCACCAAGTGCCAACTTGACATTGATCCCAATGGTAAAGCGGTGGATCAAAAGGTATATCGCTCCATGATTGGCTCCTTGCTTTACCTTTGTGCATCTAGACCGGATATCATGTTGAGTGTGGGAATTTGTGCACGGTTTCAAGCCGCACCTAAGGAAAGTCACTATGTGGCGGTCAAACGAATCTTTCGATATTTGGCTCATACCCCAAACATTGGCTTACGGTACCCAAGAGGAGCAAATTTCAAGCTTGTAGGTTATTCGGACTCGGATTGGGTGAGAGACAAAGTGGATAGGAAGTCCACTTCCGGAGGTGCCAGTTTCTTGGTCGCTCTTTGGTAAGTTGGTCTTCCAAGAAGCAAAGTTGTGTGTCTCTCTCGTCCACAGAAGTGGAGTATGTGGCTGCCGGTAGTTGTTGTGCACAACTTTTATGGATGAGGCAAACTTTAAAGGATTACGGTGTCACTTGTGACAAAGTGCCTCTTTGGTGTGACAATGAAAGTGCCATCAATATTTCCCTCAACCCGGTGCAACACTTCAAGACAAAGCATATTGATATTAGGTATCACTTCATCCGGGATCACATTAGGCGAGGGGAGATCGAGCTCAACTATGTCAACACTCATGATAACCTTGCAGATATCTTCACGAAGCCTTTGGATGAAGCAAGATTACGCGAGTTAAGGCATGAGCTAAATATCATTGATTCGAGCAATGTGACTTGAACCCCTGCACACCCCACCTCACTCAACGTGTTGTCTAGTTTAGGTGTAGGCATGGACATAGGGGGAGTGTTGTTCTCTCAATGAACTTTCCCTCCCCTCATAATGCATAAACTAACCAAACTCTTTCACATTAGCCATTTTATGGCACATGTGCTTCAAAGATGAGTGTTGGTCATGGGCCCAAGGTTAAAATCTTCGCAGCGCCATACCTCTAAACTCAAACATAGGTGGCCTCTGCCACCGCCCTCTCTTAGAGAGGTGTGTGTTTCTCGTTCTCTTTGTCGTTTTTGTGCGTGTGTTTTGTTCCCGTTTTCTTTTCGTTCTTTTTCGAGTGTTAAGCCCCTTTTTGCCTAGTCCTCTTTGCGGCTGAGCAGTACTACCGCTGCAATTGCGGTACTGCCGCTTATGAGGGTTAAGCGGTACTACCGCCTTCACCACCGGTACTGCCGCTGAGGGGCGGGCGCTTGGGGTTATATCGGGGCGGGGGAGTTATTTTATCCCCATACCCATTCGCCCCCACTCGCTCATCTTCCTTGTCGCTCCAGCGACGCCTCGCCGTGGGAGGGCACCGGCTAGCCGCTTCTCTCCTTTTCCTCCGGTGGAGTCGTTCTCCATCTCGTCCTCCAGCCGTGGATGTCGGTATTGCCTCTGTTCTTGGTTTCTCTTTGCCTAGATCTTGCATCTAGTTCTTAGGGGCAATAGGTATTGTTTTTCTTTTTTTGGCTATGAAGAGGCTTGTGGTGGATGGAGATTGCTTCTAGGCTCTTTGGATTGATATTTGGTAGGATAAATTTTTGAATTTGGCATCCCGGTAGTGCCGGATCTGACCACGGCAGTAGAAAACCACTGTTCCCCATTCTGGGTGGTACTACCACTCACCTTGAGCGGTACTGCCGCACGAGCGGTACTGCCGCTCACCTTGAGCGGTTCTGCCGCCCGAGCGGTACTGCCGCGGGTAGATTATGGTACTACCGTCGGATGCCTAGTTCCAATATTTTCTACCTCACCTTGATCCTTTTTGTTTCGTTTGGTGGCTTATGCTCTTTTCTTTCATGTGTTTCTTCTGGTCGTGTGTTTGGTTCCAGGTGATGATCATCCTGAGCAGCAGGTCCGCCGTGTCAACCCCGGGCTGGCAACGTCAAAGCGCTACCGCACCTCTGAGCCAGCAGGTGGTTCCTCTAGTACTCAACCGCCACCAGCAGGCGCATCCTCAAGTGCTCCACCACCACCTCAGCAGTCGAAGAGATCCGCCAACAAGCCAAAGGGAAAGACTGTGACTGAGATGACTGCCAAGGAGTGTTGGGCAAAGCGTCGCCGCAACCCCTATGAGGAAGACCAAGATCCCTCTTTGGTCAACCGCCCATTCTGGAACCGCTTTCAGTTTGCCATCTATTTTGATGTGATCAAGGCTGTCGGTGTCCAAACCGGCGGCTCTTGGGTAGGGGGTCCTGAACTGTGCGTCTAAGGCTGATGGTAATAGGAGGCAGGGGACACGATGTTTTACCCTGGTTCGGGCCCTCTTGATGGAGGTAAAACCCTACGTCCTGCTTGATTTATTCTTGATGATATGCGTATTACAAGAGTTGATATACCACGAGATCGGAAAGGCTAAACCCTAGAAGCTAGCCTATGGTATGATTGTATGTTGTCCTACGGACTAAAACCCCCTGGTTTATATAGACACCGGAAAGGGCTAGGGTTACACAAGGTCGGTTACAAAGGAGGAGATATACCAATCCATATTGCCTAGCTTGCCTTCCACGCCAAGTAGAGTTCCATCCGGACACGAGACGAAGTCTTCAATCTTGTATCTTCATAGTCCAACAGTCCGGCCAAAGGATATAATCCGGCCGTCTGGATACCCCCTAATCCAGGACTCCCTCAGTAGCCCCTGAACCAGGCTTCAATGACGATGAGTCCGGCACGCAGTGTTGCCTTCGGCATTGCAAGGCGGGTTCCTCCTCCGAATACACCACGGAAGAATTTGAATACAAGGATAGTGTTCGACCCTGCAAAATAAGTTCCACATACCACCGTAGAGAGAATAATATTTCCACAAATCTAATCTGCTGACATGTTTTGGCAACATGACATCGTGCCATGACCCGGTGATTATTCGAACCGCTTCCTTTAACTAGCCCCGCACATAACGCGAGGCAGTTTCTTGACATGTCTTGTCAAAGCAGAGATCGTGTCCCCCTTATTACGGGATTCTCATCAATACGGGTGTGGGTAACCCAACCGTGTCGGGACCCCGATCCTAAGTCACACCGATCTAGCATGTAACACATCATATCACTTTGCGGCCTCACGCACGGTATTCCCACGGGTGCCACCTTACCTGGCCCGGGACCGTTTGCGCCTTTTGGCTCACGTATATGATACTGTCGCTAGCATCCATATGATAGAGAACCCGGGCCGACATGACTAGTCGTGAACCCAAAGTGGCACTAACTTACAGGGACATGCATACATGAATCAACCTCGAGCATGTCGGTCAACAGCGTATGAATCTGGGCTGTAGCAACTGGGCTAACAGGACTCTGGGAACCCGGGCTGTAGCAGGCTAACAGGACTCTGGATGTCTCCGCGTGACATTTCCCCGAAGGGACAGACACAGGAACGAAGTGAATCACATGCCGGCCAGTCTAAGTGTTCTGGAGCAGTAGTGCTGGGCTAGCAGGACTCTGGTAAACCGGGCTGTAGCGGACTACCAAGGCTAAGTGGAAGCACTAGACTACATTTCCCCATAAGAGAGTCTACCAAGGATAAACAACTAGGTTGTCGGATCCCACACATAGCAATACACGTTACACGTACGCATAACATGCAAGTATGTGCTGTACAACATGGCATCACAACATAACTCAAACTCATATAGATAAAGGCCCAGAAGAGCCACATAGTATCCAGTTCAAACAGGGGTCACATGACCCAAAATTTAGAGCATACAAACAACAGAAGCATTACATGTCTGAGTACAGACAACTACAAACGGAAAAGACTAAGAAGCCTGACTAAACACGACCCTCCCAAGGGTACAAGATCGTAGCTGGGATACAAGCTACTCCTCGAAGTCACTAGTGTAACCAACTGCAAAACATAAATAAGCAAACGTGAGTACGAAGGTACTCAGGAAGTCTTACATCAGAACTATCTATATATGCAACATTATCAACAAGGGGGTGGTGGAGTTTTAACAGCAGCAAGCCAGCTTTGACTCAGTGGCTAGCCTATACTACGAGTATCAAAAACTTCTTTGAGGTGAGGAGACGCACACGAGTCCACATATTCACCATATCAATACTCCACTATGGATCCGTTCCCGTCTCCCTACGAGAAGGCCATCCTTAGCACTCACGCTTATCTTGCGTATTTTAGAGTATCCACTTAAAGTTGTCTATGTACTACATAAGTCCTCCAAGTTTCCATATCCGAGGAAAACGGCTATTCGAATAGGTAATGTTAACCCTGCAGGGGTGTACTTCTTCACACACGCTCTCGCCACTTATCCCCCTGTACACGTCATGTACCTCGGCAACCTTCAAGCGGAAGCCGGGCAAGGGTGTCGGCCACGACCTAACTAACCACACAAGTCTCTCGTCCAGGTTTATCGCCTATTCGAGTTCCATCTGCAAGGAGTTCCGGCCGAAGTCTCCAGTACGGCCCCAAACGATGTGTGCAGGGTTCCCAAGCCCACCATCTAGGTGCCACTTGGTACACCGTGCCACGGTGCCTAGTCTGTCCCAAGCCCGTCCCGTTGGACACCACCTGGTAGACAAGTAGCACTACCTACAAACGCCAGAAACTAGTTGCAACTCCTGGACAGAGATCAAGTGGATTAATAAGCCGAGAGGGGCCGGATAACCGGAACCCAATGTGTGGTAGTAACTAGACTTGGATAACATACACAGAACTCAGTGCTTAGGGACGGTTCCAATGATACAACCCACCATGTACTCCTACATGGCCTCTCATCGCTACCTTTACCAAAACGTGTTCACACACTTAGCCTTTATCGGTAGGACATGTCCACCACTCCGATTCATTCCCGATGAATCAGACCTGACACAAATCTAAGCATAGCTGGCATAAACAAAACAAGCATGGATGAGTAGGCACATCAAGGCTCAAGCAACTCCAACTCATGCTAGTGGGTTTCAACTAGTTACTATGGCAATGACAGGTCATGCAGAGGAATAGGTTCAACTACCGCAGTAGAAAAGTAGCAGTTGAATCGTTGTTGTCCTAATGTAGTATAAGGAGCAAGAGCGAGAGAGTGGGATTTATCGAAATTCTCAAGGGGGTTTGCATGCCTGATAGACGACGAAGGCGCACTGCTCCTCTAACAGGTACTCGGGAACACCTTCCGGAGTGGAACCTATCGAGAAGAAACGGTGCTGGAAATCAATACACAAACAAATGCAACAATGTGATGCATGAACATGACATGTGCAAATGCTAGTGTTTGGGATAATGCAAGATGCTACCAAGTTGGTTGAAGCCCATTTGAATCAAAGATTCAAATGCAATTCAAATTGAAGCATTTAAAATGCCCATATTATGTTTTCACTTATACAGCATGTATAAGTTGGTTTTTCATGCATGGAACTATCATAAATGGATTCCTTGCATTTTTCTGATAATTTTTCATATATAAATTATTTCATTCTGAGCTATGGTTGAATTTCTATGAATTTTAGAAGTTTAAGCAATATTCTGGAATTTCCTGAGTTAAAATAATTCCAGAAATCATTTATTGCGTCAGCTTGAGGTCAGCACTACGTCAGCAGGTCAACTGGGTTGACCCAGGTCAAACCTGACCTGTGGGACCCACTGGTCAGTGACTGACTAAACTAACCTAGTTTAATTAGCACTAACCTAGGTTAAACTAATTAGAGTTAAACCTAAACTAGACTAACTAACCGGGCGGGCCCGCATGTGATAGACCCAGGGGAGGTCAAATCCCCTGGTCAACTGGGCAAAACTGCCGGTGGCTCGACGCCGGTGAGGCCAGGCGCAGCGGTGCGCTGCAAGTTTTGCCCACAAGGAGCCATTTGGCACGCGGAGTGCAGCTACGGGATGCGGACGCTCGTCCGCATCCAGCCGTGTGGTGGTGCGGCCGGGGAGCAGCCGAAGTGGCGCCGGCAATGATGAGTGAGGCGGCCGGAGTTCGGCCAGGTGCGGGGACGCAGCTGCAGCGCTCGAGAGAGCGAGTTGGGGTGCGGGTTGGGTTCCTGCGAGGTCTGGAGCACGTCCATGTGCGTAGGAGCGACGAACACGGCCTCTGGCCACGGCGGTGAGGAGCTCAGGCGGCGGCGCGAATCGGTCACCGACGGAACGGTGGCCAGGGAGGGAAATAGAACACGGGGAGAGAGGGGATAAACCGAGGAGCTCACAACGAGGCTAACAGAGGGCTCGGCAGGCGCGGGGACGGCCGGTGGGCAGCAAATCGACGGCAAGGGTCTCCGGGCACCGAAGTGGAAGAAGACGTCTGGGACGGCATTGCAGGGCCTCCGGCGAAGCCTGGCTCGGCGTGGAGGTTGAGGACGGCAGCGTGGAGCTAAAGGGCATGTCCAGGGGCGAGGGGGAGGCAGTGGCCGCGGTGGTGCTTGTCGGCGGCGACGGCAGTGCTTCGGCCGTCGCGGGAGAGGGTGACAGAGGAGGAGACGGGGACGAGGGAGAGTGAGAGGGGGTCGGGGAGGCTGTGTGGCGTCTCCAAGGACGTCCAGAGGGAGGCGGCAAGCAGGAGGTGGCCGGGCGTGCTCCGGCGTGCGTCGGCCACGTGCCTCTCATCCTCCTGGCGGGAGGTTGAGGGTGACTGGCAGGGCCAGCTGGCTGGGCCGGCCAGCTGGGCCGCACAGTGCCAGGCCTCAGGTAAGTATTTTCCCCCTTTTTGTTTTCTTTTCTATTTCTGACATTTGTTTTTGATTTAAAATAAATACTAGAACAATTCTAAAAATGTTGGGATTCCTTATGACCACTAGTTATAATATACTAGACGCCCTCACCAAATTCCAACATTTTTGGAGCCTTTAAAATATTTATATTATTTTAAACAGCTCCAATTCAAATACGTATGGGTTCATTCAAAAATCCAAAATGTTTAGCAAAAATGTGCATCACCTCTGGTTGCTGTTTCCAACATTTTCCAAAGACCATGAACATTTTTGAAAAGCATTTTGGGTTCATTGAAATTCCATTTTTATTTGAACCTATTTGAAATTGCTTTGGTGCTAGGGTTTGAAACATCCCCATTTCAATTTCATTTGAAACTTAACATGATGCACAAAGCAAACCTACATCATACCAGAACTAGGGATGTGACAACTCGCCCCCACTCGGAAGAATCTCGTCCCGAGATTCAGGAGTTGGCGGAAAGAAAGCAGGGTACTCAAGTCGAAGACGATCTTCTCGCTCCCAGGTAGCTTCTCTCTCGGCATAATGAGACCACTGAACTTTGAGAAACTTGATGTTATGACGTCGAGTGACACGCTCTACTTGATCCAGAATGCGAATGGGGTACTCTCTATAAGTAAGGTTATCTTGGAGATCAAGCGTTTCGTGGTCCACTCCGCGGATGGGATCCGAGAAGCAACGCCTGAGTTGAGAGACGTGGAAGACATCATGAACTCGAGAAAGATGTGGGGGTAGTTCCAATTGGTAGGCAACCTCTCCTCGTTTAGCGAGAATGCGAAAAGGACCAATGTGACAAGGAGCCAACTTGCCCTTGATACCGAAACGATGGGTACCCTTCAAAGGGGTAACCCGAAGGTAAGCCTTATCGCCAACTTCATAAGTCACTTCCTTATGATGACGGTCATACTGGCTCTTTTGATGAGATTGGGCTGTTTTCAAATTCTCACGAATGATGTGAACTTGCTCTTCTACCTCCTAGATCATATCCGGCCCAAAGAATTGTCTTTCACCGGTTTCTGACCAGTTCAAAGGTGTTCGACATCTTCGTCCATAGAGAATCTCAAAAGGAGCTTTCTTAAGACTGGATTGATAGCTATTGTTATAAGCAAACTCGGCGAAAGGAAGACACTTCTCCCAATCCATACCAAATGAGATAACACAAGCTCTAAGCATGTCTTCGAGAATTTGGTTGACCCTTTCCACCTGACCACTTAACTGAGGGTGGAAAGCGGTACTGAAAGAAAGATGGGTTCCCATGGCATTCTGGAAACTTTCCCGGAAATGAGAGGTGAACAGACTACCACGGTCTGAATTGATCTCTAGTGGAACACCATGGAGTGACACTATTCGGGAGATATATATAAGTCAGCGAGCTGACTAGCAGTGATACTCTCTCGAACAGGTAGGAAGTGAGCCACTTTGGAGAGACGATCAATGACTACGAAGATAGCATTATTTCCTTGCTTGGTCCTGGGAAAGCCGGTGATGAAGTCCATACCAACTTTGTCCCATTTCCACTTGGGAATAGCTAAAGGTTGAAGGGTGCCAGTAGGTCTTTGATGCTCTGCCATAACGCGACGGCAAACGTCACAGTTGGCAATATACCGAGCGATTTCTCTCTTCATCCTAGTCCA
Organism: Triticum urartu; assembly: GCF_056163025.1. NCBI lineage: Eukaryota > Viridiplantae > Streptophyta > Magnoliopsida > Poales > Poaceae > Triticum > Triticum urartu. The sequence goes on from NC_141878.1 coordinate 493,738,933, forward strand.
CCAGAACCTCTGGCGTAGGTCCTGATACATCTTGGTACTACCGGGATGAATCGTGAGAGGAGATTCATGGGCCTCCTTAAGGATCAGTTGTTGCATCTGTTGACATTTGGGAACCACCAAACGGTTTCCAAAGTAAACAACGCCTCGCTCATCCATAGAGAAACAACCCGCAACTCCCTTGGAAATATTTTTCTTGATCCGAGAGATTCCCGTATCATGCTTCTGAGCCTCTATGATCTGATCCGTAAGGGTAGGTTTCGCCACCAAGGTAGAAAGGGAACCATGAGGAGCTATGTGAAGGTTAAGCTTACAGAATTCCTCATGGAGGGGTGGTTGACATTGTTGCAACATGAGGTTGTTGCAATAGGATTTACGACTTAAAGCATCAGCCATGACATTGACTTTGCCTGGGGTGTAGGTGATTCCTAAGTCGTAATCCGAGATCAACTCCAACCAACGTCTCTGTCTGAGATTGAGATTCGGTTGGGTGAAGATATACTTGAGACTCTGATGGTCAGTGTAGATTTCGCAACAGTTTCCCAGAAGGTAATGTCGCCAAGTCTTAAGTGCATAGACTACGGCCGCAAGCTCTAGATCATGTGTAGGATAATTTTCCTCATGTGGATGCAACTGTCGAGATGCATAGGCAATCACATGACGATCCTACATAAGAATGCAACCTAGTCCTTGACGCGAAGCGTCGCAATAGATAGCAAAGTATTTAGTGAAATCCGGTGGCACGAGTATGGGCGCAGAAGTCAAGCATCTTTTCAGTTCCTGAAAACTGTGCTCACACTATGGGGTCCACTCAAACCTTTTATCTTTCTTGAGAAGTTCCATGAGGGGTTTGGCCACTTTGGAGAAGTTTTCAATGAAGCGGCGATAATAACTGGCTAGACCAAGGAAACTCCTAACTTGCTTGACCGTTTCGGGTGGAGTCCAATCGAGAACGACTTTAACTCTCTCGGGATTGACAGCAATGCCCTTACCAGAGATCACGTGGCCCAGATAGGTCACTTCTAGCAACCAAAATTCACACTTGGAGAACTTGGCATAAAGGCGGTGCTCTCTGAATTTTTCTAACACAAGTCTAAGATGTTCGGCATGCTCTTCCTCGTTCTTAGAGTAAATAAGAATATCATCGAGGTAAACCACAACGAACTTATCCAAGTACTCTATGAACATCGAGTTCATCAAGCGGGAGAAAGTAGCTGGAGCATTGGTTAGGCCGAAATACATCACGGTGTACTCGTATTGACCATAACGAGTGACAAAGGCCGTTTTGGGGATGTCCCCATTTCTGATCTTGATTTGGTGGTAGCCTAACCTCAAATCCATCTTGGAAAAGACTGAGGATCCAGCAAGCTGATCATACAGGTCGTTGATCCTGGGGAGCGGATACTTGTTCTTTATCGTGACCAAATTAGCGGGACGATAATCTACAACCAACTGATCCGTACCATCCTTTTTCTTGACGAAGAGGACAGGACAAGCCCAAGGAGAAGAACTGGGACGGATGAAACCCTTTTGCAAGGACTCATCAAGCTGTTTCTTAAGCTCGGCTAACTCCAAAGGTGCCATCTTGTATGGTCTCCTAGAGATTGGAACAGTTCCTGGGATAAGTTCTATGACAAACTCTACATCTCTGTCAGGTGGAACACCTGGCAGTTCTTCTGGAAAGACATCCGGGAAGTCACGGACTACCGGAATTTCTTCAAGGTCTGGAAGAGGGCTGGCATTAAGAGAATAGAGTTGACGCCTTGCAACTCTAGTGGAGACACTGACTATTTTGCCAGATGGATGTATAAGTTGAACAGATCTAGTGTAACAATCAATCTTGGCATGATGAGCTGTCATCTAGTCCATACCCAAGATGATGTTAATATCTGAAGACTTGAGAGATATCAAAGAAGCAAGGAATACCAGTCTATCAACAAGGATTTCATTACCATGGCTTACCTTGGAGGTTTGCCATTTGGAACTAGGAGTCTGGATTATTAGTGGAGTTGGCATATCACAAAATGACATGTCGTGCAATCGAGCATAACCTTCGGATATGAAGGAGTGAGACGCTCCAATATCGAACAGAGCTGAAGCTGGGTGACAATTGACAAGAAGCGTACCCAGTACGACGTCGGGATCATATTGAGCTTCTGTAGCTGAGACGTGGTGCACACATGCTCGTTCAGTGGTGGCTGGCTTGGTACTGATCATCTTGCCTGATGGCTTTTCACGACCAACAGACCTCTCAGACTAGGGTGGAGTATAACTGGACTGAGGGCAGTCACGTGCATAGTGTCCTGGTTCTCCGCAGGTGAAGCAAGTTCCTGAGGTAGGACGTGGACCTACATTGGCAAGTGGTCCACTAATAGGCATGGGTGGAGCACGTTGCTGAACTGGGTGAGGCGCCACATCGGATGGCCTCAGTGCATATCCAGGCGGAAGAGCTGAGTTCGAAATCCAAATCCGTCGCTTCTGAGAGCCAGAGCGGAAGGAAGAACCCAGATCACGGTTGTTCTTATGAGACTCCTCGTAAGTGAGCTGAGCTGTCTCTGCATTAATGGCCTTGTTCACAAGTGCCTGGAAAGTATCACAATGATGCAAGTGGAGATCACGACGCAACTTAGGGTTGAGACCCTTCCGGAACCTAGCCTGCTTCTTAGTGTCCATGGACACTTCTTCTGAAGCATAGCGGGCGAGGTTTCCAAACTCTCTACTATAAGCATCAACAGGCAGCTTACCCTGGGTAAAACTACAGAACTCTTCCCTCTTGCGGTCAATGAGAGCCTGAGGAATGTGGTGCTCATGAAAAGCCTCGGTGAAATCCCTCCAGGTAGGAATCTGGCCAGCTGGTAGCATAGCCTCATAGCTCTGCCACCAAATACTAGCAGGACCTTCCAGGTGATAGGTAGCATAGGTGACCTTGTCACCTTCAGCTACATTCGCAGAATGCAACTTGTGAGTGATGCTTCGGAGCCAGTCATCTGCATCGAGTGGCTCAATGGAATGATGGAAGGTGGGTGGTTTCAGACCAATGAAGTCGGTGATGGAAACCAACTTTTTACGCTGATGTGCGGTGTTCTGCTCAATCTATGCCAGCAAGCGGTTAGTCTCACGTTTGTTCCTCTCGGATGCTAACAAGAACTCTGCCATCATAGGTTGGTCAGGAGGATCCTCGTCCCTACCATCTCCGTGGTTCTTGCTATGAGCAACTGAACCTCGGTTAGCAGACGACATCCCGGCACAGAAACCAAGGAAACAAGGATGGAATTAGCATCGACATAAGGAGGCGGAATGTAATGCAAAAGCACTGGAAACTCTTGAAATCCTAGGACAATTTTGGCAGCATAACGGCTGTAAATGCTCAAAAGGGATTTTGAGACATTCATCAAAGGAATAGCATAATCACTCAGCATCATAATATCAAGGTTCTGGGTAAAATTGATGACACACAGAAGCAGTAGAACTGTATGGAGACACAACCCAACAATCCTAAGACTTTACGGTTTAGTAACACGTCATCCTGAGAGATAGAGGAGAAGCCTAGGCCTTAACCCTCGTAGAAAAGAAGAGGCTGACTCAGAAAGAATGACATGGGGTAAAGGAGTAAACAGAGCCTTGCGTTCCCTTCCACAATCAATTCCCTTATGTATCTAAAGCATTTCTAGACTCAACTTCGACCAGTTTGGCTTGGTAAATCTACAGTCAGTCAGGCTCTGATACCAACGCTGTCGGGACCCCGATCCTAAGTCACACTGATCTAGCATGTAACACATCATATCACTTTGCGGCCTCACGCACGGTATTCCCACGGGTGCCACCTTACCTGGCCCGGGACCGTTTGCGCCTTTTGGCTCACGTATATGATAGTGTCGCTAGCATCCATATGACAGAGAACCCGGGCCGACATGACTAGTCATGAACCCAAAGTGGCACTAACTTACAGGGACAGGCATACATGAATCAACCTCGAGCATGTCGGTCAACAGCGTATGAATCCGGGCTGTAGCAACTGGGCTAACAGAACTCAGGGAACCCGGGCAATAGCAGGCTAACAGGACTCCGGATGTCTCCGCGTGACATTTCCCCGAAGGGACAGACACAGGAACGAAGTGAATCACATGCCGGACAGTCTAAGTGTTCCGGAGCGGTAGTGCTGGGCTAGCAGGACTCCGGTAAACCAGGCTATAGCGGACTACCAAGGCTCAGTGGAAGCACCAGACTACATTTCCCCATAAGAGAGTCTACCAAGGATAAACAACTAGGTTGTCGGATCCCACACATAGCAATACACGTTACACGTACGCATAACATGCAAGTATGTGATGTACAACATGGCATCACAACATAACTCAAACTCATATAGATAAAGGCCCAGAAGAGCCACATAGTATCTAGTTCAAACAGGGGTCACATGACCCAACATTCAGAGCATACAAACAATGGAAGCATTACATGTCTGAGTACAGACAACTACAAAAGGAAAAGACTAAGAAGCCTGACTAAAATCGACCCTCCCAAGGGTACAAGATCGTAGCTGGGATACAAGCTACTTGTCGAAGTCACTAGTGTAACCAACTGCAAAACATAAATAAGAAAACGTGAGTATGAAGGTACTCAACAAGTCTTACATCAGAACTATCTACATATGCAACATTATCAACAAGGGGGTGGTGGAGTTTTAACAGCAGCAAGCCAGCTTTGACTCAGTGGATAGCCAATACTACGAGTATCAGAAACTTCTTTGAGGTGAGGTGACGCACACGAGTCCACATATTCACCATATCAATACTCCACTATGGATCCGTTCCCGTCTCCCTACGAGAAGGCCATCCATAGCACTCATGCTTATCTTGCGTATTTTAGAGTATCCACTTCAAGTTGTCTATGTACTACATAAGTCCTCCAAGTTTCCATATCCGAGGAAAATGGCTATTCAAATAGATAATGTTAACCCTGCAGGGGTGTACTTCTTCACACACACTCTCGCCACTTATAGCCCTGTACACATCATGTACCTCGGCAACCTTCAAGCGGAAGCCGGGCGAGGTTGTCGGCCACGACCTGACTAACCACACAAGTCTCTCGTCCAGGTTTATCGCCTATTCGAGTTCCATCCGTAAGGAGTTCCGGCCGAAGTCTTTAGTATGGCCCCAAACGATGTGTGCAGGGTTCCCAAGCCCACCATCCGGGTGCCACTTGGTACACCGTGCCACGGTGCCTAGTCTGTCCCAAGCCCGTCCCGTCGGACACCACCCGGTAGACAAGTAGCACTACCTACAAACGCCAAAAACTGGATGCAACTCACGGACAGAGATCAAGTGGATTAATAAGCCGAGAGGGGCTGGATAACCGGAACCCAATGTGTGGTAGTAACTAGACTTGGATAACATACACAGAACTCAGTGCTTAGGGACGGTTCCAATGAGACAGCCCACCATGTACTCCTACATGGCCTCTCATCGCTACCTTTACCAAAACGTGTTCACACACTTAGCCTTTATCGGTAGGACATGTCCACCACTCCGATTCATTCCCGATGAATCAGACCTGACACAACTCTAAGCATAGCTGGCATAAACAAAACAAGCATGGATGAGTAGGCACATCAAGGCGCAAGCAACTCCTACTCATGCTAGTGGGTTTCAACTAGTTACTGTGGCAATGACAGGTCATGCAGAGGAATGGGTTCAACTACCGTAGCAGAAAAGTAGTAGTTGAAGCGTTGTTGTCCTAATGTAGTATAAGGAGCAAGAGCGAGAGAGTGGGATTTATCGAAATGCTCAAGGGGGTTTGCTTGCCTGATAGACGACGAAAGGGGCACTGCTCCTCTGACAGGTACTCGGGAACACCTTTCGGAGTGGAACCTATCGAGAAGAAACAGTGCCGACAATCAATACACAAACAAATGCAACAATATGATGCATGAACATGACATGTGCAAATGCTAGTGTTTGGGCTAATGCAAGATGCTACCAAGTTGGTTGAAGCCCATTTGAATCAAAGATTCAAATGCAATTCAAAATGAAGCATTTAAAATTCCCATATTATGTTTTCACTTATACAGCATGTATAAGTTGGTTTTTCATGCATGGAACTGGCATAAATGGATTCCTTGCATTTTTCTGATAATTTTTCGTATATAAATTATTTCATTCTGAGCTACGGTTGAATTTCTATGAATTTTAGAAGTTTAAGCAATATTCTGGAATTTCCTGAGTTAAAATAATTCCAGAAATCATTTATTGCGTCAGCTTGAGGTCAGCACTACGTCAGCAGGTCAACTGGGTTGACCCAGGTCAAACCTGACTTGTGGGACCCACTGGTCAGTGACTAATTAAACTAACCTAGTTTAATTAGCACTAACCTAGGTTAAACTAATTAGTGTTAAACCTAAACTAGACTAACTAACCGGGCGGGGCCTGCATGTCATAGACCCAGGGGAGGTCAAATCCCCTGGTTAACCGGGCAAAACTGTCGGCGGCTCGACGCCGGCGAGGCCAGGCGCGGCGGTGCGCTACGGGTTTTGCCCACAGGGAGCCATTTGCCACGCGGAGTGCAGCTACGGGATGCAGACACTCGTCCGCATCTAGCCGTGGTGGTGGCGCGGCCGGGGAGCGGCCGGAGTGGCGCCGGCGATGACGAGTGCGGCGGCCGGAGTTTGGCCAGGTGCGGGGACGCAGCTGCAGCGCTCGAGAGAGCGAGTTGGGGTACGGGTAGGGTTCCTGCGAGGTCTGGAGCACGTCCATGTGCGTAGGAGCGACGAACACGGCCTCTGGCCACGGCGGTGAGGAGCTCAGGCGGTAGCGTGAATCGATCACCAACGGAATGGTGGCCAGAGAGGGAAATAGAGCACAGGGAGAGAGGGGATAAACAGAGGAGCTCACAGCGAGGCTAACGGAGGGCTCGGCAGGCGCGGGGACGACCGGTGGGCAGCAAATCGACGGCGACGGTCTCCGGGCACCGAAGTGGAAGAAGACGTCGGGGACGGCATTCCAGGGTCTCCGGCGAAGCCTGGCTCGGCGTGGAGGTTGAGGACGGCAGCACGGAGCTAAAGGGCATGTCCAGGGGGGCGAGGGGGAGGCAGTGGCCACGGTGGTGCTTGTTGGCGGCGATGGCAGCGCTTCGGCCATCGCGGGAGAGGGTGACAGAGGAGGAGACGGGGACGAGGGAGAGTGAGAGGGGGTCGGGGAGGCTGCGTGGTGTCTCCAGGTACGTCCAGAGGGAGGCGGCAAGCAGGAGGTGGCCGGGCGTGCGCCGGCGTGCGTCGGCCATGCGCCTCTCATCCTCCTGGTGGGAGGTTGAGGGTGACTGGCAGGGCCAGCTGGCTGGGCCGGCCAGCTGGGCCGCACAGTGCCAGGCCTTAGGTAAGTGTTTTTCCCTTTTTTGTTTTCTTTTCTGTTTCTGACATTTGTTTTTGATTTAAAATAAATACTAGAACAATTCTAAAAATGTTGGGATTCCTTATGACCACTAGTTATAATATACAAGATGCCCTCACCAAATTCCAACATTTTTGGAGCCTTTAAAATATTTATATTATTTTAAACAGCTCCAATTCAAATACATATGGGTTCATTCAAAAATCCAAAATGTTTAGCAAAAATGTGCATCACCTCTGGTTGTTGTTTCCAACATTTTCCAAAGACCATGAACATTTTTGAAAAGCATTTTGGGTTCATTGAAATTCCATTTTTAATTTGAACCTATTTGAAATTGCTTTGGTGCTAGGGTTTGAAACATCCCCATTTCAATTTCATTTGAAACTTAACATGATGCACAAAGCAAACCTACATCATACCAGAACTACGGATGTGACAAACCGCGCCACCAATCACGGTGTTTCGGGGATAAGCGAGTTTTACCAGGCTAGTGGGGGCGCATAGTTTCGGCTGCCCTTATAAAGGGACAAGGGTTAACCTTTTTCTACCCATGCCTTCTTCCTCCTTGCTCATCCATTCTTGCGCACTCGAGCTCCAACGCCCAAGCCCACATCCTTCCCTTCAACCTTCTCCAATCATGTCCGGAGCGGGAGGCAAGTGGATGGCTTCCTCCGTTACGGAGGGACACATCAAGAAGCTGTGCAGAGCCGGATACTTAGCCGCGAATATCGCGCATCGGCTGCCGGCTGCGGGGCAGATCGTCCCTACCCCTGAACCTCACGAGAGGGTAGTTTTCCTCCACCACTTCCTCCGCAGACTGGGGTTTCCCCTCCATCCATCCGTCTGTGGTCTCATGTTCTACTACGGGCTGGACTTCCATGATCTGGCCCCGAACTTCATCCTCAACATTTCAGCATTCATCGTCGTGTGTGAGGCTTTCCTCCGCATCTGGCCCCACTTCGGCCTGTGGTTAAAGACCTTCAATATCAAGCCGAAGGTGGTGGGAAGCCAACAAGCGGAATGCGGCAGAGCCATGGTGGGCAAGATGCCCAATGACACATGGCTTCAAGGCTCCTTCGTGGAGACCATAAAGGGGTGGCAATCCGCGTGGTTCTACATCACCAAGCCGCGCGACACCAACTGGGTGGTGGCCCCTGAGTTTTGATCCAGAATCCCCACGCGGATCACCTCCTGGAAAGAGAAGGGCCTATCCTGGGGTTCATCGGTGGAGCTGGACGGACTCCAGAAATGTATCCGAAACATGGCGAGCAAGAAGCTCAAGCTTGTCAACATAGTCCAGGTCATGCTCTTCCGCCAGATCCTCCCATGTCAACAACGGGATTTCAACTTGTGGGAATTCGACCCGGCCCAGCACCAGACTCTGAGCGAGCTCTTCGATACGACGCACAAGGACGTATGGAGGGTGCTGCTCAAGGGCGCTGAGGTCCCTCCCTCTCTCACCAAGGACCGTGGGCTAAGCGCGAAGCGTGCTTCGAATCCGGTAAGTTTTGTACATAGGGTATTTATTTCCCATAGCTTAAACGTGTGCGGGATCTGAGCTCCCCTGCCTTTGACAGGACTGGGTGGAGACATCGGAGCAGATTAAATGTCCGGCGCCTCTGCTTGAAGACACCGCGGATGCTCTCCTGACGGAGATGCTGACTCCGGCTCCTTACGAGGTGCCGGATAGGACCAAGAAGGCCCAGGGAACCCGAAAGAGTTCCCGACGCCAGGTGTTATCGGACTCATCGTCCGATAACTTCGTGACGCACTCCTCCCCCGAAGACGAGGAGGAAGATGAAGACGCTCCCCCTCCAGTCGGGGGAGACAAGAAAAGGAAGGCCGCCCCAACCAGGGAGGCCGAAGGGTCCAAGAAGGGAAGGACTCTCCTTCCAGACTACTCCACCACCGCCGCCGAAGACGAGTGGCTGCTCAGGGCCAAGCCCCTGGCGAAGTCGTAAGTATTCGGATGCCAGAGTAACTCATAGCATACCTTTGTCGCGCTGCTTCTCCTAACGCCGAATCATGATTATGCAGACCGCCACGGGCCCGTATCGACATATCGTCGGGCGGCTCCTTGGGCTCGTTGGATATGGATAGCGATCCAGTTCCGACCGCCACCTCCCCTTGCCCAATGGACAATGCCGAGGTACTGTCCTGAGAGGTACCGGGTCAAGGGGAGACAGTCCCGGAGGCGCCTCAAGGTGACCTTCTGGACTCCAGGAGCGGAGGGGGTAAGGCTCCCGAGGGCTCCGAGTTCGGCCCTCAGCCGAACACTGCGCCAGAACCTCCAATGGTTCCGGACTCAGGCAGGCGGCCTCCTTCCAAGAGGGGCAAGACACCCATGCCAGTGACCTCTGTCCATCCAGAGGCACCGGGCAATCTGCTGGGAGCGCTTCCATCGACGAAGAGCACCGCACCATTATGAGTGGGGTGATCCAGAAGGTTCAGTCCACCAAGAGCGGACTGACTGAAGCCTGTGCCAGCCTTCTAATAGGCTTTGAGGTAAGTATTTGAGATATAAGAAAAATATTACCGCATAGACAGTAGCCCCTGATGCTTTGTTCGGTGTTCACAAAGAAAAGCCGAGCAGAGGATCAAACAATATGGCAGGAGTCTAATATAAGTATGTCTATATGCTTATGCAGGCTTCGCTGTTGGCCTCTGCCGCACTGACTACGAAGGTCGCCGCACTGAAGGAGGACCTTAAAGGGTCCAAGGACGAGCTCGGCCTTGCCAAGAGGCAGCTCAAGGAGAACAAAGGTAAGTAGTACCTAGTCCATGGATATGTATAAAAAGAATGCGATTGCAAAATGACAGGATCATCGTAAATTTGCCAGGGGCCACGACCGAGGTGGCGACCCTGAAGCAAGCGCTATCCGAGGCCGAAAACAAAGCGGCCAAGGAGCACACCGAGCGGGAGAGGCATGAGGCTCGGGTGGGCGAGGTGCAGCAAGAGCTCTACGCTCTCGTGACGAAGCACGAGGCGTTGGAGCTTGATTTGAAGACGCGAGAGTCCGAGCTTGCCGCGGCCCTCGAGAGCGCAAAGAGTGCCAGGGCCGAAGCCCAAAAGGCCCTCCAGGAGATTGATGCGATGAAGAAGATAGCGGCGGGTAAGGCATTCTATATGCAAAGCAAGCATGTGAAAGTGAATTACTTGTTACTTACCCGAATCCGGAGCTCTCCAGGAGCATTCGCAGATTTGCCCCGCAGCGTGTCGGATGCCGCACAGTTTTACCATGCCGAGAAGGGAAGCTCAACGGAGAAGTTGTTCTGGTCTCAGTATACTGGGACCGAACACCCGATGCCTCTGAGCGACCAGCTGAAGCAACTGGTCGAGCTGCACAAGGCGGCCGAACAGGCCATGAAGGGCTTTATAGTCCGGATGTGGCCTGGCGATGCCCTTCCCAACAGCTACTTCGGCCTGGTGAGGCAGCTTGTGGATGCCTGCCCATGGCTTGAAGTCATCAAGCGGTCCGTCTGCATCGAAGGTGCACGCCGGGCTTTCACCGGTGTGAAGGTGCAATGGGCCAAGATGGACGTCGTGAAGCTGGTGAAGTAAGGGCCGCCGCAGGGCAAGGAGCATCGCCACCCAGAGATGTACTATGAGGGTGTCCTGAAGGGCGCTCGTCTCATAGCGGACGAGTGTATGAAAGATATAATATTCGAGTAAACTCGCTCGTGTAATCCTGTATTTATGAAAACTTGTTCATATGCACTATGCAACACTTGTTTGAATTTAAAATATTACCTTCTGTTCAGCTGTTTATCAAATCTGAGAGATGGCTAGTCGTCGGCTTCTGCCCCCATGCCACGAGTGCTGGGGTGTTCGGGATAAACCTGAGCACTCTTGTTCCCATTGTTGGGTCCTTCGAGGGAGGTGCTCAGCACAACGAACAAGGCAATCGGACTATAATGCGTTATCACTCTCACTTAGCCATAGAATTCTATAATTTTAAATTTCGGCGAAGCCCCTAGTATTAGGAAGGCCGAATTCGGGGCGCGATACACGCCTTAAGCCGGACAGGGCCGACTCCTCGCTCTAAGCGGCATAAGTCTTTAGGGACTCAAAAACCTCTCGAACAGCGACCAGTCTCTTGCGTTATCATGACAGTCAGTTTTAGCTTTCTCTACTGAGGTGCTTAGCCCAGCAGAACTGGGGCACAATCGCAGTAGTTCTCCCAGTGCTACCTTAGCCGATATAGCAGAACGTAAGGTACCAAAACATGGGAGCCGGGGAAACCCAACTATTGACCCAAGACATGATTCGCAGCTGATGCATATAATTCTATAAGTTCGGGGTGCCGCACTGTCGAAAGTGTTCGGCCTTCTCACGCCGTATTATGGGGTATGCTTAAGCCCCTAGCGTATTGGCCGTACCAGAGTGTACGGGTGCTGGATGTCATGAATGAACATATATATATAAGAAGAATGCAATAATAGTCTTAATGCTATGCATTTTTTATTCAAAAAGGTGCATTAAAGCAGGATGATACAAGTAGTGCGATAAGCAAAAAGTAGGAATGTTTAACATGTCCCTTCCAAGGGCAAACTGAGGAATAGTATTAAAACAATATTTCACTCATTATCGTAATCCACCTGGGAGTTCCGAGGTGTGACATAGCTTTCCGCCTCCTTGGTTGCTGCATCATGTGTTCGGCAATCACGCTGCCGGACAGGGTTTCCAGAGATTAAAGTCCTGAAAGAGAAAAATAACAAAGCGGGAAGCCCCTAGTGCGGTTTAAGCCGCGACTTGGGGTGTGCCGCTGTCGTGCCCCCCTCCCCGCCTGTGCCCATGGTATTTTTAATGCGTAATTATGTACGCGTGGCACGGATTTTGCCGTTTGGCTGGGGCCGGGGTGGGGGCCGCATTGCTATGTGAGCTCGGGATGTGCCAGGCGGTCCAGTTGCCGATTACTCCGCGCGCGCTTGAAGTTGTCTGGGTCCTTAATCGCCGAACTAGTGGATTGCCTGAAGAGGCTGCTTTGCACTTCTGCTGCAAGGGCCGCAGTGTGCTCCTCCGTGCGGAGAGAGCGCTCTGTGTTTCCATTGACTATGATGACCCCCCGAGGTCCTGGCATCTTGAGCTTGAGATATGCATAATGTGGTACCGCGTTGAATCTTGCAAATACGGTTTGCCCGAGCAGTGCATGGTAGCCACTGCGGAACGGGACTATGTCGAAGATTAACTCTTCGCTTCGGAAGCTATCCGGAGATCCGAAGACCACTTCCAGTGTGACTGAGCCTGTGCAATGGGCCTCTACGCCTGGTGTGATGCCCTTAAAGGTCGTTTTAGTGGGTTTGATCCTTGAGGGGTCTATACCCATTTTGCGCACCGTGTCCTGATAAAGAAGGTTCAGGCTGCTGCCGCCGTCCATTAGGACTCGAGTGAGGTGAAATCCGTCAATGATTGGGTCGAGGACCAACACGGTGAATCCGCCACGACGGATACTAGTGGGGTGGTCCCTGCGGTCGAAGGTGATCGGACAGGAAGACCATGGGTTGAACTTTGGGGCGACTGGCTCCAACGCATATACGTCCCTAAGCGCACGCTTCCGCTCCCTCTTGGGGATGTGGGTTGCGTATATCATGTTCATCATCTGCACTTGTGGGGGAACCTCTTCTGTCCTCCGGTGTTCGGCTGCCGGGGCTCCTCTTCGTCGTCGCTATGTGACCCCTTTTCTTTGTTTTCGGCATTTAACTTGCCGGCCTGCTTGAACACCCAACAGTCCCTGTTGGTGTGGTTGGCTGGCTTGTCGGGGGTGCCGTGTATTTGACACGAGCGATCGAGTATACTGTCCAAACTGGACGGGCCCGGAGTGCTTCTTTTGAATGGCTTTTTTCGCTGACCGGGTTTAGAGCCTTTGAATCCGGCATTGACTGTCGTATCCTCGGTATTGTCGCTATTACTGCGGCGCTTATGCTTGTTGCGACATGACCTGACATTGCCGTCCTTGGTATCCGAAGTACCATGGTTCTTTGATATGTTATTACTGCGAGCCAGCCAGATGTCTTCTCCAGCACAATAGAGGGTCATGAGTGTTGTGAGGGCTGCCATAGATTTTGGCTTTTCCTGACCAAGGTGCCGGGCTAGCCACTCATCGCGGATGTTGTGCTTGAAGGCTGCTAGGGCCTCTGCATCCGGACAGTCGACGATTTGATTTTTATTTGTTAGGAACCGTGTGCAAAATTGCCTGGCCGATTCCTCTGGCTGTTGAATTATGTGGCTCAAGTCATTGGCATCTGGTGATCGCACATAAGTGCCCTGAAAGTCGTCGAGGAATGCGGCTTCCAGCTCTTCCCAACAGCCAATGGACTCTGCTGGCAAGCTGTTGAGCCAATGTTGAGCTGGTCCTTTGAGTTTGAGTGGGAGGTATTTGATGGCGTGTAGGTCATCACCGCGGGCCATGTGAATGTGCAGGAGGAAATCCTCGATCCACACCGCAGGATCTGTTGTGTTGTCGTATGATTCTATATTTACGGGTTTGAAACCCTCTGGGATTTGATGATCCATCACTTCGTCTGTGAAGCATAAGGGGTGTGCAGCGCCTCTGTACTAGGCTATATCGCGACGCAGCTCGAATGAGTCTTGCCCGCTGTGTTTGGCCCGGCCGGACTTACTTTTACTGTATCCGGCATGATGATTATCGTCTCGCATAATGGCGCGCCCTCGTGATCCGTAGATCGATCTTGCATGTTTTGCTTTGTCCTCCAATACGTCTCGCAAGTCTGGCGTATTTCCCCCTGCCTTTTTATTGGAATGACGTCGGGGTGCGGGCTGAGCTTTTGGCTGGAATGTCTCTCTGTCGCGGCCATGAGGTGGCCGATCAGCCGCGTCATACACCGGGGATGTAGGTTTTGGTGCTTCCTCCTCCAGTCGGGGTAGCAACCTGCACTTTGGGTAACTCTTGGAGGGGCGTTCGAGTTTGTACTCCTCGGCCGCCAGGACTTCAGTCCATCTGTCAGCTAGCAGATCTTTATCAGCTTGAAGCTGCTTCTGCTTTTTCTTAAGGCTATTTACCGTGGCTATAAGCCTGCGCTTGAAGCGCTCTTGTTCGATGGGATCCTCTGGCACGGCAAATTCGTCATCGCCAAGGCTTGCCTTGTCTTCGAAGGGAGGCATGTAATTATCATCCTCCGCCTCTCCATCTGCCGCTCTCTCAGGAGAGCTGGCTCCTCCATCCTCCTGCTCTAAATCTTGCTGGAGGGGATTGTTGTTCTCTTCGGCACTGTCCGGAGTGCTATTATCTCCGGCGCCGGTATCACCACTTTTGCCTTGGCGGGACTTAGAGCAGCGCCGCTGATGCCGACGCTTGGGTTGCTTCTTGGAGGGGTCATCCTCCGTTGTCGCATCGCCATTGCCTTCTTTGGGTGTGTCCACCATGTATATATCGCATGATGAGGTGGCTGTCTAGTGCCCTCTGGGCAATGATTCCTCTTCGACTCCCGCATCGTCGTCCATACCGTCGATGTCTTCAGAGTCGAAGTCGAGCATGTCGGTTAAGTCATCGACAGTGGCTACTAAGTGGGTGGTGGGTGGGCAGCGAATTTCTTCGTCATCCGCATCCCATTCCTGCCGGACATAGTTCGGCCAGGACTCTCCTGACAAGGAGAGAGACCTTAATGAGTTCAGTATGTCACCGAAAGGTGAGTGCTGAAAGATATCCGTGGAGGTGAACTCCATGATCGGCGCCTAGTTGGATTCGACAGGCACGGGCGCAGGCGGTTCGGAGTCCGTGGCCGGAGAAGGATTCGGCAGTTTGGCAACACGGCTCCGGTGAAGGGTAAGGTCGATATTCGGCTCGATCGCCGCTGAGGGTACGGCCTCCGTGACGGGGTCCATACACCCGTCCATGGATGGTGCAACTGGCTCTGAATTGAGGCTCGGAGTGGCTGCCGGTGCGAACTCCTGAATACGGTCCGATGATAGAGCTAAATCATACTCATCGTTACCGCGCGGCGCACAAGGCAGGGGCTCGAATCCGTCGAAGATCAGGTCTCCGCGGATGTCGGCCGTGCAGTTTAAGCTTCCAAACCTGACCTGGTGGCCAGGGGCGTAACTTTCGATCTGCTCCAGATGGCCAAGCGAGTTGGCCCGCAGTGCGAAGCCGCCGAACACAAAGATCTGTCCGGGGAGAAAAGTCTCACCCTGGACTGCATCGCTATCGATGATCGTAGGAGCCATCAAGCCTAACGGCGACGACACAGAGGAACTCTCAATGAAAGCACCAATGTCGGTGTCAAAACTGGCAGATCTCGGGTAGGGGGTCCCGAACTGTGCGTCTAAGGCTGATGGTGACAGGAGGCAGGGGACACGATGTGTTACCCAGGTTCGGGCCCTCTTGATGGAGGTAAAACCCTACGTCCTTCTTGATTTGTTCTTGATGATATGAGTATTACAAGAGTTGATATACCACGAGATCGGAGAGGCTAAACCCTAGAATCTAGCCTATGGTATGATTGTATGTTGTCCTACAGACTAAAACCCCCTGGTTTATATAGACACCAGAAAGGGCTAGGGTTACACAAGGTCGGTTATAAAGGAGGAGATACACATATCTGTATTGCCTAGCTTGCCTTCCACGCCAAGTAGAGTTCCATCCAGACACGAGACGAAGTCTTCAATCTTGTATCTTCATAGTCCAATAGTCCGGCCAAAGGATATAATCTGGCTGTCCGGATACCCCCTAATCCAGGACTCTCTCAAAGGCCAAGAAGAATCTCTATGTTGATGTACGCTCCATCGACACGGATGCTATGGAGAAGGACCCTGAGTACTTTGGCGAAGCCCTTCAGATGTGTTCTCAGCTGAACATTCTTAGGATCATGCAGTTCAACAAGGATTTTGATGCAGATTTGGTGGCTCAATTCTTTGCTATCATTCATCTTGGAACTGATGCCGACAGGACTCTGACTTGGATGACCAATGGAAAATTGCTTTCCCTCAAGTGGCAGGCCTTCATGGAGTTACTTAATGTGGAAGATCACGGGCTTGAGACTCCAGTCGGCTTCCGCCTTCACTGCAATGCTACATCCACTCACAAGCAAGCCCTTTAGCCCTACTGTACTGTGAAGGTTAACCCAGTGACTAAGAAGGAAACCTATGAGCTGTCTGCCTATCTGGACATCCTTCATCGTGTCTTCCATGAGACTCTCTTCCCTCGCATCGGGAATCTGGATATGGTCCACTCCTATCTCATGGACATGCTTCTTTTCTGCCAGCATGAGAAGGAAGCAAACACTGGAGAGAGCCTGGACATTTCTCATGTTATCTAGTCTGAACTTCTCTCTGCCATTTCTGAGCACAAGTGCCCGATATATGGTCCATTCATCATGAGGCTCATTGAGAAGGCATGTGCACGTGTCTATCCCAGAATGATGTTGTTAACTGGAGACTTGGTTTCTCATGAGATCAAGCGTCTGAGGAAGAAGGACAATTGGGGCACCCCGGTGCCTAAACCCGGGGGCCCATCTACTGTTGCCGCTACCATGGAGGCCGAGGGTGAGGCTGATGCTGACGATGAGGACTATGAGCCGTCTGGGACAGAGCCCTCTTGGGCAAAGAAACTCAAGCACAAGATGAGGAAGCTCTTCTGCATGGAGTCACATGGCCAGTACATGACTCATGTGGCGGACAAGAAGGCCAGGGGCGTCACAAGGAGCTCATGCGTCAGTTGGATGCAACCGTTGTTAGTGGTTCTGAGGGACAGATCACTGGAGAGGAGGAATGGATTCACCAGCATTGCCCTTGGACCGATTCAGATGCCGAGCAGTTTCCGACCAACGACGAAGATGCAGACGATCCTGCTGAGATGTGATGTTTGAGATCCTCAGCTTGCCCTCACCTGGAGCAGTAGCGTCGCTCTTTGCCCTTTTGGTGTCTCGAAGCCAAAGGGGGAGAGAGTTTAGGGATTTGTGTTGTTGCCGTGTTGCGAGTGTGTCTTTGTGTTGTCTTGTGTTTTCTCGTGGGTTTTCTCGTTGTCTTTGCTTGGTTTGGTTTGGTGCCAGTGAGACCTAAGTTCTAGACATATGGTGTGAGACATATGCTACCCTATCGCTACCTTATTACTTGTCTATTCAGTACTGTAGTATCTTATGAGTTGCATGCTTATCCTGTTTTATACCCTGCTCTCATATATCCTGTGCTTAGAATTGTTGGACTATAAAATATAGGGGGAGTGTTGATCCGAATGTGTGTGTCTTGCATTCAAAAGGCTCCACTAACTAGGTGCACACATTCGGGGGGAGCCTGTCTATATTTTGTAGTTCTAAGTATCCTTACTTTTATATCTTTTCCTTGTGCAAATCCCTAGTTGTCATCAATCCACCAAAAAGGGGGAGATTGTTGAGGCATATCTCTCTCGATGTGGTTTTGGTGATTGATGACAACGTGCTTGCGGACTAATCATGTGCTTTGAGCATTTCAGAGATTCATCCTTGGCACGAGACAATTTCTTCCCCTCGGAGTGTCATTCAAGACGGTGTAGCTCTTTCAGTTCTTTTTCGATGCACTAGTTGCATAGAGGGCACCGTACTATCAAGAGGGGGTCCGTTTTGGTATTGCTTGGGTGGAATCAACACGTACACATCCGCTTCTCACCCCCCGAGCCCTTCCGCTTCTTTGGAGAGATCTTCTCTCTTCTTGTGGGCTTTGTCTGGGTCCCAGCGGTAGTACCGTGGTACCCAGCGGTAGTACCGCGGAGGGGTCACAAGCGGCAGTACCGCCGGTGACTCCGCAGCAGTACTACCACTGGCTTGCCAGGTCCCTACCGCGTCAATTTGAGGGGTCTTTTTCCGTGTCAGATTGTGCGGTACCTCGCTGCGGCAGTAGTGCGGCAGTACCGCTCATTAGCGGCAGTACCGCCCTTCTTCCGCGGCAGTACCACCCGGTTCCCTCTTTCCCTTTACCCTTCATTCTGCGCGGCAGTACCGCCGAAGGGAGCAGTAGTACCGCTTAACCCAGCGGTAGTACCACTGTCTCCCACGGTAGTACCGCCCTTTGCGGGGTTGTTTAGTGGGGCAACTATTGGATTGTTACCCCCACTATAAAAGGGGGTCCCCTTCTTCCCCGTTGACTTACCTCTTCCCCCTCAAGCACCATTAATGCTCCAAGCTCCATTTTCGCCCAATCTATCTCTCTAGCCAATCAAACTTGTTGATTTGCTCGGGAGTGGTTGAGAATGCCCCGATCTACACTTCCACCAAGAGATTTTCGATTCCCCCACCTATCCCTAGCGGATCTTGTTACTCTTGGGTGTTTGAGCACCCTAGACGGTTGAGGTCACCATGGAGCCATAGTCCATTGTGGTGAAGCTTCGTGGTATTGTTGGGAGCCTCTGTTTAAGTTGTGGAGATTGCCCCAACCTTGTTTGTAAAGGTCCGGTTGCCGCCTTCAAGGGCACCAATAGTGGAATCACGGCATCTCGCATTTTGTGAGGGCATGAGGAGAATACGGTGGCCCTAGTGGCTTCTTGGGGAGCATTGTGCCTCCACGCCGCTCTAACGGGGACGTACTTCCCCTCAAAAGGAATGAACTTCGGTAACACATCCTCGTCTTCACCTGATCCACTCTTGGTTATCTCTTACCTTTACTTGTGCAAGCTCATTAGTGTTACTTCTCTTGCTCGCTTGTTTGTTTGTTGTTGTTGCATCATATAGGTTGCTCACCTAGTTGCACATCTAGACAACCTACCTTGATGCAAAGTTTAATTCGGTAAAGAAAAGTTAAAAATTGGTAGTTGCCTATTCACCCCCCCCCCCTCTAGTCAACCATATCGATCATTTCACTTGGTTCCCCACAAGATGATTTTTGTCCCATTATATTTGGTAGACCTTTCTTGAACACTGCCAATGCTAAGATAGATTGCAAGAAAGAAATTGTTAGCGTAAGTTTTGGGGAGGTGTCTCATGAGTTTAATTTCTCCAAATTCCGTAGACACCCCATGATAAGGAATTGCCTGGTAAATATGAGTATTGGTCTTGCTTCTATTGTTGTGCCTCCTACTGATCCTTTAGAACAATATTTGCTTGACCATGAAAATTATATGTTTATGAATGAAAGAAGAGAATTAGATGAGATATTCTTTGAATAAATGCTTGTTTTGAAACACCATTTGCCTGTTGAAACTCTTGGAGATCCTTTACCACCCAAGAGTAATCATGTGTTCGATCTTAAACAATTGCCTGATACTCTGAAATATGCTTATCTTGATGAAAATAAGATATATCCTGTTATTATTAGTGCCAACCTTTCAGAGCATGAAGAAAAGAAATTGTTGAAAACTCTGAAGAAGCATCGTGCCGCTATTGGATATACTCTGGATGATCTTAAGGGCATTAGTCCCACTCTATATCAGCATAAAATTAGTATGGAGGCTGATGCTAAACTAGTTGTTGATCACCAGCAATGGTTAAATCCTAAGATGATGGAAGTGGTAAGAAATGAAATATTAAAGCTTCTGGAAGCAGGTATAATATATCCTATTGCTGATAGTATATGGGTAAGTCATGTTCATTGTGTCCCAAAGAAGGGAGGTATTACTGTTGTTCCCAATGATAAGAATGAATTGATCCCACAAATAATTATTACAGGTTATAGAATGGTAATTGATTTTATAAAATTAAACAAATCTACTAGGAAAGAACATTACCCTCTACCTTTTATTGATCAAATGCTAGAAAGACTATCCAAATATAGACTCTTTTTCTTTCTAGATGGTTATTCTGGTTTTTATCAAATACCTGTGTCATGAGAGGATCTAGAAAATACTACTTTTACTTTCCCTTTTGGTACTTTTACTTATAGACGTATGCCTTTTGGTTTATGCAATGCACCTGCTACCTTTCAAAGATGTATGACTGCTATATTCTCTCACTTTTGTGAAAAGATTGTTGAGGTTTTCATGGATGATTTCTCCGTTTATGGAACTTCTTTTGATGATTGCTTAAGCAACCTTGATCGAGTTTTGTAGAGATGTGAAGAAACTAATCTTGTCTTGAATTGGGAGAAGTGCCACTTTATGGTTAATGAAGGTATTGTCTTGTGGCATGAAATTTCTGAAAGAGGTATTAAAGTGGATAAAGCTAAAGTTGATGCTATTGAAAAGACGTCGTGTCCTAAAGATATTAAAGTTATAAGAAGTTTCTTTGGTCATGATGGTTTTTATAGGAGATTTATTAAAGACTTCTCTAAAATTTCTAGGCCTCTCACTAATCTTTTGCAAAAAGATGTTCCATTTGTTTTTTATGATGATTGTGTAGAAGCCTTTGAAATACTTAAGAAAGCCTTAATTTCTGCACCTATTGTTCAACCACCTGATTGGAACCCGCCCATTGAAATTATGTGTGATGTTAGTGATTATGTTGTTGGTGTTGTTCTAGGACAAAGAGTTGATAAGAAATTGAATGTTATTCATTATGCTAGTAAAACTCTAGATAGTGCTCGAAGAAATTATGCTACTACTGAAAAAGAATTTTTAGTAGTTGTCATTGCTTGTGATAAGTTCAGATCTTATATTGTTGATTCCAAAGTAAATGTTCACATAGATCATGCTGCTATTAAATATCTTATGGAAAAGAAAGATGCTAAGCCTAGACTTATTAGATAGGTTCTCTTTCTATAAGAATTTTATTTGCATATTATTGATAGAAAGGGTGCTGAGAACCCCGTAGGAGATAACTTGTCTAGGTTATAGAATGTTCTAGATGACCCACTACCTATTGATCATAGCTTTCCCGATGAACAATTAGCGGTCATAAATGCTTCTCGTAGTGCTCCATGGTATGTTGATTATGCTAATTACATTTTTGCTAAATTTATACCACCTAGCTTCACATACCAGCAAAAGAAAACGTTTTTCTATGAGTTAAGACATTAATTTTGGGATGACCCAGACCTTTATAAAGAAGGAGTAGATGGTGTTATTAGACGTTGCGTACCTGAGCATGAACAAGAGCAGATCCTGCGCAAGTGTCACTCTGAGGCCTATGGAGGACACCATGCTGGAGATAGAACTACACACAAGGTATTACAATCAGGGTTTTATTGGCCTACTCTTTTCAAGTATGCTCGTAAGTTTGTATTCTCTTGTGATGAATGTCAAAGAATTGGTAATATTAGTAAACGTTAGGAAATGCCTGTGAATTATTCAATTGTTATTGAACCATTTGATGTTTAGGGCTTTGATTTTATGGGACCTTTTCCTTCCACTAATGGGTATAAAGTTGCTGTTGATTACGTTACTAAGTGGGTAGAAGCTATTCCAACTAGTAGTGCTCATCATAACACTTCTATTAAAATGCTTAAAGAAGTTATATTTTCGAGGATTGGAGTCCCTAGATATTTAATGATTGATGGTGGTTCACATTTTATTCATGGTGCTTTCCATAAATTGCTTGCTAAACATGATGTTAACCATAGAATTGCATCTCCTTATCATCCTCAGTCTAGTGGTCAAGTAGAATTGAGTAAGAGATAAATAAAGTTGATTTTGCAAAAGATTGTCAATAGATCTAGAAAGAATTGTCCAAGAAACTTGATGATGCATTATGGGCTTATAGAACTGCTTATAAAAACCCTATGGGTATGTCTCCGTATAAAATGGTTTATGGAAAAGCATGTCACTTACCCCTTGAACTAGAGCATAAAGCCTATTGGGTAATTAAAGAGCTCAACTATGATTTCAAACTTGCCAGTGAAAAGAGGTTGTTTGAGATTAGCTCACTTGATGAATGGAGAACCCAAGCCTATGAAAATTCCAAGTTGTTTAAATAAAAAGTTAAAAGATGGCATGACAAATGGATACAAAAGCGTGAATTTAATGTAGCTGACCATGTCTTGCTATACAATTATCGTTTAAGATTTTTGCAGGAAAACTTCTCTCTAAATGGGAGGGTCCTTATTTTATCGAGGAGGTTTACCGTTCCGGTGCCCACAAAATCAACAACGCCGAAGGCACAAACCCGAAGGTGGTAAACGGGCAAAGAATCAAACATTATATCTCAGGTACTCACATAAATGTTGAAACCAATATGATTAATACCATAACACCGGAGGAGTACATAAGGGAGACCTACCAGAACGTTTCAGACTCTGAAAAGGAATAGGTATGTGGTACGGTAAGTAAACCGACTCCAAAACTTTTCCAATGGCAATTTTACTCCGTTCTGGAATATTAAAAAAATTAGGAGAATTAAAAGTAGTCTGAAAAGTGCACGAGGAGGCGACAAGCCTTGGGGGCGCGCCCTACCCCCCCTAGGCGCGCCTCCCAGGCTTGTGTCCACCCTGTGTGCCCTCCGGACTCCGTATTCTTGCGGTACATTTCTTTTGGTCGGTAAAAATTAATTATATAATCTCCCGAAGGCTTTGACCATCGTACCACGGCAAAATCCTTTGTTCTTGTGTTTAGCTAATTTTGCAGTAGATTTGGGGCAAGATGTCTTCGCAAGAGTCGGTCGGGGAGAGTCGTGTCTCTCACGCGGCATAGGACCCAAGGGCCTACAGCGAAGCTGAACCCTTTGGGTGGTCAATGGAGAAAGAGATGGAGGCCGACCTAAAAAGAGTAGATGCCATGGAGGAAGATCAAGAAGTCACTTCTCGCCCTCAACCTGGATTCATACTGGAGGAACTCCAGAGCTCAGCAATACTGAATTCTTCATACCTCCTAATGCTAGATTTCTCTCTTATGATAACATGAAAAAGAGTGTTGCTTTTTCTCCCACAGCCAGGAAGCATCCATGGGTAATCGGAGCCCTGGCCGTCACAGGCAAGCGCCGTAAATAAATAATGGATCTCAAACAGCAAGTCAATATGCTCGAGGAAGAAAATAGTTTCCTGAAGAGTATTATTGCCAAGATCATTGCACCATCACCTCTGAAGAAAGAGATCTAAATACATGGGTATGGGCACTCTCCTTGGCTTGTGCCAAGTTTGGGGGAGATGTCCCGATATCGTATCATCATCACATCTCTACCTTTATTGTTTTTATTAGTTTGATCCTTTTGGTTATATCTCCGTTTAGTAGAATAAAGTTTTAGTACGATCTAGCTTTGAGTTTTGCTCTGTGATCTATCTATGTAATTGAGTCCGTGAGTTATATAATAAAGAGTAGTTTCGAGAGGGCTTTGCTTTCTTGATAAGATCTTGAGAAAAAAAGACAAGAATAAAAGAAGTAAAATGATTATATAATGATCTTATGGAGCGTGATGACTTCACATATAAAGAGTATGATGAATAAAAATTGTTGGGAGTTGACAAATACAGTTTTGGTCGTTCATGCAATTAACAGGAAGTAATAAAGAAAGATATATTTCACATAAAAATATATTATCTTTGACATATTTTGTGATTGTGAGCACTCACTAAAATAATACATGCTAAAAATTTGATGTTGGACAAGGAAGCTAACATAATGGGTTATGTTTTCTTATATCCAAATAGAAGTTATATTGTCATGGATCCTCCAACATGTCGAGCTTGCTTTCCCTCTTATGCTAGCCAAATCTTTTGCACCAAGTAGAGATACTACTTGTGCATCCAAACATCCCTTAAACTAGTTTTGCCATAAGAGTCTACTATATCTACCCATGGATTGGGTAAGATCCTTCAAGTAAGTTGTCATCGGTGCAAGTGATACGTCCATTTTGCATCATGCTTTTATATTGATATTTAATGCATTATAGGCTGTTATTACACATTATATCACAATACTTATGCCTATTCTCTCTTATTTTACAAGGTTTACATGAAGAGGGAGAATGCCGACGGCTGGAATTCTAGGCTGGAAAAGGAGCAAATATTAGAGACCTATTCTGCACAACTCCAAAAGTCCTGAAACTTCACGGAGCACGTTTTTGGAATAAATAAATATTGGGAGAAGAAAGTACCAGAGGGGGGCCACCAGCCAGCCACAAGGCTGGAGGGCGCGTCCTACCCCCTGGGTGCGCCCCCCGACCTTGTGGGCCCCCTGGCAGGCCTCCGGTGCCCATCTTTGGCTATATGGTGTATTTTACCCTGGAAAAAATCAAGAAGAAGCTTTTGGTATGAAGCGCCACCGCCTCGAGGCGGAACCTGGGCAGAACCAATATAGGGCTCCGGCGGAGCTGTTCTGTAGGGGAAACATCCCTCCGAGAGGGGGAAATCGTCGCCATCGCCATCACCATCGATCCTCTCATCGAGAGGGGGTCAATCTCCATCAACATATTCACCAGCACTATCTCCTCTCAAACCCTAGTTCATCTCTTGTATTTGATCTTGGTCCCAAAACCTCAGATTGGTACCTGTGGGTTGCTAGTTGATTACTCCTTGTAGTTGATGCTAGTTGGTTTATCCGGTGGAAGATTATATTTTCAGATCCGTAATGATAATTAATACTCCTCTGATTATGATTATGAATATGCTTTGTGAGTAGTTATGTTTGTTCCTGAGGACATGGGAGAAGTCTTGTTATAAGTAATCATGTGAATTTGGTATTCGTTCGATATTTTGATGAGATGTATGTTGTCTCTCCTCTAGTGGTGTTATGTGAACGTCGACTACATGACACTTCACCATTATTTGGGCCTAGGGGAAGGCATTGGTAAGTAATAAGTAGATGGTGGGTTGCTAGAGTGACAAAAGCTTAAACCCTAATTTATGCGTTGCTTCGTAAGGGGCTGATTTAGATCCATATGTTTCATGCTATGGTTAGGTTTACCTTAATTCTTCTTTCATAGTTGCGGATGCTTGCGAGAGGGGTTAATCATAAGTGGGAGGCTTGTCCAAGGAAGGGCAGCACCCAAGCACCGGTCCACCCACATATCAAATTATCAAAGTAACAAACGCGAATCATATGAGCATGATGAAAACAAGCTTGACAACAATTCCCATGTGTCCTCGGGAGCACTTTGCTTTATATAAGAGTTTGTCCAGGCTTGTCCTTTGCTACAAAAAGGATTAGGCCACCTTTCTGCACCTTGTTTACTTTTATTACTTGTTACCAGTTACAATTTACCCTATCACAAAACTACCTGTTACCGATAATTTCAGTGCTTGCAGAGAATACCTTGCTGAAAACCGCTTGTAATTTCCTTCTACTCCTCGTTGGGTTCGACACTCTTACTTATCGAAAGGTCTACAATAGATCCCCTATACTTGTGGGTCATCAAGACTCTTTTCTGGCACCATTGCCGGGGAGTGAAGCGCTTTTGGTAAGTAGAATTTGGTAAGGAAACATTTATATAGTGTGCTCAAATTTACTGTCACTTGTTACTTTGGAAAATAATCCTTTGAGGGGTTTGTTCGGGGTATCTTCACGTCGACCAGAAACACAATTAGCTACTCCTCAACCTACTGCACCTACTGAAAATATTTATTATGAAATCCCTTCGGGTGTCATAGAGAAACTGCTAGCTAATCCTTATGCAGGAGATGGAACATTACATCCCGATATGCACCTAATTTATGTGGATGAAGTTTGTGGATTATTTAAGCTTGTAGGTATGCCCGAGGATGTTGTCAAGAAGAAGGTCTTCCCTTTATCTTTGAAGGTAAAGGCATTGACATGGTATAGGCTATTGGATGATATTGGATCATGGAACTACAACCGATTGAAATTGGAATTTCATCAGAAGTTTTATCCTATACATCTGGTGCATCATGATCGGAATTATATATATAATTTTTGGCCTTGTGAAGGAGAAAGTATCGCTCAAGCTTGGGGGAGGCTTAAGTCAATGTTATATTCATGCCCCAATCATGAGCTCTCAAGATAAATTATTATTCAAAAAATTTATACTCGACTTTCTCATAATGATCAATCCATGCTTGATACTTCTTGTACTGGTTCCTATATGAAGAAGGATATTGAATTCAAATGGGATTTATTGGAAAGAATTAAATGCAACTCTAAAGATTGGGATCTCAACGAAGGTAAGGAGTCAAGTATAAACCTTAAGTTTGATTGTGTTAAATCTTTTATGGATATCGATGCTTTTCGTGATTTTAGCACTAAATATAGACTTGACTCTGAGATTGTAGTTTCTTTTTGTGAATCTTTTGCTACTCATGTTGACCTCCCTAAGGAGAAGTGGTTTAGATATCATCCTCCCATTGAAGTTAAAGTAGTTGAACATATTAAAGTTGAATGAGAAAGTTTTTTTTATAATGTTGATCCTATTGTTCCTACTGCTTACATTGAGAAACCACATTTTCCTGTTAGAATAAAGGATCATGCTAAAGCTTCAACTATGGTCAACAAAAGTAATATTAGACCACCCAAACCCTCTGAACAAATTAAAGTTGAACCTAGTATTGCTATGGTTAAAGATCGCTTGGTCGATAATATTGATGGGCATGTTATTTATTTTTGTGATGAAGCTGCTAGAATTGCTATACCCAATATGAAAGATAAACATAGACCTATTGTTAGCATGCCTATTGTTTCTGTTAAAATAGGAGATCATTGTTATCATGGCTTATGTGATGTGGGTGCTAGTGTGAGTGCAATCCCTTATACCTTATACAAGGAAATTATGAATGAAATTGCACGTGCTGAGATAAAAGATATTGATGTTACTATTAAGCTTACTAATAGAGATACTATATCACCAATTGGGATTGTTAGAGATGTTGAAGTGTTGTGTGGGAAGATAAAATATCCTACTGATTTTCTTGTTCTTGGTTCCCCACAAGATAATTTTTGTCCCATTATATTTGGTAGACCTTTCTTGAATACTGTTAATGCTAAGATAGACCGCGATAAAGGTATTGTTACTATTGGTTTAGGGGATATGTCTCATGATTTTAATTTCTATAAATCTCGTAGACAACCCCATGACAAAGAATTTCCTGGTAAGGATGAAATTATTGGTCTTGCTTCTATTGTCGTGCCTCCTGGTGATCCTTTAGAACAATATTTGCTAGACCATGAAAATGATATGTTTATGAATGAAAGAAGGGAAATACATGAAGTATTATTTAATCAAGGACCTATTTTGAAACACAATTTGCTTGTTGAAATCCTTGGAGATCCACCTCCACTCAAGGGTGATCCCGTGTTTGAGCTTAAACCATTACCTAATACTCTGAAATATGCTTATCTTGATGAAAAGAAGATATATCATGTTATTATTAGTGCTAACCTTTCAGAGCATGAAGAAAAGAAATTATTGAGAACTCTGAAGAAGCACTGTGCCGCTATTGGATATACTCTTGATGATCTTAAGGGCATTAGTCCCACTCTATGTCAGCACAAAATTAAACTGGAGAAAGATGCTAAACCGGTTGTTGATCATCAACGACGGTTAAATCCTAAGATGAAAGAAGTGGTAAGAAAAGAAATACTAAAGCTTCTGGAGGCAGGTATAATTTATCCTATTGCTGATAGTCAATGGGTAAGTCATGTTCATTATGACCCTATGAAGGAAGGTATTACTGTTGTTCCTAATGATAAGAATGAATTGATTCATCTAAGAATTTTTACAGGTTATAGAATAGTAATTGATTTCCGCAAATTAAATAAAGCTACTAGAAAAGATCATTACCCCTTACCTTTTATTGATCAAATGCTAGAAAGACTATGCAAACATACTCATTTTTGCTTTCTAGATGGTTATTCTGGTTTCTCTCAAATACCTGTGTCAAAAGATGATCAAGAGAAAACCAATTTTACTTGCCCTTTCAGTACCTTTGCTTATAGACGTATGCCTTTTGGTTTATGCAATGCACCTGCTACCTTTCAAAGATGTATGACTGTTATATTCTCTGATTTTTGTGAAAAGATTGTTGAGGTTTTCATGGATGATTTCTCCGTTTATGGAACTTCTTTTGATGATTGCTTAAGCAACCTTGATCGAGTTTTGCAGAGATGTGAAGAAACTAATCTTGTCTTGAATTGGGAAAAGTGCCACTTTATGGTTAATGAAGGTATTGTCTTGGGGCATAAAGTTTCTGAAAGAGTTAATGAAGTTGATAAAGCTAAAGTAGATGCTATTGAAAAGATGTCATGTCCTAAAGATATCAAAGGTATAAGAAGTTTCCTTGGTCATGCTGGTTTCTATAGGAGGTTTAATAAAGACTTCTCTAAAATTTCTAGGCCTCTCACTAATCTCTTACAAAAATATGTTCCTTTTGTTTTTTATGATGATTGTGTAGAAGCATTTGAAATACTTAAGAAAGCCTTGATTTCTACACCTATTGTTCAGCCATCCGATTGGAATTTACCCTTTGAAATTATGTGTGACGCTAGTGATTATGCTGTTGGTGTTGTTCTAGGACAAAGAGTTGATAAGAAATTAAATGTTATTCAATATGCTAGTAAAACTCTAGATAGTGCCCAGAGAAATTATGCTGCCACTGAAAAAGAATTTTTAGTAGTTGTATTTGCATGTGATAAGTTCAGACTTTATATTGTTGGTTCCAAAGTAACTGTTCACACTGATCATGCTGCTATTAAATATCTTATGGAAAAGAAAGATGCTAAACCTAGAGTTATTAGATGAGTTCTCTTGCTACAAGAATTTGATTTGCATATT
Organism: Triticum urartu; assembly: GCF_056163025.1. NCBI lineage: Eukaryota > Viridiplantae > Streptophyta > Magnoliopsida > Poales > Poaceae > Triticum > Triticum urartu. The sequence continues at coordinate 493,767,825 of NC_141878.1, forward strand.
GTTGATACAAAGGGAGCTGACAACCCTGTTGCAGACAACTTGTCTAGGTTAGAGAATGTTCTTGATGACCCACTACCTATTGATGATAGCTTTCCTGATGAACAATGAAATGTCATAAATGCCTCTCATAACACTCCATGGTATGTTTATTATGCTAATTATGTTACTGCTAAATTTATACCACCTAGTTTCACATACCAGCAAAAGAAAAGGTTTTTCTATGATTGGCATTACTTCTGGGATGACCCACACCTTTATAAAGAAGGAGTAGATAGTGTTATTAGACGTTGTGTACCTGAGCATGAACAGGAACAGATCCTATGCAAGTGCCACTTCGAGTCTTACGGAGGACACCATGCTGGAGATAGAACTACACATAAGGTACTGCAATCCGGGTTCTATTGGCCCACTCTCTTTAAAGATGCTTGTAAGTTTGTCTTGTCTTGTGATCAATGTCAAAGAATTGGTGATATTAGTAAACGTCAGGAAATGCCTATGAACTATTCACTTGTTATTGAACCATTTGATGTTTGGGGCTTTGATTATATGGGACCTTTTCCTTCCTCTAATGGGTATACACATATATTAGTTGTTGTTGATTACGTTACTAAGTGGGTAGAAGCTATTCCAACTAGTAGTGTTGATCATAACACTTCTATTAAGATGCTTAAAGAAGTTATTTTTCGAGGTTTGGAGTCCCTAGATATTTAATGACTGATGGTGGTTCATATTTTATTCATGGTGCTTTCCGTAAAATGCTTGCTAAATATGATGTTAACCATAGAATTGCATCTCCATATCATCCTTAGTCCAGTGATCAAGTAGAATTGAGTAATAGAGAGATTAAATTAATTTTGCAAAAGATTGTTAATAGATCTAGAAAGAATTGGTCTAAGAAACTTGATGATGCATTGTGGGCTTCTAGAACTGCTTATAAGAACCCTATGGGTATGTCTCCGTATAAAATGGTTTATGGAAAAGCATGTCACTTACCTCTTGAACTAGAACATAAGGCATATTGGGCTATTAAAGAGCTCAGCTATGATTTCAAACTTGCCGGTGAGAAGAGGTTATTTGACATTAGCTCGCTTGATGAATGGAGAACCCAAACCTATGAGAATGCCAAGTTGTTTAAAGAAAACGTTAAAAGATGGCATGATAGAAGGATACAAAAGCATGAGTTTAATATAGGTGATTATGTTTTGCTATACAACTCTCGTTTAAGATTTTTTGCAGGAAAGCTTCTCTCCAAATGGGAAGGTCCTTATATTATCAAGAAGGTCTATCGTTCTGGTGCCATAAAAATCAATAATGCCGAAGGCACAAATCCGAAGGTGGTAAACGGTCAAATAATCAAAAATTATATCTCAGGTACTCCCATAAATGTTGATACCAATATAATTAATACCGTAACACCGGAGGAGTACATAAGGGACACTTTCGAGAACGTTTCAGACTCCGAAAAGGAATAGGTATGTGGTACGGTAAGTAAACCGACTCCAAAACGTTTCTAATGATAAATTTTCTCCATTTTGGAATATTTAAAAATTAGGAAAATTAAAAGTAGTCTGAAAGAGACACGAGGCGTCCACAAGGGTGGAGGGCGCGTCCTACCCCCCTGGGCGCGTGCCCCGACCTGGTGGCCACCTCGTGTGCCCTCCGAACTCCGTTTTCTTGCACGATACTTCTTTTGGTCGGTAAAAACACAATATATAATCTCCCAAAGGTTTTGACCACCGTACCACGACAAAATCCTCTATTTTCATTTTGAGTTGTTCCCGCGGCAGATTTAGAGCAAGATGTCTTCGCAAGAGTCGATCGGGGAGAGTTGGGTATCTCACCCGGCACCAGGCCCAAGAGCATACAATGATGCTAACCACTTTGGGGTAGCTACGGAGGAAGAGATGGAGGTTGACTTGAAAAGAGTGGATGCCATGGAGGAGGATCAAGAAGTTACCTCTCGCCTTCAAACCAGATTCATGCTGGAGGAACTTCAGAGCTCAGCAATACCAAATTTGGTTATTCCTCCCAATGCTAGATTTCTCTCTTATGAAAATATGAAAAAGAGTGTTGCTTTTTCTCCAGCAGCAAGGAAACATCCATGGGTGGATGGAGCTCTAGCCGTCACGGGGAAACTTCGCAAGGAAGTAATGGGTTTTAAGCAGCAAATTAATAAGCTCGAGGGAGAGAATCGTATCCTAAGGGGCATCATCGCCAAGAATATCACATCACCACCCCCGAAGAAAGAGATCTAAATACATGGGTATGGGCACTCCCCTTGGCAACTGCCAATCTTGGGGGAGTGCCCCGATATAGTAACACCATCACATCTTTATCTTTATCATTTTTCCTAGTTCGATCCTTTTGGTTATTGATAACCCACAAGTATAGGGGATCGCAACAGTTTTCGAGGGTAGAGTATTCAACCCAAATTTATTGATTCGACACAAGGGGAGCCAAAGAATATTCTCAAGTATTAGCAGCTGAGTTGTCAATTCAACCACACTGGAAACTTAATATCTGCAGCAAAGTATTTAGTAGCAAAGTAATATGATAGTGGTGGTAACGGTAGCAAAAGGTAATGATAACAAAAGTAATGTTTTTGGTATTTTGTAGTGATTGTAACAATAGCAACGGAAAAGTAAATAAGCGAAGAACAATATATGGAAAGCTTGTAGGCAATGGATTGGTGATAGAGAATTATGCCAGATGCGGTTCATCATGTAACAGTCATAACCTAGGGTGACACAGAACTAGCTCCAATTCATCAATGTAATGTAGGCATGTATTCCGAATATAGTCATACGTGCTTATGGAAAAGAACTTGCATGACATCTTTTGTCCTACCCTCCCGTGGCAGCGGGGTCCTATTGGAAACTAAGGGATATTAAGGCCTCCTTTTAATAGAGTACCGGACCAAAGCATTAACACATAGTGAATACATGAACTCCTCAAACTACGGTCATCACCGGGAGTGGTCCCGATTATTGTCACTTTGGCGTTGCCGGATCATAACACATAGTAGGTGACTATAGACTTGCAAGATAGGATCAAGAACTCACATATATTCATGAAAACATAATAGGTTCAAATCTAAAATCATGGCACTCGGGCCCTAGTGACAAGCATTAAGCATAGCAAAGTCATAGCAACATCAATCTCAGAACATAGTGGATACTAGAGATCAAACCCTAACAAAACTAACTCGGTTACATGATAAATCTCATCCAACCCATCACCGTCCAGCAAGCCTACGATGGAATTACTCACGCACGGCGGTGAGCATCATGAAATTGGTGATGGAGGATGGTTGATGATGACGATGGCGACAGATTCCCCTCTCCGGAGCCCCGAACGGACTCCAGATTAGCCCTCCCGAGAGGTTTTAGGGCTTGGCGGCGGCTCCGTATCATAAAACGTGATGAATCCTTCTTCTTTATTTTTTTTCTCCCCGAACGCAAATATATGGAGCCAAGGTTGAGGTCGGTCGAGCTCCAGGGGGGCCACGAGGCAAGGGGGCAGGCGCGCCCCCCACCCTCGTGGCTAGGGTGTGGGCCCCTGGTCTTGATCTTTTGCCAGGATTTTTTTATTTCCAAAAATACGCTCCGTGAAGTTTTAGGTCATTCTGAGAACTTTTGTTTCTGCACATAAATAACACCATGGCAATTCTGCTGAAAACAGCGTCAGTCTAGGTTAGTTCCATTGAAATCATGCAAGTTAGAGTCTAAAACAAGGGCAAAAGTGTTTGGAAAAGTAGATACGACGGAGACATATCAACTCCCCCAAGCTTAAACCTTTGCTTGTCCTCAAGCAATTCAGTTGACAAACTGAAAGTGATGAAGAAAAACTTTTACAAACTATGTTTGCTCTTGTTGTTGTAAATATGTAAAGCCAGCATTCAAGTTTTCAGCAAAGATTATAAACTAACCATACTCACAATAACACATAGGTCTCATGTTTACTCATATAAATGGCATAATCAACTAGCGAGCAATAATAATAAATCTCGGATGACAACACTTTCTCAAAACAATCATGATATGATATAACAAGATGGTATCTCGCTAGCCCTTTCTGATCCCGCAAAACATAAATGCAGAGCACCTTTAAAGATCAAGGACTGACTAGACATTGTAATTCATGGTAAAAGAGATCCAGTCAAGTCATACTCAATGTAAACTAACATTGATTGATGCAAATGACAGTGATGCTCTCCAACTGGTGCTTTTTAATAAGAGGGTGATGACTCAGCATGAAAGTAAATAGATAGGCCCTTCGCAGAGGGAAGCAGGGATTTGTAGAGGTGCCAGATCTCGGTTTTGAAATAGAGATGAATAATATTTTGAGTGGTATACTTTCATTGTTAACATAACAACCAAGATATGGCGATATCTTCCATGCTACACACATTATAGGCGGTTCCCAAACAGAATGATAAAGTTTATACTTCCCATCCACCAACAAGCATCAATCCATGGCTTGCTCAAAACAACGAGTGCCTCCAACTAACAAGAGTCCCAGGGGGAGTTTTGTTTGCAATTATTTTGATTTGATTTGCATAAAGCATGGGACTGGGCATCCCGGTGACCAGCCATTTTCTCGTGAGTGAGGAGCGGAGTCCACTCCTCTTGAGAATAACCCGCCTAACATGGAAGATACGAACAGCCCTAGTTGATACATGAGCTATTCGAGCATACAAAACAGGATATTTATTTGAAGGTTTAGAGTTTGGAACATACAAATTTACTTGGAATGGAAGGTAGATATCGTATATAGGTAGGTATGGTGGACTCGTATGGAATAACTTTGGGGTTTATGGGATTGGATGCATAAGCAGTATTCCCGCTTAGTACAGGTGAAGGCTAGAAAAAGACTGGGAAGCAACCAGCTAGAGAGCGAAAACAGTCATGAACATGCGTTAAAATTAATCAACACCGAATGTAAGCATGAGTAGGATATAATGCACCATGAACATAAATATCGTGAAGGCTATGTTGATTTTGTTTCAACTACATGCATGAACATGTGCCAAGTCAAGTCACTTAAATCATTCAGAGGAGGATACCACCGTATCATACCACATCACAACCATTTTAATAGCATGTTGGCACGCAAGGTAAACCATTATAAGCTCCTAGCTAATTAAGCATGGCCCAAGAAACTATGATCTCTAGTTGTCATTGCAAACATGTTTATTCATAATAGGCTGAATCAGGAATGATGAACTAATCATATTTACAAAAACAAGAGAGGTCGAGTTCATACCAGCTTCTCCCATCTCAATCAGTTCATCATATATCGTCATAATTGACTTTCACTTGCACGACCGAACGATGTGGATAATAATAATAATAGTGCACGTGCATTGGACTAAGCTGGAATCTGTAAGCATTCAATAAACAGGAGAAGACAAGGCAATATGGGCTCTTTTGTCAGATCAACAATAATGCATATAAGAGCCACTTCAACAATTTAATTGTGGTCTTGTCCTATCGACCCCCAAAGAAAAGAAAAGAAATAAAACTATTTACACAGGAAAGCTCCCAACAAGCAAAAGAAGAACATGAAATCTTTTTGGGTTTTCTTTTTAATTACTACTACAAGCATGGAAATTAAAACTAGCTAAAAGCTACAACTATTTTTTTTGGGTTTTTCTTAAGGGTTATTAAACACACAAGAAGAAAGCATAAAAAGAGAAAATAAACTAACATGGATGATACAATGAAAAAGTATGAGGCATCTAGCAATGAGTGTGTGAACATGAATCTAATGTCGGTGGGAAATACATACTCCCCCAAGCTTAGGCTTTTGGCCTAAGTTGGTCTAATGCCACAGATGGCCTGGCGGATATCCAAAGTTGTAGTTGGGCTCGTACTAAGATGCAGCAGTCATTGCATCACGGGCTCCAGCTTGGAGGCGAGCTATCTCAGCCCTCCTCTTATACTCTTCCGCCTCCTCTCTGGTTATAAAATATCTCCCTTTTGCCTGAAAGTCAACGAAAGTAGAAGCAGGGAGAGCGACGTGATAGGTGCGTCGTCTGTCAAAGATTAGTCGATACTGGAGGAACTGGTCGTTCCTCTGAACAAAATGATGAGGAACCATAGCCTCATAATCCAAATAAGCAGGAGGCAACTCAATATCATCCTCACGTATAGTTATACTAAGAAAATTAGCTATACGGGTTGCATAAATTCCACCGAAGAAATCTCCATTAAATCTATTAAGATGCAACCTACGTGCAACAATGGCTCCCAAATTATAAGATTTATCTCCTAACACAGCACTCCTAATAATACTGAGGTCAGGGACACACATGTGACATGCTTCATCTTTACCGTTAATGCATCTACTTATGAAGAGAGCAAAATAATGTATAGTAGGAAAGTGAATGTTCCCTATGGTAGCTTGTGCTATATCTCTAGATTCCCCCACAGTTATATTAGAAAGAAAATCTCTAAATTCAGATTTGCGAGGTTCACTAGCACTACCCCATTGTGGAAGTTTGCAAGCAGTGGTAAAATCCTCTAAGTCCATAGTATAAGAATTTTCATAGAGATCAAACAGGTCAGTCTGAGAATTACGTGAAGATGAAAATTCAAACCTCCTCACAAAGGAACTAGTGAGATAGTGGTACTGACGGCATTTTTCTTCCTCGAAGCTCACGAGATTAGCGTTACGCAAATATGCGTTAAATTCTTCCTTAATTCCCGCTCGATCCATGAAGTCCTCTGGAGGCCATTCACAAGTCCGCACTGGAGCATCCCTTGGTGGCTCATCATCAGCATCACGCATTGCAAGCCTGGGTCCTTGTTTCCTTGAAGAACCACCTTGGTACATTTTCCTAAACATATTTCTTCCTCTGAAAAATTTCTGAATTTTTTAGTAACTTCAAAATAAAAGTGAACCAAACTCAACAAAATTGATAGCAACTACTCCTACAAGTGCCTAGAGCCTATATCATGCATCAAAACTACTTGGAACCATATAAATTTGACATGCAAGCTCAAGAACATGGTCACCTAGGCAGCACAAATTTGCAATGAATAAAGCACTAGAACAAAAAACTAATTGGACCAATGGAGGAGTCACATACCAAGGAACAATTCCCCAAAGCAGTTTTGTGAGAGGTGCTTTGAGCAAGGAGATCGAAGATCGCAACAAAATGAGCTATAACTCGTGCTTGAGATGGATAATGGTGTTTGTGGGAGGAAGAAGGAGTGTGTGGGTGCAGGAATAAGTGGAGGAGGGCCACCGTGGGCCCACGAGGCAGGGGGCGCGCTCAGGGGGGTAGGGTGCGCCCTCCACCCTCATGGCCAGGTGGATGCCCCCCTGATGTGTTCTCAGTGCCAAATATTCTCAAATATTCCAGAAAAAAATCATATTTAAATTTCAGGGCATTTGGAGAACTTTTATTTTCGGGGTATTTTTATATTGCACGTATAATTCAGATAACGGACATAAAATACTATTTTTACTTTATTTAAACTAAATAACAAAAAGTAAAAAGAGGGTACAGATAGTTGTGTTTTCTAACTTCATCCATCTCATGCTCGTCAAAAGGAATCCACTAACAAGGTTGATCAAGTCTTGTTAACAAACTCATTTCGAGTAACATGAAACCGGAGGATTTTCGAATAACACTAGGTTACCTCAACGGGGATATGCACATCCCCAACAATAAGAATATCATATTTCTTCTTGACAGTAGGAAGAGGAAATTCAAAACCTCCGAAAAATAATCGATGGAATTTTTCCAATAGAATTGATATTGTGGACTTGAGGTTGTTTCCTCGGAAAGTGTACCGTATGTTCATTACCATTAACATGAAAAGTGACATTGCCTTTGGTGCAATCAATAACAGCCCCTGCAGTATTCAAAAAGGGTCTTCCAAGAATAATAGACATACTATCGTCCTCGGGAATATCAAGAGTAACAAAGTCCATTAAAATAGTAAGGTTTGCAACCACAACAGGCACATCCTCACAAATACTGACAGGTATAGCAGTTGATTTATCAGCCATTTGCAAAGATATTTCAGTAGGTGTAAACTTATTCAAATCAAGTCTACGATATAAAGAGAGAGGCATAACACTAACACTGGCTCCAAGATCACATAAAGCAGTTTTAACATAGTTTCTTTTAATGGAGCATGGTATAGTGGGTACTCCTGGATCTCCAAGTTTCTTTGGTATTCCACCTTTAAAAGTGTAATTAGCAAGCATGGTGGAAATTTCATCTTCCGATATCTTTCTTTTATTAGTGACAATTTCTTTCATGTACTTAGCACAAGGATTCATTTTAAGCATATCAGTTAATCGCATACGCAAAAAGATAGGTCTAATCATTTCAGCAAAGCGCTCAAAATCCTCATCATCCGTTTTCTTGGATGGTTTGGGAGGAAAAGGCATGGGTTTCTGAACCCATGGTTCTCTTTCCTTACCGTGTTTCCTAGCAACAAAGTCTTTCTTATCATAACATTGATTCTTTGATTGTGGGTTATCAAGATCAACAGCAGGTTCAATTTCTATATCATTATCATTGCTAGGTTGAGCATCAACATGAACATTATCATTAACATTATCACTAGTTTCATGTTCATTACCAGATTGTGTTTCAGCATCAAAAATAGAAATATCATTGGGATTCTCAGGTGTTTCAGTAATAGGTTCACTATAAGCATGCAAAGTCCTATCATTTTTCTTTTTCTTCCTTTTAGAAGGACTAGGTGCATCTATATTATTTCTCTGAGAATCTTGCTCAGTTCTCTTAGGGTGGCCTTCAGGATACAAAGGTTCCTAAGTCATTTTACCAGTTCTAGTAGCCACTCTAACAGCATAGTCCTTATTCTTACTATTCAATTCATTGAGCAAATAATGTTGAGCCTTAAGTACTTGTTCTACTTGACTGCTAACCATAGAAGCATGTTTACTAATAAGTTTAAGTTCACCTTTGACATTAGCCATATAATCACCCAAGTGTTCAAGCATATCAGCACTGTGTTTTAATTCTCTACCAAAATCAGCATTGAAGTCTTCTTGCTTAACCATAAATTTATCAAACTCATCTAAGCATGGGCTAGCAAACTTAGTAAATGGGATTTAAGCTTTATCATATCTATAGAGAGAATTTACCTTTACTACTTGTGTCGGGTTATCAAGACCATGCATTTCTTTAATAGTAGATGGATTAAAATTATGCATTTCTTTGACAGGCGGTAAATTAAGACCATGTATTTCTTCAATAGGAGGTAAATTCTTAACATATTCAGCTTTAATACCCTTTTCTTTCATGGATTTCTTTGCCTCTTGCATATCTTCAGGACTGAGAAATAGCACACCTCTCTTTTTCGGAGTTGGTTTAGGAATAGGCTCAGAAAGTGTCCAATTATTTTCATTAGTCAACATATTGTTTAATAGAATTTCAACTTCATCCGGTGTTCTTTCCCTGAAAACAGAACCAGCACAACTATCCAGAAAATCTCTGGAAGCATCGGTTAGTCAATTATAAAAGATATCAAGTATTTCATTTTTCTTAAGAGGATGATCAGGCAAAGCATTAAGTAATTGGACAAGCCTCCCCCAAGCTTGTGGGAGACTCTCTTCTTCAATTTGCACAAAATTATATATATCCCTTAAAGCAGCTTATTTCTTATGAGCAGGGAAATATTTAGCAGAGAAGTAATAAATCATATCCTGGGGACTATGCACACAACCAGGATCAAGAGAATTAAACCATATCTTAGCATCACCCTTTAATGAGAAAGGAAATATTTTAAGGATATAAAAGTAGTGAGTTCTCTCATCATTAGTGAATAGGGTGCCTATATCATTTAATTTAGTAACATGTGCCACAACAGTTTTAGATTCATAGCCATAAAAACAATCAGATTCAACCAAAGTAATTATATCAGGATCAATAGAGAATTCATAATCCTTATCAGTAACATAGATAGGTGAAGTAGCAAAAGCAGGGTCAGGTTTCATCCTAGCATTAAGGGATTGCTGCTTCCATTTAGCTAACAACCTCTTTAGATCATATCTATCATTGCAAGCTAAAATAGCTCTAGTAGCTTCTTCATCCATAACATAACCCTCAGGAACAACAGGTAATTCATATTTATTAGGGGGAGAGTCTTCATCATCACTTTCATCAATATTATCAGTTTCAATAATTTCATTCTCTCTAGCCCTAGCAAGTTGTTCATCAAGAAATTCACCAAGTGGCATAGTAGTATCAAGCATAGAAGTAGTTTCATCATAAGTATCATGCATAGCAGAAGTGGCATCATCAATAACATGCGACATATCAGAATCAATAGCAAAAGCAGGTTTAGGTGTCGCAAGCTTACTCAAAACAGAAGGTGAATCAAGTGCAGAGCAAGATGGCAGTTCCTTACCTCCCCTCGTAGTTGAGGGATAAATCTTGGTTCTTGGCTCTTTCAAGTTCTTCCTAATGATAAGCAGATATAAATCCCAAGTGACTCAAAGAATAGAGCTATGCTCCCCAGCAACGGCGCCAGAAAATAGTCTTCATAACCCACAAGTATAGGGGATCACAACAGTTTTCGAGGGTAGAGTATTCAACCCAAATTTATTGATTCGACACAAGGGGAGCCAAAGAATATTCTCAAGTATTAGCGGCTGAGTTGTCAATTCAACCACACCTGGAAACTTAATATCTACAACAAAGTATTTAGTAGCAAAGTAATATGATAATAGTGGTAATGGTAGCAAAATGTAATGATACCAAAAGTAATGTTTTTGGTATTTTGTAGTGATTGTAACAATAGCAGCGGAAAACTAAATAAGCGAAGAACAATATATGGAAAGCTCGTAGGCAATGGATCGGTGATAGAGAATTATGCCAGATGCGGTTCATCATGTAACAGTCATAACCTAGGGTGACACAGAACTAGCTCCAATTCATCAATGTAATGTAGGCATGTATTCCGAATATAGTCATACGTGCTTATGGAAAGGAACTTGCATGACATCTTTTGTCCTACCCTCCCGTGGTAGCGGGGTCCTATTGGAAACTAAGGGATATTAAGGCCTCCTTTTAATAGAGTACCAGACCAAAGCATTAACACATAGTGAATACATGAACTCATCAAACTACGGTCATCACCGGGAGTGGTCCCGATTATTGTCACTTCGGGGTTGCCGGATCATAACACATAGTAGGTGACTATAGACTTGCAAGATGGGATCAAGAACTCACATATATTCATGAAAACATAATAGGTTCAGATCTAAAATCATGGCACTCGGGCCCTAGTGACAAGCATTAAGCATAGCAAAGTCATAGCAACATCGATCTCAGAACATAGTGGATACTAGGGATAAAACCCTAACAAAACTAACTCGATTACATGATAAATCTCATCCAACCCATCACCGTCCAGCAAGCCTATGATGGAATTACTCACGCACAGCAGTGAGCATCATTAAATTGGTGATGGAGGATGGTTGATGATGATGATGGCGATGGATTCCCCTCTCCGGAGCCCCGAACGGACTCTAGATCAGCCCTCCCGAGAGGTTTTAGGGCTTGGCGGCGGCTCCGTATCGTAAAACGCGATGAATCCTTCTTATTTATTTTCTTCTCCCTAAACGCAAATATATGGAGTCAAGGTTGAGGTCGGTGGAGCTCCAGGGGGCCCACGAGGCAGGGGGCGCGCCCTCACCCTCGTGGCTAGGGTGTGGGCCCCCTGGTCTTGATCTTTTGCCAGGATTTTTTTAATATTTCCAAAAATATGCTCCGTGAAGTTTCAAGTCATTCCGAGAACTTTTGTTTCTGCACATAAATAACACCATGGCAATTCTGCTGAAAACAGCGTCAGTCCCGGTTAGTTCCATTCAAATCATGCAAGTTAGAGTCCAAAACAAGGGTAAAAGTGTTTGGAAAAGTAGATACGACGGAGACGTATCAGTTATATCTTGATCTTGTAGAGTAAAGTTTTAGTTTGATCTAGCTTTGAGTTTTGCTTTATGTTCCCTCTATGTAATCGAGTCCGTGAGATATATAATAAAGAGTAGTTTTGAGATAAGGGCTTTGTTTTCTTGCTATGATCTCGAGGGAATTAAATAAAAGAAAGAATAAAAAGTCCATATATTGATTTTATGGAGAGTAATGACTTCACAATATAAAGAGTATGGTGAATAAAATTTATTGAGATTTTCCAAACATAGTTTTGGTCATTGTTGCAATTAATAGGAAGTAATAAAAAAAGAGGGCTTCACATATAAATATACTATCTTGGATATATTTTGCAATTGTGAGCACTCATTAAAATATGACATGCTAAAAGGTTGATGTTGGACAAGGAAGACAACATAATGAGTTATGCTTTCTTATATCTGAATAGAAGTTATATCGTTTTGAATCATCCAACATGTTGAGCTTGCCTTTCCCTCTCATGCTAGCCAAATTCTTTGCACCAAGTAGATATACTACTTGTGCTTCCAAACATCCCTAACCCCGGTTTTACCATGAGAGTCCACCATACCTACCTTTGGATTGAGTAAGATCCTTCAAGTAAGTTGTCATCGGTGCAAGCAATAAAAATTGCTCCTTAAATATGTATGACTTATTAGTGTGAAGAAAATAAGCTTTATACGAACTTGTAATATGGAAGAAATAAAAGCGACGGACTGCATAATAAAGGTCCTTATCACAAGCAGCAATATAAAGTGACATTCTTTTGCATTAAGATTTAGTGCATCCAACCATAAAAGCGCATGACAACCGCTGCTTCCCTCTGCGAAGAGCCTATCTTTTACATTTTATCTCTTACCCTTATACAAGAGTCATGGTGATCATCACCTTTCCTTTTTACACTTTTTCCTTTGGCAAGCTCTTTGTGTTGGAGAGATTCAGATATATATATATATCCCCTCAGATGTAGGTTTTCATAAAGTATTATTGTTGACATTACCCTTAAGGTAAAAGAGGCGAAACTATAAGCCCCTATCTTTCTCTGTGTCCAGTTAAAACTTTGTACCCATAAGTATCGCATGAGTGTTAGTAACTGTGAAAGATTATATGATAGTTGAGTATGTGGACTTGCTAAAAAGCTCTTATATTGACTCTTTCCGATGTTATGATAAATTGCAATTGCTTCAATGACAGAGATCATAGTTTGTTAGTTTTCAATCAAGTTTCTAATTCATACTTTATCTTGTGAACGAATTGTTGCTTTAGCATAAGAAATTATATGACAATATATGTTGTTGTTCTAAAGATGATCATGATGCCATCATGTCCGTATTTTATTTTTATCTACACCTCTATCTCTAAACATGTGGACATATTTATTGATATCGACTTTCGCTTGAGGACAAGTGTCGGTGGGAAACGACGCCTATGGGGTCACTGGGATCCCTTCTACGGTTGGCGGGCGCAGGGTTGTGCAAAGAGCGGGTCTAGCGGTCAGCACACAAATCATTTACCTAGGTTCGGGCCGCGGAGACGCGTAAAACCCTAGTCCTGCTTTGATGTATATTTAGGTGTTCTTGTGTTCTTGAACTAGTTGCGGTGACTCTCTAGTCCAAAAGATCTAAATCCCCCTCCAGTATGCCTCCGGCCTCCTTTTATAGACAAAAGGGGGTCGCCACAGTGGCACACCGGAGGTGGAAAGGTGTACATGGGCTGAGTCTATCCCCTGGCATCGTCGGACAAACGCATTTAATGCGGTGCCGACGTGCCCCTCTTGCTTTATTGGGGACGGCAAAGAAGCTCGTCCCAGCTGTCATCGCCTCACCTGGCTCCGACGCGCGTCCAAGCTGACGAGGCATTGTAGCGCCACGTTGGCTGGCTGCTGGGCCGGCGCGGTGGTGGAGCCTTCACGAAGATCTGCATGCCACCACGTAGGTGCTTGCTGAGTTGGTGTAGAGGCCACGCGCTACCACGCAGATGCCTGTCCCAGCTAGTCGAGCTGGCAGCTATATGGGAGTGGCGGTGGAGTCTTGGCAGATGCGAGCCAAGCTGCAGCCCCGCAGGCATCCTCGGCAAGGGTCTTGCCGAGGGCCCGGCAAGGGTCTCGCTGCGTCACCGCAGTCGTCCCCGGCAAGGATCTTGCCGGGGGTCTCGTGGATTTCTTTGGTAAGGGTCTCGCCAAGGATCATCGTCTTCCGGTTCTCATCTGATCTTATGTACCTATGATCTCTACAAAGATCTGCATGCCACCACGGAGGTGCCTCCCGAGCCTTGGTTCCAATATGGTTGATCGTGTTGGAACCCCTTGGGCTCAAGGGTGGCACGCTCTGCTGGTCTCAGGCAAGTTGCCCCGGCAAGGATCTTGCCGAGGCCGCGGAAGCCACCTCGGCAAGGGTCTTGCCGGGGGAGTCCACATCGCCCTCTTGCTCTCTTTGCGCCTCTGGTCTTGGCGTTGCTTTGGTCGTCTTGCGCTCCGGCATCCCTCCTCTGCCCTGCTTAGTGTGGCCATGGGCGCGGCTCTGACTGCCCGTGCACAAGTAAAGGGGTGCAAAAGGAGAGCCCCTACTTTTGTACACCGACAGGAGCCCCCGGGCCTGGGCCACAGATAAGCATGGCGCGTTGTTAGGCTAGGCCCAAAACGGTGCGCGAGTAGGTGGGCGGATTTTTACCGCAGTATCCCTCCGTCCTCTGCGCTTCCCCATGACCCGCGTTGAACGCGCGACGTGGGGGTCGTGCGTGACGTGGGGGTCATGCGTGGGGCGGTTTCCACACACAAGCGTCACATCATGGTAAAGAGGCGGCCCGTGCCTTCCCCGTAAAAAGGAACAACCGCGGGCGCGCTGCTCATTTACCCTCTGTGTCTTCTCCAATCTCGGAACCGTCGTCCCTTCCTTCTTCCCCTTCAAGCCCTTTCTCTTGCTCGCCGCCGCCGCGTTTTCGCTGCCCCTTCTCCTCCACCTCTCACAGCCGCCATGGCACCCAAAACCAGCAAAGGCAAAGGAGTGGCCAAGGATGCCGGGGGGCGGAGCCGTCGGAGAGCGAGTCGGCGGTGCGGCGGACGCAGCTCGCCTACTTTCCCTCGACGGTCGACGCGTTCCACCTTCGAGACAACTTCAGGCCCCTTTGGGGGTGCAAGACGGGGGAGAGTTGACGGGGCATCCGGCCACGCGCATCATCCCTGCCGATTGCGCCAAGGCCGCCCTGAATCGGTACCCATTCTTCGTCGACTACTTTTCCTGCGGCCTCTGCCCTCCTTTCTCCGATTTCTTCAATGACATCATGCACACCTACGGCTTCCTCCTCTTGGATTTTACTCCAAATGCCGTGGCGTGCATGGCTCTTTTCGCCCATCTCTGCGA
Source organism: Triticum urartu (assembly GCF_056163025.1). Lineage (NCBI taxonomy): Eukaryota > Viridiplantae > Streptophyta > Magnoliopsida > Poales > Poaceae > Triticum > Triticum urartu. The sequence goes on from NC_141878.1 coordinate 493,783,122, forward strand.
GGGCTTCACCGGAGTGCATCCCAACACGGAGCTTTTCCGTCATTACTTCTATCCTCGAATCCAGAGGGGAGGCGCCATTTCTGGTTGTGTCGCCTGGATCCCAAGGACCCTAGAGAAGGGGACGTATCCAGAGGGCGCCCAGAAGGAGAGGTGGGAGGAGTGGCAGAGCTGGTGGTGCTGGATTGAGGAGGAGGACCCTCAGGAGTTTTGCGAGGTTCGCTAGACGCCACCGGTTCGCAGAGACAACTGGGGCCATGTCGACGCCCAGGATGGGAAGCTCACAGTCACCATCACCAGAATCCACCGCCTCGCCGTCGCCGGGCTCACCCTGGAGATGATTGGGGAAGATTTCATCTGCCGCCGCATCGCTCCTCTACACAACAAGGTGAGGCCGGCCTGGCTTTTCAGCAACGCGGCTGACATCATGCGGCTCCGCCTCGGCCTGAACCACAACTTCACGGTGATGGGGCATGCCCACTTCTGCCAGTGGCTCTTTCAGCTCGACGTGAACCGCGGCGGCAGGGCTGAGAGGACCGGCAAGTTCGCGAAGGTAGGCAAGGTCGCCAAGGGGCCCCTATTCGGGTTGCCGGCGGGGGTGGTCCCACTAAGCAACAACTCCTGCCAAACCGACATCATTGCCATGATGCAGGACTGCAATGCGCATGGCCTTGACCCTAATTGGGTCGAGCCGTAGGCGAACCAGGTGCAGGAGTTCTTCAACACCCTGTCGGAGAAGAACGTCCGCGAAGAGCCGCTACTCATCCAGGACACCACCCAAGCGAAGCTGGACTACATTGCCGCTAGGGTGGCGGAGGCGGCGCTCGCCGAAGAGGCCGACAATGCTGGCGGCGTGGAGGACGAAGCCGTGGCGGCCGCGGAGGAGAAGGAGGGTGGAATCTTCTGGGGAGGCCAGGAGCGCCGGCACCGAGGCCCCTCTCATTGAAGATGAGGTCGATGAGTTGTCCGGGGAGGAGGCTAAGGCTGTCGAGCCCCCAGCCATGGGGAGAGAGCGTGTCCTGCGGCGGGCCGCCTCTGGTGAGCCAGTCCGGCCTGGCAGGACTGCGCAACCGCAACAACCTCTGGAGGCGTCCATGTGTCAGACCAGGGCCGCGGCAGCGGGGAAGGCGGTGAAGGTCGCGGTGGTGAAGAAGAAAGAGGCTGCCCCTTCTCCGTCCAAGCGTCCCCGAGCTCCACCTATTTCCCTTCCTCCTGCAGGTGACGACACGGAGGTCTTCTTCGACCTTAGGTCTCTTAGCCCGAGGAGGAAGAGGAAGGCCGTAGAAGAAGAGGCGGAGGATGAGTAAGTGTCTCGTCCTTTGTCATCTCCATCCCCTCGGACCATGCCACTTTTCTTGACTTGTCTTCATCTTCGCAGGGATAGGGAGACGCTGGCCCAGAGGGTGGCGAAGAGGGCCAAGGCCTCAGCGGGCAGCCAGCCCCTGGCGGGCAGCTCGAGTACGCCGCTGGTGGTGGTGGAGAGCAGCCCGGAGAGCAGCCCTCGGCGCAGCCCCCAGCGTGCGTTCATCACTCGCTCCCCATCGACATGTGCTGGGGCATGATTTCTTGGTGCTGACCTTGCCGTGGTTGCAGGAGGAGCCACTGAGGGCCACCCTTAACACGCCGCCCCCATCGACCACGCCGCCCCGAGGGACGTCCCCGGCAAGGGCGCCAAGCACCGAGCCCATGCGCATGGAGGAGGAGGAGGTGAACTGTAACGCCTTGAGAACGATGCGCCAGGTGTCTTCCAGTTATTCACGGTTATTGCCTTGTCATTCGTTTGCGTGTTGCATCTTCGCCATGTCATCATGTGGATTGCATCATCATGTTTTCAAAACTTGCATCCGTCCCGGCCTCCCTGTTCCTTCCGTTGTTCGTTCTGAGCCCAGACACACTTGCACGCGCCCGCCGCACGTCCGAAATATTATTTTATAAGTGGCCGGAAAAAGTTCTCGGAATGGGTTCAAAGTTGGCATGCGGTGCTTTTATGTTGTCAATAGGCTGCCTGCCAAGTTTCATCGCATTCTGAGTCCGTTTGACGCCCCAACGGATAACTATAGCGACAATATAGTCGGTCAAATGTCGGACGTTTTCGGTCTCCGGAAGCAGTTGCTGGGCTGCTTTACTTCCCTCTCATCTCAGCCCAACCTCTCTAGCACAACCCACTAGCACACCTATCTAACCCCCTCCGTTCCGGACCCTCCGATCGAGATCGAATGGCTCTGAAACGGCCTCAAACCCCCTAACCCTAACTCTTTTCCCCATATAAACACACCCCTTCCAAATTTGGGCATCCCCTAGCCTCCACATATCTTCTAGCCTTCCCCTCGGGATCCCCGCAGCCGCCAGCCACCTCCATCCTCGTTTTCAGCGCCGACGCACTCCCCCGCCGCCACTTGTCGCCGCCAGGAAGGCCAGCCGCCACAATGCATCGCCCTCCCCGCCGCTCGCAGCCACTGGGGAGCTGCCACGCGTCCCCAGCGCATCCCCTGCCCGCTCCCCGCCGCCGCAGGCCCGCGCGGAGACCACGGAGCCCATCCGAGCATGGCCCCGTGCGCCCCTGGCTCCCTCGCCCGCTCTCCCGGTTCCTCGCTCGATCTCCTCGCCGCCGCCTCATCCTTGTGCTCCGCACACCAGGGGCCTCACCGGAGCAAGGGCGCCCGACCCCGCCGCCTTGCAGCCGCGTCACCAGCGGGCAACCTAGGCCGACCCTGCCTCCTCTCTCCCCGTCCTCCTCCATTTTTCCTCTCTCTCTCTCCGATATCAAGCTCTCTCTCTCTCTCTTTCCTGCAGGTACCCGCGCCGCGCCGCCCCTAGCTCGCCGTGCCCCACCGCTGCGGCCAGATCCCGCTGAGATCCGCCGGATCCGGCCACCAACGCCCCATTCCCAGCTTCCTCTGCTCGTCGGAGTCGCGCTGGTGTCGCCGCCCACCTGCCATCGCCGCCCTACCCCCCTGCTCGTGCGAGCGCACGAGGAGGCCGACCTCCAGCCCTATGGGCCGCGATCTCCCCAGCCCAGCATCGCCAGCAGCTCCAAGGCCCAGCTGCGTGCCCCTGCCAGCCTCCCTCCTCCACCAAACAGGCCGAAGCCCATGGGTGAGCTGCCTCCCCAACGCATGTTCCTGCTAGGCCCACGAATAGTTTCGGCCCGATGTATTTTTTCCCGCCTCTGCGATTTTGCTATTTTGTCACACCCTAGCTGGTTCATGCATTAGAGTGTTGCATCATGTCTACTTTTACATAAACTTGAAATGGGGATGACAGAACCCCTAGTACCCCCCTGGAAACAACTAGGGTTTACTAAAATTATTTTCAATGAACCCAAAATGAACTTCACAAAATGTTCATCATTTCTAGATTGGGCTAAAACCCCTGGCAAAAATGGTGCACTCTTTTCTAGGACATTCTGGATTCTTTGAATTAAATCATAAGTATTTGAAGTTGGGAATTTAAATGATATAAAATATTTTAAATGCCCAAATAAGTGAGGGCTGTTAGGAATAATCCCAACAGAGCCCACAATTATTTTCAGGATTTTAGTAAGTGCCTAAGTATTTTTAATAAAGCCCTAAAGTTATAGAAAAATAGAAAAATAAAACAGAAAAGAGAGAGAGAGAGAGAGAGAGAGAGAGAGAGTTAGAGCTTACTTGTCGCCTTGGCCTGGCCCAGCTCGGCCCAGCCCACTGGCTACTGCCAGTCATCTCCCTCCTCTCGCCAGGAGGACGAGAGGCGTGTGCCCGGCGCCCGCAGCCACACGCCGGCCACCTCCTGCTTCTGCCGACACCCAGGACGCCGTCTACGAGTGCCACGCACTCTCCCCCGTCCCCCTCTCATTTTCCGCACTCTCCCCGTGCCCCTCTCCCTCCTCTGGCTCTCTCCCCATCCCCTCCCAAGAGGAGCTCGTCGCCACCGTCGCCGTCCAACGTGGCCATTGACCCTCTCTCGTCTCTTCGACGTGTCCCCGAGCACTGCCGACGTCTTCCTCTTCCTCACGGGCGAGCCACGACGCCTCGGACGCACTGCAACGCTGCTAGCGCCGTCTTCTTCCACCTCGGTCCGCCGAGATCGCCGGCGACCGTACGCCGCCCCTGATGCCTCCCCGAGCTCGCTGAGGCCACCGCTACACTCCCCGTGAGCCCCTTCTCCGTTCCCCTCTCTTTCCTTTGCCGTTTTCTCCCTCTAACCGCGGGCTCCGTTGAGCCCGAGAGCTCACCGCCGCCACACATGGCGCCGCCGTGGCCACAGCTGCCGCCTTACCCTTTTGAGCCCGCCGCTATGCTCACCGTGCCTCCAAAATCATGCCAAGCCCACTAGTCCCTCCTCCCGTGCACCCTAACGCCGGGCACGACATGGCCGAACTCCGGCCGCCGCGCAAGTCGCCACCGGCATCGACCTAGGACACTAGGGCCGCTGCTGTTAGCACCATTGGATGCGGTCGAGTCTTCTTGTCCCGTAGGTAGTCTCCGCCGTCTTTTTGGTCGCCGGAGACACAATCCCGACCTTCTCCGCCGTTTCAGCCTCACCAGTGGCTCAACGCCGGCCACACTCCGGCAGGGTTTGACCCGTGGACTTGACTGGGTGGGCCAGGTTGACTTTCCCCCTAAGCCTATGACAGGTGGGGTCGGCCGGTTAATTAGTTTAGGATTAGTGCTAACTAATTTTAGTTAGTTTAGGTCACTGACATGTGGGCCCACGCCCCACTGACAGTTAGTTAGTACTAACTTAATTCTGTTAGTTAGCAGAGTCACTGACCAGTGGGCCCCACCAGTCAGTTTTGACTGGCCCCTGGTGCCTTTGACTCGCTGATGTCATAGTGACGCAGTGCTGACGCAATTATTTAATTTCTGGATTTATTTTCATATGGGAAATTCCAAAAATAGCCAAAACTTCTAAAAATCATAGAAAATCAACCATAGCTCCAAATCAAACAAATTATATATGAAAAATGATCAGAAAAATTCAATCTATCCATCTGTAATGGTTTCATGCATGACAGACCACTTTAACTTTGTTGTTTAGGTGAAACAAGCTAACACACTCATTATGCATAAGAACTTTAACCTTCATTTGAATCTTTGGTTCAAATGGACCCATTTCAACTTGTTTCAAATTGCATTAGGCAGGACACATCATTTTGCCATGTCATAGCATGCATCATATTGTTGCATATTGTCATGTGTTGATTATGTTCTGTGTGTCTTTCGTGGTAGGTTCTGCCTCCGAGGATATCTCCGAGTATCCAACTGAAGGGCAGTACCCTACTACCACTCCATCAGGCAAGCAGCCCCATTGATCATATCGATACAATCCCATGTTCCCGCCTCTGCTCTCATTTACTGCATTAAGACAACAACGTTTCAAACTGCTGTGTGCTACGGTAGTTGAACCCTTATCCTCTACATGACCTGTCATTGCCACAGTAACTAGATGAAACCCACTAGCATGTGTAGGAGTTGATTGAGCCATGTATGTGTTCCTACCTTGCTATGCCTGCTATGCTTAGAATTGTGTCAGGTCTGGTTCATCTGGGTGATGGGCTAGAGTGAAATGATTATGTCGGTAATGTGAGGGATGTGTTGAACATGATTTGGTAAAGGTATCGATGAGAGTCCATGTAGGAGTACATGGTGGGTTGTTTCATTGAAGCCGTCCATAAGAACTGAGATCTGTATGTGTGATTTAAGATTCAGTTACTACCATACATTGGGCCCGAAACCAATGGACCCTCTCGGCTTCTTAATCACCCTAGTACTCTGTCCAGGAGTTGCAATTAGTTTCTGGTGTTTGTAGGTTATGTGTTGGCGGCCGTGCGTAGCGCTGACCCTAGGGGTGGGCTATGTTGCGGTAGATACACCGTGGCCGGGTATGTCGGGCGCCCGTTTGGTGTCTCGGGACCCTGTTCACATCGTTCGGGGCCGTATGTGGAAACCTCGGCCGGACTCCCTGCGGATGGAACCTGGATAGGCGATAAACCTGGGCTAGGGACTTGAGTACATGTCGTGTAAACGACGGTAAGTGGTGAGAGCGTGTATGAAGAAGTACACCCCTGCAGGGTTAACATCATCTATTCGAATAGCCGCTTCCGCGGTAAAGGACTACTTGGTTGCCTATATAGTTCATAGACAAGTTAATGGTTACTACTAAAAGACTCAAGATAAGTGTGAGTACCGAGGATGGCCCTCTTGTAGGATGACGAGGGAGGATCCCCGGTGGAGTATTGTGTTGGTGATTAGTGGACTCGAGTGCGAAAACTATTTTACTAGAGGTGCCTCGTAGGATAGCTTAGGCAAGAGTCAAAGCTGGCTTGCTGCAATAACTCCACCACCTTCTTGAGAATGAGCATGTATAGTAGGTTCTGATGTAAGACTTGCTGAGTACCTTTGTACTCATGTTTGCTTAATTACTGTTTTCAGATGACAACACCGCCCCCTCCGATGGGTTTTATGTAGATCTCGACGTCGATGAGTGACTTGCCACCCAGGTGGTGATCCTGGCCATGGAGGGCCCTATGTAGATAGACAGGCTTCGAGAAGCCTTCTTGCTTTCTAGTGTCTGTACTCAGACTATTTGCTTCCGCATGTGCTTGTATGCTTGTATGACTTGAGTGTCGGGTCATGTGACCCCTACCTATATGAACATGTTATGTATGGCTCTCTGGAGCCTTTAAATAAAGTACTTGAGTTATAGAGTTTCGTTGTGATGCCATGTTGTATTTTCACATATCGAGCATATTGTGTGTATCATTGAAATGCTTGGTATGTGTGGGATCCGACAATATAGTTGTTTACCCTTGGCAGCCTCTCTTATGGGGAAATGTAGTCTAGTGCTCCTTGAGCCATAGTAGTCCGCTACAGCCCGGTTCCCCGGAGTCCTGCTAGCTCAGCACTACTGCTCAGGACACTTGATTGGTCGGCATGTGTTTCACTTCGTTCCTATGTCTGTCCCTTCGGGGAAATGTCACGCGATGACTACCGGAGTCCTGCCTAGCCTGCTACAGCCCGGGTTCCCCGGAGTCCTGTTAGCCCAGTGCTACAGCCCGGATTCACACGCTGATGACCAACATGCTCGATGTGATTCATGTATGCCTGTCCCCATAGGTCTGTGCCGCTTTGGGTTCACGACTAGCCATGTCGGCCCAGGTTCTCTGTCATACGGATGCTAGCGACACTATCATATACGTGAGCCAAAAGGCGCAAACGGTCTCGGGCCATGGTAAGGCGACACCCGTGGGGATACCGTGCGTGAGGCCGCAATGTGATATGAGTTGTTATCGGCTAGATCGATGTGACTTGGAATCAGGGTCCTGACAGCGTTGGCATCAGAGCCGGACTGCTTGTAGGTTCGTTGAGCCAAACTGGTCAATGTCGAGTCTAGAAATGCTTTAGTTATATGTGGGGGAATTGATTGTGGGAGGGAACGTAAGGCTCTTTTACTCCTTTACCTTATGCCCTCTGATCTGAGTCATTCTCTTCTCATTCAACATGGGTTAAGGACTAGGCTCTCTTCTTCTATCAGGTTCATGTGTTACTAATCCGTAGTAGCTTATAGGATTGTTGTTACAAGCCTCAGTATAGTTTCTACTACTTTTAGTATGTTGCTAGTTGAATCAGAACCTTGTTATGATGTTGTTGAGTGGTATTGCAAACTGTTGTGGATGTCTCAAATCTTTTTCTGAGCATTTACAGCCGTTATGCTGTCCGATTTCCCCTAGAAAATTCTAATGCCTTTGCATTATTCTGTGCTTTTAGATGGCCACCCGTTCGTAGAACCAAGTGGTTCGTCTGACCCGGTGTCTTGATGTGCCCGGCCACATGGCCATGTTGGTTCGAGTGATGGTTGAGTCAGGCTATCGGTGGTATCCAGAATATACCATCGAGGAGCAGTTCAGAGACTTCAACTAGACCCAGTACCTCTGTACCGTCAGGATATATCCCTCGTATCCTGGAGCCACTGAGCCCCTTCACTGTTCCTATGGACTTGGGGTCACTATTGAGATGTCTGTCCAGGATGCAGCCTATTCAATGATGACTATCATTCGAGTCAGGACTGCCTTGCTACAGAACACCGATTTCCGATACATGCCAGCCTCACTTCCCGGAGCACAGGGGTACTATCAAGCCTTGTACTATGACTCTACACATGAGGATTCACTACTCCGCACCACTGCTGAGATGCTCGAGGATAAGGACCGCAAAAATCGGGCCTTGCGTATGGAGCTTTTCCACACTCGTTCTGATCATTGGGCCACTTTGACTCGGTTTGCACCTGCGGTGCAGGCAGGATACATGGACATGAGGGATCTGTACTCTGTACGGTCTGGATTGCCAGATTGTATGGAGTGGCGTGATGTAGGAGGCATCACCCCTCCTCGTGGTCCCCGTCTGCCACCACCTGTGGGACAAAGGCCACATCCGAGTCCCTATGGTCCGCAGGCTCCGCAGGACCGTCTGTTCCCAAATGATCATGTTCCACTTCCAGGCTTTGCTGGCGACTTCTATGAGGATTACTACGGAACCGTCTGAGCTAGTAGTAGTTTCACTAGTATTGTAGTAGCTGTATTCTCCACAGTCCTGCATGACCGTGGGATACAACTTGGTGTGTATCACGCTCCGGAGGTGTAGAAAAATAATGTATAGGAGCTTGGAATGCCTTCGATGAGATGTAATGTCTTTCACCGTAGTTGTACTCTAGCCTGGGCTTGTACTAAACTATGTACGGTGTGTATGACCAATGGTATATATATGGCAGTTTCTATATTACCATGTCGTGCAATGAACATCTTAGCATTCCATGTTATCCATTACATTCTGCACTTCCTCGCTAAGTTTGTGCCATCCTTATCTAAATTGTTGTCTTGTTTTCTCCTAGGATGGTCAACACCCGCGGCAACCCTGCTGCCCCAGAGCAGGGGGAAGCCAGTGCAGTTAGGGGTGAAAATCTGCCTCACCCGCCTTCTCTGGCCGAAGTGATGCTGGAGGCGGAAAGAAACAAGCGTGAGACTAACCACTTGCTGGAGCGGATTGAGCAGAACACTGCACGCCATCAGCGAAACGACTTGGTGTCAATCAATGACTTCATCAAGTTGTACCCACCAAAGTTTAATCATTCCGTCGAGCCCCTCGACGCGGATGACTGGCTCCGCAGCATCACACACAAGCTACGTTCTACCAACGTAGCCGAAGCTGATAAGGTTACCTATGCTGCCTATCACCTCGAAGGCCCTGCTAGCCTTTGGTGGGAAAACTTTGAGGCTATGCGCCCGGTCGGCCAAATCACTATTTGGGCTGAATTCAGTGAGGCTTTCCGTGAGCATCACATCCCAGAAGGTCTCATAGATCGCAAGAGGGAAGAGTTCTGCAATTTCACCCAAGGAAGACTGACTGTGGATGCATATAGCCGTGAATTTGGGAATCTGGCACGATATGCTCCTGAAGAGGTATCCACCGACGCTAAGAAGCAGGCAAGGTTCCGCAAGAAACTTAGCCCTGAGCTTCGCAGTGATCTTCGTCTGCACGAGTGCACCTCCTTTCAGAAGTTGGTCAATAAAGCCATCAGTGCTGAGACAGGCCAGTCTGACTATGACGCTTCACGCAAGCACTCTCGTGATTTTGGCTCTTCATCTGGCTCTGGATCTCAAAAGCGCCGGGTGTGGATTCCAAGCACGACACTGCCACCCAGGTTCATTCCGAGGCCATCCTTTGAGGCGCCTCGTCCCAACCAGTAGTTTGCACTATCCAAGCCCTATGGTGGCCCCGCTGCTAATGCTGCTCCACGCCCCAATGTTGTGACATGTTTCAAGTGTGGAGAGCCGGGTCACTATAGTCGAGAGTGTCCCCAGAACAACAACCCCAATCAGTCTGGAAAGTCCGTTGGCCGTGGTAAGCCAGCGGGAAAGACATTCTACGCCAAGCCGGTCACCACTGCACGTGGCCATGTCAACTATGTCTCAGCTGAGGAGGATCATGAGGATCCTAACGTCGTCCTTGGTACGCTCCTTGTTAATTGCCATCCGGCATCTATTCTTTTCGATACTGGAGCATCTCATTCATCCATATATGAGAGCTATGCTCGATTGCATAACACAACATTCTGTGACATGCCCACTACCATGGAAGTTCAAACCCCTGGCTCTAGATGGCAAACTTCTAGAGTAAGCCATGGGAATGAAATTCTTGTCGATAGACTTGTCTTCCTTGCATCCTTAATAGCTCTCAAGTCCTCGGACATAAACATCATCTTGGGTATGGACTGGATGTCAGCTCATTATGCCAAGATTGATTGTGCCACTAGAACCGTTCAACTTACTCACCCATCGGGCAAGACAGTCAATGTCCTAACTCGAGTGGCCAAACGCCAGCTTTACTCCCTAAATGCCAACCCCCTTCCATACCTTGAAGATATTCCGGTAGTCCGAGACTTTCCGGATGTCTTTCCAGAAGAACTGCCAGGTGTTCCACCTGACAGGGATGTCGAGTTTGTGATAGACCTTGTTCCAGGAACCGTTCCAATTTCTAGAAGACCCTATAAGATGGCACCCTTAGAACAAGCCGATCTTAAGAACCAACTCGATGAGTCCTTGAAAAAGGGTTTCATCCGTCCTAGTTCCTCTCATTGGGCTTGCCCCGTCCTCTTTGTCAAGAAGAAGGATGGAACGGATCAGATGGTTACCGACCTGTCAACTTGGTCACTATCAAGAACAAGTATCTGCTTCCCAGGATCAACGATCTGTATGATCAGCTCGCTGGATCCTCAGTCTTTTCCAAGATGGATTTGAGTTTGGGCTACCATCAAATCAAAATCAGAAATGGGGTGAAAGTGCTAGTGATCCACTAGAGGGGGGGTGAATAGGCGATTTTTATGAAAGTCTTCAAAACATGCAAGTTTCGAAGACAAACGATAGAAATAAACCTATTATCATGCAGCGGAAGGTAGACTACACTAGCCAAACCATAGTCATGTATTCAATGAAGTGAAAGCACAATGACAAATAGCAGCTAGGCAGTAAGGATCAGGTAGGAAGATGTTGAGAAGCCAATCGGTACACGTAATCACTTAGTGAAGTCGAATGGTGATGTTATCGTACAATGACTTCACAAGAACCAACAGTAAGTAAAGGGAAGGGAAGGATGAAACCAGTGACTCGTTCAAGACAATGATTTGTTGGACCAGTTCCAATTGCTGTGACAACTGTACGTCTAGTTAGGGAGGCTGAGATTCAACTCAAAAGACCTCGTCTTCACCTTATTCCCCTTGAGCTAAGGACACCCAGTCCTCGCCCAATTACTCTGGTAAGTCTTCAAGGTAGACTTCCAAACCTTCACAGACTTTGTTCACCGGCGATCCACAATGACTCTAGGATGCTCAGAACGCGATGCCTAACCGGCTGGAGGATTCACAGTCCTCAAGTGTAATAAGTCTTCAGATCACACAGACAAGAAGATTTAAGTGATGCCTAACACTCTTTGGCTCTGGGTGGTTAGGGCTTTATCCTCTCAAGGAATTCTCTCTCAAAGGCTTCGAGGTGGGTTGCTCTCAAACGACAAAAGCCGTACTTTAACTCTGAGCAGCCAACCGTTTATGGTTGTAGGGGGTGGGCTATTTATAGCCACTAGGAAACTCGACCTGATTTGTCCGAAATGACCCTGGGTCACTAAGGAACTGACACGTGTTCCAATGGTCAGATTTTTCAAACACACACGGCAACTTTACTTGGGCTACAAGCAAAGCTGACTTGTCCAACTCTGAACAAGATTCGCTCTCATAGTCTTCACTCGAAGACACAGGATTTTGGTTAAGCATCACTTCAGTCATTCTGACTGGTTTTCTTGGACCCCACTTAACAGTACGGTGGTTCCTATGACTCAACAAAGAAGAAAAAAAACTACAAAAGATCTAAGTCTTCGCGCTCCATAGTCTTCATGCAATGTCTTCTCTTGTCATAGTCTTCAATGTGAATGTCTTCATATACCACCTTTGACTTCAATGTCTTCATACATTTTTAGGGGTCATCTCTGGTAGGAAAACCGAATCAATGAGGGACTTCTACTTGTGTTATCCTTCAATTCTCACAAACACACTAGTCCCTCAACTAGGTTTGTCGTCAATACTCCAAAACCAACTAGGGGTGGCACTAGATGCACTCACAATCTCCCCCTTTTTGGTGATTGATGACAAACTAGTTGAAGTTTTCAACGGGGAATATAATATGTGAAATTGTAAAGGATAAGGAATTGTCTTCATAAGTTGAAAGGGCTCCCCCTGAAGATGTGCATATAAGTAATTTGCTTTTGGAATGCAAATGCACATGGCAGGTTGTACTTGTGGAGATCCTCTTCAACTTATGATGACAATTCATCATGCATGAAAGGTATGTGAAGATAATGACATGCATAATGAAAAATGGACGTCTGCAAAATGATCTAAGTGCGGAATTTATCGTCGCACATGCGGAATTTATCATCGCATCACAAAATAGCAAATAAGTAGCAGACGACCATCGAGTTTAAGTGTTACAACTCAAAGAACCAAATGTATCAAAACGAGAGTTGTAAACACTAGGCAAAACATAAAGTAACCGCCCATATGGACCCGCTTGAAGACTATCAAACTCATATGCTTCTCCCCCTTTTGTCAGTGAGGACCAAAAAGGTTTGAAGACATAGAGCATCTACTCGTTCCCATGAAGAGTAGGTGAAGCAGCAAGGTCGTCGGTGGTGTTTGGCGGTGCAGAAGAACTTGGAGTAGTGTTGATGCGTGCAGAAGAAGGGGGCGGTGAAGTGGCATCATCTTCGTCCTCGATCACTCTGGCATTCACAGTTGCCGCAGAGGAAGAGAACTCAGATTCTTCAAGAGATGGAGTTCGTCGCAGCATAGTCCTTCGGGGAGGTGTGGAGTCAAACTCGAAACATTCAGAGAAGCCATCCTCTTGAAGATCATCCTCAGAACACATAAGCGTCGGCCCTTTCCATGTACGCCGACAGGTTTCATGGGCAACAAAGGCATTCTTGGTGGCAAGATTGTGAATGCGGTTGACATCCACCAAGAGGCTTTGCATTTGGCGCTTCAGCCAGTCATGATGCCTATCCTGTTTCTGATGAAGAGCAACCAGAAGCTCTCGGTCATTGAGAACACGAGATTGCTTCTTGGGTCGTTGGGCAATAGTGCTTTCAGTGGCTTCAGTGAGGGCACGATGAGGTGCACATGTTGTACCAGCCAGAGGATAAACATGAGTGACTGCTTCAACTCCCTCAAAGTTCTGAGTGAAACTTTGATGCTCCGCATTCTGAAGACTAAGAGGTTCCTTGGCAGGCTCTGGACAAATGGCTTCAACGGACATATCCACATCAGGCAGAAAGATCCGCATTATCCATGGAGCGTAGAACTTCAAGCCAAAAAGATCAGATCCTGATGCAGCAAGTTGGCAGATGAAGAAGTCTTGTGCATTGAAGCATTTGCCATGAAGAATATAGAAGACCAAAGTCTTCATTGCACCTTCCAGTTTTGCATGTGGAGAATGTCCTTTGATGGGCCAGAGAGTTCGCCTTATAATGTGATAGATAGTCCTTGGCAGATACTCAAGGTCTTCAACAAAGAACTCCTTAGGATATGCAGCATCTTGTGGCAAAGGCTTCATCATACTGAGCATCTGACTCATGTTCGGTTCAGGCTTCTGAAAGATGCTCTCCATAGCTTCACTGTGAAGCTGACAGCCAGGTTCATAGAGATCTCTAGGAGTGGGCAGACGAGTGAGCTCAATGATATCAAAGGCTTTGGCTTCGTGATGAACATTTCCTGTCATCCACTCAAGGACCCAAGTCTTCGGATCTCTGTTGTAACCACGTATGTGAAGTGTGGCATAAAAATGGAGCAGCAACTCTTCGTTCCAGTGCTCTTGGTCGGTGACAAAAGGCAACAATCCAACCTCTTTGAAGCAATCCAGAGCTTCTTCCAAGCAGGGCAGACCAGTTATTGCTTCGGTGTCAAGATGCATATGAGGGAAGATGCGACCTTGATTGTACATAATGCATGAGTAATAACTTCGCTGCGGATGGCTCCAGGACCAATCAGAAGATATTCTTTCCCTTGAGTAGGGGTTCTTGGAGCTGTTGAAGAAGGTGTTGTCTGCTTTGAAGCCGTTGACATTAAAGGATCCAGGTGCTGATGCAGGACCTGGAAACCTGGGCAACCTTGGCATTGGCTTCTATACCTGAGGCCTATGCTCAATATGATAGTCAAACTGAGGACCAGCAGCAGGCGCAGGAACAGAAGCAGTAGCATCATTGGCTTCGCTGACTTCTGGTTCTTGGGTTGGTGTAGGCTCCACATTTGCTTCAGCCATGACAACGTCAGTGGCATCATTCGTGTTGGTGGTGGCAGCCTCAAAAGTTTCTACCTCCACTTGATGAGCTGGAGGGTCGAGCACAGACACATTCTCCTCAAGAACAGCTTCTTCAGTAGTTGGGGGAGTAGGGGCATGTTCTTCTTCGTGGATGTCGTCGGCTGATGCAGCTGGAATTTCTTCAGCAGCTTTAGGCTCAGACTCGGAGACTTGAGACCTTGGTCCTTTGCGAAGCCTGCGTAACGCTGGCGACGCCTTTGGAGATGGAGTTGGCTGGGCCTCAAAGTCATCTTCTTCTTCTTGCCGGGGTGGTGTGACTTGTTGTTGTGGGTGATCAGCCCATGATGCATCCTGAGCAATTGGCGTCAGAGGATGACCAATGCTGATGAGTTCGCTGTGCGTAAGCACAGGCGATGATACCTGTTGGTGCTCGATCAGAGGAAGAACTACATCATCGTCAACATTGTCATGGTGACCAATGTCTTCAGCAGCGGTGGGATCAGCTGCTGGAATGTCTTCAGCTTCATGAGCCTCTGTGGAAGCAAGCTCATGGACAGTCAGTTGGCGCTATTGATGTTCAGCGGCAGGGCAAACCATGGAGATAGGTTCAACAACTAAGGGCTCTGTGGGAGCAGCCCGATCCTTCTTGGTCTTGCGCTTCTTCTTGGAGGGAGCAGCAGCAGAGGCTTCAGGATGTTTCCTCTTTTTGGCTTCAGCCTCAGCAGTCCTCGTCTTCTTTAGTTCTGAAGCGGTAGACCTGGCTTTTGGCTTCGAGCCAGTCATGCTGGTTGGGAAGACAATGGGATGTGCTTCCTGCCTTGGTGCGTCGGGTTCGGCCATAGCAGGCTTCTTCTTCTGCTTTGCAGCCATCCTGGGGTCGATGCCAGGACGCCCAAGGGCCTTGCGCTTCTCAGCCTCATTGTAGGCTTGCACACACTTGTCAGCCAGGCTCTTCATGCGCTCATGAGAACCTTGAGCTTCTTCACACTTCTTGAGAAAGGCTTCTTTGAGCTCGTGCAGCATGATCTTGAAGTTCTTGACCTCTTGCACGCTGAGCTTGGCCATATGCTTCTTCAACTGAGCTTTCTCAAAGTCAATCTTTTGCTTCAGTTCGACGATGCGCTGAGCTAGAGCTAGCTCTGAAGCAATGGCACCATGGAAGGCGACACTGAGGCCAATGGGAAGTTGCAGGTCTTCAAAGCTGAGGTTGGGCGTGTCAAACCATTCATCGATGAAGTCGTGGATGATTGCCACGTCAAAGAGAGGCAAATTGTTGAAGATTTCTGCTTCTTCTTTGCTCTTGATCAGTTGCTCAAGAGCATCATCTGCAAGATCTTCATCACTGGACAGATCAATGGCATCGTTGCACAAAATAGCAGTAGCAGTCAGTTCTTGGCTGGTGTGTGGCAAAGGCATCTTGACTCTCGGGGGCTTGGATATGCGTGACAGATCTTCAGACTGCACACTGTCTTCAGGAGGTGCAGTATCCAGTGGCTTCGCCCGTGAGATTTTTGGTGCTGAGGCAGGCTTTGAAGCTTTAGGATGCTTTGGCTTCTGCGGCTTTGGAGTAGGAGCTGGCGCTTCATCAGTGTCAGCATCATCATCAGAATGATCCACTTTAGCACCTTGAACTGAGATGTGAGTGATGAGGCCATCCAGGTTGTAGAACGGACCGATGACATTGGGTTCTGCATCACGCGTGCCGTCAGCACGGGGAGCAGAGGGACCAGGGTTGAAGTCTAGTCCCAATGACTTCTTGTTCTGCTTCGCTGAATTCTGGGCAAACTGGAAGTTGCGCTTGAACAGATTGTCGTCACGACACCATAGCAATGACGATGGGTCAGCATCCACAGGCTGTGGTCCACGGACCATGCAGGGATAGAAGCCTTGTTCAATGGCTTCATCTCTGGACCTGGGTTGAAGATTTCTGTATAGGATGTCTCCCCATGGTCGCTTGATGGCATTCTTCTCAGCATATTCCTTTGTCACAAACCTGTACTTGAACCACTGTTCTGCCCAATATCGTCGGATCCATTGGATTCGTGTCTTGTGCTGATTGTAATCCTCTTCTGGATCTGTCTTGTACAGTTCTGAGAGGTGATCGGGCAGATCTCTTGATGTTTCACCTCGATGCTTTTTGCCACCCTTCCTTGCTGATTTCTCTACAGCCATGAACTTTAAACTGAATGGCTTTAATACGTTCAAAGGCTTCAAGGGCTTTCGCTTGCTGGACAAACAGGAACTGCCTTCGGGAGAATTTATATGATGCTGTAAGAATTCTGCAAATGAATGCAGACTATGAGAACCAAGGGATTCTCCCACGGACATGTACCTGTGATAGCATTAAGGTGCGAGGGAAGGGGAAGAGGTCATATGCATTCTCAGAAGATTTTGAAGATAAATCAGTTTAGAAGAAATTGACCTCATCGTGCGAAGACATTCACTCATAGATAAGGAGTTGGTTCCAGATTTGTACGAATCCACAGATTAGTACAAGTGAGGAATCTAACTACTTTGTGAAGCATAAGTGAACATACTAGGCATAATATGAGATGCAGTATGAAGTGGATCCAACATGTGTGAACAGAAACTTCTTGTGGTAGAAAGTGACGAATCTATAGGATCAAAGGGGCCGTAAAAAGGAAGTTTTATTTACCACACAAAGAACTGCTAGACGGAGTGGAAGAGGAGGCCGAGCAGTTCGATCGTCCGTGCCCTAACTTGGAGACGGAGGACACCTACGGCGACAGCGGAGAAGACGATGTCCGCGGCCGGCTTGAAGACGGCGTCGGAGAGGTCGCGGCAGCTAAGCGCTTCGTCGCCGGCGTCGTCGAGGGCTAGTGGTGGCGCTAGGGTTCGTGCGAGAGTGGAAGAAAGGATAACTACTGTGGTGAGGCGTGTATTTATAGGGACAGGGACGGCACAGCGTTATTACACAGGTGCCCCTGGCGATTCACATCTGAAGAACACGTGGCCATCATGCAACATATCGGAGTTGTTCCACGTTCCCACGCACGCCTGTATTGTCGGGTGGTCGTTCCCACTTCTCCGGGTTTCAGGTGAAGGAATTAGCATTGAAAACGGACTTAATGTTTGTCTCTGTATCTTATGCTGACAAGGACGCAGAGAAGATATTCGACAGTTTCAATAGAATGCATATGATTTGGAGAGATAGAGTTTGAGATAGAAAGCATAGAGAGGTTAGGGTCCGATCACATTCACTTAGTTCAAAAGATTCAACAAGAAGACATAGCTATAAGTGAATGCTGTAGAGGACAGAACACTAGTATATATATATATATGATCAACATAATGAAGATAATCATGAAGACATGTTGAGATTGAAGCCAAACCAAATGTGAAGACACATCAAATGTAACACCATGGGTAAAACACTTCAAATAGACGAATTTTGTGGTGGCGTTACCCACCGTATAGGAAGTATTAGACTCAGACACGGCGCACAATTATTGTGGCGCTCCGAGGTCGAATTCCACATTAATGTATTCACACTTAGAATGTATATCTTCATTGATTGAAGATATACTTTACTTCATGTGTTGCACATCTAAGTCATCAATATGCATAAGTGTTAGGATGTGTGCCTGATCACAGGACATTTGAGGATTCCAAGATATTTAGCTCACACCATAACTTGCAAAATCTCTTCTCATCCAAGGGCTTGGTGAAGATATCTGCCAATTGCTCTTCAGTGTTGACGTGTATGATATCAATATCTTCCTTCACAGCATGATCTTTGAGAAAGTGATGACGAATTTCAATGTGCTTTGTCTTCGAGTGCTGAACTGGGTTGTTGGCAATCTTGATGGCGCTTTCGTTGTCGCAGTAGAGTGGCACTTGCTTCAGATGAATGCCATAGTCTTTGAGTGTTTGCTTCATCCACAGAAGCTGAGCGCAGCAAGATCCAGCAGCAATGTATTCAGATCCAGCAGTGGAGAGAGATACACAGTTCTGCTTCTTTGAAGACCAACATACAAGTGATCGTCCCAGAAAATGACATGTGCCTGATGTAGACTTGCGATCCACCTTGTCACCAGCATAATCAGCATCCGAGAATCCAACTAGATCAAACTCTGAGCCCTTTGGATACCATAATCCTAGAGTTGGGGTGTAAGCCAAATATCAAAGAATTCGCTTCACAGCTAAGTGATACGATTCCTTTGGTGCCACTTGGAATCGAGCACACATGCAAACACTAAGCATAATATCTGGCCTAGATGCACATAGATAAATAAAGAACCAATCATGGAGCGGTATACCTTTTGATTGAACTCTTTACCGTTGTCGTCGGGACCCAGATGATGTTTGGCTAGCATTGGCGTCGTGAAGCCTTTGCAGTCATGCATACCAAACTTCTTCAGGCAATCTTTGAGATACTTCTCTTGAGATATAAAGATGCCGTTGCATTGCTGACGTATTTGAAGACCAAGGAAGAACTTCAGCTCACCCATCATGGACATCTGATATTGCTCTTGCATCATATATCCAAACTCTTCACTGTATTTCTGATTGGTGCAGCCGAAGATAATGTCATCCACATATATTTGGCACACAAACAGTTCACCATCATATGTCTTCGTGAAGAGAGTGGGGTCAAGGGAACCAGATTTGAACCCTTTGCTCTTCAGGAAGTCTTTGAGTGTGTCATACCAAGCCCGAGGGGCTTGTTTGAGGCCATACAGTGCCTTGTTGAGCTTGTATACCATGTCAGGATGTTTTGGATCTTCAAAGCTAGGCGGTTGTGCGACATACACTTATTCTTCAATCTTGCCTTCGAGAAAAGTGCTCTTCACATCCATTTGATATAGAAGTATGTTATTATGATTTGCATAGGCCAGCAGTATGCGTATGGCTTCAAGTCTAGCCACAGGAGCAAATGTTTCATCGAAGTCAATCCCTTCAACTTGAGTGTATCCTTGAGCAACGAGACGAGCTTTGTTTCTGACAACTTGACCATGCTCATCTTGCTTGTTGCGATATATCCATTTGGTGCCTATTATATTGTTCTTCCGAGGATCAGGACGCTTAACCAGTTCCCATACATTATTCAGCTCAAACTATTGAAGCTCTTCTTGCATAGCTTGAATCCATTCAGGTTCCATGAAGGCTTCTTCAACTTTCTTGGGTTCTGTTATTGAGACGAATGCGAAGTGCCCACAGAAATTTGCTAGTTGTGTTGCCCTTGAACGAGTGAGTGGACCTGGTGCATTGATGCTATCGATTATTCTCTCAATCTGCACTTCATTTGCAACACGAGGATGTACAAGACGAAGATTTTGCTCTTGCTGATCATTGTCATTGTTAGAGGGATTGTCTTCAGGCTGAGCATTGTCTTTAGGTTGATCAGGTGTGGAGATGATAAGTTCTTCTTCAGGTTGAGCTTCAGAAGGTATGATTTCTCCAGTTCCCATAAGTCTGATTGATTCACTGGATGGAACTTCATCTAGCACATTTGGCAAGTGCTCTCTTTGTGAGCCGTTAGTTTCATTGACCCGCACATCCACTATTTCAACCACTTTGTAATGAAAGAGATTGAATACTCTGTAGGAGTGCGAATCCTTTCCATATCCAAGCATAAAACCCTCATGTGCTTTTGGTGCAAATTTTGAAGTGTGATGTGGATCCTTGATCCAGCACTTGGCGCCAAATACTCTGAAGTAACTGACATTTGGCTTCTTGCCAGTAAGGATCTCATAGGATGTCTTGTTCAGAAGCTTGTGAAGATAAACACGGTTGATGATATGGCATGCAGTGTGAATGGCTTCAGGCCAGAATTTTCTTGGAGTCTTGTATTCATCAAGCATCGTCCGAGCCATCTCAATAAGTGTTCTGTTCTTGCGTTCGACGACGCCAATCTGCTGTGGCGTGTATAGAGCTGAGAATTCGTGTGTGATGCCCAAAGTATCAAGATATGTATCTAGGCCAGTGTTCTTGAATTCAGTGTCATTGTCACTTCTGATGTGCTTTATCTTGGCGCCATAGTTGTTCATTGCTCGATTGGCAAAGCGTCTGAAGACATCCTGCACTTCAGTCTTGTAAAGGATTATATGCACCCAAGTATATCTTGAATAATCATCAACAATGACAAAGCCATAGAGACAAGCAGTAGTAGTAAGAGTTGAGTAATGAGTGGGACCGAAAAGATCCATGTGTATCAGTTCGAAGGGTTGAGTCGTTGTCATGATTGTCTTCGAGGGATGCTTGGCCCTCGTCATCTTTCCTGCTTCACAGGCACCGCATAAGTGATCCTTCTTGAATTTGACGCCCTCGATGCCTATGACATGCTTCTTCCTTGCAAGGGTGTGGAGGTTCCTCATGCCAGCATGCCCTAGCCTTCGATGCCAGAGCCAGCATTCAGAAGCTTTTGCTAGAAGACATACTGCAAGTTGTGGTCCTGCTGAGAAATCTACAACATACAAATCATCTTTTCGATACCCTTCAAACACTAGAGACTTGTCATATTCCATTAGTACAAGGCAACGATATTTTCCAAACATCACAATCATGTTTAAATCACAAAGCATTGAGACAGACATTAAGTTGAAACCAAGGGATTCAATAAGCATGACTTTATCCATGTGTTGATCCTTTGAGATTGCAACTCTACCTAGACCCAATACCTTGCTTTTACCAGTGTCAGCAAATGTGATGTGACTTTTGTCTGATGGACGTAAAGTTGAGTCCATGAGAAGGCTTCGCTTGCCAGTCATGTGATTTGTACACCCACTATCAATAATCCATTCTGAAGCAGCTGGTGTCGTACCCTACAGTGCAGTTAGGGGGATAGGCTTCACGAAGAGAATTGTGAAGCAAAAACATTTGACGAACCAGTGGATTATTAAAGCCTAGATCGAGATTAGGACTGATAGGGCAAGTTGCAAGCGATTCAGAAACTAAGTACATAGTAAGACCATTTGGGCATTTGATCTTGCACCCTACAAGATGTTTAAGGTCCCCAGCTATAGTGTCAGACGATTTTGGTTTTCGGCTGGAGACCTTTCCCTGCAAAAGAGAGTTAAGCTTTCTTAGCCACCCACATCTTCAGGGGTGGCTTCGAAGCAATAAGTCTAAGTGCAGCATCTGAGAACTTTGGCTTTGGAGCCCTAGCAAAAAGTCTTGCAGGTGGACAATAGTATTCATAAGAATAAGCAGAATAGTTCTTGGTCTTATGAACATGGCGGTTTGATGAACCGCACTCATATTCATAGGCCTGAGTATGGCTTCCCTGCAAAACATTTGCGTTAGTGTGACTCAGGTGAGTCCTCTGTCTGTATGAAGCCTTTGGACCGTATGAAGCCTGTGGTCTGGGGTTTGTCTTCTTCACCTGTGGTGTCATGATGACATTCACAGGAAGATTCTCCAAACACCTTTTCGGCACCCAGATCTTCTTCATAGGCGGTCCATTCCTGCAGTTAGTACCAATATACCTGGCAAACACTTCATCATTCTGATTCTTAAACAGTTTATAGTTTGCATCAAAGGATTCATCAATAACAATGGGGTTAGCACAAGTGAAGCCAGATAGAGTGGATGGATCTGCTGAAGGTTCCTTTGCAGCAACCCATGTGGTTTTGGGGTACTACTTAGGTTTCCAGTAAGAGCCATCAGCATTCATTTTCCTTACGAACCCAACACCCTCTTTCCTAGGGTTTCGGTTCAGGATCTTCCTTTTGAGGACATCACATAGTGTCTGATGCCCTTTGAGACTTTTGTACATCCCTGTTTCAAGCAGTGTCTTCAACCTAGCATTCTCATCGGCAATAGCAGTGGTGTCTTCAGCAGAGGGGTTAGTTTCCACATCAATAGTTGAAGATATTGCAACAGTAGCAGCAGTAGAACATTCAGCAACAGAAGTAGCGTTATCACGCTCAATGCATTTAAGACATGGTGGTTCAAATCCTTCCTGAGCTGAACTGATCTATTCGGCGCGAAGTGACTCGTTTTCCTTTTGAAGATCTTCATGAGCCGCTCTCAATTTCTCAAGATCTTGCTTCCTTTGAAGATAATCATAGGAAAGCCTTTCATGAGCTATTGAGAACGTTTCATGACGACTTTCAAGTTCCTCATACTTAACGTGAAGATTTTTTATGTCTTCAATTAAGGACTGAGATCGAGTCATTTCAGCGTCTAACAGATCATCGCTTTTGTCTAACAGTTTTTGAATGTGTTCCATGGTTTTCTGTTGTTCAGTTGCAATTTTAGCAAGTATTTTGTAGCTGGGTTTGGAACCACAATCAGAGTCATCGTCACTAGAAGTTTGATAGTGAGTAGTGCGTGTGTTTACCTTGGCACCACGTGCCATGAAGCAGTAGGAAGGAGCAGAGTAGTCCTTGTCATTTGCATCGGTGTCGGTGATGAAGTCATTTTCTTCAGTGTTGAAGATGGAATTGGCAACGTATGTTGTAGCCAGACTTGCAATGCCAAAATCGGACTCCTCCACGGACTCCACCTCCGCCTCCTCAGAAGCGAACTCATCCTCAGAGTCCATTTTCTTGCCAACAAACGCACGTGCCTTGCCAGATGAGATCTTCTTGTGTGATGAAGACTTGGAGGAAGACTTGGAAGAAGATTTTGAGTATTTCTTCTTCTTCTTGTCGTCAGAGTCATACTCCTTGCTCTTCTTCTTATTCTTGTTCTCATTGTCCCACTGTGGACACTCAGAGATGTAGTGGCTAGGTTTCTTTCACTTGTGACATGTTCTCTTCTTGTAGTCATGAGCAGAAGCTTCATCATTCCTTGAGCTTGATCGTGACGAATTTCTGAGGCCTTTCTTCTTGGTGAATTTTTGGAACTTCTTCACAAGCATAGCAAGCTCCCTTCCAATGTCTTCAGGATCATCAGAACTGCTGTCAGATTCTTCTTTAGATGAGGAGACAGCCTTTGCCTTCAAGGCACGAGTTCGCCCATAGTTGGGACCGTAGATGTCTCTTTTCTCAGAAAGCTGAAACTCGTGTGTGTTGAGCCTCTCAAGTATGTCAGACGGATCGAGTGTCTTGAAATCAGGACGTTCTTGAATCATCAGGGCTAGGGTGTCAAACGAACTGTCAAGTGATCTCAGGAGTGTCTTGACGACTTCATGCTTGGTGATCTCAGTAGCGCAGAGGGCTTGAAGTTCATTTGTGATGTCAATGAGTCGATCAAACATGAGCTGGACATTCTCATTGTCATTTCTCTTGAAGCGGTTGAAGAGGTTGCGAAGGACACTGATTCTCTAATCTCTCTGGGTTGAGACGCCTTCGTTGACCTTGGATAGCCAGTCCCAGACTAGCTTAGATGTTTCCAAGGCACTCATGCGGCCATACTGCCCTTTGATCAAATGACCACAGATGATATTCTTGGCAGTAGAGTCCAGTTGAACGAACTTCTTGACATCAGCGGTAGTGACACCTTCTCCAGCCTTGGGAATGCCGTTCTTGACAACATACCATAGGTCGACATCAATGGCTTCAAGATGCATGCGCATCTTATTCTTCCAGTAGGGATATTCAGTTCCATCGAAGATGGGGCATGCAGCGGAGACTTTAATTATCCCTGCAATCGACATAGCTAAAACTCCAGGTGGTTAAACCGAATCACACAGAACAAGGGAGTACCTTGCTCTGATACCAATTAAAAGTGCTAGTGATCGACTAGAGGGGGGTGAATAGGCGATTTTTATGAAAGTCTTCAAAACATGTAAGTTTCAAAGACAAACGATAGAAATAAACCTATTATCATGCAGCGGAAGGTAGACTACACTAGGCAAACCATAGTCATGTATTCAATGAAGTGAAAGCACAATGACAAATAGCAGCTAGGCAGTAAGGATCAGGTAGGAAGATGTTGAGAAGCCAATCAGTACATGTAATCACTTAGTGAAGTCGAATGGTGATGCTATCGTACAATGACTTCACAAGAACCAACAGTAAGTAAAGGGAAGGGAAGGATGAAACCAGTGACTCGTTGAAGACAATGATTTGTTGGACCAGTTCCAGTTGCTGTGACAACTGTACATCTGGTTAGGGAGGCTGAGATTCAACTCAGAAGACCTCGTCTTCAACTTATTCCCCTTGACCTAAGTGAAGGAAATATACCCTAGAGGCAATAATAATGTTATTATTTTATTTCCTTATATCATGATAAATGTTTATTATTCATGCTAGAATTGTATTATCCGGAAACATAATACTTGTGTGAATACATAGACAAACCAAACGTCACTAGTATGCCTCTACTTGACTAGCTCATTGATCAAAGATGGTTATGTTTCCTAGCCATAGACATGTGTTGTCATTTGATTAATGGGATCACATCATTAGGAGAATGATGTGATTGACATGACCCATTCCATTAGCTTAGCACCCGATCGTTTAGTATGTTGCTATTGCTTTCTTCATGACTTATACATGTTCCTATGACTATGAGATTATGCAACTCCCGTTTACCGGAGGAACACTTTGTGTGCTACCAAACGTCACAACGTAACTGGGTGATTATAAAGGAGCTCTACAGGTGTCTCAAAAGGTAAATTTTGGGTTGGCATATTTCGAGATTAGGATTTGTCACTCCGATTGTCGGAGAGGTATCTCTGGGCCTTCTTGGTAATGCACATCACATAAGCCTTGCAAGCATTGCAATTAATGAGTTAGTTGCGAGATGATGTATTACGAAACGAGTAAAGAGACTTGCCGGTAACGAGATTGAACTAGGTATTGAGATACCGACGATCGAATCTCGGGCAAGTAACATACCGAGGACAAAGGGAATAAAGTGTGTTGTTATGCGGTCTGACCGATAAAGATCTTCGTAGAATATGTAGGAGCCAATATGAGCATCCAGGTTCCGCTATTGGTTATTGACCGGAGACGTGTCTCGGTCATGTCTACATTGTTCTCGAACCCGTAGGGTCCGCACGCTTAAGGTTTCGATGACAGTTATATTATGAGTTTATGCTTTTTGATTTACCGAAGTTTGTTCGGAGTCCCGGATGTGATCACGGACATGACGAGGAGTCTCGAAATGGTCGAGACATAAAAATTGATATATTGGAAGCCTATATTTGGATATCGGAAGTGTTCCGGGTGAAATCGGGATTTTTCCGGAGTACCGGGAGGTTACCGGAACCCCCCGGGAGGTATATGGGCCTTAGTGGGCTTTAGTGGAAGAGAGGAGAGGTGGCCAGGGCTGGGCCGCGCGCCCCTCCCCCCCCTAGTCCGAATAGGACAAGGAGAGGGGGGCGGCGCCCCCCCCCCTTCCTTCTCTCTCTCCTCTTTCCCCCTTCCCGAATCCTATTCCAACTAGGAAAGGGGGGAATCCTACTCCCGGTGGGAGTAGGACTCCTCCTGGCGCGCCCTCCTCCTGGCCGGCCGCACCCCCCCCCCTTGATCCTTTATATACGGCGGCAGGGGGGCACCCCTAGACACACAAGTTGATCCACGTGATCATATTCTTAGCCGTGTGCGGTGCCCCCTTCCACCATAATCCTCGATAATATTGTAGCGGTGCTTAGGCGAAGCTCTGCAACGGTAGTACATCAAGATCGTCACCACGCCGTCGTGCTGACGGAACTCTTCCCCGACACTTTGCTGGATCAGAATCCGGGGATCGTCATCGAGCTGAACGTGTGCTAGAACTCGGAGGTGCCGTAGTTTCGGTGCTTGATCGGTCGGGCCGTGAAGACGTATGACTACATCAACCGCGTTGTGCTAACGCTTCCGCTGTCGGTCTACAAGGGTACATAGATCACACTCTCCCCTCTTGTTGCTATGCATCACCATGATCTTGCGTGTGCGTAGGATTTTTTTTGAAATTACAACGTTCCCCAACAGTGGTATTCGAGCCTAGTTTTTATGTGTTGATGTTATATGCACGAGTAGAACACAAGTGAGTTGTGGGCGATATAAGTCATACTGCTTACCAGCATGTCATACTTTGGTTCGGTGGTATTGTTGGACGAAGCGGCCCGGACCGACATTACGCGTACGCTTACGCGAGACCGGTTCTCCCGATGTGCTTTGCACATAGGTGGCTTGCGGGTGACAATTTCCCCAACTTTAGTTGAACCGAGTGTGGCTACGCCCGGTCCTTGCGAAGGTTAAAACAGCACCAACTTGACAAACTATCATTGTGGTTTTGATGCGTAGGTAAGATTGGTCCTTGCTTAAGCCCGTAGCAATCACGTAAAACTTGCAACAACAAAGTAGAGGACGTCTAACTTGTTTTTGCAGGGCATGTTGTGATGTGATATGGTCAAGACATGATGCTAAATTTTATTGTATGAGATGATCATGTTTTGTAACCGAGTTATCGGCAACTGGCAGGAGCCATATGGTTGTCGCTTTATTGTATGCAATGCAATCGCGCTGTAATGCTTTACTTTATCACTAAGCAGTAGCGATAGTCGTGGAAGCATAAGATTGGCGAGACGACAACGATGCTACGATGGAGATCAAGGTGTCGCGCCGGTGACGATGGTGATCATGACGGTGCTTCGAAGATGGAGATCACAAGCACAAGATGATGATGGCCATATCATATCACTTATATTGATTGCATGTGATGTTTATCTTTTATGCATCTTATCTTGCTTTGATTGACGGTAGCATTATAAGATGATCTCTCACTAATTATCAAGAAGTGTTCTCCCTGAGTATGCACCGTTGTGAAAGTTCTTCGTGCTGAGACACCACGTGATGATCGGGTGTGATAGGCTCTACGTTCAAATACAACGGGTGCAAAATAGTTGCACACGCGGAATACTCAGGTTATACTTGACGAGCCAAGCATATACAGATATGGCCTCGGAACACGGAGACCGAAAGGTCGAGCGTGAATCATATAGTAGATATGATCAACATAGTGATGTTCACCAATGAAACTACTCCATCTCACGTGATGATCGGACATGGTTTAGTTGATTTGGATCACGTAATCACTTAGAGGATTAGAGGGATGTCTATCTAAGTGGGAGTTCTTTAAGTAATATGATTAATTGAACCTAAATTTATCATAAAACTTAGTACCTGATAGTATCTTGCTTGTTTATGCTTGATTGTAGATAGATGGCCCGTGCTGTTGTTCCGTTGAATTTTAATGCGTTCCTTGAGAAAGCAAATTTGAAAGATGATGGTAGCAATTACACGGACTGGGTCCGTAACTTGAGGATTATCCTCATTGCTGCATAGAAGAATTACGTCCTGGAAGCACCGCTGGGTGCCAGGCCTGCTGCTGGAGCAACACCAGATGTTATGAACGTCTGGCAGAGCAAAGCTGATGACTACTCGATAGTTCAGTGTGCCATGCTTTACGGCTTAGAATCGGGACTTCAACGATGTTTTGAACATCATGGAGCATATGAGATGTTCCAGGAGTTGAAGTTAATATTTCAAGCAAATGCCCGGATTGAGAGATATGAAGTCTCCAATAAGTTCTATAGCTGCAAGATGGAGGAGAACAGTTCTGTCAGTGAGCATATACTCAAAATGTCTGGGTATAATAATCACTTGATTCAATTGGGAGTTAATCTTCCAGATGATTGCGTCATTGACAGAATTCTCCAATCACTGCCACCAAGCTACAAGAGCTTCGTGATGAACTATAATATGCAAGGGATGAATAAGACTATTCCCGAGCTCATCGCAATGCTGAAAGCTGCGGAGGTAGAAATCAAGAAGGAACATCAAGTGTTGATGGTCAACAAGACCACTAGTTTCAAGAAAAAGGGCAAAGGGAAGAAGAAGGGGAACTTCAAAAAGAACAGCAAGCAAGTTGCTACTCAAGAGAAGAAACCCAAACCTGGACCTAAGCCTGAAACTGAGTGCTTCTACTGCAAGCAGACTGGTCACTGGAAGCGGAACTGCCCCAAGTATTTGGCGGATAAGAAGGATGGCAAGGTGAACAAAGGTATATGTGATATACATGTTATTGATGTGTACCTTACTAATGCTCGCAGTAGCACCTGGGTATTTGATACTGGTTCTGTTGCTAATATTTGCAACTCGAAATAGGGACTACGGATTAAGCGAAGATTGGCTAAGGACGAGGTGACGATGCGCGTGGGAAATGGTTCCAAAGTCGATGTGATCGCAGTCGGCACGCTACCTCTACATCTACCTTCGGGATTAGTATTAGACCTAAATAATTGTTATTTGGTGCCAGCGTTAAGCATGAACATTATATCTGGATCTTGTTTGATGCAAGATGGTTATTCATTTAAATCTGAGAATAATGGTTGTTCTATTTATATGAGTAATATCTTTTATGGTCATGCACCCTTAAAGAGTGGTCTATTCTTATTAAATCTCGATAGTAGTGACACACATATTCATAGTGTTGAAGCCAAAAGATGCAGAGTTGATAATGATAGTGCAACTTATTTGTGGCACTGCTGTTTAGGTCATATCGGTATAAAGCGCATGAAGAAACTCCATACTGATGGGCTTTTGGAACCACTTGATTATGAATCACTTGGTACTTGCGAACCGTGCCTTATGGGTAAGATGACAAAAACACTATTCTCCGGTACTATGGAGAGAGCAACAGATTTATTGGAAATCATACATACAGATGTATGTGGTCCGATGAATGTTGAGGCTTGTGGCGGATACTGTTATTTTCTCACCTTCACAGATGACTTAAGCAGATATGGGTATATCTACTTAATGAAACATAAGTCTGAAACGTTTGAAAAGTTCAAAGAAATTCAGAGTGAAGTTGAAAATCATCGTAACAAGAAAATAAAATTCCTACAATCTGATCGTGGAGGAGAATATTTGAGTTACGAGTTTGGTGTACATTTGAAATAATGTGGAATAGTTTCGCAACTCACGCCACCCGGAACACCACAGCGTAATGGTGTGTCTGAACGTCGTAATCGTACTTTACTAGATATGGTGCGATCTATGATGTCTCTTATTGATTTACCGCTATCGTTTTGGGGATATGCTCTAGAGACAGCCGCATTCACGTTAAATAGGGCACCATCAAAATCCGTTGAGACGACGCCTTATGAACTGTGGTTTGGCAAGAAACCAAAGTTGTCGTTTCTGAAAGTTTGGGGCTGTGATGCTTATGTGAAAAAGCTTCAACCTGATAAGCTCGAACCCAAATCAGAGAAATGTGTCTTCATAGGATATCCAAAGGAAACCATTGGATACACCTTCTATCACAGATCCGAAGGCAAGACTTTTGTTGCTAAATTCGGAAACTTTCTGGAGAAGGAGTTTCTCTCGAAAGAAGTGAGTGGGAGGAAAGTAGAAATTGATGAGGTAACTGTACCTGCTCCCTTATTGGAAAGTAGTACATCACAGAAACCGGTTCCTGTGACACCTACACCAATTAGTGAGGAAGCTAATGATAATGATCATGAAACTTCAGAACAAGATACTACTGAACCTCGTAGATCAACCAGAGTAAGATCCGCACCAGAGTGGTATGGTAATCCTGTTCTGGAAGTCATGCTACTAGATCATGATGAACCTACAAACTATGAAGAAGTGATGGTGAGCCCAGATTCCACAAAATGGCTTGAAGCCATGAAATCTGAGGTGGGATCCATGTATGAGAACAAAGTATGGACTTTGGTTGACTTGCCCAATGATCGGCAAGCAATTGAGAATAAATGGATCTTCAAGAAGAAGACTGACGCTGACGGTAATGTTACTGTCTACAAAGCTCAACTTGTCGCAAAAGGTTTTCGGCAAGTTCAAGGGATTGACTACGATGAGACCTTCTCACCCGTAGCGATGCTTAAGTCTGTCCGAATCATGTTAGCAATTGCCGCATTTTATGATTATGAAATTTGGCAAATGGATGTCAAAACTGCACTCCTGAATGGATTTCTGCAGGAAGAGTTGTATATGATGCAGCCGGAAGGTTTTGTCGATCCAAAGGGAGCTAACAAAGTGTGCAAGCTCCAGCGATCCATTTATGGACTGGTGCAAGCCTCTCGGAGTTGGAATAAACGCTTTGATAGTGTGATCAAAGCATTTGGTTTTTTACAGACTTTTGGAGAAGCCTGTATTTACAAGAAAGTGAGTGGGAGCTCTGTAGCATTTCTGATATTATATGCAGATGACATATTGCTAATCGGAAATGATATAGAATTTCTGGATAGCATAAAAGGATACTTGAATAAGAGTTTTTCAATGAAAGACCTTGGTGAAGCTGCTTACATATTGGGCATTAAGATCTATAGAGATAGATCAAGACGCTTAATTGGACTTTCACAAAGCACATACCTTGACAAAGTTTTGAAGAAGTTCAAAATGGATCAAGCAAAGAAAGGATTCTTGCCTATGTTACAAGGTGTGAAATTGAGTAAGACTCAATCCCCGACCAATGCAGAAGATAGAGACAAAATGAAAGATGTTCCCTATGCTTCAGCCATAGGCTCTATCATGTATGCAATGCTGTGTACCAGACCTGATGTGTGTCTTGCTATAAGTCTAGCACGGAGGTACCAAAGTAATCCAGGAGTGGATCACTGGACAGCGGTCAAGAATATCCTCAAATACCTGAAAAGGACTAAGGATATGTTTCTCATATATGGAGGTGACAAAGAGCTCATCGTAAAAGGTTACGTTGATGCAAGCTTTGACACTGATCCGGACGATTCTAAATCGCAGACCGGATACGTGTTTACATTAAATGGTGGAGCTGTCAGTTGGTGCAGTTCTAAACAAAGCGTTGTGGCGGGATCTACATGTGAAGCAGAGTACATAGCTGCTTCGGAAGCAGCAAACGAAGGAGTCTGGATGAAGGAATTCATATCCGATCTAGGTGTCATACCTAGTGCATCGGGTCCAATGAAAATCTTTTGTGACAATACTGGTGCAATTGCCTTGGCAAAGGAATCCAGATTTCACAAGAGAACCAAGCACATCAAGAGACGCTTCAATTCCATCCGGGATCTAGTCCAGGTGGGAGACATAGAGATTTGCAAGATACATACGGATCTGAATATAGCAGACCCGTTGACTAAGCCTCTTCCACGAGCAAAACATGATCAGCACCAAAGCTCCATGGGTGTTAGAATCATTACTGTGTAATCTAGATTATTGACTCTAGTGCAAGTGGGAGACTGAAGGAAATATGCCCTAGAGGCAATAATAATGTTATTGTTTTATTTCCTTATATCAGGATAATGTTTATTATTCATGCTAGAATTGTATTATCCGGAAACATAATACTTGTGTGAATACATAGACAAACCAAACGTCACCAGTATGCCTCTACTTGACTAGCTCGTTGATCAAAGATGGTTATGTTTCCTAGCCATAGACATGTGTTGTCATTTGATTAATGGGATCACATCATTAGGAGAATGATGTGATTGACATGACCCATTCCATTAGCTTAGCACCCGATCGTTTAGTATGTTGCTATTGCTTTCTTCATGACTTATACATGTTCCTATGACTATGAGATTATGCAACTCCCGTTTACCGGAGGAACACTTTGTGTGCTACCAAACGTCACAACGTAACTGGGTGATTATAAAGGAGCTCTACAGGTGTCTCAAAAGGTAAATTTTGGGTTGGCATATTTCGAGATTAGGATTTGTCACTCCGATTGTCGGAGAGGTATCTCTGGGCCTTCTCGGTAATGCACATCACATAAGCCTTGCAAGCATTGCAATTAATGAGTTAGTTGCGAGATGATGTATTACGAAACGAGTAAAGAGACTTGCCGGTAACGAGATTGAACTAGGTATTGAGATACCGACGATCGAATCTCGGGCAAGTAACATACCGAGGACAAAGGGAATAAAGTGTGTTGTTATGCGGTCTGACCGATAAAGATCTTCGTAGAATATGTAGGAGCCAATATGAGCATCCAGGTTCCGCTATTGGTTATTGACCGGAGACGTGTCTCGGTCATGTCTACATTGTTCTCGAACCCGTAGGGTCCGCACGCTTAAGGTTTTGATGACAGTTATATTATGAGTTTATGCTTTTTGATGTACCGAAGTTTGTTCGGAGTCCCGGATGTGATCACGGACATGACGAGGAGTCTCGAAATGGTCGAGACATAAAGATTGATATATTGGAAGCCTATATTTGGATATCGGAAGTGTTCCGGGTGAAATCAGGATTTTTCCGGAGTACCGGGAGGTATATGGGCCTTAGTGGGCTTTAGTGGAAGAGAGGAGAGGTGGCCAGGGCTGGGCCGCGCGCCCCTCCCCCCTAGTCCGAATAGGACAAGGAGAGGGGGGCGGCGCCCCCCCCCCCTTCCTTCTCTCTCTCCTCTTTCCCCCTTCCCGAATCCTATTCCAACTAGGAAAGGGGGGGAATCCTACTCCCGGTGGGAGTAGAACTCCTCCTGGCGTGCCCTCCTCCTGGCCGGCCGCACCCCCCCCCCCTTGATCCTTTATATACGAGGGCAGGGGGCACCCCTAGACACACAAGTTGATCCACGTGATCATATTCTTAGCCGTGTGCGGTGCCCCCTTCCACCATAATGCTCGATAATATTGTAGCGGTGCTTAGGCGAAGCCCTGCAATGGTAGTACATCAAGATCGTCACCACGCCGTCGTGCTGACGGAACTCTTCCCCGACACTTTGCTAGATCGGAGTTCGTGGATTGTCATCGAGCTGAACATGTGCTAGAACTCGGAGGTGCCGTAGTTTCGGTGCTTGATCGGTCGGGCCGTGAAGACGTACGACTACATCAACCGCATTGTGCTAACGCTTCCACTGTCGGTCTACAAGGGTACGTAGATCACACTATCCCCTCTCGTTGCTATGCATCACCATGATCTTGCGTGTGCGTAGGAATTTTTTTGAAATTACTACGTTCCCCAACACTAAGGACACCCAGTCCTCGCCCAATTACTCTGTTAAGTCTTCAAGGTAGACTTCCAAACCTTCACAGACTTCGTTCACCGGCGATCCACAATGACTCTTGGATGCTCAGAACGCGACGCTTAACCGGCTGGAGGATTCACAGTCCTCAAGTGTAATAAGTCTTCAGATCACACAGACAAGAAGACTTAAGTGATGCCTAACACTCTTTGGCTCTGGGTGGTTAGGGCTTTATCCTCTCAAGGAATTCTCTCTCAAAGGCTTCGAGGTGGGTTGCTCTCAAACGACAAAAGCCGTACTTTAACTCTGAGCAGCCAACCGTTTATGGTTGTAGGGGGTGGGCTATTTATAGCCACTAGGCAACCCGACCTGATTTGTCCGAAATGACCCTGGGTCACTAAGGAACTGACACGTGTTCCAACGGTCAGATTTTTCAAACACACACGGCAACTTTACTTGGGCTACAAGCAAAGCTGACTTGTCCAACTCTGAACAAGATTCGCTCTCATAGTCTTCACTCGAAGACATAGGATTTTGGTTAAGCATCACTTCAGTCATTCTGACTGGTTTTCTTGGACCCCACTTAACAGTACGGTGGTTCCTATGACTCAACAAAGAAGAAAAAGAACTACGAAAGATCTAAGTCTTCGTGCTCCATAGTCTTCATGCGATGTCTTCTCTTGTCATAGTCTTCAATGTGAATGTCTTCATATACCACCTTTGACTTCAATGTCTTCATACATTTTTAGGGGTCATCTCTGGTAGGAAAACCGAATCAATGAGGGACTTCTACATGTGTTATCCTGCAATTCTCACAAACACATTAGTCCCTCAACTAGGTTTGTCGTCAATACTCCAAAACCAAGTAGGGGTGGCACTAGATGCACTTACATGGGGACATTCCCAAAACGGCCTTTGTTACCCGTTATGGCCAATACGAGTACACCGTTATGTCCTTCGGTTTAACCAATGCCCCAGCCACCTTCTCCCGGTTAATGAACTCGGTCTTCATGGAGTATTTGGATAAATTCGTCGTAGTATACCTCGATGATATACTCATCTACTCCAAGAATGAAGAGGAACATGTCGAACATCTAAGGCTGGTATTGACGAAACTTCGAGAGCATCGCATTTATGCCAAATTCTCCCAGTGTGAATTTTGGTTGCCAGAAGTGACCTATCTAGGCCATGTAATCTCTGGTAAGGGTATTGTTGTCAATCCCGAGCGAGTTCAAGCCGTCCTTGATTGGACTCCACCTAAGACGGTCAAGCAAGTTCGGAGCTTCCTTGGCTTAGCGAGCTACTGCCGCCGCTTCATCGAGAATTTCTCCAAGGTTGCTAAACCTCTAACTGAACTCCTCAAGAAAGATAAAAAGTTCGAGTGGACCCCACAGTGCGAGTTCAGCTTTCAGGAACTGAAAATACGCCTGACATCTGCCCCCGTACTGGTACCACTAGATTTATCCAAGGACTTTATTATCTATTGTGACGCCTCGCGACAAGGACTAGGTTGCATACTCATGCAAGATCGTTAGGTAATTGCCTATGCCTCACGGCAATTACACCCACATGAGGAAAACTATCCCACACATGATCTAGAGCTTGCAGCTGTAGTCCATGCACTCAAAACTTGGCGACATTACCTTCTCGGTAATCATTGCGAGATCTTCACCGATCACCAAAGTTTGAAATATATCTTCACCCAACCGGATTTGAATCTCAAGCAAAGACGTTGGGTCGAGTTGATCTCGGATTACGACTTAGGAATAACTTACACCCCGGGCAAAGCCAATGTCATGGCTGATGCACTAAGTCGTAAATCCTATTGTAACAACCTGATGTTACAACAAAGTCAACCACTTCTCCATGAGGAATTTCGTAAGCTTAATCTTAACATTGTTCCTCGAGGATTCCTATCCACCCTGGTGGAGAAACCTACCCTTACGGATCAGATCATCAAGGCACAGAAGGTAGATCCGGGAATCTCCCGTATTAAGAGAAACATTAAGAAAGGAGTCGTGAATTGTTTCTCCGTTGATGATCAAGGTGTCGTATACTTTGGAAACCGCTTAGTGGTTCCCAAGGCACGAAACCTGAGGCGGTTGATCCTTAAGGAAGCTCATGAATCCCCTCTCACCATTCATCCTGGTAGTACTAAGATGTATCAATACCTACGCCAGAGGTTTTGGTGGACTAGGGTGAAGAGAGAAATTTCTCAATACATTGCTAGTTGCGACGTCTGTCGTCGTGTTAAAGCAGAGCATCAATGGCCTGATGGCACCCTTCAACCTTTGGCTATTCCTGAGTGAAATGGGATAAAATCAGTATGGATTTCATTACTAGGTTTCCCAGGACCAAGAGAGGGAATAATGCTATCTTCGTCGTGATCAACCGTATTTCCAAAGTAGCCCACTTTCTACCTGTTCGTGAGAGTATCACCGCTAGCCAGCTAGCTGATTTATACATCTCCCGAATAGTGTCTCTTCATGGTGTCCCATTGGAAATTAACTCAGACCGTGGGAGTCTCTTCACCTCTCGATTTTGGGAAAGTTTCCAAAATGCTATGGGAACTCGTCTCTCTTTTAGCACCGCCTTCCATCCTCAATCAAGTGGTCAAGTAGAGCGAGTCAATCAAATTCTGGAAGATATGCTCCGAGCTTCTGTCATCTCATTCGGAATGGGTTGGGAGAAATGCCTTCCATTCGCGGAGTTTGCTTATAACAATAGTTATCAAGCTAGCTTGGGCAAAGCTCCTTTCGAACTTCTCTATGGACAAAAATGTTGAACGCCTCTTAACTGGTCAGAAACCGGGGAAAGACAACTCTTTGGCCCGGATATGATTCAGGAAGCAGAAGAGTAGGTTCGCGTTATTCGTGAGAAATTGAAAACATCCCAATCTCGTCAAAAGAGCCAATATGATCGTAAACATAAGCTCATGACTTATGAAGTCGGCAAGAAAGCTTACCTTTGGGTTACTCCGTTAAAGGGAACCCATCGTTTCGGTATCAAAGGCAAATTGGCTCCTCGTTACATTGGACCCTTCCGCATTCTTGCCAAACGAGGAGAAGTTGCCTACCAATTGGAACTACCTTCGCATCTTTCCAGAGTTCATGATGTCTTCCACGTTTCTCAACTCAGGCATTGCTTCGCGGATCCTATCCGTGGAGTGGACCACGAAATGCTTGATCTACAAGATAACCTCTCATATCGGGAATATCCCGTTCGTATCCTTGATCAAGCTGAGCATACCACTCGATGCCATAATATCAAGTTTCTCAAGGTTCAATGGTCACACCATTTCGAGAAAGAAGCCACTTGGGAAAGGGAGGATCGTCTTCGACTCGAGTACCCCACCTTCTTCCCGGAGGATCCTAAATCTCGGGACGAGATTCTTTTGAGTGGGGGTGAGTTGTCACACCCTAGCTGGTTCATGCATTAGAGTGTTGCATCATGTCTACTTTTACAGAAACTTGAAATGGGGATGACAGAACCCCCAGCACCCCCCTAGAAACAACTAGGGTTTACTAAAATTATTTTCAATGAACCCAAAATGCCCTTCACAAAATGTTCATCATTTCTGGATTGGGCTAAAACCCCTGGCAAAAATGGTGCACTCTTTTCTAGGACATTCTGGATTCTTTGAATTAAATCATAAGTATTTGAATTTGGGCATTTAAATGCTATAAAATATTTTAAATGCCCAAATAATTCTGGATTTAAGTGAGGGCTGTTAGGAATAATCCCAATAGAGCCCACAATTATTTTCAGGATTTTAGTAAGTGCCTAAGTATTTTTAATAAAGCCCTAAAGTTACAGAAAAATAGAAAAAGAAAATAGAAAAGAGAGAGAGTTAGAGCTTACCGGTCACCCTGGCCTGGCCTAGCTCGGCCCAGCCCACTGGCTACTGCCAGTCATCCCCCTCCTCTCGCCAGGAGGACGAGAGGCGCGTGCCCGGCGCCCGCAGCCACACGTCGGCCACCTCCTGCTTCTGCCGACACCCAGGACGCCGTCTACGAGTGCCACGCACCCTCCCTCGTCCCCCTCTCATTTTGCCCACTCTCCCCGTGCCCCTCTCCCTCCTCTGGCTCTCTCCCCATCCCCTCCCGAGAGGAGCTCATCGCCACCATCGCCGTCCACCGCGGCCATCGACCCTCTCTCATCTCTTCGACGTGTCCCCGAGCATCGCTGACGTCTTCCTCTTCCTCACGGGCGAGCCACGACGCCTCGGACGCACTGCAACGCCGCTTGCGCCGTCTTCTTCCACCTCGGTCCGCTGAGATCGCCGGCGACCGTACGCCGCCCCTGATGCCTCCCCGAGCTCGCTGAGGCCACCGCTACATTCCTCCGTTCCCCTCTCTTTCCTTTGCCGTTTTCTCCCTCTAACCGCGGGCTCCGTTGAGCCCAAGAGCTCACCGCCGCCACACATGGCGCCGCCGTGGCCACAGCTGCCGCCTTACGCTTTTGAGCCCGCCGTTGTGCTCACCGTGCTTCCAGAAGCATGCCAAGCCCACTAGCCCCTCCTCCCATGCACCCTAACGCCGGGCACGACCTGGCCGAACTCCGGCTGCCTCGCAAGTCACCGCCGCCGTCGACCTAGGCCACTAGGGCCGCTGCTGTTAGCACCATTGGATGTGGACGATTCTTCTCGTCCCATAGGTAGTCTCCGCCGTCTTTTTGGTCGCCGGAGACACAATCCCGACCTCCTCCGCCGTTTCGGCCTCACCGGCGGCTCAACGCCGGCCAAACTCCGGCAGGGTTTGACCCGTGGACTTGACTGGGTGGGCTAGGTTGACTTTCCCCCTGAGCCTATGACAGGTGGGGCCGGCCGATTAATTAGTTTAGGATTAGTGCTAACTAATTTTAGTTAGTTTAGGTCACTGACATGTGGGCCCAGGCCCCACTGACAGTTAGTTAGTACTAACTTAATTCTGTTAGTTAGCAGAGTCACTGACCAGTGGGCCCCACCAGTCAGGTTTGACTGGCCCCTGGCGCCTTTGACTTGCTGACATCACAGTGACGCAGTGCTGACGCAATTATTTAATTTCTGGATTTATTTTCATATAGGAAATTCCAGAAAATAGCCAAAACTTCTAAAAATCATAGAAAATCAACCATAGCTCCAAATCAAACAAATTATATATGAAAAATGATCAGAAAAATTCAATCTATCCATCTGTAATGGTTTCATGCATGACAAACCACTTTAACTTTGCTATTTAGGTGAAACAAGCTAACACACTCATTATGCATAAGAACTTTAACCTTCATTTGAATCTTTGGTTCAAATGGACCCATTTCAACTTGTTTCACATTGCATTAGGCAGGACACATCATTTTGCCATGTCATAGCATGCATCATATTGTTGCATATTGTCATGTGTTGATTATGTTCTGTGTGTCTTTCGTGGTAGGTTCTGCCTCCGAGGATATCTCCGAGTATCCAACTGAAGGGCAGTACCCTACTACCACTCCATCAGGCAAGCAGCCCCATTGATCATATCGATACAATCCCATGTTCCCGCCTCTGCTCTCATTTACTGCATTAAGACAACAACGTTTCAAACTGCTGTGTGCTACGGTAGTTGAACCCTTATCCTCTACATGACCTGTCATTGCCACAGTAACTAGATGAAACCCACTAGCATGTGTAGGAGTTGATTGAGCCATGTATGTGTTCCTACCTTGCTATGCCTGCTATGCTTAGAATTGTGTCAGGTCTGGTTCATCTGGGTGATGGGCTAGAGTGAAATGATTATGTCGGTAATGTGAGGGATGTGTTGAACATGATTTGGTAAAGGTATCGATGAGAGGCCATGTAGGAGTACATGGTGGGTTGTTTCATTGAAGCCGTCCATAAGAACTGAGATCTGTATGTGTGATTTAAGATTCAGTTACTACCATACATTGGGCCCGAAACCAATGGACCCTCTCGGCTTCTTAATCACCCTAGTACTTTGTCCAGGAGTTGCAATTAGTTTCTGGTGTTTGTAGGTTATGTGTTGGCGGCCGTGCATAGCGCTGACCCTAGGGGTGGGCTATGTTGCGGTAGATACACCGTGGCCGGGTATTTCGGGCGCCCGTTTGGCATCTCGGGACCCTGTTCACATCGTTCGGGGCCGTATGTGGAAACCTCGGCCGGACTCCCTGTGGATGGAACCTAGATAGGCGATAAACCTGGACTAGGGACTTGAGTGTTTAGGTAGGTTGTGGCCGACACCCTCGTTGGGCTTCTGCTTGAAGGTTGCCGAGTACATGTCATGTAAACGGCGGTAAGTGGTGAGAGTGTGTATGAAGAAGTACACCCCTGCAGGGTTAACATCATCTATTCGAATAGCCGCGTCCGCGGTAAAGGACTACTTGGTTGCCTATACAGTTCATAGACAAGTTAATGGTTACTAGTAAAAGACTCAAGATAAGTGTGAGTACCGAGGATGGCCCTCTCATAGGATGACGAGGGAGGATCCCCGGTGGAGTATTGTGTTGGTGATTAGTGGACTCGAGTGCGAAAACTATTTTACTAGTGGTGCCTCGTAGGATAGCTTAGCCAAGAGTCAAAGTTGGCTTGCTGCAATAACTCCACCACCTTCTTGAGAATGAGCATGTATAGTAGGTTCTGATGTAAGACTTGCTGAGTACCTTTGTACTCATGTTTGCTTAATTACTGTTTTCAGACGACAACACCGCCCCCTCCGATGGGTTTTATGTAGATCTCGACGTCGATGAGTGACTTGCCACCCAGGTGGTGATCCTGTCCATGGAGGGCCCTATGTAGATAGACAGGCTTTGAGAAGCCTTCTTGCTTTCTAGTGTCTGTACTCAGACCATTTGCTTCCGCATGTGCTTGTATGCTTGTATGACTTGAGTGTCGGGTCATGTGACCCCTACCTGTGTGAACATGTTATGTATGGCTCTCTGGAGCCTTTAAATAAAGTACTTGAGTTATAGAGTTTTGTTGTAATGTCATGTTGTATTTGCACATATCGAGCATATTGTGTGTATGAATGAAATGCTTGGTATGTGTGGGATCCGACAATCTAGTTGTTTACCCTTGGCAGCCTCTCTTATGGGGAAATGTAGTATAGTGCTCCTTGAGCCATAGTAGTCCGCTACAGCCCGGTTCCCCGGAGTCCTGCTAGCCCAGCACTAATGCTCATGACACTTGACTGGTCGGCATGTGTTTCACTTTGTTCCTATGTATGTCCCACCGGGGAAATGTCATGCGGTGACTACCGGAGTCCTGCCTAGCCTACTACAGCCTGGGTTCCCCGGAGTCCTATTAGCCCAGTGCTACAGCCCGGATTCACACGCTGATGACCGACATGCTCGATGTGATTCATGTATGCATGTCCCCATAGGTCTGTGCCGCTTTGGGTTCACGACTAGCCATGTCGCCCCGGGTTCTCTGTCATATGGATGCTAGCGACACTATCATATACGTGAGCCAAAAGGCGCAAACGGTCCCGGGCCATGGTAAGGCGACACCCGTGGGGATACCATGCGTGAGGCCGCAATGTGATATGAGGTGTTATCGGCTAGATCGATGTGACTTGGAATCGGGGTCCTGACATATTTATTCCAGAGAAACCAGTTTTACAGAAAAGTCCCTCTAGATCATGCATTTAATAACTCACAAATGGTGCATCGGTTTAAAATGATTTATATATGAAAAATGACTAGAATTCCATCTAGTTTCATAACATCCAACTTTCATCCATGTTAAAAATGTTTAAAATGCTGATGTTTAAATTTGCTCAGATGCCATGCTAAAATGTTTTATTTCATAAATTAATCATCGTAGCTCCAAATTTAATAAACTTCATATGTAAATGGGGTACAAAAATGCCTAGTTTGACATGGTGAAAGTACTTTGCATGTTTAACAACTCTAAAATATGGTTTAGGGCAGAACAGTACCAAATCCATAATTTGCATATGGGGATTCTCCGGACTTGTTGTTTGTTGTTCCGGCCTCATTTAAACTTGCCTAGATAGGTAGTTTTCATATGCTTCACCCCTTTGCCATGTTTAAAAACATTTAATATTGTTGAGTACATAAACAGGAGAGAACTAAATAAGTCATGTGGTGCTTCGTCAATATGCAACTCATTGCATATTGCATATTGAGCTCCACTTAATTTGTAGTATTGTTTGTGCACTTTGCCATGCCATGCCTCATTAAACCGGACATGCATCATATTTGGTTGTGCATCATGCCATGATTATGTGATGGTTGTTTACTATGTTGCTTGATTCTTTCTGGTTTGCTTCTCTCGTTAGCTTCGGTTTCATTCCGGAGTTGTGAGCATCTGTTCGACTACGTCTGTTTGTCTTCTTCATGGACTCATTCTTCTTCCTTGCAGGATCTCAGGCAAGATGACCATACCCTCGAAATCACCTCTATCTTTGCTTGCTAGTTGTTCGCTCTATCGCTATGTCGCGCTACCTACCACTTGTTATATCATGCCTCCCATATTGCCATGTCAAGCCTTGATACGTCTCCGTCGTATCTACTTTTCCAAACACTTTTGCCCTTGTTTTGGAATCTAACTTGCATGATTTGAATGGAACTAACCCAGACTGACGCTGTTTTCAGCAGAATTGCCATGGTGTTATTTATGTGCAGAAACATAAGTTCTCGGAATGACCTGCAACTTCACGGAACGTCTTTTTGGAAATAATAAAAAATCCTTGCAAAAGATGAAGACCAGGGGCCCACACCCTAGCCACGAGGGTGGGGGCGTGCATGCCCCCCTGGGCGCGCCCCCTACCTCGTGGGCCCCCTGGAGCTCCTCCGACCTCAACTCCAACTCTATATATTTGCTTTTGGGGAGAAAAAATAGAGGAGAAGGATTCATCGTGTTTTACGATACGGAGCCGCCGCCAAGCCCTAAAACCTCTCGGGAGGGCTGATCTGGAGTCCGTTTGGGGCTCCGGAGAGGGGAATCCGTCGTTGTCGTCATCATCAACCATCCTCCATCACCAATTTCATGATGCTCACCATCGTGCATGAGTAATTCCATCGTAGGCTTGCTGGACGGTGATGGGTTGGATGAGATTTATCATGTAATCGAGTTAGTTTTGTTAGGGTTTGATCCCTAGTATCCACTATGTTCTGAGATTAATGTTGCTATGACTTTTCTATGCTTAATGCTTGTCACTAGGGCCCGAGTGCCATGATTTCGGATCTGAACCTATTATGTTTTCATGAATATATGTGAGTTTTTGATCCTATCTTGCAAGTCTATAGTCACCTACTATGTGTTATGATCCGGCAACCCCGAAGTGACAATAATCGGGACCACTCCCGGTGATGACCGTAGTTTGAGGAGTTCATGTATTCACTATGTGTTAATGCTTTGGTCCGGTACTCTATTAAAAGGAGGCCTTAATATCCCTTAGTTTCCTCTAGGACCCCGCTTCCACGGGAGGGTAGGACAAAAGATGCCATGCAAGTTCTTCTCCATAAGCATATATGACTATATTCGGAATACATGCCTACATTACATTGATGAATTGGAGCTAGTTCTGTGTCACCCTAGGTTATGACTGTTACATGATGAACCGCATCCGGCATAATTCTCTATCACCGATCCATTGCCTACGAGCTTTCCATATATTGTTCTTCGCTTATTTACTTTTCCGTTGCTATTGTTACAATCACTACAAAATACCAAAAACATTACTTTTGCTATCATTACCTTTTGCTACCGTTACCACTACTATCATATTATTTTGCTACTAAATACTTTGTTGCAGATATTAAGTTTCCAGGTGTGGTTCAATTGACAACTCAGCTGCTAATACTTGAGAATATTCTTTGGCTCCCCTTGTGTCGAATCAAT
This sequence comes from Triticum urartu, assembly GCF_056163025.1. Taxonomy (NCBI): domain Eukaryota; kingdom Viridiplantae; phylum Streptophyta; class Magnoliopsida; order Poales; family Poaceae; genus Triticum; species Triticum urartu. Next base: position 493,826,102 of record NC_141878.1, read on the forward strand.
AAATTTGGGTTGAATACTCTACCCTCGAAAACTGTTGCGATCCCCTATACTTGTGGGTTATCAAGACTATTTTCTGGCGCCGTTGCCGAGGAGCATAGCGCTATTCTTTGAGTCACATGGGATTTATATCTGCTTATCATTATGAAGAACTTGAGAGATCCAAAAACAAAGATTTATCCCTCAACTATGAGGGGAGGTAAGGAACTGCCATCTAGCTCTGCGCTTGATTCACCTTCTGTTTTGAGTAAGCTTGCGACACCTAAACCTGCTTCTGCTATTGATTCTGATATGTCGCATGTTATTGATGATGCCACTTCTGCTATGCATGATACTTATGATGAAACTGCTTCTACGCTTGATACTACTATGCCACTTGGTGAATTTCTTGATGAACAACTTGCTAGGGTTAGAGAGAATGAAATTATTGAATCTGATAATATTGATGAAAGTGATGATGAAGACTCTCCCCCTAATAAATATGAATTGCCTGTTGTTCCTGAGGGTTATGTTCTGGATGAAGAATCTGCTAGAGCTATTTTAGCTTGCAATGATAGATATGATCTAAAGAGGTTATTAGCTAAATGGAAGTAGCAATCCCTTAATGCTAGAATGAAACCTGACCCTGCTTTTGCTACTTCACCTATCTGTGTTACTGATAAGGATTATGAATTCTCTGTTGATCCTGATATAATTACTTTGGTTGAATCTGATCCTTTTTATGGCTATGTTACCGCTTTTGCTCAGCTCCTCTTATAGCGTTGCTAGTTGCAGGTGTAGTTGAAGTTTGTTCCATGTTGGAACATGGATATGTTGGGATATCACAATATCTATTATTTTAATTAATGCATCTATATACTTGGTAAAGGGTGGAAGGCGCGGCCTTATGCCTAGTGTTTTGTTCCACTCTTGCCGCCCTAGTTTCCGTCATACCGGTGTTGTGTTCCTTGATTTTGCGTTCCTTACGCGGTTGGGTGTTATGGGAACCCCTTGACAGTTCGCTTTGAATAAAACTCCTCTAGCAAGGCCCAACCTTGGTTTTACCATTTGCCTCACCACCACCTATACTTTTCCCTCGGGAGCCGTGCTCCCGAGGGTCATCTTTATTTTTAACCCCCCCCCCCCCGGGGCCAGTGCTTCTCTAAGTGTTGGTCCGAACTGGGCGATGTCCAACGCCCCCTGGGCAACCAAGGTCTATGCCAACCTGACGTCTTGCCCATCAGGTGTGCCCTGAGAACGAGATATGTGCAGCTCCTATCGGGATTTGTCGGCACATTTGGGCGGTCTTGTTGGTCTTGTTTTACCATTGTCAAAATGTCTTATAACCGGGATTCCGAGACTGGTCGGGTCTTCTCAGGAGAAGGAATATCCTTCGTTGACCGTGAGAGCTTGTGATGGGCTAAGTTGGGACACCCCTGTAGGGTTTGAACTTTCGAAAGCCGTACCTGCGGTTATGTGGCAGATGGGGATTTGTTAATATCCGGTTGTAGAGAACTTGACACTTAACTTAATTAAAATGCATCAACTGCGTGTGTAGCCGTGATGGTCTCTTCTTGGCGGAGTCCGAGAAGTGAACACGGTTCTTGTGTTATGCTTGAACGTAAGTAGTTCCAGGATCATTTCTTGATCACTTCTAGCTTCTCGACCGTTGCGTTGCTTCTCTTCTCGCTCTTATTTCCATATGTTAGCCACCATATATGATTAGTGCTTGCTGCAGCTCCACCTCTTTACCCTATCCTAGCCATAAGCTTAAATAGTCTTGATCTCACGGGTGTGAGATTGTTGAGTCCTCATGACTCACAGATACTTCCAAACAGTTGCAGGTGCCGATGATACCAGTGCAGGTGACACAATCGAGCTCAAGTGGGAGCTCGATGAAGATCTTGATCGTCGTTTTGTTTCGTTTCCCGTTGATCAGTAGTGGAGCCCAGTTGGGACGATCGGGGATCTAGCATTTGGGGTTGTCTTCTTTTACTTTGGTTCCGTAGTCGGACCTTGATTGTATTCTGGATGATGTATGTTTAACTTGTATTTGTGTGAAGTGGCGATTGTAAGCCAACTCTTTATCCCTTTCTTATTCAGTACATGGGATTGTGTGAAGATTACCCCTCTTGCGACAAACCTACCATGCGGCTATGCCTCTAAGTCGTGCCCCGACACATGGGAGGTATAGCCGCATTGTGGGTGTAACAAGTTGGTAATCAGAGCCATCCCCGACTTAGGAGCCCCCTGCTTGATCGAATCACTGACGTTGTTGAGTCTAGAAAAAAATGTTTTGAGTCTTAGGATTATATATCGGAGAGTAGGATTGTTTTTACTCCTCAGTCCCTTTGTCGCTCTGGGGAGGCCTCCTAACATAGAAGTTTTGACTCTCCTCTCCTCAAATTTCATGAAACAAAATTAGGATCACGCGGGTATCTTGGAATCATTCCGATAGTCTTGTGACGAGAACATTGTTCTTGGTGCCTCCTGACATTTAGGGGTTGTGGCAGTGTCCCGGGGAGTTGAGCTCCGAGGTGTTGTCGTCACAATTTTATCATTGCAGTTCTGGAATACCTGAGTTTCGCCGACATCGAAAATCTCTTTTATGCAGTTGTAGGTGAGATAACCTCAACGCCACCCAGTACTGGGGTGGGAGTTTGGGAGTATTGCCATAACTAATATAACGGATGCTTTTCGAAGGTTGAGGTACACGATTTCCGAAGGTTTCTTGGTTATGTGTTGAAGGATGGATACAGGTGGATGTAGGAATTGTTAGTTTGGGTGAGATATTATGCTTCCCAACACCTGATTGCATAACCAGAAAGTTTCGGGAGTTTATAAGTGGGAATTCAAGTAGTTCCTAGAATATCTTTCCAACAGACACATGATACGATTTGGGGTCTATCATATGTTTGTTTCCGGCTTGTTTTGCAAGACAAATCTTTTGTTTTGTTTTCAGTTGTGGTATTCGAGTTGCCTCAATGTCAAGTGTTGAATCCATACCTTTCCTAAGCAGTGTTCTCATATTTCTATGTGAATACTAATCCTTCATGATAATCGAGATTGTCATGTCAATCCTTTTCAACCGGCGTGTTTCTCTTCAAGTGGATCCGATCATTTTCAACATCCGCAAGATCAACTCAAAGTTTTCTCAACGGTGTTTGTGTCATCCGTCCCAAGTTGCCTTTGTTTTCCTGCCCTCCCACCCTTTTTCTTCGAGGACTCGGTTTTCTTAATCAAGTATCCATTTTATTCATGCGAAGTCTCTTCATTCTTTTCCTTCAATGTTCTTAGCCGGTGGTTCTCATGAAGCTTATCTACAAGTTCATCATTCCTCGTTTATTTATCTTCTCCGGTGGATTCAAGTCAAGTTTTCGGTGTTTATCATATTCCCTTCCTTTCTCCAAGTGTTTTCGTATGCGTGTATCTCTTAATCATTCACTTCTCGCTATTCAATTGTTTCGGAGTGCTGAAGATATCTCAGAAGATTCGTGTTTCCACTCTGCATTCGTTCAACCTATTCCGAGGGTGTTATCTCATTCAATCTATTTTATTCAACCGGTGCAATCTCTCTTAAAATTGTTCAACGGTGTATCTTTTGAGTGGGCCTTAACCCACAGGTCTTTTCCCAGGATCTTACCTGACTCTTCTTTTTCAGAGTTATTCTCAAATTCTTTTCAAAGTGTGACGTAAGAATGAATTGTCATCAGTCATAGGTCTTTCTCTAAGATCTTTCAAATTCTTTTCATTGTTGATTCAACCTTTATAATCTACATTATTCTGGAGTGTCTCAAAAAATCATGGTGGTGTTTCTCGTCGTCATTCTCGGATTTTGAAAACCGAAGAAGAGTTTTTCCTCCAAATCTTATCCGTTCTATCAGAGATGCGTAGTTCAAGCTTGCTGCCATCCTCTCATAATTGTTTTTGATTGTGAGAATTCTTTTCACCCATCCGGAGCAATTCAAGAGTCTTTTTAGCTTGATTCTCCGAAGGCCATCATTCTCGGTTTATTCATTCTCAGCTTTCAACTCTCATTCTCCAAATCATACCGGTGCATCATTCAAGTATTATCTAATCAGCTCGTGATCTCTTCATTCTCTTGTATCTAAATTTCCCCAAGTATCTTTGTTCATTTTCAAATTCTTACCGGTGATCCATCCCTTTACTTCGTTCGTTTTCAATTCTATGGTGGTTCGTTCAAGAGTTCTCTTCCTTGGTTACCATATCAATTCATTTGTTCTTTCCAATCATACCGGCGGTTCATTCAAGTCCATCTCAAGCTTGCGCTATATCTCTCCTTAATTCTTTCCAATGAGAATGAGTAGTATGACATATCAATTGTGTCATCAATTTAATTGATGAAGGATAAGCATAATGTAATTCTTATTCTTGTTTCATCCGAGTGAATTCAATTCCTTATTCCGGAGGTTCATCAAATTCTCGGTTCTAGTGTTTCACCTTTTTCCCTTTTCCAGAGCTCCAAGTTTTTCTCGGTTATACCTTTTGTTTTCTACTTCTCTTTCTTTCTATCATCCTTTATTACCAGAGTTCTTCATGGAGGCTCTACATGGTGGTTCATCAAGGATTCCTTCCATTCTTTAATTGTTCTTTAAGATTTGTCTCGAAGTTATGATCCGTCAAGCTATTCTCAAATTTAAACATGGTGTTCAACACATGTCTTGTTTTATAGAGTTCAAACATTCTTCATCTTGCATTTCAAAGTGCAATTCTTTGTACATTATCTTTTGAGGTGGTCTTATATCATTCTTGACAAATTTTCCTTCGTGTTTCATGATTCGCAAGTTGTCACGGATGAGATATGTAAACCCATCACTTTCTTTTCGTTTAGGAGATCCTTTGCAACCCATCAATATCTTCATTGGAGTTATCTTGGATTATATTTCACCTAAAGCCTTCCCTAAGGAATGTTGCAATTTTGGTGCTTATCAATGATCCAATCTTCTCCTTCCCATATCGGTGAATAAGTTTTTCATCTCTTCTTTGTTCCTGATCAATCATTGTTTTCGGTGGCAGAATTTCACCTTAGTTTTGAGATGTTTTCCATAAGCCCACTACAAGCTTATTCGTTTCGTTGTTGGTTTTTCCAACAATTCCATTATAACCTTCTTGGAAGGGTGCTCTCCAAGCTCATTTGTGGCAGAAGTTGGCATTTTCTTCTCCATTCTGTTATTCCAGTGATCTATCTTCTATTCTTTCTTCCGGAGGCTTTGTGATGTTGCTCTCTTCACTCATCATCTCGAATTGTGAGGACCGTGTTATTTTCGTGCTTATCCATTTAACCAGAGTGTCGTGCCCTCTTTTCAAGTTCTTCCCATTATGTCAAGTTTTGCCTCCCTTCTAAACCGGAGTGTTGTCGTAATTGATCTTTATTGCTCCTTGTACATCTCGAATCGACCGGAGTGCTTGCATGTACTTCTTGCCCATTACAACCCTTTTCTCATGTCTTTCAACCTACAGGGTTCTCGTGATGTTCCTTGTTCCTCTTTTCTAACGGAGTGTTTTCAATTTGTTCAATCTCTCAAGGTTTGTGGTTTCACTCGTTTGTCAAAGAAGCAACTTAGTTTTACCTTTTCCCCTTCCACTTCCGTTTCCCCCGGTGCCATCCTAGATCTTGGGACGAGATCCACTTGTAGTTATGGAGTGTTGTAACGCCCCGAGACCGATGCGCCAGGTGTCTTCCAGTTATTTGCGGTTGTTGCCTTGTCATTCATTTGCGTGTTGCATCTTCGCCATGTCATCATGTGCATTGCATCATCATGTTTTCAAAACTTGCATCCGTTCCGGCCTCCCCGTTCCTTCTGTTGTCCATTTAGAGCCCAGACACACTTGCACGCGCCCGCGGCATGTCCGAAATATTATTTTATAAGTGGCCGGAAAATGTTCTCGAAATGGGTTGAAAGTTGGCATGCGGTGTTGTTATGTTGTCAGTAGGCCGCCTACCAAGTTTCATCGCATTCGGAGTCCGTTTGACGCCCCAACGGATAACTATAGCGACAATATAGTCGGTCAAACATCGGACGTTTTCGGTCTCCGGAAGCAGTTGCCGGGCTGCTTTACTTCCCTCTCATCTCAGCCCAACCTCTCTAGCACAGCCCACTAGTCCACCTATCTAACCCCCCTCCACTCCGGACCCTCCGATCGAGATCGAATGGCTCTAAAACGGCCTCAAACCCCCTAACCCTAACCATTTTCCCTATATAAAAACACCCCTTCCAAATTTGGGCATCCCCTAGCCTCCACCTACCTTCTAGCCTTCCACTCGGGATCCCCGCAGCCGCCAGCCACCTCCATCCTTGTTTTCAGCGCCAGCGCACTCCCCCGCTGCCAGGCTGGCCAGCCGCCACCCTGCATCGCCCTCCCCGCCGCCCGCAGCCACTGGGGAGTTGCCACGCGTCCCCAGCGCGTCCCCTGCCCGCTCCCGGCCGCCGCAGGCCCGCCTAGGCCCGCACGGAACCCGCGGAGCCCATTCGGGCCCGGCCCCGTGCGCCCCTGGCTCCCTCACCCACTCTCCCGGTTCCCCGCTCGATCTCCTCGCCGCCGCCTCGTCCTTGCGCTCCGACCACCAGGGGCCTCGCCGGAGCAAGGGCGCCTGACCCCACCGCCTTGCAGCCGCGTCGCCGGCGGGCAACCCAGGCCGACCCTGCCTCCTCTCTCCCCATCCTCCTCCATTTTTCCTCTATCTCTCTCTCCGATCTCAAGCTCTCTCTCTCCTATAGGTACCCACGCCGCACCGCCCCTAGCTCGTCGTGCCCCGCCGCCGCGGCCAGATCCGGCTGAGATCCGCCGGATCCGGCCACCAACGCCCCGTTCCCAGGTTCCTCTGCTCGCCGGAGTCGCGCCGGTACCGCCGCCCACCTGCCATCGCCACCCTGCCCCCTGCTCGTGCGAGCGCACGAGGAGGCCAACCTCCAGCCCCGTGGGCCGCGACCTCCCCGGCCCAGCATCGCCCGCAGCTCCAAGGCCCAGCTGCGCGCCCCCTGCCGGCCTCCCTCCTCCACCGAACGGGCCGAAGCCCATGGGTGAGCTACCTCCCCAACGCATGTTCCTGCTAGGCCCGCGAACAGTTTCGGCCCGATGTATTTTTTAATGCCTCTGCGATTTTGCTATTTATTCCAGAGAAACCAGTTTTACAAAAAAGTCCCTCTAGATCATGAATTTAGTAACTCACAAATGGTGCATCGGTTTAAAATGATTTATATATGAAAAATTACTAGAATTCCATCTAGTTTCATAATATCCAACTTTCATCCATGTTAAAAATGTTTAAAATGTTGTTCGTTTAAATTTGCTCCTATGCCATGCTAAAATGTTTTATTTCATAACTTAATCGCCGTAGCTCCAAATTTAATAAACTTCATATGTAAATGGGGTAGAAAAATGCCTAGTTTAACATGGTGGAAGTACTTTGCATGTTTAACAACTCTAAAATATGGTTTAGGCCAGAATAGTACCAAATCCATAATTTGCATATAGGGATTCTCTGGACTTGTTGTTTGTTGTTTCGGCCTCATTTAAACTTGCCTAGATAGGTAGTTTTCATATGCTTCACCCCTTTGCCATGTTTAAAAACATTTAATATTGTTGAGTACATAAACATGAGAGAACTAAATAAGTCATGTGGTGCTCTCGTTGCATATTGCATATTGAGCTCCACTTAATTTGTAGTATTGTTTGTGCACTTTGCCATGCCATGCCTCATTAAATCGGACATGCATCATACTTGGTTGTGCATCATGCCATGATTATGTGATGGTTGTTTACTATGTTGCTTGCTTCTTTCCGGGTTGCTTCTCTCATTAGCTTCGGTTTCATTCCAGAGTTGTGAGCATGCGTTCGACTACGTCCGTTTGTCTTCTTCATGGACTCGTTCTTCTTCCTTGCGGGATCTCAGGCAAGATGACCATACCCTCAAAATAACTTCTATCTTTGCTTGCTAGTTTTTCGCTCTATCGCTATGTCGCGCTACCTACCACTTGTTATATCATGCCTCTCATATTGCCATGTCAAGCCTCTAACCCTCCTTCCTAGCAAACCATTGTTTGGCTATGTTACCGCTTTTGCTCAGCCCCTCTTATAGTGTTGCAAGTTGCAAGTGAAGTTGAAGTTTGTTCCATGTTGGAACATGGATATGTTGGGATATCACAATATATATTATTTTAATTATTGCATCTATATACTTGGTAAAGGGTGGAAGGCTCAGCCTTATGCCTGGTGTTTTGTTCCACTCTTGCCGCCCTAGTTTCCATCATACCGGTGTTATGTTCCTTGATTTTGCGCTCCTTACGCGGTTGGGTGTTATGGGAACCCCTTGACAGTTTGCTTTGAATAAAACTCCTCCAGCAAGGCCCAACCTTGGTTTTACCATTTGCCTCACCACCACCTATACTTTTCCCTTGGGGGTCGCGCTCTAGAGGGTCATATTTATTTTTACCCCCCCCCCCCCCGAGCTAGTGATTCTCTAAGTATTGGTCCGAACTAGGCGATGTCCGGCGCCCCCTGGGCAACCAGGGTTTATGCCAACCTGGCGTCTTGCCCATCCGGTGTGCCCTGAGAACGAGATATGTACAGCTCCTATCGGGATTTGTCGGCACATCCGGGCGGTCTTGCTGGTCTTGTTTTACCATTGTCTAAATGTCTTGTAACCGGGATTCCGAGACTGATCGGGTCTTCTAGGGAGAAGGAATATCCTTCGTTGACCGTGAGAGCTTGTGGTGGGCTAAGTTGGGACACCCATGCAGGGTTTGAACTTTTGAAAGCCGTGCTCGCAGTTATGTGGCAGATGGGAATTTGTTAATATCCGGTTGTAGAGAACTTGACACTTAACTTAATTAAAATTTATCAACCGCGTGTGTAGCCGTGATTGTCTCTTCTCTGCGGAGTCCGGGAAGTGAACACGGTTCTTGTGTTATGCTTGAACATAAGTAGTTTCAGGATCACTTCTTGATCACTTCTAGCTTCTCGACCGTTGCGTTGCTTCTCTTCTCGCTCTTATTTGCGTATGTTAGCCACCATATATGCTTAGTGCTTGCTGCAGCTCCACCTCTTTACCCTATCCTACCCATAAGCTTAAATAGTCTTGATCTCGCGGATGTGAGATTGCTGAGTCCTCGTGAATCATAGATACTTCCAAACAGTTGCAGGTGCTGATGATACCAGTGTAGGTGACGCAACCTAGCTCAAGTGGGAGCTTGATGAAGATCTTGATCGTCGTTTTGTTTCATTTCCTGTTGATCAGTAGTGGAGCCCAGTTGGGACGATCGGGGATCTAGCATTTGGGGTTGTCTTCTTTTACTTTGGTTTCGTAGTCGGACCTTGATTGTATTTTGGATGATGTATGTTTAACTTGTATTTGTGTGAAGTGGCGATTGTAAGCCAACTCTTTATCCCTTTCTTATTCAGTACATGTGATTGTGTGAAGATTACCCCTCTTGTGACAAACTTACCATGCGGCTATGCCTCTAAGTCGTGCCCCGACACGTGGGAGATATAGCCGCATTGTGGGTGTAACATGAACCCGGGCACCGGCGGCTCCGTCCCGGCACCGAATGTCGGTGGGGAGGGGGCCACTTCGTCCCAGCTTGGCACAGGTGAGTTGCTTGCCTCCCGTTCCCGCTCTTTCTTCTTCTTTCAAATTTTGATCTTGACTTCGCCTCATTCTCCTTCTCGGTACCCAGATCCTTCCTCGGCGGACCGGGAGGACGTGGACACCGTCATCGGAGAGGTCGCCAGAGAGGCCACAGCCGAGGCCGACGAGATCGCCGCTGAGGAGGCCTCCAAGGATGTTGCTAAGGACACCGCTGAGGGGCCTGCCGGGGAGGCCGGCAAGGCCGCTGCCGAGGAGGCCGGCAAGGGGCCTGCCGGGGAGGCTAGCAAGGCCACTACCGAGGAGGAGGTGGTCGACAACCAGCCTTCCTCCTCCGCCGCTTCTGGATCGGGCAAATATCTGAAGGTGGGCGAGGACTTGTTCGTCCACCTCCCATGGACGGCGAGCACCAGGGCGCCTACCAAGGGGGAGGTGTTCGACGATGAGGTGCTTGCCACCGCCGGGCTCGAGGTCTTTGATGGACCGAGTGTCGGTGGCGGTGGTTCCCAGGAAGAGCGGCTCCTCCAGAGCATGAGCGCCAGCTTCCACAAGCTTCAGGCGCTTCACCGCGCCCGCCTGGACAAGGCCAAGTCTAGGATGGCAGCGGTGGACAAGGCAGGCGGACCTCGAAGGGCACGTCGCCGAGACACAGACTTGGTTCCGCCAGGCCTGTGAGGAGCTGAAGACCGCCCAGGATCAGCTGGCCGAGCGCAAGATGGAGCTTGTCATGAAGCAGGCCGATGTCGAGAAGGCCCCGAAGGCGGCGAGTCGACATGCCGCCAACGAGGAGGCCGCTCGGCCCAGCACCAGGCCGAGCTAAACTCCCAGGAGGAGGACCTTGCCGCTCGCGAGGAGAAGCTCGCCGCGACACTCCGCGGCAAGGACGAGGAGGTCCAGGAGCTTGTCGTGCAGCGGACCCGGGAACTGGAGCAGAGGCACGAGGAGGCCCTAAATACTCAGGCCCAGGTCCATGCCGGCAAGGTGAACAAGCTGGAGGTGGAGCGTGACGGGCTGAAGGAGCAGATCAAGGAGCTGACGGGGGAGAGGGACGCGGCCAAGGGCGCCTTGGCTGATGCACAGACCGCAGTCCTCGAGAAGGTCGAGCTACTCTCCACTGCCAACGAGTCCATCAAGGACCTGAAGCTGAAGCTGGAGGGTCTTGAAGGGACGCTCTCGGAGGTCAGGGCCCGGGAGGGGACTGAGGGAGTCCTGGACTAAGGGGTCCCCGGGCATCCGGCTTGTTATCCATGGGCAGGACTGATGGGCTGTGAAGACATGCAGGCTGAAGACTGTACCTATGTCCGGATTGGACTCTCCTTGGCGTGGAAGGCAAGCTTGGCGACCGACTATGAAGATTCCTTATTATGTAACCGACTCTATGTAAACTCTAGATCCCCCCTGGTGTCTATATAAACAGGAGGGGTTAGTCCGGAAAGGATATATTCACTGCCATAGTCATACAGGTTAGACTTCTAGGGTTTAGCCATTACGATCTCGTGGTAGATCAACTCTTGTAACACTCATATTCATCAATATCGATCAGGCAGGACGTAGGGTATTACCTCCATAGAGAGGGCCCGGACCTGGGTAAACACCGTGCCCCCCGTCTCCTGTTACCATCGATCCTAGACGCACAGTTCGGGACCCCCTACCAGAGATCCACCGGTTTTGACACCGACATTGGTGCTCTCATTGTGAGTTCCACTGTGCCATCGACGAAAGGTTCGATGGCCCCTTCAACCATCTATAGCGACGCTGCCCAAGGAGAAACCTTCCTCCCCGGACAGATTTTCGTGTTCGGCGGCTTCGTACTGCGGGCCAACTCGCTTGGCCATCTGGAGCAGATCGATAGCTATGCCCCGGGCCACCAGGTCAGATTTGGAAGCTTGAACTATGTCGCGGATATCCGTGGAGACTTGATCTTCAATGGATTTGAGACCACAGCGATCGCTCCCCCTCACCCCGATGAACATGACTTAAATCTGTCATCGGATCACATCCGAGAGCTGGTCCCTGTTGCTGCAACGGCCTTAGAACCGGAGCAGATCATGCCATCCGAGGCCACAGAGTCCACGGCGTTGGGGCCACACATGGACTCGACATCCCGCAATATTTGCGTCAATGGAACTCCAGATTTGTCTCCGGCTATAAGTCCCGGACCGGGTACGCCTGCGGACACCGAGCTAGATCAGTTATCGATTTTCGAATTTAGTGCCGCAAACACCTTCCAGCACTCACCTTTGGGTGATGTGCTAAACTCTTTAAAGAACTTGTCCTTGGAGAAGGACTCATAGCCGAACTATGTTCGGTTCGAGCCAGAGGCTGATGATGGGGAATTTCGCTTCCCACCCGCCACCCACTTCATATCCACTGTCGATGACTTAACCGACGTGCTTGATTACGGCTCCACAGACATCGACGATATGGATGACGATGGCGACATGGAGCAAGGCCAAGACCCGCCGTTCACTGGATATTGGACGGCCACCTCTTTATACGATGTGTACATGGTCGATACACCTAAAAAAGCTAGCAAAGATGACAAAGGAGATCTAGTTGCGAATAAACCTTCTGAGACACAGTCCAAACACCGGCGCCCTAAACGCCGCTCTAAGCCTCGTCGCTCAAATGATGGCAACACTGGCACCGGAGAAAATAGTACTCCGGGCGACACCGAAAACAATGAAGACCTTGTCGGGGCTGCATCCGAACAGGAGGAACAAGACAACGTGCAAGATAACCCTGATAAACAGGCCATGCCCAATGACCCAGACGATGATAGTTATCGTCCAGTCTCCGAGGATGATGAGAGCCTCGGCAATGAGGAATTCATCGCGCCTGAGGCACCCCTCGAGCAGGAGCGCTTCAAGCGCCAGCTAATAGCCACTGCAAGAAGCATGAAGAAGAAGCAGCAGCAGCAGCTCCAAGCTGATCAAGACCTGCTCATTGATTGGTGGACTGATGTCCTGGCAGCTGAAGAATACGGCCTCAAACGCCTAGCCAAGAGTTACCCAAAGCGCAGACTGCTACCTCAATTCGATGAGGAGGCACCAGATCCCATACCTCCCTCACGCAACGCAGACCGACCACCACGCGGTCGGGATAGTGCGGCGGACCGACCACCCCGCGGTCGGGATAAAACGGCAACTCGGGCCGAACAACAGCCCGCCCCACCACCTCGCAACAACAGGGACAGAACAGCTCGGGATCATACATACGACCTTCGGCGGGAGTTGGTCAGTAGAGCAGGACACACCAGATCAATCTACGGATCGTGAGGACGCTTCCCGACTCGGGACGACGGCTACCTATTCGGACGTGACAAACCTAGTCACACCCGGGCCGATAACCGTAGACGGACTCCATCGGAAGTGCGCCGTGATGCGGCCCGATATAGAGGCACCACGCGCCCTCTCTGCTTCACAGATGAGGTGCTTGGTCACGAATTCCCCGAGGGGTTCAAGCCCATCAATATTGAATCATACGATAGAACAACCGATCCCGCAGTATGGATTGAGGAGTTCATTCTCCACATCCACATGGCCCGTGGAGATGACCTCCACGCCATCAAATACCTCCCACTGAAACTCGAAGGGCCAGCTAGACACTGGCTAAACAGCCTGCCTGAGAATTCCATCGGCAGCTGGGAGGACTTGGAAGAGGCCTTCCTTGACAACTTCCAAGGTACATATGTCCGGCCACCTGATGTCGATGACTTAAGCCACATAGTTCAACAACCTAGAGAATCAGCTCAAAAATTCTGGACTAGGTTCCTAACCAAAAAGAACCAGATCATTGACTGTCCGGATGCTGAAGCCCTAGCGGCCTTTAAACACAGCATCCATGATGAATGGCTAGCACGCCACCTCGGCCAAGAAAAGCCGAAGTCCATGGTAGCCCTTACGGCACTCATGACCCGCTTTTGCGCGGGTGAGGGCAGCTGGTTGGCTCGTAGCAAAAACACAGCCAGCGAGACAGGCCCCTCCGAGGCCAAGAACAGCACCAACAAGCTCCACCGCAATAGACACAAACGCTGAAGCAATGGTGACAACACCGATGACACCACCGTTAATGCTGGATTCAACGGCTCCAAGTCCGACCAGCGAAAGAAGCCCTATAACAGGAACAGCGAGGGGCCATCTAGCCTGGATCACATACTCGATCGTCCGTGCCAGATACATGGTACCCCAGATAAACAAGCCAATCACACCAACATAGACTGTTGGGTTTTCAAACAGGTTGGCAAGTTAAACGCCGAAAACAAGGAAAAGGGATCACAAAGTGAGGATGAGTACGAAGAGCCCCGATAGTCGAACACCGGGGGGCATAAGAAATTTCCCCCTCAAGTCAAAATGGTGAACATGATATACGCTATACACATCCCCAAAAGGGAGCGTAAGCGAGCACTTAGGGACGTCTACGCGGTAGAGTCAGTCGCCCCAAAATTCAATCTGTGGTCGTCATTCCCGATCACCTTCGATCGTCGAGATCACCCAACTAGTATACGGCATGGCGGTTCAGCCGCACTGGTTGTGACACCCCAAAATTTTGGCCTTGTTTTATTAAATTAAAATTTTTGCCAGGAATTAAAACTTTGATTTTTTTGGACTCCCTTTTGATTTTTTTTAAAACATTTCCTTTCTTATTATCATGGAGTCATTCCCTAAAGTGAAAACCTTTCAAATATGTTATTGGACTTGTTTAACCTCTCAAGAAAAACTTTTCTTTTACCAGTATGACTAATTACATAATTAATTTGCTTGATCTTTATTTTCTTGAAAAATGGTTTTTCAAGGTTATATGGCCATAATTGAACTACAACCATTTGATAAATTCACCTAAAATTCCAACCAAAATTTGGAGATGTTATCTGATGTTTTTAAATCACTTTTGTGCAAAAATATATTTTATTCATGAAATATTTTGAGCTCTACACAAAAATTTTCTTCTCTGGTCCATAGTGCAATTTGCACTATAACCCATTTAAATATTTCTTTCTGGCCTCCACCAAAATTATGGGATGTTGGTAGTAGCATATGATTCAACTTTATGCAAAAACCTAGTGCTGTTCTTTGAAAATTTTGAGTGAATCAACCTCTTTTCCATTCTGGTCCAGCCTTGTGATTTCTACTGCAACCCTATTTATTTTTGCTCCAATGACCTTGTGCTTTCTCCTGCTTATAGTACTCCCTACCAAACCCCTAAGTCCAGGAGCAAGCACCCATTGGCATATTTTTGGTTCATGAAATAATGTCATTTATTTCCTGTCCAGAATTGAAGTTTTGCAAAGCTTGCACTAACAAGTTTATGCTTTTCACAAACTAACCTCACCACTCTCTCTTGCATTTAAGGAGACCCTGATCTGGAGAATTTGGCCACCCCAAGAAGAGCCTAGGTACCTGTGGCATTTTGTCAAACACCTGGAGAGCATGGCCAGATTTGACATGATCTTGAATTTGCTTTGTGAACTTGGTCTCCTGACCTAACCACCATGCCCATTCACCTTCTATCTAACCCTAACCTAGCCCTGTTTCTTCCCAGCCTCAACCGCGACCTCTAGCGTGCTCTGGCATTGTGTCGAGCACATCCCGTGCGTGCCCAGAGCACGAGCAGAGCGTGCGTTTGGCACGCGTTTTGCACGTGCCTCACCCGAGCCGACGCATCGCGCCCCTGGCCTTGCCACCACTGCAGAGCCATGCCACGCACGTCCCTCCTCACCGCTACGCGCCAAGCCGCCCCTCGCCACGCCCGGCAGGCCAAGAGCTAGCCGCCACGGCCGCCGACAGCCCCTGCTCCGTTCAGCGCCACCCAAGCCTCTCCCGCTCGCCACCTGGCCCCTGGAACAGCGCGATCTCATCCACGAGTGTGTCCACTAGCGCTCGTCGCTGCCACGACGCCCTAGCTACAGAATGGCGGTCGCCGGCGACCTTATCCGCGGCCGCCGCGGAACCGACCTCGTCGCGCTATAAATGGAGGTCCCCGAACTCCCCCGAGCACGCAGGCAACCTCAGGCCACCCCAATGGCACTCCCCTAGCTCGCATTCGACCCGGGGAGGCCTTCTTCCTCATCTCCGGCAACTCCTGCCGCCACCACCGCCCCGGCCAATCCGGCACCTCTAGTACCTCCCCCTCTCCGTTCTCTCCACCAAGAGCTTCCTCATCCTCCCGTGAACCATTCCCACTACTCAATTTTGATTGGGACACACCGCGGGAGAAAAATCACCTTGCCCGACGGTCTCCATCCGCCGCGAAGCTCGCCGCCGGCAGCTCCGTCCATCCCCGAGACCATATCGACCACCGGAGTGACCGTCTTGATCCCCTGAGCACGCCGATGGCCTCCGTTCCCCGAACGGTGCCGTCATTCGCCGGTGAGCCTCGCCGGAGCCCCGCCCCGCTCGGGCAGAGGAGGGAGAAGACGCGGGCGACGGGTCAAACCTGACCAATGGGCTAGGCGGGCCCACCGTCAGTGACCCAGCGTCGGTCCACGTGGGTTAAGTGGAAGCGCATTTCCAAAATACGCTTTCGACGTGTACGTGTCTATTCGAAACGTTTTCTTTTCTGTTTTATTTTAAATAACAGATTTTGACCACAACTTTGACTGCCTATAACTTTTTAAATATAACTCCAAATGAATTAATTCTTTTTCCTACATCTCTCAAATATTGTCTAGTTTATTTTAAGATTTATTTGAAAATTTTCCAAACAACTTTTTTGTACTGTTTTTGAAATATGTGTTATTTGCATATTTTTGGAAATAGGATTTTTGGAAGAGAAGGAAGCTTTCAAAAATTTTGGAGAGCACCCCCACCTCTCCACACCATTAAAGGCAAGCATTCTGAACCCCGGAATAATATTTTTGGTGTACTAGTTGACACGTTTATAACATCACCTTATATCGGAGAACTTGTTATTTCATGTGATATGATCATTTGCATGAAGGCATATTAGTGATTTTCCTCGCTGTTGGAATGAATATACTTGTGATGGTAATCACCCTCATGTGCCTTGCATGCATGCCGGAAAGGAATCCGGGAAAGCCTCTGCCCTGGGTAGGAGTGAGCTTGTCGCCGGTCCCCGTCGGGACGGTTATGTCCGGTATGGCATGGTAAGGTATATTGAGTGGTGATTTTGTTGATTGAAATATATTTGTTTACATGTCATGCAGGGAACTTATAAACCTCCTGAGTCGACCGTAGACCGAGTCTTGTTTCCAGTAACCCCCATACTTGCTATGTACTACCACTTGTCCCTGTCGCAGGTAGGGTATGGTTCAGTAAGTCGTCAACCCCTTTCAAGCACACACCGTACAGAGAGGCCATGGTGGGAGATATCGGTTGTAGCCGGTAGGCATGCCACCTGGTCCGGGGGCATGGGTGTTTCCGGTTGAGACCGAGAGGGGAGGCCACCCCTTAGAGCGCGCGATATAAATTTGATCCCATGCCACGCGAGGTTGTAGCCTCCCCACTTAGAGTTTTGCTTAACAAGTGTCGTGGGTGATTCCAGACACCGATGAGTTAAGCTGGTGTGTGCAAGTTAGGCGTGTTTTCAACTAAAAGACCGTAAACGGAACTAGTCCCGATGGACTAAAGGAATCCGTTACTCGTGGGTAAAGAGTACACCCTCTGTAGAGATTAAACCTATTCGAATAGCCGTGTCCATGGTTAAGGATTACAGTCTGGGATGGGTCAAGTGTTGGTCTTAGTGTCGGTCTTCGGAGGAGATATTGTTAAACCAGAACTTGGACCGTGACTTGTGACTTGTGAAGATTATGATTATTATCTTGTGATGGACTAACCCGTTGCATTATTTATATTATCGAGTATCCCTGGACGGTTCTACCTCCTGGATATTCATTGTGATTATTTACCTTGTAAGCCCTTTATGTGGTGTCGCTTAGACGCCCGACTGTGGCATTTCTTTTAAAGCCCTTTATGTGGTGTCGCTCAGACGCCCGACTGTGGCATTTCTTTTAAAGCCCTTTATGTGGTGTCGCTCAGACGCCCGACTGTGGCATTTCTTTTAAAGCCCTTTATGTGGTGTCGCTCAGACGCCCGACTGTGGCATTTCTTTTAAAGCCCTTTATGTGGTGTCGCTCAGACGCCCGACTGTGGCATTTCTTTTAAAGCCCTTTATGTGGTGTCGCTCAGACGCCCGACTGTGGCATTCCTTTTAAAAGCCCTTTATGTGGTGTCGCTCAGACGCCCGACTGCGGCATTTTATTCCCACTCTATTACTGCTTATTCATGTTGCATGATAATAACCTGCTTGCATGCATAAAAGATGTTTTATTTATGACTAGCGATATGATCATAGAATTTTTTTTTTGTGCATGATTATCAATTATATTATACCTGTGTTCTTAATGTTTGCGAGTACATTCAAAGTACTCACTGGCTTGTCCCTGGCTATTGTCTTGGCCAGATTTCTGCTTGGAGAGGAGCGTGACGATGACAGCCTCGAGACCTAAGCAACGGTGATAGCAGCCTCGCGAAGATAGGAGTTAACCTGGTCAGCTGTTCCTGTGGGAAATGGAGTCCCCTATACGCTGACGATCCACAACCGCTTCCACCATCAACCACTAGAAACCTTTTGTTGTACTCACAGGCCAGAATGGTCTTGTACTACATATTTTGTACTCTGCTTGGAATTTCTGTATCAAGTTGGAGCCTCATCAGCTAACAGTAATCCTGGGGCTGATGAGCACGACGGTCTTTTTCTGGAATTTAAAACCCGGAAAACCTGGTCGTGACACTGGTCCTCGACCCAATCATCGACGGATTTCACCTAACACGAGTCCTAATGGATGGTGGTAGCAGCCTCAACCTGCTCTATCAGGATACAGTGCGGAAGATGGGTATTAATCCCTCACAAATCAAACCAACAAAGACTACCTTTAAAGGAGTCATACTAGGTGTTGGGGATATAGCTATCAGTTATGACCCGCCCAGGAGGGGCCGGGTCAGTCCCAATGATGGGTCATAAAGGAAGCCCAATAAACATTCAAGGTGATAGCTTATTAAGGCTTATAGAAGGCCTGAGCCCAGAGGCGGCTTAAGGCCCAATGTTGTAAGCCACCGTATGTAAAGAAAGACTTGTAAGGAAAGGCATGTAAAAGAAGTCACCGAGCCGGACACGCTTTATGAGCCGGCCGGGACTCTGTAGGCCGCCAGGCGTCAACCCGTGTATATAAGGGGACGACCCGGTGGCGGCTTAGGGCAAGAAACAAGAGATCGATAACCAAGCTGGCGGATTAGCCTCTTGGTGATCGAAACCCCAGCAATTCCAACACAACTAGACGTAGGCTTTTACCTTCATCATAAGGGGCCGAACTAGTATAAAACCTCTCGTGTCCTTTGTCCCGATTAACCCCTTTAAGCTTCCTAGTTGTGATGGCCCTACGACTAAGTCCTTTTGCTAGGACATCTGTCGTGACAATTCCACGATAGTAGGCGCCCACCATGGGGCCAGCGCACGGTGGATTTGAGTTCTTGAGGGGCAGCTTCGAAGGGCTCAAGGGATACGTTGTGGGCCGGATGACCAAGAGTCGTCGCGGCAAGCTCTACATCGACGACGAAGGCTGGGGCCCCGAGGCCGGCTCAATTGAGTATGGGTACCGGGTCCCCTTCGGCGGGATTCATGTCTTCATCGGCTGGATCGGCGAATCAAGTCCTGAGCCGGACATCTGCACCAACATCATCGAGACGGCTCAGCGCGCGAGACCCGCCCGGGCTCGACCCGCCGTAAAACGTGCTTTTGTGGGTTGCATCCATGGAGGTGAATACTCGGAAGGGTCAGTGGATGGCGGTGAGACGGCCATCTGTTTGGACGCTACGTCATCAATAGGCGAGATGAACTCGTTGTATCAGCTGCAGGATGGCATGCTTGGGGGCTGTTCCGATGGCAGCAGTATTCCGGACCCCTTTGAGCCGCCGAATCGAGCTGGAGTCTTCATGGCAGGCACCCAGCCCGGGCAGAACTCCACGGTTGCAGCAGCGACGACCACTGGGTCAGCAGCGGCCGGGTCAGGAGACCCCGCGCGCTCCCCGGCTCAGATACTAATGGACCTCACAGATAAGCTAACGGCCCTGTTGACTGTCGTGGTAGAACCGGCGGATAAAGTTCAGCATGATGTGGAGGTGGCACGGGTGCGCGAAGAGATGGCACAGGCCAAGGAAAACTTAGCAGCTGAAGAGGTCAGGATGGCCGCGGAGCGGGCGGCTTTAGACGCTCATGCTCAACAGCTTCAAGCGGAGACTTTCCGGCTCTCGGTGGATCTGAACGCGTCAAACGAGGTCATGAGGAGAAGGCATCAGAAAACTCAATCACGTCTACCTCTGATGCTCGATCCTAGGAACCTTTTCCATACACCTGGGGCTGGTCCAAGTAACCCGCCGGAAGCAAATCGGATCACGACACCAGGAGCACCGGTTCAGTCGCGGGCCATGGAACCACCTCGCATGTATACCGCTCCGCCTCATTATGCGCCAACACCACCGGGTCACTTCTCCAATCCTTTGAAAAACCTCATCACTGTGTCGGCTCGTTTGGCGGCTCTCCCGATGGAAGGCGACTCTCCGACATCGGTCGAAACACGAAGGGTGAGAGGGCTTCTTCAGACGGCTCTGGCACAGCAGGATGCGTACTCTTATAGCCGAGATAGAATCCATTCAACCCCTCGCCCGAGCCGGAGCCCGAGCTATAGCAGGCATATGGACTCAGCCGAGATGTCAAGCAACGCTCAATGCTGCAACCAACCACGCAGACATGAGCCGGTGCAACCGGGAGCCCTTAACTTAGCAGATCAAGAGAGGATCCGGCAAGAGGCTGAGCGGGTGGTTCAAATGGCAGCAGAGCAGGTGGCTCATCAAACTTTTCCGGCTTATCCAGCAACCTCTGTTGAGGCAGGAGTAACCACAAGGACCGGGGGCGTTCCTTGCTTGGTGCCGGCTATACGTAATGAGCGCTTACCCAAAGACTTCAAGAGGCCTCGTAAAGTGCCTAACTACACGGCCGATTTGCAGCCTAGGGCATGGATTGAGAGTTACGAGATGGCAATGGAGCTATTAGAGGTCAGCGACGCAGCAATGGCTAAATACTTCACCATGATGTTGGATGGAACGGCTCGCACTTGGTTGAAAGGGTTGCCGCCCAATTCCATCGGCTCATGGGCGGAGTTGAAGGACCAGTTCATTTAGAACTTCAAAGACACATGTAAGCAACCTATGTCAATCGTGGACCTGACTAATTGTAAGCAAGAGGAAGGGGAGTCCACAACCCATTGGGTGCGCCGGGTCAAGGAGATAATACACTCATCTGATAAGATGGATGCTGGTTCGGCAGTCTTAATGTTGGAGAAAAATTGCCGTTTTGAACCTCTGAAACAGAAGCTGGGGCAGCTCAAGCGTGACTGCAATGACATGGGCCAGTTGATGGCGGCTCTGGTTAAGTATGTTGATTATGATAATACCAAGGATCCCTTGTCTGATGAGGAGAAAACAGGGAAGGGAAAGAAGAACGGCAACGGCAAGGGTCACCAGCATAACCCGGCAACTCAAGGAGGTAATAAACGTAAGGCTGATGAATTTGTGGCTAACACCAATGCCCAGGGCAACAATCAACGGCACAAGGGTAGGCAACCCCCTTGGTCAGGCGGGTCAGGTCCCACCCTCGATCAACTATTGAACGAACCTTGCCCAAGACACGGCACCCGGGAGAAGCCAGCAAGCCATCTGTGGAAGGACTGTACGATCATGAAGGCATTTAAAAATTCAAACGCGTTTGATGGAGGTCACGGGCCTGGCGGCGGTTCAGGCGGAGGCGGCTTTCATGGCCCGGGCGCCGGTTCAGGTGGAGGCGGTTTTCACGGTCAAGGCCATACAGGTAACCAGGGAAGTTACAATCAACAACCCGGCCAAGGCAATCAGAAGCAACAGTCCGGATATCAGAGCAATCCAAAACAGTTAAATTTGAATAGTGGGCAATACCATGTATTTACCACTAGTTTATGCAAGAGGGACCAGAAGCTTCATAAGAGGGTTGTCAATGCTGTTGAGCCGGTGGTACCACATTATTTGAGGTGGTCTGAACAGTCTATTGTGTGGAGCAGAGAAGATCATCCTCCCCGGGTTGACAATCCGGGTCACTTAGCCTTGGTAGTAGCACCTCAGGTTGGTGGATATAAATTCACTAAAGTGCTCATGGATGGAGGTAGTAGCATCAACATCCTCTACTATGAGACGTTCCGTCAGATGGGGTTGACTGATAAGAGTCTTAAGCAATCCAACACTGTTTTTCACGGTGTTGTACCTGGCAAATCGGCATACCCAGTTGGTAAGATTAAGCTGGAAGTAGCCTTTGGGGATGAATATGATTCCAGGGCGGAGAAGTTAACTTTTGAGGTGGTTAAGATCAAAAGCCCATATCATGCTCTGTTTGGACGGCCGGCTTACGCCAAATTCATGGCTCGGCCGTGTTATGTATATCTATAGCTCAAGATGCCGGGTTATAAGGGCACCATTACAGTGCATGGAAGCCGGAAAATAGCCCTGGAGTGTGAAGAAGGAGATGCTGCATATGCTGAGTCTATTTGTGCAACAGAGGAGTTAAAGTTTTATAAAGATAATGTTGACCCAGCAGACATGACGTCGTTAAAGAAGCCAACAACGGAGCATGAGCCGGTGTTGAAATTCAAATCAGCTGATGACACCAAGACGGTTGACTTTGTGCCCGGTGACTCATCCAAGCAGTTCATCATCAATGCCAACTTGGATCCAAAATAGGAAAGCGCGCTCATCGAGTTCATCCGTGAGAACCGGGACATCTTTGCATGGAAACCTTCTGATATGCCGGATGTCCCGAGAGAACTCGCTGAGCACACTCTCAATATTGATCCGAAGTTTAAGCCGGTCAAATAGTTTCTTCGGTAGTTTAACGAGGAAAGGCGCAAGGCCATTGGAGAGGAGGTGGCCCGGCTCTTGGCAGCCGGGTTCATTGTGGAAGTTTTTCACCCAGAGTGGTTGGCCAACCCGGTGCTTGTACTCAAGAAGAACGGCACCTGGCGTATGTATGTGGATTACACTGATTTAAACAAAGCTTGTCCAGCTAACCCTTTTGCTCTCCCTCATATTGATCAGATCATTGATGCTACGGCGGGTTGCGCATGTTTGAGTTTTCTGGATGCTTATTCAGGTTATCATCAGATCAAAATGGCAGTTAAGGACCAGGAGAAGACATCCTTCATCACTCCGTTTGGAGCCTTCTGCTATGTGTCTATACCTTTTGGGCTTAAGAGTGCCCAGGCGACTTATCAATGGTGTATGCAGAATTGCCTTTATAATCAGATTGGGCGCAATGTTCATGCTTATGTGGATGATATCGTGGTGAAGTCCAGAAAAGAGGAAACCTTAGTAACAGATCTGAAGGAGACCTTTGATAACCTCCGGGTCTACAAGATGATGCTTGACCCGGCTAAGTGTGTTTTTGGAGTTCCCACTGGCAAACTCTTGGGTTTTTTGGTATCTAACAGAGGTATTGAAGCTAACCCGGAGAAAATTAAGGCAATCACCTCCCTGGCCAAACCGGTGTGCATCAATGACGTTCAACGGCTAGCAGGTCGTGTCACTGCTTTGAGCTGGTTCATAAGCCGATTAGGGGAGAAGGCGATGCCTTTGTATCAGATGATGAAAAAGACGGATGATTTCGTTTGGAGCGATGCTGCTGTAACACCCTCGATGCGACTATATCTCCCACGTGTCGAGGCACGACTTAGAGGCATAATCGCATTGAAGGCATGTGTCGCAAGTAAGGCAATCTTCACAACATCCCATGTAATATAAATAATAAAGGGGAGATAACATAGTTGGCCTACACTCGCCATGTCAAACAAATTACATAAATAACATAACATCATCCAAACACTCATGGCTCGACTACGGCGCCAAAATAAAAGATAACCCAACATGCGACACGGTCCCGATCACCCCCAACTGGGCACCACTACTGATCATTAGGAAAGGAAACATAGTATCGTTGAGAGTCCTCGTCGAACTCCCACTTGAGCTCAAGCGCGTCACCTGGAGCGGAATCATCAGGCCCTGCATCTGGTGTAATAGTAATCTGTGAGCCACAGGGACTCAGCAATCTCGCACCCTCGCGATCAAGACTATTTAAGCTTATAGGTAAGGCAAGGTAAATATGGGGAGCTGCAGCAAGCGACTAGCTAATATGGTGGCTAACCTGTTCGCAAAAGAGAGCGAGAAGAGGAGGAAAAGCGCGAGCGAGAAACTAGAGGGCAACCTGCGCAAGCATTACTCCAACACCGTGTCCACTTCCCGGACTCCGCCGAGAAGAGGCCATCACGGTAACTCACACGGTTGATTCATTTTAATTAAGTTAAGGTTCAAGTTATCTACAACCGGACATTAACAAATTCCCATCTGCCCATAACCGCGGGCACGGCTTTCGAAAGTTCAAATCCCTGCAGGGGAGTCCCAACTTAGCCCATGACAAGCTCTCACGGTCAACGAAGGAATAGACCTCCTCCCAAGACGTTCCGATCAGACTCGGTATCTCGGTTCTTCAAGACACTTCGACAGGTTAAAACAAATCCAGCAACACCGCCCGAATGTGCCGACAAATCCCGATAGGAGCTGCACATATCTCTTTCTCAGGGCGCACTCAAATTGTCCTAGGTACGGGTAGACCAGCCTAGAGTTGCCCCTGGTGGCCACCGGCAGCTGACAGGTGGACCAACACTCAGAGGAGCACTGGCCCGGGGGGTTTAAAATAAGATGACCCTCGGGCTCCGAAAGCCCAAGAGAAAAAGAGGCTAGGTGGAAAATGGTAAAACCAAGGTTGGGCATTGCTGGAAAAGCTTTAATCAAGGCGAACTATCAAGGGGTTCCCATTATAACCCAACCGCGTAAGGAACGCAAAATCCGGGAACATAACACCGATATGACGGAAAAATAAGGCGGCAACAGTGGAACAAAACACTAGGCGAGAGGCCGAGCCTTCCACCCTTTACCAAGTATATAGATGCATTAAGATAACAAGATAATATAATGATATCCCAACAATTAAATAAATGTTCCAACAAGGAACGACCTCCAATCTTCACCTGTAACTAGCAACGCTATAAGAGGGGCTGAGCAAAGAGGTAACATAGCCAATCAACGGTTTGCTAGGACATGGTGGGTTAGAGGTTTGACACGGCAATTTGGGAGGCTTGAAAGCAAATGGTAGGCATCGTAGCATTGGCATAGCAAAAGAGCGAGCAATCTAGCATAGCAAAGATAGTAGTGATTTCGAGGGTATGATCATCTTGCCTGCAAAGTTGTCAGAGTTGACTGGATCCTCGAAAGAAAACTCAACGGGCTCCTCGTTAGCGAACTTGTCTCCCGGTTCTACCCAAACAAGACAAACAATCAACAAGGACACAATCAACCACGTGCAAAGCTCAAACAATATGATGCAAGGATGGTATGCTATGCGGGATGCGATGCGGGATGCATATGCAAGATTTGACAAGGGATGCATGAACCTGGCCTCAACTTGGGAATCCAAGTGTCCCACTGGAAATATGAGATGAAATTGCTTGAAAACGATATAAAGAACGCCGGAATCGGAGTTACGGTTTGGAAATGGCAAGCAATTCAAATATGGCACCGGTCTGCGATTTACAGCAAGTAGCCATCTAAATGCAATGAGATGAACATGCTACAGCACCCAAACATGGCATAAAAATACATGGAAGGGATGCATTGATGATGCTTAACAAAAGTCTAGCACTGAGCTACGGCCAATTCATCTAATAACAGGTCCAAACAAGCATGGCAAAAATGCATATGGTAAACAGATTTCACACTTAGTGAAATTAACACTTGTCTGGAATTTCAGATCAGGTAGCACTCTTCGGAGCAACAAAACTATATGCTAAAGGACCTTAACATGGCAAAGTAAAGCATGGCATGGAGCTACTCAAAGACCTTAACAAAAGTCCCTTAGTGACCTTGAGCCAAAAGGGATCAGAAAATACAATTGCAAGCATGTGAACATGGCAAAAACATAATCAGTTTTCAGACTTAGTGAAAACTGGCACATGCTGAAACATATCTCAAGTGGGCATGTTTACGAGCTCGATGCACTCACTACGGAGCAAGTCATGATAAGCTAAGCATACACCCATCAAGAATACATAAAATGCAAGCTAGACATGGCAAGAACAATAGCATAGCGTGCACGGATCAACTACAACATCATCGGCAAAATCGCTAACAAGTAGACAATCTGCCCAGATTCACGAAGTAGCAAAAGTAGAGCTCGATTGACTCAAGCTAGGGTGCTCCATAATTGCAAACAAAGACATGGATGGATAGAGCACTACCATATTAACAAAACATCCTTACTGATCATCCTCAAAAGAGGCACGGATCACTAGGAAACAACAGGAACATATGGCCATATGAGATAAACAGGTCAAGGACTTAGTGGAAATGCTAAGTCCCTGAAATCAGAATTACCAAGTGTCTCACTTTGCAAGCTTGTGCTAGTCACCACACACATCACAAAAATACATGGGTTGCACCTCTGGAAAGATGGCAAAACCCTTAACAAAACATATGTAGAGCTCATGGGCATATCATGCACACAATAATCATGGCAAAAATGACAAATATCTAAATGGAGTAGCAGATCTGACAATTAACTCAAGTAGCCCTCTTCTAACAGCATTTCGGGCATCAAGATAAACTCAAATGAAAATGATGCAATGTAATGAAATGATGTACTCTCTGAGATGAACATTTTGATATGCTATATGCCCAAAACGGAGTTACGGATGCAAAGTTACGATGGGATGAACATGGCAAGATAATTAGGGTTTCGGGGCAAAAAGTCAACCGAGATCTAGATCCAGATCTGGAAACACTGTTCACGCGCGGGGTACAAAGTTTGCCGGAGTCAGAGCTTGAGGCCGCCGGAGTGGGTGGTGGCGCACCGGGCCGAGGGGACGCCGGATCCAGCCGGGGCGACGCCGGTCACCGGCGGGGGCGCGGACTCCGGCGCGGGCGAAGTCGCCGGAGCGACGAGGTGGCCGCGGGCGGCTGGTGGCGCATCGGGCCGGCGGGGACGGCGACAATGGCGCGCGGCGGTGGAGGTGGTCGGCGACGGCCGGGGTCGGGGAAGAGGCGACGGGGCGCGGGCGAGCTCGAACTGGCCCGGGCGCGGCGCGGGCGGGCCTGCTCCGGGCCGGCGGGCCTGGCGGCGGGGAAGTGGGCGCAGCGCCACGTGTTGGCGCGCGATTTGCTGCGGGCGGCGGCGGACGTGTCCGGCCGTGCGGAGAGGGGTGGATCTAGGGTTTCGGGGAGAGGAGAACGAAAATTTCGGAGGGGGGCTATTTATAGAACTAGAGGGAGCTAGGAGAGTCCAAATGAGGTGCGGTTTTCGGCCACGCGATCGTGATCGAACGCTCTAGATGATGGAGAAGGTTTTGGTGGGTTTTGGGCCAAATTGAGGGGGTGTTGGGCTGCAACACACACGAGGCCTTTTCGGTCCCTCGGTTAACCGTTGGAGTATCAAACGAAGTCCAAATGATACGAAACTTGACAGGCGGTCTACCAGTAGTAAACCAAGGCTGCTTGGAAAGTCTCGGTCCAATCCGGAAATGTTTAAACCCCACACGCGAAACAAAGGTAGAAATGACCACCGGAGGAGAACGAAGCGCCGGAATGCAAAACGGACAACGGGGAAAATGCTCGGATGCATGAGATGAACACGTATGCAAATGCAATGCACATGATGACAAGATATGAGATGCATGACAACGACAACAACACACGGAGACAAAAACCCGAACTCGAGAAAATAAAATAACTTAACGTCGGAAACGGCAAGAGTTGGAGTACAAATTGGGAAAGTCATATCCGGGGTGTTACAGCTGCAAACTCTGCTTTTGAGGATCTGAAGAAACAACTTGCTGAGCCGCCAGTTCTTGCTGCTCCGGTTGAGAAAGAGCCGCTATTGTTATATGTAGCCGCTAACTCACGAGCTGTTAGTGTGGCGATTGTGGTGGAACGCAAGGAGGCTGGCAAGGAACATCCGGTCCAACGGCCGGTTTACTACGTCAGTGAGGTGTTGATTGAGTCTAAACAAAGATATCCACATTGGCAGAAACTCGTATATGGGGTGTTCATGGCAAGCCGAAAGCTCAAAGATTACTTTCAGGGTCACCCAATCACTGTGGTTAGCTCTGCTCCGTTGGGAGACATTATTCAAAATAGAGAAGCCACTGGACGAGTCGCCAAGTGGGCCATTGAACTTGGGTCTCATGGGTTGAAGTCTGTACCACGTACTGCGATCAAATCTCAAGCGCTGGTTGACTTTATTAATGATTGGACAGAACTGCAGGTGCCAGAAGAGAAACCAGACAACACGTATTGGACGATTCACTTTGATGGGTCTAGACAATTGGAAGGCTCGGGGGCTGGAGTTGTTTTAACTTCCCCTCGCGGTGACAAGTTTTGTCATGTGTTGTGACTAATGTTTCCTTGTACTAACAACGCAGCAGAGTATGAATCCTTGCTTCGTGGTCTTCGAATGGCCAAAGAGATGAGCCTGAGCCGGGTCCGGTGTCTTGGCGATTCAGATTTGGTGGCTCAACAAGTGTCAGACAAGTGGGATTCCAAGGACCCTCTCATGGCGGCTTATCGCCATGAAGTCGATGTTGTTGCAGGACATTTTAAAGGTTATCATGTGGAACACATTGACCGTAGGAAGAACGAAGCGGCAGATGCTCTAAGCTGGTTGGGGTCTTAGCATAAACCGGTGCCACCTAACACCTTTTTGGATGTTTTGCATAACCCGTCTGTTAAATTACCTACAGAGGAAGATTTGGCCATTCCTGACCCGGAGGCACAGTTGGTGGCGGCTCTTCACGTCACCCAGATTGGACAGTACCGTTCTTGGCTTACATGACCCGGGGCGAGTTGCCAGAGGATGAGACCCTGGCCCGGCAGATAACCCGGCGGTCCAAGTCAATGACGATTTCTGACGGAGAGTTATACCATCGCAGCATCTCTGGAGCGTTTCAGCGGTGTGTTTCTCCTGAAGAAGGCCAAGAGATACTTCGTGAAATCCATGAAGGGGATTGTGGTCATCACGCTGGGTCAAAGTCTCTTGTGGCCAAAGCTTTTCGTCATGGTTTTTATTGGTTGACGGCTCACGCTGATGCAGAGGATCTGGTCAGTAGGTGTGATGGATGTCAAAAATTTGCACGGCGAGCACATGTACCGGCGCAGGAGTTGCGTATGATTCCAATCACCTGGCCGTTTGCAGTCTGGGGCTTGATATGGTTGGACCTTTCAAAAGGTCTAAGGATAAAAAGACACATCTTCTAGTAGCTGTGGACAAATTCACAAAGTGGGTTGAGGCGGAGCCAGTGAGTAAGTGTGATGCAGCCACAGCGGTTCAGTTCATGAAAAGGTTGATCTTTCGCTTTGGTTTTCCACACAGCATTATCACTGACAATGGCACTGATTTATCCCAAGGGGTGTTGGGTTTCGTAGTAATTTCAAAAAAATTCCTACGCACACGCAAGATCATGTGATGCATAGCAACGAGAGGGGAGAGTGTTGTCTACGTACCCAACGCAGACCGACTGCGGAAGCGCTGACACGACGTAGAGGAAGTAGTCGTACGTCTTCACGATCCAACCGATCAAGCACCGAAACAACGGCACCTCCGAGTTCGAGCACACGTTCAGCTCGATGACGATCCCCGGACTCCGATCCAGCAAAGTGTCGGGGAAGAGTTCCATCAGCACGACGGCGTGGTGACGATCTTGATGAACTACAGCAGCAGGGCTTCGCCTAAACTCCGCTACAGTATTATCGAGGTATATGGTGGCAGGGGGCACCGCACACGGCTAAGGAATAGATCACGTGGATCAACTTGTGTGTTCTAGGGTGCCTCTACCTCAGTATATAAAGGAGCCAAGGGGGGAGGGGGCGCCGGCCAGGGAGAGAGGCGCAGGAGGAGTCCTACTCCTTCCGGGAGTAGGACTCCCCCCCCCCAATCCTATTCTAATTAGGATTCCCAAAGGGGGGAAAGAGAGAGAGGGGGGCCGGCCACCTTCTCCTAGTCCTAATAGGACTAGGGGAGGGGGAAGTGGCACAGCCACCTTGGGCTGCCCCTTTCTCCTTTCCACTAAGGCCCATGAAGGCCCATATGGCTCCCCGGGGGTTCCGGTAACCTCCCGGTAACTCGGTAAAATCCCGATTTCACCCGGAACACTTCCGATGTCAAAACATAGGCTTCCAATATATCAATCTTTACGTCTCGACCATTTTGAGACTCCTCGTCATGTCCGTGATCACATCCGGGACTCCGAACAACCTTCAGTACATCAAAATGCATAAACTCATAATATAACTGTCATCGTAACCTTAAGCGTGCGGACCCTACGGGTTCGGGAACAATGTAGACATGACCGAGACACGTCTCCGGTCAATAACCAATAGCGGGACCTGGATGCCCATATTGGCTCCTACATATTCTACGAAGATCTTTATCGGTCAGACCGCATAACAACATACGTTGTTCCCTTTGTCATCGGTATGGTACTTGCCCGAGATTTGATCGTCGGTATCCAATACCTAGTTCAATCTCGTTACCGGCAAGTCTCTTTACTCGTTCCGTAATACATCATCTCACAACTAACTCATTAGTTGTAATGCTTGCAAGGCTTATGTGATGTGCATTACCGAGAGGGCCCAGAGATACCTCTCCGACAATCGGAGTGACAAATCCTAATCTCGAAATACGCCAACCCAACATCTACCTTTGGAGACACCTGTAATGCTCCTTTATAATCACCCAGTTACGTTGTGACGTTTGGTAGCACCCAAAGTGTTCCTCCGACAAACGGGAGTTGCATAATCTCATAGTCATAGGAACATGTATAAGTCATGAAGAAAGCAATAGCAACATACTAAACGATCGGGTGCTAAGCTAATGGAATGGGTCATGTCAATCAGATCATTCAACTAATGATGTGACCTCGTTAATCAAACAACAACTTATTGTTCATGGTCAGGAAACATAACCATCTTTGATTAACGAGCTAGTCAAGTAGAGGCATACTAGTGACACTTTGTTTGTCTATGTATTCACACATGTATTATGTTCCCGGTTAATACAATTCTAGCATGAATAATAAACATTTATCATGATTATAAGGAAATAAATAATAACTTTATTATTGCCTCTAGGGCATATTTCCTTCAAGGGGCTATGGAGGAATTCTGTCAACGTGAGCATATCCGGCTTGATGTTTCTTCTGTAGCTCACCCTCAATCTAATGGGCAGGCTGAGAGAGCAAATCGGGAAATTTTAAAAGGTCTCAAACCCTGGCTCATGGTTCCCTTACAACGGACGTCGGGTTGCTGGGTAGAGGAGTTACCCTCGGTATTGTGGAGTATTAACACCACCCCTAACAGATCTACGGGTTATACACCCTTCTTCATGGTTTATGGAGCGGAAGCAGTGCTGCCGAGTGACATCCGTCATGACTCGCCTTGTGTGGCGGCTTATGTTGAAGCTAATAACGAACAAGCCAGACATGATGCACTTGACTTATTAGATGAGGAAAGAGACTTAGCAGCAGCTCGATCAGCAATTTATCAACAGGACCTGCGCTGCTGTCACAGCCGCCGGGTTAAGTCCATGACTTTTCAAGAAGGTGACCTGGTGCTCCGACTCATCCAGGAACTGTCAAATGCACACAAGCTATCCCCGCCTTGGGAAGGACCCTTTGTGGTCAGCAAGAATTTAAACAACGGGTCATATTACCTCATTGACGTTCGAGAGCACAAAGACTCACATGAGTCGGAGGAGGAGACCCGCTGGCCATGGAACATTGCTCAACTTCGGTCATACTACACCTGAGCCATCGGCTCTCATCATGTACATACTTTGACATTATATATATCATGATAAGTAATAAAGCAGGACCTCTACCCTTTACCTTTTCAAAGATTGTAAATCTTTACTCTTTTTTACTATTTAAAAATTACTACTAAGGAGCTGGTCATATCTGAATCACGTCTAACCTTTTTGGTACGGCTTATGATCGTATTCGAATCTAGCTATAAACCTCATGATCACTTGGGGGCTTCCTGTTCAAACATGGGTCGTATTCGAACCAAAGAGAACATAGCTGTCGTAACCCTCTTGATCGGCTCAAAGCCAAACTCACCAAGGGGCTTCTTGATCATATTCGAGTCATAGCTTAACCCCTTTTGGGTCCAACTTGGATCGTATTCGAATCAGGGTCGTTAAAAACCTCTCAAGGTCATTTGGGGGCTTCCTGTTCAAACATAGGTCGTATTCGAACCAAAGAGAACATAGCTGCCGGTACCCTTTTGATCGACACAACGCCAAAGCCACTGGGGCTATTTGATCGTATTCGAATCTTAGCTTAACCCCTTTGGTCTGGTTTACTGATCGTATTCGAATCAGAAACACCCAACCTTTGTTACAAGGTTATTTATATCGTTTGCCACCTGGTATTTGTCTTATTGGTCTTTTATTGTCTCAATTTTAAACAATCAGCATGGTCTTTTCGCTGGCTTGACTATTTGACAATAAGCCGCCAAGGCATAAGATCATTAGGTATTCAGAAGCATTGACTTCTCAAAAGGACTGGATCATCAGCCTCATCACCCGGGTCATATAAACCGATGGTCCAGAGGTCAAAGATACAGGTATGGCTGTTGTTTATGAACAGTTTCTTTATGTGTTAATCCAAGGTTATTTCAACCTTGTTTATTTTCATGTTTAGTTCTGTTTGTCTACTATGATAAAGCGTTTGGTCATGAACCGGGTATTCTGACTCGTTCGGTGTTAAACCGCCAGGCAAGTATTTCCTTTTGTTACAGGAACAGAGCAGAAATATTACAAAGATAACCATGACTGTGATGCATATATTGAAATAAGGAAGCACAGAGTCACAAACGGCGTCTTATGCACGATGGCATAGGCAAAAATTTGCAGTGTTTCAAAGCTAATTCTATTACAAGGCTTCTTAAAGCCCACAAAGATGGTTCTCACTCTTCCCTCGCCGGTTCACCTCCTTCTGTCAATTGAAAGCTGGGATTGGACCAGTCAAAGCCGTTCACAGCAACGAACTCTGATTCATCGTCAATCAAGCCAGCCGGATCAACCTCTGGAGCGAACGTGTGTTGACGAACTGGCGGGATAAGGTCTGTCACTTTGTAGGAAGGAGTTGCCATCTTCTTATTTTCCAAATCAAAACTCGGCTGGTATTTGTCAATATTAGTTTCATCTCCAAGGATGGTAGCTTGAGGTCGAACTCCCCTCATGCAAGCCATGAAGTCATCTTGCTCAAAGAGAGACTCGTCTTCCTTTACAGTTGGGTACCCCCTAGCTACGTCCACCGGGTCTAGATCTGGCACCCAAGCCTTGCAACAGCTTAGAGCAGTCAAAGCTCTGGCTCTAGCGCAGGATCGTTTAACCTCTTGGAACCTGGCGGGTAAGATTGACAGCTTCTTCAAAACGTCACTAAGCCGGTTGGGTCCTTGATTGGTGGGAGAGATAGCAGCGAGTGCTCGTTGAGCACCAGTGTACAACTGCTCCACTAAGGTATAGACCGCCTTCAGTTTCGTCACATTATCCTGGTTCAGGTTCTTGCTTCGCGGGCCTGCACATAATTTTTCAAACGAGGAGTCAACAGGCGGGTTATATTCCGAGTCAAAAGAAGGTGAAATAAGATCGGTATAGATGGCTTACCAAAGATGGCGGAAACCATTTGAGACACTCGGTTCTTTAAGCCGGTCAGCTCCATAGTAACCTCTTCAAGATCTGCTTCGGCTTTTTCGGTGCGTTGTGTCAGCAGTGTTTTCTCTTCAGCCCAGGTTTTCTTCTTGGCAGTCAAGTTGTTTCTCAATTTTTTCGTCTCAGTAAGACTTAATTGAAGCTTAGCGTCAGCAGCCTTCATTTCTGCCTCCTGATCCACCAGCCGGATCTTGGCGTCAGTTAATTGTGAACCCAATTCAGATAGGGCGTTCTACAAAGCATGCACAAGTATGTCGAGGTTTAAATCAAAGTTCAAGAGTCAAGATTCAAGTCTCAAGTGCTTTGCACTTCAAAAGCACTTGACACTTGGGGGCTAATGTATGGCAAAACAATTTCTTATGACTCTAATACATTTCAAGTCCCAAGTACCTCACAAAGTAACAACACTTGACACTTGGGAGCTAATGCATAATATTCAGAAAGTCTCTCAAGATTAAGCCGGATTGCAATGTTTGTTGAGTTCGGTACAAGACAGTTATGAAATTAAAAGTACCGGTTCATTTATGATCAAGTGAACCGGCCCTTGGGGACTACAGGTGAAGTTTATTCTATTTTCTTGGACTTCAGAAAAATCTAAAGGTAAAGCTTTTAGCCTATATCATAAGTCTACAGATCATTCAGGTTTTATCATAATCTATAGACTTGGGGGCTGGCAGAATATAAGTAAGCTGAAAAAACATACCTCATACTTCAGCTCCAACTGCTTGACCATTTCAATTTCTGACTCACGGCTGGAGTGCACATGGCTGAGATAGCCGGACAATATGTCATTGGCGTTCAGATGGCTGTAATGAGAAATATCAAAACGCACTTTCTGTCTCTCCAGTGCCTCTTATTTAGCAGTATGACGGGCCAACACGGTGGGATTCCCCGGCTCAACAAAGCGGCTTCCAGTGATCAGAACGTCCTGGACAGACGATGATGGCGGGTTGGCCGAGCTGGATGGTCTGGTAGCAGAAGGGTTAACGATGCTATCGTCAGCTGACGGCTCAGGAGGATCTGATTGAGTATTGGTCGGCTCTTTTGGTGCTTTAGTATGAGGGGGAGAAGGTGGCATGGCCGGTTCAGATGCAAGGACTGATAGGTCTTCCACCGGCCTAGTCACCTTGGCCTTCTAGGACTTGGCTTGGCCACTAAGAAAGATGTTATGAAACAGTTAGTATAAAGAAGCAGTTTGAAAGACACGGAGAAAGATGATTTCTTCCTTACCCATGGGCAGTCTTAAAGGCCGGGAATTGAGTTTGAGGCGAGTCGCCAGAAGAGCGAGACACCTCCTGCGAAGATAAAAATAAAGTTAGTAATGCAAGGGAGAAGATCCATTAAGGAAGAGTAAAAGATGAAGAAATAAACCTTATTCGGGCGTTTTTGGGGAGTTTGTTGAAGAACGGGAGGCGGTTCATCGTCATTCCGGGCCTGACGGCGGCTCTCATGTTGTTGCTTTTTCAAAAGAAAATGAGGGTCCAGATAAGCCAAAGTGTGAAAACCTTACTTTCTGGGTTACGACTCGAAGTTTCTGTCTTGGCAAATGAGCTAAGTCGGAGGAAATAGTTACCTCTTCTTCCACGGCCTGACTGGCCCCCGTGTCATCCTGGCAATGATCAGTGTTAATAAGATTGTTAAAAGCTGGCCAAGGGAGTCAAGGGCTACCTCCGACTCAGAAGTGTCATCATCAAGCTTCAACAGATCCTCAGCGGTGCTTTTCTTCTTCTTCTTAGATCTCTGGGTTGTCTTCTTGGCGGTTATGGCAGTGGCTCTAGCTTTCTTGGCGGCTTCATGGTCATACTTGGCTTTCCAGAAATCAGATTTAGCCTGTAAACAAATAAGCAAGATGAAAGGTCATGCAGGTATTTAAAACGGCTGAGAAAAATACAAAGAGGAAGAGACCAGAGTTTCTTTACCTCTGGCACCAGATTAAGCTTGCAGAAGGGGTTTAACCCGACTTTACTGCAGTCTTCATATTTGCCATTCACCAGAAGAGTTGACATTGAAATAATATCTTCTTCAATTAATTGAACAGAGCTGTGACGAAGAGAGTCATCTGGGCCTCCACCATATTCATACATCAGTTTGGATCGGCGGCTTAAAGGGATGACCCGCCACGCAACCCAGCAATGGGTTAAGTCAACTCCGGTTAAGCTGTTCCCCAATAAAGCGTTAATCCTTTTAATGGATGGTATCAACTTCTTGCATTCGGTGGCAGTGAGTTTGTCAGGGAGTGCAAACTTGGAGTCAAGACGCTCTGCGTGATAACGCGGCAGTGGATTCTCATTTGCTCGTGAAGTATCTTGACAATAGAACCAATTCTGATTCCAGTCCTTGGGATGACTCGGCAAGACTATTAAGGGGAAGACAGCGCCCTGTCGACACTGAATTGAGATACCCCCAAGTTCCAAGCTAGGTCCATTGGTGCACTCGTTCTGGCGGTTCAGATAAAAATACTCTCTAAAGAGTTCCACAGTCGGTTCTTCTTGAAGGTACACCTCGCAGAGAACTTGGAAGTTGCAGATATTGGATATGGAATTAGGCTCGATGTCTTGAGGGTGGAGTTTGAAAAAAATGGAGGAAATCTCTGAAGAACTTTGAGTCGGGTGGGGAAAAGCCACGGTTCATGTGATCAGAAAAGACGATAACTTCACCATCTTTTGGATTGGGCCGTTCCTCCTCCGGGTCAGGCGCATGATAGGACATAACATTCTTCCCTGGCAAAAAACCTATGGTAAAGAATTCCTTCAGATTGTCCTCAGTGACTATTGACGGAACCCAGTTGCAGACAGTCGGTGCTTTGGACGGCATGATGTTCAAAAGACGAACTGAAAAGAAAGCAACATACCGGCTTAATTCAATGAAAATGGTGAAATTAAATGATGATGGTACAGGGGAGTAATGGCGGCTTAAGTAAGGGCTAATGTCATATAAGGAAAAGTAAGCCGGCGCAATAAGCCGCCATGACTACAGATATTTGAGAAAGCAGATTCGGCTAAGTGTTGAGACAAACAAGTTTCCCAAATTGCTTGATATTATTCTAGATCAAATGGCTATTCAAAATGGAAAAAAATTCTAGACCTAAAAGTTTAGCGCAGATGAGTTTGAGAGTTCTAATGAGGCCTTTACGTTGGGAAAAGGGATCTACTAGTGTCAAGAGTAGGCACAAAACAACTACCGCACAAGCATATATCTCTTTTGGGATCAAGAAGAGGCTGCAGAGGAAGAACTACGGAGCAAATTGCGATGAACTGTGAAGAACAGGCAGAAACCTAGAAATCCCTAATGCAGATCTGAGGAGCAAGAAGGGAAACGCTTACAGCCACAGGTCTTCCGCGGAAGGTCACCGCCGTTTTTCTGGACTAATTCCAGTCGATGCAGCGGCCGAAGTCGACGGAGTTGAGGTGCTCTCTGGCGGCGGCGGAGCTCGAGCAGCAGGGAAGGTTGCGAGAGGAGGAAGACGAAGAAGAGAGAAGAATGAGAAGACCGACGCATGCCTATTTATAAGGGGATAAGCGAACAGGCGGGCGCGAAAATCGAGGAGACCCGAATAATGATTATCCAACTAAACGGACGCCTCAATTCTCGGAAGGCATTAAAGAATAAAGATCCGTTGAGAGATGACGTCATCATGGTTTTTTGTGTTTTCAAGAAATGATGTCATGGCGGGTTATAAAAATTTCTGCGAAGAAAGGAAGATGGATTTTTTCTAAGTATTGAAGATTGAAAAAGAACAAAGTTCAAAGTCAACCTGGGGCCTAATGTTGGGGATATAGCTATCAGTTATGACCCGCCCAGGAGGGGCCGGGTCAGTCCCAGTGACGGGTCACAAAGGAAGCCCAATAAACATTCAAGGTGATAGTTTATTAAGGCTTATAGAAGGCCTAAGCCCAGAGGCGGCTTAAGGCCCAATGTTGTAAACCGCCGTATGTAAAGAAAGACTTGTAAGGAAAGGCATGTAAAAGAAGTCACCGAGCCGGACACGCTTTATGAGCCGGCCGGGACTCTGTAGGCCACCAGGCGTCAACCCGTGTATATAAGGGGACGACCCGGTGGCGGCTTAGGGCAAGAAACAAGAGATCGATAACCAAGCCGGCGAATTAGCCTCTTGGTGATCAAAACCCTAGCAATTCCAACACAACTAGACGTAGGCTTTTACCTTCATCGTAAGGGGCCGAACTAGTATAAAACCTCTCGTGTCCTTTGTCCCAATTAACCCCTTTAAGCTTCCGAGTTGCGATGGCCCTACGACTAAGTCCTTTTGCTAGGACATCTGCCGTGACAATTCGACGACACCAGGCGTAGAGACCCGCTGTACGGGCTCAATCACGCTGGAGGTGGTCTTCGGTTCTCCGGATAACTTCTGAAGCGAAGAGTTAATATTCGATATCGTCCCCTTCCACAGCGGCTACCACGCACTGCACGGGTGAACCGCGTTTGTTAGATTCAACGCGGTGCCACACTATGCTTATCTCAAGCTGAAGATGCCCGGTCCGCGCGGCGTCATAACAGTCAACGGAAACACAGAACACTCCCTCCGGACAGAGGAGCACACCGCCGCCCTAGCAGCAGAGGTACAAAGCGGCCTTCTCAAGCAGCATCATAGGCTGGCTGCCGAGCCCCTGGACATCATTAAGAGGGTCCGGACTACACTGCAACAGGACAGCGCGGTTCGTCAAGAGCTCGATTAGCAATTCGTCCTTCGTCCCAATCCCGATGAGGTGGTGGCATTCATACCATGCGTCCATAACTACGCACTCAAAATTCCATGGGCATCGACGGAGGCACAAGCTATCCCGGGATCCAAGGTTTGGCTAGACCGATCCCGGACACACATATAACTTTACTTCTCCTTTTCCCTTGTTTCAGGTTTCTCCTATGGGGGCCTCCTTCGACGGCCTGATTAATGATCCCGTCAAAGGACAAACACACCGGATTGACACGGAGCACAGGCGTACATGGGAAGCCCTAGAGGCTAACCGTTTTCAGGACCCATGCGCAGCTCACCTTCGGGTATGGCATGTCAAATAGCTGGTTGCTTATTGCATTATTTTGTACCAATGTGCTTGGACGCATTAACTCAGCTATAATGGAAACAGTTCATGATCCAAGTTCAAGGGCTCCAGATCCTATATCTGTTCTCCCTCTGTTTTCCTTTATATTACTTATTTCCTAGCAACCTTACACTCTGGTACGATTCATATTTGCCAGGGGCTCCCCATCGCCCCACGATATGGCAACAAAGTCCGAACAATCCTTAAAGATAAGTTCGGTACCCCGAATTTAGCATTATATGCATTGGCTTCGAATCATGTCTTTGGTCAATAGTTGGGTTGTCCGGTTCCTGTGCTTGCTACCCTATGTTCCGCTAAATCGGCTAGGGTAGTAAAGGGAGAACTACTGCGATTGTGCCCTGGCCTTGACCAGATGAGCACCTCAGTGGAGAAAGCCAAAAACTGACTGTCATGATACGTGAGAGCCAGTCAGCTGTTCGAGGGTTACAAATCGTTGGAGATTTTTTCCACATTATGCGAAAGATCGGCACTTCCCGGTCACATGCTGACAGCACCCTGGCTTGAACCAGGGGCTGCACCCATGCTTTATTATAAAACTCCTATGGCTAAGTGAGGGCGTTTAAGCCGTATAGTCTGATTGCCTTGTTCGTTGCGCTAAACAACTCCTTCAAGGACCATATAATTGGATCAAGATTGTTTAGATTCCATCTCGAACACCTCTGTACTACCTACATGAGGGCAGAAGCCGACGACTGGCCAACCCTCAGATTACATACAACACGGCCGCACAGGAGGAAACAATTCAAAGCATAACAAATTTACATTACAAAACATGCTTTGTTCTCATAATACAAGGCAAAGGCAACATCAATACATTTATTCAAATACAACGTCCTGCGAACATTGTGCGGCCGCAAGGCGAGACCCCTCCAGGACATCCGCAAAATACCGTTCGGGTGTGCGGTGCTCCTTGCCCTTCGGTGGCCCTCTGGTCACCTCGACGGCGTCCATCTTCGCCCACCACATCTTGCAACGGGCGAAGGCCATGCGTGCACCTTCAATGCAGGCCGAGTGCTTGACGACGTCCAGCCGAGGACAGGCGTTCACCATCCGCCTCACGAGTCTGAAGTAGCTGCTTGGCATAGCTTCGGCTGGCCATAGCCGGATTATCAGATCCTTCATGGCTAGTTCAACCACCCTATGCAACTCCACCAGGTGTTTCAGCTGATCGGTGAAGGACACGGGATGCTTTGGCGCCGCATACTGCGACCAGAATAGCTTCTCCATAGAACCCCCTCCTTCGGCTCGATGGAACTCCGCAGCATCTGATACACTGCATGGTAAATCCGCAAAAGCTCCTTGGGAACTTCGAACCCGTGTTAGTAAAAGGTACTGCTTCTCCGCATACTTGCTTTGCATCTTAAATGCCTTACCCGCCGTAATCTTCTTGGCCTCCTGGATCTCCTGGAGGGCGGCCTGGGCCTCATTCCGTGTAGTCTCGGCGCTCTGATGAGCCTTGGCGAGTTCGGCCCCTTGAACCGACGCATCATGCTCCAAGGCCTCGCATTTTTTCACCGCATCCTGAAGCTCCTACTGGACTTCTTTGACCCGGGCCTTGAGCTTCTTATGGGCAGCTTTCTGCTGGACAAACTTCTCCTCGGCCTCGCACAGGGCCTTCTTCAGGGCCTCGGCCTCTGTCACAGCTCCTGCACATATCACGACATTGCGGTCAATATGCAGCGCCTATCCTTTCTGAACACACAGCAAGTCGCCACTCACCTTGCATCTCCTGGAGCCGAACCTTAACCTCGCCGAGCTCGTTCTCGGTCCGCTCCAGCCTCTGCCCCAGTTCAAAGACTTCGGCAGCATGCGAGGTTGCGGCCAACAGCGACGCCTGCTTATTCATACACATTACGTTAGTCTCCTATAACAAAAGATTGATCCTCTGTCCGGTTCTTCTTGACGAACACCGGACAGTGTCTCGGGAGCTACTGACTACACGGGGTTTTTCTCTTTCTTACCTCAAAACCTGTCAACAGGCTGCTGCAAGCTTCATCCAGTCCACTCTTGGCGGACTGAATCTTCTCGATCACCGCACCATAAGGACACGGTGCTCGTCCATGATGGAGGCGCCTCGAAGCGCCTCCATTAAGTTATCCGGTGCCCCTGGATGGACAGGGGCCACCGGTGGAAGCGGCGCATCCCCCTCCTTTAAAGGGGACTGCTTGACCGACTCCGGAGCCATATGGGTCTCCGGAATCGTATTTGGTTGAGGGCCGAACTGAATGCGGCCCTCTTCGCCAGTCTCCATGGGGATCAGTTCCCCCATGTGTCCGGCAGTGGAGGTCTCGCCTTGTGGCACCTCCAGGATAGCGTCCTGGGCTCCTCCCCGGTTCGGAGCGGTCCTCCGGGATAACACTTCGGTGTCGTCCCTGGCCCCGGGGGAATAAGCAGGCGGTGGCGACATGCTCGCCATCTCCGACGGAGCCAACGAACCTCCAGATGAGGATCGCTGGATAAGGTCGCGAGCCGGACTGCAATAGTACAATTAACTATGTCAAGATAATGGACAGAAAGGGCCGGATGCACGCATGAGCGAGCCATGTCACTTATGATGCGGCCTGGGGCTTAGTGCGGGGGCGTCTTTCCGGACTGCTATCAACGTCCCACGCGGTGTTGACCGCTGGGACGTTGTTTCCCTTCTGGGGTGTTTCCGCCTTCGGATGCGCCGAAGCCGCCCTCTTCTTCTTCCTCTCCTCAGGAGGAGGGTTGTTTTCCTCCTCCTCCTCCTCCTCTTCCTCGTTGTTGTCCCCAGGGACAAAGGAATGAGCTTCGTCGTCTTCGGACGTCACATCCGAAGTACCCTTGTGACGGGGGCCACTCTTGGCCCCCTTGGCCTTCTTCTTGGCCTTCTTCTCCGGCGCCTTATAAGGCGCCAGCACCAGCATCTTCGCTAGACGCGGGATGACTGGTTCTTCACGCAGCGGAGCCGGACACTGGATCCGCTTTGCCCTCTCCATCCAGCCCTGGAAATGCAATGATAAGCTCAGATATCATCCTTGAAACGATTAAGTTGGGGATTGATAACCCACAAGTATAGGGGATCGCAACAGTTTTCGAGGGTAGAGTATTCAACCCAAATTTATTGATTCAACACAAGGGGAGCCAAAGAATATTCTCAAGTATTAGCAGCTGAGTTGTCAATTCAACCACACCTGGAAACTTAATATCTACAGCAAAGTGTTTAGTAGCAAAGTAATATGATAGTGGTGGTAACGGTAGCAAAAGGTAACAGTAGCAAAAGTAATGTTTTCGCATTTTGTAATGATGATAGCAATAGCAACGGAAAAGTAAATAAGCGAAGAACAATATATGGAAAGCTCGTAGGCAATGGATCGGTGATGGAGAATTATGCCGGATGTGGTTCATCATGTAACAGTCATAACCTAGGGTGACACAGAACAAGCTCCAATTCATCAATGTAATGTAGGCATGTATTCCGAATATAGTCATTCGTGCTTATGGAAAAGAACTTGCATGACATCTTTTGTCCTACCCTCCCATGGCAGCGGGGTCCTAATGGAAACTAAGGGATATTAAGGCCTCCTTTTAATAGAGTACCGGAACAAAGCATTAGCACATAGTGAATACATGAACTCCTCAAACTATGGTCATCACCGGTAAGTATCCCGATTATTGTCACTTCAAGGTTAACGGATCATAACACATAATAGGTGACTATAGACTTGCAAGATGGGATCAAGAACTCTCATATATTGATGAAAACATAATAGGTTCAGATCTGAAATCATGGCACTCGGGCCCTACTGACAAGCATTAAGCATAGCAAAGTCATAGCAACATCAATCTCAGAACATAGTGGATACTAGGGATCAAACCCTAACAAAACTAACTCGATTACATGATAGATCCCATCCAACCATCACCTTCCAGCAAGCCTACGATGGAATTACTCATGCACGGCGGTGAGCATCATGAAATTGGTGATGGAGGATGGTTGATGATGACGATGGCGACGGATTCCCCTCTCTGGAGCCCCGAACGGACTCCAGATCAGCCCTCCCGAGAGGTTTTAGGGCTTGGCGGCGGCTCCGTATCATAAAATGCGATGATTTCTTCTCTCTGATTTTTTCTCCCCGAAACCAAATATATAGAGTTGGACTTGAGGTCGGAGGAGCTCCAGGGGGGCCACGAGGTAGGGGGCGCGCCCCCCACCCTCGTGGACAGGTGGTGGGCCCCTGGCCTTCATCTTTTGCAAGGATTTTTTATTATTTCTGAAAAGTTGTTCCGTGTAGTTTCAGGTCATTCCGAGAACTTTTGTTTCTGCACATAAATAACACCATAGCAATTCTGCTGAAAACAGCATCAGTCTGGGTTAGTTCCATTCAAATCATGCAAGTTAGAGTCCAAAACAAGGGCAAAAGTGTTTGGAAAAGTAGATACGGCGGAGACATATCAACTCCCCCAAGCTTAAACCTTTGCTTGTCCTCAAGCATTTCAATTGACAAACTGAAAGTGATAAAGAAAAACTTTTACAAACTCTGTTTGCTCTTGTTGTTGTAAATATGTAAAGCCAGCATTCAAGTTTTCAGCAAAGATTATGACTAACCACATTCACAATAACGCTTAGGTCTCAAGTTTACTCATATCAATGGCATAATCAACTAGCGAGCAATAATAATAAATCTCGGATGACAACACTTTCTCAAAACAATCATAATATGATATAACAAGATGGTATCTCGCTAGTCCTTTCTGAGACCGCAAAACATAAATGCAGAGCACCTTTAAAGATCAAGGACTGACTAAACATTGTAATTCATGGTAAAAGAGATCCAGTCAAGTCATACTCAATGTAAACTAACAGTAATGAATGCAAATGACAGTAGTGCTCTCCAACTAGTGCTTTTTAATAAGAGGATGATGACTCAACATGAAAGTAAATAGATAGGCCCTTCGCAGAGGGAAGCAGGGATTTGTAGAGGTGCCAGAGCTCGGTTTTGAAATAGAGGTGAATAATATTTTGAGCGGTATACTTTCCTTGTCAACATAACAACCAAGAGATGGCAATATCTTCCATGCTACACACATTATAGGCGGTTCCCAAACAGAATGGTAAAGTTTATACTCCCCCTCCACCAAAAAGCATCAATCCATGACTTGCTCGAAACAACGAGTGCCTCCAACTAACAAGAGTCTCAGGGGGAGTTTTGTTTGCAATTATTTTGATTTAGTTTGCATAAAGCATGGGACTGGGCATCCCGGTGACCAGCCACTTTCTCGTGAGTGAGGAGCGGAGTCCACTCCTCTTGAGAATAACCCGCCTAACATGGAAGATACAGACAGCCCTAGTTGATACATGAGTTATTCGAGCATACAAAACAGGATATTTATTTGAAGGTTTAGAGTTTGGGACATACAAATTTACTTGGAACGGTAGGTAGATACCGTATATAGGTATGTATGGTGGACTCATATGGAATAACTTTGGGGTTTATGGAGTTGGATGCACAAGCAGTATTCCCGCTTAGCACAGGTGAAGGCTAGCAAAAGACTGGGAAGCGACCAGCTAGAGAGCGACAACAGTCATGAACATGCATTAAAATTAATCAACACCAAATGCAAGCATGAGTAGGATATAATCCACCATGAACATAAATATCGTGAAGGCTATGTTGATTTTGTTTCAACTACATGCGTGAACATGCGCCAAATCAAGTCACTTAAATCATTCAGAGGAGGATACCACCCTATCATACCACAT
Source organism: Triticum urartu (assembly GCF_056163025.1). Lineage (NCBI taxonomy): Eukaryota > Viridiplantae > Streptophyta > Magnoliopsida > Poales > Poaceae > Triticum > Triticum urartu. Next base: position 493,870,338 of record NC_141878.1, read on the forward strand.
CACAACCATTTTGATAGCATGTTGGCACGCAAGGTAAACCATTATAAGCTCCTAGCTAATCAAGCATGGCACAAGAAACTATGATCTCTAATTGTCATTGCAAACATGTTTATTCATAATAGGCTGAATCAGGAACGATGAACTAATCATATTTACATAAACAAAAGAGGTTGAGTTCATACCAGCTTTTCTCATCTCAATAAATTCATCATATATCGTCATAATTGCATTTCACTTGCACGACCGAATGATGTGAATAATAATAATAATAATAATAATAGTGCACATGCATTGGACTAAGCTGGAATCTGCAAGCATTCAATAAACAGGAGAAGACAAGGCAATATGGGCTCTTTTGTTATATCAACAATAATGCATATAAGAGCCACTTCAACATTTTAATCATGGTCTTCTCCTATCGACCCCCAACGAAAAGAAAAGAAATAAAACTATTTACACGGGAAAGCTCCCAACAAGCAAAATAAGAACAGGAAATATTTTTGGGTTTTCTTCTTAATTACTACTACAAGCATGGAAAGTAAACTAATTAAAAGCTACAACTAATTTTTTTTTTGTTTTTCTTAAGGTTTATTAAACACACAAGAAGAAAGCATAAAAAGGAAATTAAACTAGCATGGATGTTACAATGAAAAAGTATGAGCACCAACATCTAGCAATGAGTGTGTGAACATGAATATAATGTCGGTGAGAAATACGTACTCCCCCAACCTTAGGCTTTTGGCCTAAGTTGGTCTATGGCCACGGCTGGCCTGGCGGATATCCATAGTAATAGTTGGGGTCGTGCTGCGATGCAGCGGCTATTGCCTCCTGAGCTGCAGCGTGGCGATGAGCGGCCTCCGCCCTCCTCTCGTACTCATCTGCCTCCTCTCTGGTAATAACATATCTTCCTTTTGCCTAATAATCAAAGAAGGCAGGAGTAGGGAGAGTAATACGAACAGCACGCCGTCTGTCAAAAATTAGTCGATACTGGAGAGGTGATTCACTCCTCTCAACAAACTGGTGGTGAACCATAGCATTAAAATCTAGTAAGCAGGAGGCAATTCAATATCATCCTCATGTATAGTTACACCAAGAAAATCAGCTAAGCGGGTTGCATAAATCCCACCAAAGAAATCTCCATTAAATCTATTCAGATGCAACCTACGTGCAACAATGGCTCCCAAATTATAAGATTTGTCTCCTAACACAGCACTCCTAAGAATACTGAGGTCAGGAACACACATATGACATGCTTCATCTTTACCATTAATGCATCTATCTATGAAGAGAGCAAAATAATGTATAGCAGGAAAATGATTGCTCCCTATGGTAGCTTGTGTTATATCTCTAGATTCCCCCACAGTTATACTAGCAAGAAAATCTCTAAATTCAGATTTGCGAGGTTCCCTGACACTACCCCATTGTGGAAGTTTGCAAGCAGTGGTAAAATCCTCTAAGTCCATAGTGTAAGAATTTTCATAAAGATCAAACAGGACAGTTGGAGAATTACGTGAAGATGAAAATTCAAACCTCCTCACAAAGGAACTAGTGAGATAGTGATACTGGCTGCACTTTTCTTCCTCGAAGCTCACGAGATCAGCATTACACAAATATGCGTTAAATTCTTCCTTAATTCCTGCTCGGTCCATAAAGTTTTCTGAAGGCCATTCACAAGGACGAACTGGAGCGTCTCTTGGTGGTTCTTCATCAGCATCACGCATTGCAAGCCTGGGTCCTTGCTTCCTTGAAGAACCACCTTGGAACATTTTCCTAAGCATATTTCTTCCTCTGAAAAATTTCTGAAATTTTTAGTAACTTCAAAATAAAAGTGAGCCAAACTCAATAAAATTGATAGCAACTACTCCTACAAGTGCCTAGAGCCTATATCATGCATCAAAACTACTTTTGACCATATAAATTTGACATGCAAGCTCAAGAACATGGTCACCTAGGCAGCACAAATTTGCAATGAATAAAGCACTAGAACAAAAACTAATTGGACCAATGGAGGAGTCACATACCAAGGAACAATCTCCCCAAGCAGTTTTGTGAGAGGTGCTTTGAGCAAGGAGATCGAAAATGGCAGCAAAATGAGCTTGGACTCGGGTATGAACTGGATATTCGTGTTTGTGGGAGGAAGGAGTGTGTGGGTGCAGGAATAAGTGGAGGAGGGCCACCATGGGCCCACGAGGCAGGGGGGTGCACCCAGGGGGTAGGGCGCGCCCCTGACCCTCGTGGCCAGGTGCCAGCTCCTCCTGTTGTGTTCTCAGTGCCAAATATTCTCAAATATTCCAGAAAAAATCATATTTAAGTTTCAGGGCATTTGGAGAACTTCTATTTTCGGGGTATTTTTATATTGCACGGATAAATCAGATAACAGACAGGAAAATACTATTTTTATTTTATTTAATATAAATAACAGAAAGTAAGAGTAGGGTACAGAAGGTTGTGCCTTCTAGTTTCATCCATCTCGTGCTCATCAAAAGGAATCCACTAACAAGGTTGATCAAGTCTTGTTAACGAACTCATTCTGAATAACATGGAACCGGAGAAATTTCGAATAACACTATGTTACCTCAACGGGGATATGCACATCCCCAGTAATAAGAATATCATATTTCTTCTTGACAGTAGGAAGAGGAAATTCAAAACCTCCAAATATAATCGATGGAATTTTTCCAATAGAGTTGATACTATGAACTTGAGGTTGTTTCCTCGGAAAGTGTACCGTATGCTCATTACCATTAACATGAAAAGTGACATTGCCTTTAGTGCAATCAATAACAGCCCCTGCAGTATTCAAAAGGGGTCTTCCAAGAATAATAGACATACTATCGTCCTCAAGAATAGCAAGAATAACAAAGTCCGTTAAAATAGTAACATTTGCAACTACAACAGGCACATCCTTACAAATACCGACAGGTATAGCAGTTGATTTATCAGCCATTTGCAAAGATATTTCAGTAGGTGTCAACTTATTTAAATCAAGTCTACGATATAAAGAGAGAGGCATAACACTAACACCGGCTCCAAGATAACATAAAGCAGTTTTAACATAGTTTCTTTTAATGGAGCATGGTATAGTTGGTACACCGGGATCTCCTAGTTTCTTAGGTATTCCACCTTTAAAAGTATAATTAGCAAGCATGGTGGAAATTTCAGCTTCTGGTATCTTTCTTTTATTTGTAACAATATCTTTCATATACTTAGCATAAGGATTCATTTTGAGCATATCAGTTAATCGCATACGCAGAAAGATAGGTCTAATCATTTCAGCAAAGCGCTCAAAATCCTCATCATCCTTTTTCTTGGATGGTTTGGGAGGAAAAGGCATGGGTTTCTGAACCCAAGGCTCTCTTTCTTTACCGTGTTTCCTAGCAATAAAGTCTTTCTTATCATAATGTTGATTCTTTGATTGTGGGTTATCAAGATCAACAGCAGGTTCAATTTCTATATCATTATCATTGCTAGGTTGAGCATCACCATGAATATTATTATTAACATTATCACTAGTTTCAGGTTCATTACCAGACTGTGTTTCAGCATCAGAAATAGAAATATCATTTGGATTCTCAGGTGTTTCAGTAATAGGTTCACTAGAAGCATGCAAAGTCCTATCATTTTTCTTTTTCTTCCTTTTAGAAGGACTAGGTGCATCTATATTATTTCTCTGAGAATCTTGCTCAATTCTCTTAGGGTGGCATTTAGGATACAAAGGTTCCTGAGTCATTCTACCAGTTCTAGTAGCCACTCTAACAGCATTATCATTATTCTTACTATTCAATTCATTGAGAAAATCATTTTGAGCTTTAAGTACTTGTTCTACTTGAGTGGTAACCATAGAAGCATGTTTACTAATAAGTTTAAGTTCACCTTTAACATTAGCCATATAATCACCCAAGTGTTCAAGCATATTTGAATTGTATTTCAACTGTCTACCAAAATAAGCATTAAAATCTTCTTGCTTAACCATAAATTTATCAAACTCATCTAAGCATGGGCTAGCAATTTTAGTAAACGGGATTTCAGCTTTATCATATCTATAGAGAGAATTTACCTTTACTACATGTGTCGGGTTATCAAGACCACGGGTTTATTCAATAGGTGATGGATTAAGATCATATGTTTCTTCAACAGGCGGTAAATTAAGACCATTTATTTCTTCAATAGGAGGTCAATTATTAACATCTTCAGCTTTAATACATTTTTCTTTCATGGATTTCTTTGCCTCTTGCATATCTTCAGGACTGAGAAATAGAATACCTCTCTTCTTCGGAGTTGGTTTAGGAATAGGCTCGGGAGTTGGTTCAGGAACTGGTTCAGGAAGTGTACAATTATTTTCATTTGTCAACATATTATTCAATAGAATTTCAGCTTCATCAGGTGTTCTTTCCCTGAAAACAGAACCAGCACAACTATCCACGTAATCTCTGGAGGCATCGGTTAGTCCACTATAAAAGATATCAAGTATTTCATTTTTCCTAAGAGGATGATCAGGCAAAGCATTAAGTAACTTGAGAAGCCTCCCCCAAGCTTGTGGGAGACTCTCTTCTTCAGTTTACACAAAATTATATATATATATATATCCCTTAAAGCAGCTTGTTTCTTATGAGCAGGGAAATATTTAGCAAAGAAGTAATAAATCATATCCTGGGGACTATGCACACAACTAGGATCAAGAGGATTAAACCATATCTTAGCATCACCCTTTAATGAGAACGGAAATATTTTAAGGATATAAAAGTAACGAGTTCTCTCATCATTAGTGAACAGGGTAGCTATATCATTTAATTTAGTACGATGTGCCACAACGGTTTCAGATTCATAGCCATGAAAAGGATCAGATTCAACCAAAGTAATTATATCAGGATCAACAGAGAATTCATAATCCTTATCAATAACACAGATAGGTGAAGTAGCAAAAGCAGGGTCAGGTTTCATTCTAGCATTTAGAGATTGCTGATTCCATTTAGCTAATAACCTCTTGAGTTTGTATCTATCTTTTCAAGCTAAAATAGCTAAAGAAGCTTCTTTATCAAAAACATAACCCTTAGGAATAACAGGCAAGTCTTCATCATCACTTTCATCAGTATTATCAGATTCAATATTTTCACTCTCTCTAACCCTAGCAAGTTGTTCATCAAGAAATTCACCAAGTGGCACAGTAGTATCAAGCATAGAAGTAGTTTCATCATAAGTATCATGAATAGCAGAAGTGGCATCATCAATAACATGCGACATATCAGAACAAATAGCAGAAGCAGGTTTAGGTGTCGCAAGCTTACTCAAAACAGAAGGTGAATCAAGTGCAGAGCTAGATGGCAGTTCCTTACCTCCCCTCATAGTTGAGGGATAAATCTTGGTTTTTGGATCTCTCAAGTTCTTCATAATGATAAGCAGATATAAATCCCAAGTGACTCAAAGAATAGAGCTATGCTCCCCGACAACGGCGCCAGAAAATAGTCTTGATAACCCACAAGTATAGGGGATCGTAACAGTTTTTGAGGGTAGAGTATTCAACCCAAATTTATTGATTCGACACAAGGGGAGCCAAAGAATATTCTCAAGTATTAGCAGCTGAGTTGTCAATTCAACCACACCTGGAAACTTAATATCTGCAGCAAAGTGTTTAGTAGCAAAGTAATATGATAGTGGTGGTAACGGTAGCAAAAGGTAACAGTAGCAAAAGTAATGTTTTGGTATTTTGTAATGATGATAGCAATAGCAACGGAAAAGTAAATAAGCAAAGAACAATATATGGAAAGCTCATAGGCAATGGATCGGTGATGGAGAATTATGCTGGATGCGGTTCATCATGTAACAGTCATAACCTAGGGTGACACAGAACTAGCTCCAATTGATCAATGTAATGTAGGCATGTATTACGAATATAGTCATACGTGCTTATAGAAAAGAACTTGCATGACATCTTTTGTCCTACCCTCCTGTGGCAGCGGGGTCCTAATGGAAACTAAGGTATATTAAGGCCTCCTTTTAATAGAGTACCGGAACAAAGCATTAGCACATAGTGAATACATGAACTCCTCAAACTATGGTCATCACCGGTAAGTATCCCGATTATTGTCACTTCGGGGTTAACGGATCATAACACATAATAGGTGACTATAGACTTGCAAGATAGGATCAAGAACTCTCATATATTGATGAAAACATAATAGGTTCAGATCTGAAATCATGGCACTCAGGCCCTAGTGACAAGCATTAAGCATAGCAAAGTCATAGCAACATCAATCTCAGAACATAGTGGATACTAGGGATCAAACCCTAACAAAACTAACTCGATTACATGATAGATCCCATCCAACCCATCACCGTCCAGCAAGCCTACGATGGAATTACTCACGCACAGCGGTTAGCATCATGAAATTGGTGATGGAGGATGGTTGATGATGACGATGGCGACGGATTCCCCTCTCCGGAGCCCCGAACGGACTCCAGATCAGCCCTCCCGAGAGGTTTTAGGGCTTGGCGGCGGCTCTGCATCATAAAACGCGATGATTTCTTCTCTTTGATTTTTTTCTCCCCGAAACCAAATATATAGAGTTGGACTTGAGGTCGGAGGAGCTCCAGGGGGCCCATGAGGTAGGGGGCGCGCCCCCACCCTCGTGGACAGGTGGTGGGCCCCTGGCCTTCATATTTTGCAAGGATTTTTTATTATTTTTGAAAAGTTGTTCCGTGAAGTTTCAGGTCATTTCAAGAACTTTTGTTTCTGCACATAAATAACACCATAGCAATTTTGCTGAAAATAGCGTCAGTCCGGGTTAGTTCCATTCAAATCATGCAAGTTAGAGTCCAAAACAAGGGCAAAAGTGTTTGGAAAAGTAGATACGGCGGAGACGTATCAAGGATGCATCGAAAAATAACATACCTCGCTGGCGAGGTGTTCACAATCGTGACCATGGTCTGAATCCGTGGCCGGTGGTTTCCCGTTGCCCTTAAAGAGCAACTTCCATGCGCCTTCGTGAGTAGTCTCGAAGAGCCTCACCAGGGTCTGATGCTTCTTCGGGTTGAACTCCCACAGGGGATGGCTTCGGCGCTGGCACGGAAGGATCCGGCGAACTAGCATCACCTGGATCACATCAACGAGCTTGACTTTCTTGATTACCATGCTTTGAACGCGTGTCTGCAGCGCTATCACCTCCTCGGGGGAACCCCAGTCCAGACTCTTCTCAACCCAGGAGGTGAGTCGCGTGGGAGCGCCGGAGCGGAATTCGGCTGCTGCGGCCCAGGTGGTGCCGCGAGGTTCTGTGATGTAGAACCATTGCTTCTGCCACTCCTTTATCGTGTCCACAAAAGTGCCTTTGGGCCAGGAGACGTTGGACAGCTTGCTCACCATGGCTCCTCCGCACTCCACGTGCTGGCAATCCACCACCTTCGGCTTCACGTTAAAGACTTTGAGCCACAGCCTGAAGTGGGGTTGGATGCGGAGGAAGGCCTCACACACGACGATAAACGCCGAGATGTTGAGGAAGGAATTTGGGGACAGATCATGGAAATCTATCCCGTAATAATACATCAGCCCACGGACAAAGGGTGGAGTGGAAACCCTAGCCCGCGGAGGAAATGGGGGATGAACACTACCCTCTCGGTGGGCTTCGGCGTGGGGACAACTTGTCCCTCAGTCGGCAGGCAGTGAGCTATCTCCTTCGCCAAATATCCGGCCGCTCGAAGCTCATAATGTCCTCCTCCTTGATGGAGGAGACCGTCCACTTGCCCTGGCCTCCAGATCCGGACATGGTTGCTTGAGTGTAAAGGAGATGAGAACCTGGGCGCTGGAGCTCGAGATTGGAAAGGCAGAGACAGAGAGAGGGCGTAAGAGAGGAAGAGGGAATCCTTATCCCCTTATAAAGGCAGCGAATATTGAACGCCTCCTCACTCGCCTTAAGATTCGCCTATTCCGAAGGGCTGTATAAATGGCACGGTTGGGTTACCCATGCCCGCATTGATGAGAATCCCATGATAAGGGGACACGATCTCTGCTTTGACAAGACGTGCCAATGGCGGCCACGTCTCGGGACGTGGGGCGTCGGAACATGAAAGTAGAATTGTGACCGGGAAGACATGATGTCATATTGTAAAAAGCTGTCACCGGATTAGACTCGTGTAAAAAAATATTCTCTCTGCGGTTATGTATAGTGTGTGTGACAAGTCGGGATACTATCATCGCATCCGAAGACTATCTTGAAGTTCGGATAGAAGGGAACCCGCCTTGCAATGTCGAAGACAATCTGCGTGTCGGACTCCTCGTCATTGAAGCCAGGTTCAGGGGCTACTGAGGGAGTCCTGGACTAAGGGGTCCTCGGGCGTCCGGCATGTTATCCATGGGCTGGACTGATGGGTTGTGAAGACATGAAGGCCGAAGACTATACCTGTGTCCGGATTGGACTCTCCTTGGCGTGGAAGGCAAGCTTGGCGACCGACTATGAAAATTCGTTCTTATGTAACCGACTCTATGTAAACCCTAGATACCCCCTCGGTGTCTATATAAACCAGAGGGGTTAGTCCGGAAAGGATATATTCATTGCCATAGTCATACAGGTTAGACTTCTAGGGTTTAGCCATTACGATCTCGTGGTAGATCAACTCTTGTAACACTCATATTCATCAATATCAATCAGGCAGGACGTAGGGTATTACCTCCATAGAGAGGGCCCGAACCTGGGTAAACACCGTGCCCCCCCCCCCCGTCTCCTGTTACCATCAATCCTAGACGCACAGTTCGGGACCCCCTACCCGAGATCCGCCAGTTTTGACAATGACAGGGACCCTGACCAAGAATCTGGAGGTGGAGAGGCAGTTGTGGAAGAACGACGCCGCCAGCCACGCCGGGTTTGTGGCGGGCGAGAAGCTCTGGGTCAGCCGCCTCGCCGAGGTCGCCGGCAGGCTCACCATGCAGCTGGCTACCATGGGGATGTCCAATGTGAGGTACGTCCCAGAGCCGAATGTGAGTCCTAATGTCAGGCTGACTCTGTTCTTTGAGGGTGTTCTCGGGGCCCTGGAGCTGCTTCGCTCCAACAGGGTGGCCTCTCTGGCCGAAGAGGCCTGGAAGCTTTGCTGGGGTGCCATGACCAAGGTCCTCACCAAGATGGCGTACTGGAACCCTGACCTCGACTTCAAAGCTTTGATGGATAGCTTGCCGGGGAGGTGGACCCCGCGTCGCTCGAGGAGCGCATCGAGCCCGTCATCAGCCGCATCGACGGAGTTCGGAGGGTACAAGGCCAGCACTGGGACTAGGCACCCCGTTTCTTATCGCCGCTGCAGGTTCATGACCAAGACAATTTTAATCTTTAGTTAGAACCACAGCAACAAATGATGTAATATAACCATGCAGTACTTTTGAAATGATGCATGTTATTTTCCCGTTTGATCTCCCTTTGTATGTCCACCCTACGTTAATCGGGTAGGTTTGCCAGTGCAGAAATCCAGGCGGTGTTTTGAGGACAGATCCTCAATGGCCTGTCGGGTATGCTTGCTACCGGGCAAACCACCTCACTGCTCTTGACGCGGCCGCTCGAGCTGTCGAGTGGACTCGAGATAGAACGAGGGCGTTGCCAATCGCAGAAGGTCACCCTGCCGTTCTCGACGCGGCCGCTCGAACTGTTGAGCGGACTCGAAACAAAACGAGGGCGTTGCCAATAGTGGTAGGGCCCCATTGTGTGCAGGTTTTCCATACACGGGGCAAAATCGTGGGGACGATAACCTTATATATAGGAAGGAATTACTCAAAGTTTTGCATGACTTAGATTTTCTGCCGCTGCGTGGGCGTTCGCCGCGTCCACCGTGGACGCCATTTGTTCGGTCGTCTTCTTGCTTGAAGTGACGACCATGATGAAGCCGTTGCTTCAACCAGAACGGATTTTCACAACTGCGCACCCCCTACCTGGCGCACCAGAGATGTCGGTGCGAAACGACACCTATGGGGTCACTAGGATCCCTTCTACGGTTGGCGGCCGCAGGGTTGTGCAAAGAGTGGGTCTGGCGGTCAGCACACAAATCGTTTACCCAGGTTCGGGCCGCGGAGACGCGTAAAACCCTAGTCCTACTTTGATGTATATTTAGGTGTTCTTGTGTTCTTGAACTAGCTGCGGTGGCTCTCTAGTTCAAAAGATTCGAATCCCCCTCTAGTACGCCTCAAGCCTCCTTTTATAGACAAAAAAGGGGTCCCCACAGTGGCACACCGGAGGTGGAAAGGTGTACAGGGGCTGAGTCTATCCCCTAGCATCGTCGGATAAACGCATTTAATGCGCTGCCAACGTGCCCCTCTTGCTTTATTGGGGACGGCAAAGAAGCTCATCCCAGCTGTCATCGCCTCACCTAGCTCCGACGCGCGTCCAAGCTGACGAGGTGTTGTAGCGCCATGTTGGCTGGCTGCTGGGCCAGCGCGGTGGTGGAGCCTTCACGAAGATCTGGATGCCACCACGCAGGTGCTTGCTGAGTTGGTGTAGAGGCCGCGCGCTGCCATGCAGATGCCTACCCAGCTGGTCGAGCTGGCAACTGTATGGGAGCGGCGGTGGAGTCTTGGCAGATGCAGGCCCGACTGCGGCCCCGCAGGCGTCCTCGGCAAGGGTCTTGCCGAGGGCCCGGCAAGGGTCTCGATGTGGCACCGCGGTCATCCCTGGCAAGGATCTTGCCAGGGGTCTCGTGGATTTCTTTGGCAAGGGTCTCTCCAAGGATCATCGTCTTCTGGTTCTCATCTGATCTTGTGTACCTATGATCTCTACAAAGATCTGCATGCCACCACGGAGGTGCCTCCGAGCCTTGGTTCCAATATGGTTGATGGTGTTGGAACCCCTTGGGCTCAAGGGTGGCACGCTCTGCTGGCATCAGGCAAGTTGCCCCGACAAGGATCTTGCCGAGGCCGCGGAAGCCACCCCGGCAAGGGTCTTGCCGGGGGAGTCCACCTTGCCCTCTTGCTCTCTTTGCGCCTCTGGTCTTGGCGTTGCTTTGGTCATCTTGCGCTCCGGCATCCCTCCTCTGCCCTGCTTAGTGTGGTCGTGGGCGCGGCTCTGACTGCCCGTGCACAAGTAAAGGGGTGCAAAAGGAGAGCCCCTACTTTTGTACACCGACAACAAGCGAGGTCTAAGCTTGGGGGAGTTGATACGTCCATTTTGCATCATGCTTTTATATTGATATTTAATGCATTATGGGCTATTATTACGAATTATATCACAATACTTATGCCTATTCTCTCTTATTTTACAAGGTTTTCATGAAGAGGGAGAATGCCGGCAGCTGGAATTCTGGGCTGGAAAAGGAGCAAATGTTAGAGACATATTCTGCACAACTCCAAAAATCTTGAAACTTCATGGAGCACATTTTTGGAATAAATAGAACATATTGGGCGAAGAAAGTACCACAGGGGGGCCAGCAGCCAGCCACAAGGGTGGAGGGCGCCCCCCCCCCCAACCTTGTGGGCCCCCTGGCAGGCCTCCGGTGCCCATCTTTGGCAATATGGTGTCTTTTACCCTAGAAAAAATCAAGAAGAAACTTTCGGGATGAAGCGCCACCGTCTCGAGGCGGAACCTGGGCAGAACCAATCTAGGGCTCCGGCGGAGCTATTCCGCCGGGGAAACATCCCTCAGGGAGGGGGGAAATCATCGCCATCGTCATCACCATCGATCCTCTCATCGAGAGGGTGTCAATCTCCATCAACATCTTCACTAGCACCATCTCCTCTCAAACCCTAGTTAATCTTTTGTATTCGATCTTGGTCCCAAAACCTCATATTGGTACATGTGGGTTGCTAGTAGTGTTGATTACTCCTTGTAGTTGATGCTAGTTGGTTCATCCGGTGGAAGATTATATTTTCAGATCCTTAATGATAATTAATACTCCTCTGATTATGATTATGAATATGCTTTGTGAGTAGTTACGTTTGTACCTGAGGACATGGGAGAAGTCTTGTTATAAGTAATCATGTGAATTTGGTATTCGTTCGATATTTTGATGAGATGTATGTTGTCTCTCCTCTAGTGGTGTTATGTGAACGTCGACTACATGACACTTCACCATTATTTGGGCCTAGGGGGAGGCATTGGGAAGTAATAAGTAGATGATGGGTTGCTAGAGTGACACAAGCTTAAACCGTAGTTTATGCATTGCTTCGTAAGGGGCTGATTTGGATCCATATGTTTCATGTTATGGTTAGGTTTACCTTAATTCTTCTTTCGTGGTTGCGGATGCTTGCGAGAGGGGTTAATCATAAGTGGTAGGCTTGTCCAAGGAAGGGAAGCACCCAAGCACCGGTCCGTCCACATATCAAACTATCAAAGTAACAAACGCGAATCATATGAGCATGGTGAAAACTAGCTTGACAACAATTCCCATGTGTCCTCGGGAGCGCTTTGCTTTATATAAGAGTTTGTCCAGGCTTGCCCTTTGCTACAAAAAGGATTGGGCCACCTTGCTCCACCTTGTTTACTTTTATTACTTGTTACCCGTTACAATTTACCCTATCACAAAACTATCTATTACCGATAATTTCAGTGCTTGAAGAGAATACCTTGCTAAAAACCGCCTGTCATTTCCTTCTGCTCCTCGTTGGGTTCAACACTCTTACTTATCAAAAGGACTATGATAGATCCCCTATACTTGTGGGTCATCAGCAAGCAATAAAAATTGCTCTCTAAATATGTATGATCTTTTAATGTGAAGAAAATAAGCTTTATACGAACTTGTGATATGGAAGAAATAAAAGTGACGGATTGCATAATAAAGTTCTTTATCACAAGCAAAAATATAAAGTGACGTTCTTTTGCATTAAGATTTTGTGCATCCAACCATAAAAGCGCATGACAACCTGTGCTTCCCTCTGCGAAGGGCCTATCTTTTACTTTTACTTTCTACCTCTATATAAGAGTCATGGTGATCTTCACCTTCCCTTTTTACACTTTTTCTTTTTGGCAAGCACTATATGTTGGGGAAGATCCAAATATATATATATATCCACTTGGATGTAGATTATCATAAAGTATTATTGTTGACATTACCATTGAGGTAAAAGGTTGGGAGGCGAAACTATAAGCCCCTATCTTTCTCTGTGTACAATTGAGGCTTTGAACTCATAAGTATCGCGTGAGTGTTAGCAATTATGAAAGACTAAGAGATGGTTGAGTATGTGGACTTGCTATACAAAATCTCTTACTTTGACTCTTTTCGATATTATGATAAATTGCAATTGCTTCAATGAGTGAGATCATAGTTTGTTGGTTTTCAATAAAGTTTCTGATTCATACTCTACCCTGTGAACAAATTGTCACTTTAGCATAAGAAATTATATTTCATTATATCTTGTTGTTCTAAAGATGACCATGATGCCCTCATGTCCGTATTTTATTTTATCGACACTGCTATCTCTAAACATGTGGACATATTTTCTGATTTCGGCTTTCGCTTGAGGACAAGCGAGGCTTGGGGGAGTTGATACGTCCATTTTGCATCATGCTTTTATTATGATATTTATTGCATTATGGGCTGTTATTACACATTATGGTACAATATTTATGCCTTTTCTCTCTTATTTTACAAGGTTTACATGAAGAGGGAGAATGTCGGCAGCTGGAATTCTGGGTCGGAAAGGGTGCAAATCTGAGAGACCTATTCTGCACAACTCCAAAACTCCTGAAAATTTATGGAAAATTATTTTGGAATACATAAAAATATTGGGTGATATAAAATACCAGAGGGGACCCACCAGCAGGCCACAAGCCTGGGGGCGTGCCTTGCCCCCTCGGCGCGCCCCTGGGGCTTATGGGACCCCTGGCAGGCCTCTGGTGCCCATCTTCTGCTATATGATGTCTTTTGACCTAGAAAAAATTAGAAGGAAGCTTTTAGGATGAAGCGCCACCGTCTCGAGGCGGAACCTGGGCAGAAGCAATCTAGGGCTCCGGCGGAGCTGTTCTACCGGGGAAACTTCCCTGCGGGAGGGGGAAATCGAAGCCATCGTCATCACCAATAATCCTCTCAACGAGAGGGGTTCAATCTCCATCAACATCTTCACTAGCACCATGTCCTCTCAAACCCTAGTTTATCTCTTGTATCCGATCTTTGTCTCAAAACCTCAGATTGGTACCTGTGGGTTGCTAATAGTGTTGATTACTCCTTGTAGTTGATGCTAGTTGGTTTATTCGGTGGAAGATCATATGTTTAGATCCTTAATGATATTCAATACCGCTTTGATTATGAACATGAATATGCTTTGTGAGTAGTTACGTTTGTTCCCGAGGACATGGGAGAAGTCTTGTTATAAGTAATCATGTGAATTTGGTATTCGTTCGATATTTTGATAAGATGTATGTTGCCTATCCTCTAGTGGTGTTATGTGAACGTCGACTTCATGGCACTTCACCATGATTTGGGCCTAGGGGAAGGCATTGGGAAGTAATAAGTAGATGATGAGTTGCTAGAGTGACAAAAGCTTAAACCTTAGTTTACGCGTTTCTTCGTAAGGGGCTGATTTGGATCCACATGTTTCATGCTATTGTTAGATTTATCTTAATTCTTCTTTCGTAGTTGCGTATGATTGCGAGATGGGTTAATCATAAGTGGGAGGCTTGTCCAAGTAAGGGCAGCACCCAAGCACCGGTCCACCCTGAAGGAAATATGCCCTAGAGGAAATAATAAAGTTGTTATTTATATTTCCTTATACCATGATAAATGTTTATTATTCATGCTAGAAATGTATTAACCGGAAACTTAGTACATGTGTGAATACATAGACAAACAGAGTGTCACTAGTTTGCCTCTACTTGACTAGCTCGTTGAATCAAAGATGGTTATGTTTCCTAACCATAGACATGAGTTGTCATTTGATTAATGGGATCACATCATTAGAGAATGATGTGATTGACTTGACCCATCCGTTAGCTTAGCACGATGATCGTTTAGTTTGTTGTTATTGCTTTCTTCATGACTTATACATGTTCCTATGACTATGAGATTATGCAAGTCCCAAGTACCGGAGGAACACTTTGTGTGCTACCAAACGTCACAACGTAACTGGGTGATTATAAAGGTGCTCTACAGGTGTCTCCGATGGTGCTTGTTGAGTTGGCGTAGATCGAGATTAAGATTTGTCACTCCGATTGTCGGAGAGGTATCTTTGGGCCCTCTCGGTAATGCACATCACTATAAGCCATGCAAGCAATGCTACTAATGAGTTAGTTGCGGGATGATGCATTACGGAATGAGTAAAGAGACTTGTCGGTAACAAGATTGAACTAGGTATTGAGATACCAACGATGGAATCTCGGGCAAGTAACATACCGATGACAAAGGGAACAACGTATGTTGTTATGCGGTTTGACCGATAAAGATCTTCGTAGAATATGTAGGAACCAATATGAGCATCTAGGTTCCGCTATTGGTTATTGACCGGAGACGAGTCTCGGTCATGTCTACATAGTTCTCGAACCTGTAGGGTCCGCACGCTTAAAGTTCGGTGACGATCGGTAATATGAGTTTATGTGTTTTGATGTACCGAAGGTAGTTCGAAGTCCCGGATATGATCACGAACATGACGAGGAGTCTTGAAATGGTCGAGACATAAATATTGATATATTGGAAGCCTATATTTGGACACTGAAATAGTTCCGGGCGAAATCGGGATTTTACCGGAGTGCTGGGGGGTTACCGGAACCCCCCGGGGGTTAATGGGCCTTGTTGGGCCCTAGTGGAGAGAGAGAGGGGCCGGCCAGGGCAGGGCCATGCGCCCCTCCCCTTGAGTCCAAATAGGACAAGGAAGGGGGCGCCCCCCTTGCCTTTCCCCTCTCCCACTCCTTCCTCCCCCTCCTAGTGGGACTAGGAAAGCGGAGTCCTACTCCCACTAGGAGGAGGACTCCTCCTCCTGGGGCGCCCTGCTAGGGCCGGCCGGCCTCGCTCCTTGCTCCTTTATATATGGGGGCAGGGGGGCACCCCAAGAAACACAAGTTGATCAGTTGATCTTTTAGCCGTGCGCGGTGCCCCCCTCCACCATAATCCACCTCGGTCATGTCATAGGGGTGCTTAGGTGAAGCCCTGCGTTGGTAGCATCATCATCACCGTCATCACGCCATCGTGCTGACGGAACTCTCCCTCGAAGCTCTACTGGATCGGAGTTTGTGGGACGTCACCGAGCTGAAGTGTGCTGAACTCGGAGGTGCCGTACGTTCGGTACTTGGATCGATTGGATCGTGAAGATGTACGACTACATCAACCGCGTTCTCATAACGCTTCTGCTTATGGTCTACGAGGGTACGTATACGATACTCTCCCCTCTCGTTGTTGTGCATCACCATGATCTTGCATGTGCGTAGGTTTTTTTTTTAAATTACTACGTTTCCCAACAGTGGCATCCGAGCCAGGTTTATCCGTAGATGTTATATGCACGAGTAGAACACAAAGGATTTGTGGGTGTGGGTATATACCTATTGCTTGCCGTCACTAATTGATTCTTGATCCAGCGACATTGTTGGATGAAGCGGCCCAGACCGACATTACGCGTACACTTACGCGAGACTGGTTCTACCGACGTGCTTCGCACACAGGTGGCTGGTGGGTGTCAGTTTCTCCAACTTTAGTTGAATCGGATTCAATGAACAGGGTTCTTTCTGAAGATCAAAAAACAATCACTATACCGTGTTGTGGTTTTTGATGCGTAGGTAAGAACGGTTCTTGCACAGCCCGTAGCAGCCACGTAAAACTTGCAACAACAAAGTAGAGGACGTCTAACTTGTTTTTGCAGGGCATGTTGTGATGTGATATGGTCAAGACATGATGCTAAAATTTATTGTATGAGATGATCATCTTTTGTAACACAGTTATCGGCAACTGGCAGGAGCCATACAGTTGTCGCTTTATTGTATGAAATGCAATCGCCATGTAATTGCTTTACTTTATCACTAAGCGGTAGCGATAGTCGTGGAGGCAATAGTTGGCGTGACGAGAATGATGCTTCGATGGAGATCAAGGTGTCAAGTCGGTGACGATGGTGATCATGACGGTGCTTTGGAGATGGAGATCAAAGGCACAAGATGATGATGGCCATATCATATCACTTATATTGATTGCATGTGATCTTTATCTTATGCATCTCATTTTGCTTAGATCGACGGTAGCATTATAAGATGATCTCTCACTAAATTTCAAGGTATAAGTGTTCTCCCTGAGTATGCACCGTTGCGGAAGTTCGTCGTGTCGAGACACCACGTGATGATCGGGTGTGATAAGCTCTGCGTTCACATACAACGGGTGCAAGCCAGTTTGGCACACGCAGAATACTCGGGTTAAACTTCACGAGCCTAGCATATGCAGATATGGCCTCGGAACACTCAGACCGAAAGGTCAAGCGTGAATCATATAGTAGATATGATCAACATAGTGATGTTCACCATTGAAAACTACTCCATCTCACGTGATGATCGGACATGGTTTAGTTGATATGGATCACGTGATCACTTAGATGATTAGAGGGATGTCTGTCTAAGTGGGAGTTCTTAAGTAATATGATTAATTGAACTTTAATTTATCATGAACTTAGTACCTGATAGTATTTTGCATGTCTATGTTGTTGTAGATAGATGGCCCGTGCTGTTGTTCCGTTGAATTTTAATGCGTTCCTTGAGAAAGCAAAGTTGAAAGATGATGGTAGCAATTATACGGACTGGGTCCGTAACTTGAGGATTATCCTCATTGCTGCACAGAAGAATTACGTCCTGGAAGCACCGCTAGGTGTACCACCCGCACCAGCAACTACAGACATTGTGAATGCCTGGCGGTCGCGTGTTGATGACTAGTCGATAGTTCAGTGTGCCATGCTTTATGGCTTAGAACCGGGACTTCAACGGTGTTTTGAACGTCATGGAGCATATGAGATGTTCCAGCAGTAGAAGTTAATATTTCAAGCAAATGCCCAAATTGAGAGATATGAAGTCTCCAATAAGTTCTACAACTGCAAGATGAAGGAGAATAGTTCTGTCAGTGAACATATACTCAGAATGTCTGGGTACCACAACCACTTGACTCAACTGGGAGTTAATCTTCCTGATGATAGTGTCATTGACAGAGTTCTTCAATCACTGCCACCAAGCTACAAGAGCTTCGTGATGAACTATAATATGCAAGGGATGTATAAGACAATTCCCGAGCTCTTCGCAATGCTAAAAGTTGCGGAGGTAGAAATCAAGAAGGAGCATCAAGTGTTGATGGTCAACAAGACCACCAGTTTAAAAAAATGGTAAAGGGGAGAAGGGGAACTTCAAGAAGAACAGCAAGCCAGTTGCTGCTCAAGTGAAGAAACCCAAGTCTGGACCTAAGCCTGAGATTGAGTGCTTCTACTGCAAAGGGACTGATCACTGGAAGCGGAACTGCCCCAAGTATTTGGCGGATAAGAAGGGTGGCAAGGTGAACAGAGGTATATGTGATATACATGTTATTGATGTGTACCTTACTAATGATCACAGTAGCACCTGGGTATTTGATACTGGTTCTGTTGCTAATATTTGCAACTCGAAACAGGGGCTACGGATTAAGCGAAGATTGGCTAAGGATGAGGTGACGATGCGTGTGGGAAATGGTTCCAAAGTCGATGTGATCGCGGTTGGCACGCTACCTCTACATCTACCTTCGGGATTAATTTTAGACCTGAATAATTGTTATTTGGTGCCAGCTTTGAGCATGAACATTATATTTGGATCTTGTTTGATGCGAGACGGTTATTCATTTAAATCTGAGAATAATGGTTGTTCTATTTATATGAGTAATATATTTTATGGTCATGCACCCTTGAAGAGTGGTCTATTTTTTATGAATCTCGATAGTAGTGATACACATATTCATAATATTGAAGCTAAAAGATGTAGAGTTGATAATGATAGTGCAACTTATTTGTGGCACTGCCGTTTAGGTCATATTGGTGTAAAGCGCGTGAAGAAACTCCATTCCGATGGACTTTTGGAATCACTTGATTATGAATCACTTGGTACTTGCGAACCATGCCTCATGGGCAAGCTGACTAAACCGTCATTCTCCGGAACTATGGAGCGAGCAACAGATTTGTTGGAAATCATACATACTGATGTATGTGGTCCGATGAATATTGAGGCTCGCGGCGGGTATCGTTATTTTCTCACCTTCACAGATGATTTGAGAAGATATGGGTATATCTACTTGATGAAACATAAGTCTGAAACATTTGAAAAGTTAAAAGAATTTCAGAGTGAAGTGGAAAATCATCGTAACAACAAAATAAAGTTTCTACAATCTGATCGTGGAGGAGAATATTTGAGTTATGAGTTTGGTCTTCATTTGAAACAATGCGGAATAGTTTCGCAACTCACGCCACCCGGAACACCACAGCATAATGGTGTGTCCGAACATCGTAATCGTACTTTACTAGATATGGTGCGATCTATGATGTCTCTTACTGATTTACCGCTATCGTTTTGGGGTTATGCTTTAGAGACTGCTGCATTCACGTTAAATAGGGCACCATCTAAATCCGTTGATACGACGCCTTATGAAGTGTGGTTTGGCAAGAAACCAAAGTTGTCGTTTCTTAAAGTTTGGGGCTGCGATGCTTATGTGAAAAAGCTTCAACCTGATAAGCTCGAACCCAAATCAGAGAAATGTGTCTTCATAGGATACCCAAAGGAGACTGTTGGGTACACCTTCTATCATAGATCCAAAGGCAAGACATTCATTGCTAAGAATGGATCCTTTCTAGAGAAGGAGTTTCTCTCGAAAGAAGTGAGTGGGAGGAAAGTAGAACTTGATGAGGTAACTGTACCTGCTCCCTTATTGGAAAGTAGTTCATCATAGAAATATGTTCCTGTGACTCCTACACCAATTAGTGAGGAAGCTAATGATGAAGATCATGTAACTTCAGATCAAGTTGCTTGCTACCTCTTGAGCTTGCGTTGGATTTCCCCGAAGAGGAAGGGATGATGCAGCAGAGTAGCGTAAGTATTTCCCTCAGTTTTTGAGAACCAATGTATCAATCCAGTAGGAGGCCACACTCAAGTCCCTCGTACCTGCACAAAACGATAGCTACTCGCAACCAATGTGATTAGGGGTTGTCAATCGCTTCACGGTCACTTACGAGAGTGAGATCTGATAGATATAATATTTTTGGTATTTTTGGTATAAAGATGCAAAGTAAAAAGTAAAGGCAAAGTAAAAAAAGCAAAGCAAGATTAAAGTGATGGAGATTGATATGATGAGAATAGACCCGGGGGCCATAGGTTTCACTAGTGGCTTCTCTCAAGAGCATAAGTATTCTACGGTGGGTGAACAAATTACTGTTGAGCAATTGACAGAATTGAGCATAGTTATGAGAATATCTAGGCATGATCATGTATATAGGCATCACGTCCGTGGCAAGTAGACCGAAACGATTCTGCATCTACTACTATTACTCCACTCATCGACCGCTATCCAGCATGCATCTAGAGTATTAAGTTAAAAACAGAGTAACACCTTAAGCAAGATGACATGATGTAGAGAGATAAATTCATGCAATATGAAATAAACCCCATCTTGTTATCCTCGATGGCAACGATACAATACGTGCCTTGCTGCCCCTTCTATCACTGGGAAAGGACACTACAAGATCGAACCCAAAGCTAAGCACTTCTCCCATGGCAAGAACTACCAATCTAGTTGGCCAAACCAAACGGATAATTCGAAGAGACTTGCAAAGATAACCAATCATACATAAAAGAATTCAGAGAAGATTCAAATATTATTCATAGATAGACTTGATCATAAACCCACAATTCATCGGTCTCAACAAACACACCGCAAAAAGAAGAAGATTACATCAAATAGATCTCCACGAGAGAGGGGGAGAACTTTGTATTGAGATCCAAAAAGAGAGAAGAAGCCATCTGGCTACTAACTATGGACCCGGAGGTCTGAGGTAAACTACTCACACTTCATCGGAGAGGCTATGATGATGTAGAAGCCCTCCGTGATGACGGCCCTCTCCGGCGGAGCTCCGGAACAGGCCCCAAGATGGGATCTCATGGATACAGAAAGTTGCGGCAGTGGAATTAGGTTTTTGGCCCCGTATCTGTTCGTTTGGGGGTACGTAGGTATATATAGGAGGAGGAAGTACGTCGGTGGAGCTCCGAGGGGCCCACGAGGCAGGGGCGCGCCCTAGGGGGGCGCCCCCCACCCTCGTGACCGCCTCTCTGATGCCTTGGCGTAGGGTCCAAGTCTCCTGGATCATGTTCGGTGAGAAAATCACGTTCCCGAAGGTTTCGTTCCGTTTGGACTTCGTTTGATATTCCGTTTCTTCAAAACACTGAAATAGGCAAAAAACAGCAATTCTGGGCTGGGCCTCCGGTTAATAGGTTAGTCCCAAAAATAATATAAAAGTGGAAAATAAAGCCCAATATAGTCCAAAACAGTAGATAATATAGCATGGAGCAATAAAAAATTATAGATACGTTGGAGACGTATCAGGCATCCCCAAGCTTAATTCCTGCTCGTCCTCGAGTAGGTAAATGATACAAAGAGAATTTTTGATGCGGAGTGCTACTTGGCATAATTTCAATGAAAATCTTCTTAATTGTGATATGAATATTCAGATTCGAAAGATTCAAGACAAACGTTTATATTGACATAAAAATAATAATACTTCAAGCATACTAACGAAGCAATTATGTCTTCTCAAAATAACATGGCCAAAGAAAGTTATCCCTACAAAATCATATAGTCTGGCTATGCTCTATCTTCACCACACAAAGTATTTAAATCATGCACAACCCCGATGACAAGCCAAGCAATTGTTTCATACTCTAACTTTTTCAAAACTTTTTCAATCTTCACGCAATACATGAGCGTGAGCCATGGATATAGCACTATAGGTGGAATAGAATGGTGGTTGTGGAGAATACAAAAAGGAGAAGATAGTCTCACATCAACTAGGCGTATCAACGGGCTATGGAGATGCCCATCAATAGATATCAATGTGAGTGAGTAGGGATTGCCATGCAACGGATGCACTAGAGCTATAAGAATATGAAAGCTCATCAAAAGAAACTAAGTGGGTGTGCATCCAACTTGCTTGCTCACAAAGACCTAGGGCATTTTGAGGAAGCCCATCATTGGAATATACAAGCCAAGTTCTATAATGTAAAATTCCCACTAGTATATGAAAGTGATAACATGAGAGACTCTCTACTATGAAGATCATGGTGCTACTTTGAAGCACAAGTGTGGTAAAAGGATAGTAACATTGTCCCTTCTCTCTTTTTCTCTCATTTTTTTTATTTGGGCCTTTTCTCTTTTTTTATGGCCTCTTTTTTCTTCTTTTTTTTATTTTTTGGGCTTCTTTAGCCTCTTTTATTTTTCGTCCGGAGTCTCATCCCGACTTGTGGGGGAATCATAGTCTCCATCATCCTTTCCTCACTGGGACAATGCTCTAATAGTGATGATCATCACACTTTTATTTTTCTTACAACTCAACAATTACAACTCGATACTTAGAACAAAATATGACTCTATATGAATGCCTCCGGCGGTGTACCGAGATATGCAATATGACAATGATGGAGTGTGTCATAATAAACGGAACGGTAGAAAGTTGCATGGCAATATATCTCGGAATGTCTATGGAAATGCCATAATAGGTAGGTATGGTGGCTGTTTTGAGGAAGGTATATGGTAGGTGTATGATATCGGCGAAAGGTGCACGGTATTAGAGAGGCTAGCAAGGGTGGATGGGTGAGAGTGCGTATAATCCATGGACTCAACATTAGTCATAAAGAACTCATATACTTATTGCAAAAATCTAGAAGTTATCAAAGCAAAGTATTACGCGCATGCTCCTAGGGGGATAGATTGGTAGGAAAAGACCATCGCTCGTCCCCGACCGCCACTCATAAGGAAGACAATCAATAAATAAATCATGCTCCGACTTCATCACATAACGGTTCACCATACGTGCATGCTACGGGAATCACAAACTTTAACACAAGTATTCTTTAAATTCACAACTACTCAACTAGCATGACTTTAATATTATCACCTCCATATCTCAAATCAATTGCCATGTTTCAATCTTTTCTTAGTATTCAACACACTCAAAAGAAAGTTTCACAAATCTTGAATACCAAGCATATTATTATTAAGCAAATTACCATGCTATTAAGAGACTTTCAAAATAATTTAAGTGAAGCATGAGAGATCAATAGTTTCTTTAAAACAAATCCACCACCGTGCTCTAAAAGATCTAAGTGAAGCACATAGAGCAAAAGTATAACGCTAAAAGATATAAGTGAAGCACATAGAGCAAAATTACATAGCTCAAAAGATATAAGTGAAGCACATAGAGCAAAATTATAATGCTCAAAAGATATAAGTGAAGCACATAGAGCAAAATTACATAGCTCAAAAGATATAAGTGAAGCACATAGAGTATTCTATCAAATTTTAATTCATGTATGGCTCTCTCAAAATGTGTGCACAGCAAGGATGATTGTGGCATACTAAAACACAAAGACACAAATAATACAAGACGCTCCAAGCAAAACACATATCATGTTGGTGAATAAAAATATAGCTCCAAGTAAATTACCGATGGAAGTGGATGAAAGAGGGGATGCCTTCCGGGGCATCCCCAAACTTTGACTTTTTGGTGTCCTTGGATTATCTTGGGGGTGCCATGGGCATCCCCAAGCTTAGGCTCTTGCCACTCCTTGTTCCATAATCCATCACAAGAATTCACCCAAAACTTGAAAACTTCACAACACAAAACTTAAAGTAGAAAACTCGTGAGCTCCGTTAGCGAAAGAAAACAAAAGAACACTTCAAGGTACTATAATGAACTCATTCTTTATTTATATTGTTGTTAAACCTACTGTATTACAACTTCTCTATGGATTATAAACTATTTTACTAACCATAGACTCATCAAAATAAGCAAACAACACACGAAAAACAGAATCTGTCAAAAACAGAATAGTCTGTAGTAATCTGTAGCTAGCGCAAGATATGGAACCCCAAAAATTCTAAAATAAATTGCTGGACGTGAGGAATTTATCTATTAATCATCTTAAAAAAGAATTAACTAAATATCACTCTTCAAATAAAAATGACAGAAGTTCTCGTGAGCGCTAAAGTTTCTGTTTTTTACAGCAAGTTCAACAAGACTTTCCCCAAGTCTTCCCAACGGTTCTACTTGGCACAAACACTAATTAAACACAAAAAACACAATCAAAACAGAGGCTAAATAATTTATATATTACTAAACAGGAGCAAAAAGCAAGGAATAAAAATAAAATTGGGTTGCCTCCCAACAAGCGCTATCGTTTAACGCCCCTAGCTAGGCATAAAAGCGAGGATAGATCTAGGTATTGCCATCTTTGGTAGGCAATCCATAAGTGGCTCTCATGATAGTTTCATCTGGCAATTTTATTTTCTTTCTTGGAAAGTGTTCCATGCCCTTTTTTAATGGAAATTGAAATCTAATATTCCCTTCCTTCATATCAATAATCGCACCAACCGTTCTAAGGAAAGGTCTACCAAGAATAATAGGGCAAGAAGGATTGCAATCTATATCAAGAAAATGAAATCTACGGGCACATAATTTCTATTTGCAACAATAAGAACATCATTAATCCTTCCCATAGGTTTCTTAATAGTGGAATCCGCAAGATGCAAGTTTAGAGAGCAATCATCAAAATTACGGGAATTTAGCAAATCACACAAAGTTTTGGGGATAGTGGAGACACTAGCACCCAAATCACACAAAGCATAAAACTCATGATCTTTAATTTTAATTTTAATAGTTGGTTCCCACTCATCATAGAGTTTTCTAGGGATAGAAACTTTCAACTCAAGTTTTTCTTCATAAGATTGCATCAAGGCATCAACAATATGTTCGGTGAAGGCTTTCTTTTGACTATAAGCATGTGGAGAATTTAGCACGGATTGCAACAAGTAAATACAATCAATTAAAGAGCAACTTCATAATTAAATTCCTTGAAATCCAATATAGTGGGTTTAGCAACATCTAGATTTTTATTTCTTTCAATCCCACTTTCATCAATTTCATCATAAAGATCTAAATACTCCGAATTTTTAGAACGCCTTCTAGGTAAAGGAAGATCATATTCAGTTTCATCAAAATTCATATTGCAAAACAAAGATTTAATAGGGGACACATCAATAACTTTTAGATCTTCATCTTGATTTTCATAGGAATTGGAAGAACACGCTTTAATAAAGGCATCTTTGGAACCACGCATCCTAGCGGTTCTTTCCTTGCACTCATCAATGGAAATTCTCATGGCTTTGAGAGACTCATTGATATCATGCTTAGGAGGAATAAATCTAATCTTTAAAGAATCAATCTCAAGAGAAATTCTATCAACGTTCCTAGCCAAATCATCAACTTTAAGCAATTTCTCTTCAAGCAAAGCATTAAAATTCTTTTGTGAATTCATAAACTCTTTAACACTATTCTCAAATTCAGAGGGCATCTTATTATAATTTCCATAAGAGTTGTTGTAGGAATTCCCATAATTATTAGAAGGATTACTAGGATATGGCCTGGGATTAAAATTCCCTCTATAAGTGTTGTTACCAAAATTATTCCTACCAACAAAATTCACATCCATAGATTCATTGTTATTCTCAATCAAAGTAGACAAAGGCATATCATTAGGATCAGAAGAAACACTCTTAGTAGCAAATGATTTCATAAGTTCATCCATCTTTCCACTCAAAACATTGATTTCTTCTATCGCATGCACTTTTTTATTAGAAGATCTTTCAGTATGCCATTGAGAATAATTAACCATAATATTATCTAGGAGTTTAGTAGCATCTCCTAAAGTGATTTCCATAAAAGTGCCTCCCGCGGCCGAATCTAAAAGATTTCTAGAAGCAAAATTCAATCCGGCATAAATTTTTTGTATAATCATCCACAAATTCAAACCATGAGTAGGGCAATTATGTATCATTAATTTCATTCTCTCCCAAGCTTGTGCAACATGTTCATGATCAAGTTGCTTAAAGTTCATAATATCGTTTCTAAGAGAGATGATCTTAGCGGGAGGGAAATAGTTAAAGATAAAAGCATCTTTGCACTTGTTCCAAGAATCAATACTATTTTTAGGCAAAGACGAAAACCAAGCTTTAGCACGATCTCTAAGCGAAAAAGGAAATAGCTTCCATTTAACGACATCATTATCGACATCTTTTTTCTTTTGCATATCACATAAATCAACGAAGCTATTCAAATGAGTAGTGGCATCTTCACTAGGAAGGCCGGCGAATTGATCTTTCATAACAAGATTCAACAAAGCAGTATTGATTTCACAAGATTCAGTATTGGCAAGAGGAGAAATCGGAGTGCTAAGGAAATCATTATTATTGGTATTGGTGAAGTCACACAATTTGGTAGTATCTTGAGCCATCGCGACAAACAAGCAATCCAACACATGAGCAAACAAAAAGGCAAGTGGAAAAGAGAGGGAGGAGAAGGAGAAGGATATTGGGAAAGAGAGGGCGAATAAAACGGCAAGGGTGAAGTGGGGGAGAGGAAAACGAGAGGCAAATGGCAAATAATGTAATGCGAGAGATAGGGATTGTGATGGGTACTTGGTATGTTGACTTTTTGCGTAGACTCCCCGGCAACGGCGCCAAAAATCCTTCTTGCTACCTCTTGAGCTTGCGTTGGATTTCCCCAAAGAGGAAGGGATGATGCAGCAGAGTAGCGTAAGTATTTCCCTCAGTTTTTGAGAACCAAGGTATCAATCCAGTAGGAGGCTACGCGTGAGTCCCTCGCACCTACACAAAACAAATAAATCCTCGCAACCAATGCGATTAGGGGTTGTCAATCCCTTCACGGTCACTTACGAGAGTGAGATCTGATAGATATAATATTTTTGGTATTTTTGGTATAAAGATGCAAAGTAAAAAAGTAAAGACAAAGTAAAAAAGCAAAGCAAGATTAAAGTGATGGAGATTGATATGATGAGAATAGACCCGGGGGCCATAGGTTTCACTAGTGGCTTCTCTCAAGAGCATAAGTATTCTACGGTGGGTGAACAAATTACTGTTGAGCAATTGACAAAATTGAGCATAGTTATGAGAATATCTAGGCATGATCATGTATATAGGCATCACGTCTGTGACAAGTAGACCAAAACGATTCTGCATCTACTACCATTACTCCACTCATCGACCGCTATCCAGCATGCATCTAGAGTATTAAGTTAAAAACAGAGTAACGCCTTAAGCAAGATGACATGATGTAGAGAGATAAATTCATGCAATATGAAATAAACCCCATCTTGTTATCCTCGATGGCAACGATACAATACGTGCCTTGCTGCCCCTTCTGTCACTGGGAAAGGACACCGCAAGACCGAACCCAAAGCTAAGCACTTCTCCCATGGCAAGAACTACCAATCTAGTTAGCCAAACCAAATGGATAATTCGAAGAGACTTGCAAAGATAACCAATCATACATAAAAGGATTCAGAGAAGATTCAAATATTATTCATAGATAGACTTGATCATAAACCCACAATTCATCGGTCTCAACAAACACACCGCAAAAAGAAGAAGATTACATTGAATAGATCTCCACGAGAGAGGGGGAGAACTTTGTATTGAGATCCAAAAAGAGAGAAGAAGCCATCTAGCTACTAACTATGGACCCAAAGGTCTGAGGTAAACTACTCACACTTCATCGGAGAGGCTATGATGATGTAGAAGCCCTCCATGATGACGGCCCTCTCCGGCGGAGCTCCGGAACAGGCCCCAAGATGGGATCTCGTGGATACAGAAAGTTGTGGCGGTGGAATTAGGTTTTTAGCTCCGTATCTATTCGTTTGGGGGTACGTAGGTATATATAGGAGGAAGAAGTACGTCGGTGGAGCTCCGAGGGGCCCATGAGGCAGGGGGCGTGCCCTAGGGGGGGCGCCCCCCCACCCTCGTGACCGCCTCTCTGATGCCTTGGCATAGGGTCCAAGTCTCCTGGATCACGTTCGGTGAGAAAATCACGTTCCCGAAGGTTTCATTCCGTTTGGACTTCGTTTGATATTCCGTTTCTTCGAAACACTGAAATAGGCAAAAAAACAACAATTCTGGGCTGGGCCTCCGGTTAATAGGTTAGTCCCAAAAATAATATAAAAGTGGAAAATAAAGCCCAATATAGTCCAAAACAGTAGATAATATAGCATGGAGCAATCAAAAATTATAGATACATTGGAGACATATCATTACTACCGAACCCCGTATGTCAACCAGAGTAAGATCCGCACCAGAGTGGTACGGTAATCCTGTTCTG
Organism: Triticum urartu; assembly: GCF_056163025.1. Taxonomy (NCBI): domain Eukaryota; kingdom Viridiplantae; phylum Streptophyta; class Magnoliopsida; order Poales; family Poaceae; genus Triticum; species Triticum urartu. The sequence continues at coordinate 493,898,641 of NC_141878.1, forward strand.
GGACCATGACGAACCTACGAACTATGAGGAAGCGATGATGAGCCCAGATTCCGCAAATTGGCTTGAAGCCATGAAATCTGAGATGGGATCCATGTATGAGAACAAAGTGTGGACTTTGGTTGACTTGACCGATGATTGGCAAGCCATCGAGAATAAATGGATCTTCAAGAAGAAGACTGACGCTGACGGTAATGTTACTGTCTACAAAGCTCGACTTGTTGCGAAAGGTTTTTGACAAGTTCAAGGAGTTGACTACGATGAGACCTTCTCACCCGTAGCAATGCTTAAGTCTGTCCGAATCATGTTAGCAATTGCCGCATTTTATGATTATGAAATTTGGCAAATGGATGTAAAGACTGCATTCCTGAATGGATTTCTGGAAGAAGAGTTGTGTATGATGCAACCAGAAGGTTTTATCGACCCAAAGGGTACTAACAAAGTGCGCAAACTCCAGTGATCCATCTATGGACTGGTGCAAGCATCTCGGAGTTGGAATAAACGTTTTGATAGTGTGATCAAAGCATATGATTTTATACAGACTTTTGGAGAAGCCTGTATTTACAAGAAAGTGAGTGGGAGCTCTGTAGCATTTCTAATATTATATGTGGATGACATATTGTTGATTGGAAATGATATAGAATTTCTGGATAGCATAAAAGGATACTTGAATAAGAGTTTTTCAATGAAATACCTCGGTGAAGCTGCTTATATATTGGGCATCAAGAACTATAGAGATAGATCAAGACACTTAATTGGACTTTCACAAAGCACATACCTTGATAAAGTTTTGAAGAAGTTCAAAATGGATCAAGCAAAGAAAGGGTTCTTGCCTGTGTTACAAGGTGTGAAGTTGAGTCAGACTCAATGCCCGACCACTGCAGAAGATAGAGAGAAAATGAAAGGTGTTCCCTATGCTTCAGCCATAGGCTCTATCATGTATGCAATGTTGTGTACCAGACCTGATGTGTGCCTTGCTATTAGTTTAGCAGGGAGGTACCAAAGTAATCCAGGAGTGGATCACTGGACAGCGGTCAAGAACATCTTGAAATACCTGAAAAGGACAAAGGATATGTTTCTCGTTTTTGGAGGTGACAAAGAGCTCGTCGTAAATGGTTATGTCGATGCAAGCTTTGACACTGATCCAGATGACTCTAAGTCACAAACCGGATATGTGTTTTTATTGAACGGTTGAGCTGTCAGTTGGTGCAGTTCTAAGCAAAGTGTCGTGGTGGGATCTACGTGTGAAGCGGAGTACATAGTTGCTTCGGAAGCAGCAAATGAAGGAGTCTGGATGAAGGAGTTCATATCCGATCTAGGTGTCATACCTAGTGCATCGGGTCCAATGAAAATCTTTTGTGACAATATTGGTGCAATTGCCTTGGCAAAGGAATCCAGATTTCACAAAAGAACCAAGCACATCAAGAGATGCTTCAATTCCATCCGCGATCAAGTCAAGGAGGGAGACATAGAGATTTGCAAGATACATGCGGATCTGAATGTTGCAGACCCGTTGACTAAGCCTCTCTCACGAGCAAAACATGATCAGCACCAAGACTCCATGGGTGTTAGAATCATTACTGTGTAATCTAGATTATTGACTCTAGTGCAAGTGGGAGACTGAAGGAAATATGCCCTAGAGGCAATAATAAAGTTGTTATTTATATTTCCTTATACCATGATAAATGTTTATTATTCATGCTAGAATTGTATTAACTCGAAACGTAGTACATGTGTGAATACACAGACAAACAGAGTGTCACTAGTTTGCCTCTACTTAACTAGCTCGTTGAATCAATGATGGTTATGTTTCCTAACCATAGACATGAGTTGTCATTTGATTAACGGGATCACATCATTAGAGAATGATGTGATTGACTTGACCCATCCGTTAGCTTAGCACGATGATCGTTTAGTTTGTTGTTATTGATTTCTTCATGACTTATACATGTTCCTATGACTATGAGATTATGCAACTCCCGAGTACCGGAGGAACACTTTGTGTGCTACCAAACGTCACAACGTAACTGGGTGATTATAAAGGTGCTCTATAGGTGTCTCCGATGGTGCTTGTTGAGTTGGCATAGATCGTGTAACGCCCCAAGACCGGAGCTTCAGATGCCTTCCATGTTTCCGGGTTTCGTCGTGTGTTTTGTTTGGTTCATTGCATCATGTGCATTGCATCATGTCATCATCTTATAAATCTTTTGCAACTCAACTAAATAAATTGCATGGATCTTCGGTCCATTTAAATCGAGGGAATTCACATGGTGATTCTCTTTATAACATATCCTCCCAATATTAGGGAGCTAAATAAAAATATTCCACTCGTTTGGAATTACCGCAAACACACTTGCAAAATATTCCATGCTTTTCTTACTATATTCCTCGTCTCCAAACTTTGCCCTAAATTCTTTCTTCACTTTCCGGAGGTCTACCAAAAATCTCAACATTTTGGGACCTTTCTAACGCCCACTTCTTATTCGAACTCATTTGAATTTAATTCAAACGAGTTCGAATCCAAACTTTGTACACATGCCCATTTATACTTTTATTGGATCAAGATCTTTATTGCGAGTCCAGTAAAATTATCCCCATGCTCAAAATCCTTCCCTAACCCTCTCTTTCTTTTCCTCTCTCTAATTTCTTTTCTGTTAAAGGATTAAGTTTTAAAGAGGGAGAGGGAGAAGAGAACCCAGGCCCATCTTTTCCCCGCAGTCCAACCATCCCCTAAGGCCCACCTAACTATACCTCGCGGCCTGACCTAGATGGCCCGGAGCCCAGCTCCTGCACCGCACTTCTCTCCCTCTCGATCCCTCCCTCGCGCCGCCAGGAGAGGAGGCCACGCGCTCGACCCCTTCTCTGCCCGATCCCACTTCTCTCCCTCCCGTTCTCTCCTTCCCGATCCTCATCTCCTTTCCCTCGCGCCGCCACTCACTCCTCACGCCACAAGAGCCCCGTGCTCGATCCCTTCTCCTCCCTCGCGCGTCACCACATGCAGGAGAGGGCACGCCGACCATCTTCTTCCCCCATCTCCATCGATCCCCACTCAGAGGAGCCCCTCTGCCTTGCCGTTGCTCCTCCACGCGCCGACGAACAGGACCACGTCGCGGCCATGGCATCACCGTCCTCCCAGCGCCCCCTCTCTGTCAGACCAATGCTCGTCCATGCCGGATCCTGCAGCCCCGCGCAGTCCTCTCCTCCGCTCCTTCTTCATCCTCCCGGGCGAGCTGCTGCGACGCTGCACCCCCACAAGTCTAGCTGCGCATCCCCTCTGCGCCAACACCACGGCCTCGCCGGCCGGCCACCGGAGTTGTCGACCCGACCTGCCCTGCCGCGCTCTACCCCTTCCCTGCGTCCCCGTCTCGCCGGAGTGCACCACCACCATCATAGTCCTGCGCCACCTCGTGAGGGACGGCCTCTTGGCTGCCCGCGGGAACCTTGCTCTGCTCCGGCCCCGACCTCCGCCCGTGACAGTTGCTGCTACCGCGACTCGAGCTGTTGCTCCCTGCTTCTCCACTACCGTCGCCTCTTTGCCATGGCCATCGCCGAGTTCCCCCCCAGGACCCCCTGCAGTCATGTACAGGAAAAAAACAAGTCTGAAGACTGACCGTGGATGTGTGCCTGGTGCTACTTGGATTCATCAAGACCGCGTACCTGGATCGTCAACTACCGTCTCCGGGATTTACCAAGTACCACGACGTACGGTGCCCGAACATCCACCACAACAGCGCCAAGTTCCACTACCATCGACCCTCGAAGACCCCGTGGACGTCCAGTTCCATGTCGCAACCCCGAACATCTATGGACGCGTACGACTTCCGTGGCCGAAGACCCGTGTAAAACTACCGTCGCCGTGTACGACTACCTCCACTACGAACGTCCTGAGAACGTCTACTTCCTCTGCTTTGCACCGAACGAGAACCGTCCCTTTTGCATGCTTCGAAGGTATAACCCCGAGACGATCGTCCGAGAACGTTTGCATGTGTTGTATGAGATGCACCCGGTCTGCACCGTGTCCGAGTTGTCACTTGCTCGGTCCTCCTCTTTTGCCGCTAACCTGTGGGAACCCGGTTACCGGGAGCACCCCACCGTTCATCGCATGACACGCTCCCGTCACTTTCTTTTGCACCGACGTCTCAATGAGTTGACGGAACCGGAACATTGCCGTGGCACCGTTTCGTTATCGTCGCCGTGGCACCCCTTTCATTTCCGCCACGATGAAAAATGTTTCATAATGCTCTTGTCAACTTTTAATAAAAATTGCATAAACTTGTTCATGTCATCCGCATCATGATAACAACAATTAAAATGTTTAGATTGTTGTTGCACCAAATTACTAATGCATATGGGGATTTACCGGATTTGCTGTTTGTTATATCCGGCCCCATTTAAATGGTTTAAATGGTATAGTTTTGTTATGCTTCACCTCTTGCCATGTTAACCAACATTTAAATTTGTTGAGTACCTAACCGGGAGAGAACTAAATAATTAATGTGGTGTTCCGTCCCGTCTATGTTACCGCTTTGCTCAGCCCCTCTTATAGCGTTGTTAGTTTCAGGTGAAGATTGGAGCTTGTTCCATGTTTGGAACATGGATATTTTGTTGGGATATCACAATATCTCTTATTTAATTAATGCATCTATATACTTGGTAAAGGGTGGAAGGCTCGGCCTTATGCCTGGTGTTTTGTTCCACTCTTGCCGCCCTAGTTTCCGTCATATCGGTGTTATGTTCCCGGATTTTGCGTTCCTTACGCGGTTGGGTTATAATGGGAACCCCTTGACAGTTCGCTTTGAATAAAACTCCTCCAGCAAGGCCCAACCTTGGTTTTACCATTCGCCACCTAGCCTCTTTTTCCCTTGGGTTAGGCCAGCCCAAGGGTCATCTTTATTTTAACCCCCCCCCCCGGGCCAGTGCTTGTCTAAGTGTTGGTCCGAACTGAGTAGACTGCGGGGCCACCTCGGGGAAACTTGAGGGCTGGTTTTACTCGTAGGATGTCTCATCCGGTGTTGCCCTGAGAACGAGATATGTGCAGCTCCCATCAGGATGTCGGCGCATCGGGCGGCTTTGCTGGACTTGTTTTACCATTGTCGAGGATGTCTTGTAGAACCGGGATACCGAGGCTGATCGGAATGTCTCGGGAGGAGGTCTATTCCTTCTTGACCGTGAGAGCTTGTCATGGGCTAAGTTGGGACACCCCTGCAGGGTTTTGAACTTTCGAAAGCCGTGCCTGCGGTTATGGGCAAATGGAAATTTGTTAATATCCGGTTGTAGAAAACCTGAAGTTGACCTTAATTAAAATGCATCAACCGCGTGTGTAACCGTGATGGTCTCTTTCCGGCTGAGTCCGGGAAGTGAACACGGTGTTGGAGTTATGCTTGACGTAGGTTGTTTTAGGATCACTTCTTGATCATATTTTATCGACCATGCTTTGCCTTCTCTTCTCGCTCTCATTTGCGTATGTTAGCCACCATATATGCTAGTCGCTTGCTGCAGCTCCACCTCATACCTTTTACCCTACCTGTTAGCTTAAATAGTCTTGATCGCGAGGGTGCGAGATTGCTGAGTCCCCGTGACTCACAGATACTTCCAAAACCAGTTTGCAGGTGCCAATGAGACCGTGCAGATGACGCAACCAAGCTCAGGAGGAGCTCGATGAAGATCTTGTCCTTTGTGTTGTTTTCGTTCTAGTTGATCAGTAGTGGAGCCCAGTTGGGGTCGATCGGGGACCTTTGTCGCATTTGGGGTTCTTCTTTTATTTTGGTTCCGTAGTCGGACCTTGATTGTATTTGGATGATGTAATGCTTTGTTCATGTAATTGTGTGAAGTGGCGATTGTAAGCCAACTATGTATCTTTTTCCCTTATGTATTACATGGGTTGTGTGAAGATTACCTCACTTGCGACATTGCTTTCAATGCGGTTATGCCTCTAAGTCGTGCTTCGACACGTGGGAGATATAGCCGCATCGAGGGCGTTACAGATCGAGATTAGGATTTGTCACTCCGATTGTCAGAGAGGTATCTCTGGGCCCTCTCGGTAATGCACATCACTATAAGCCTTGCAAGCAATGCAACTAATGAGTTAGTTGCGGGATGATGCATTACGGAACGAGTAAAGAGACTTGTCGGTAACAGGATTGAACTAGGTATTGAGATACCGACGATCGAATCTCGGGCCAGTAACATACCGATGACAGAGGGAACAACGTATGTTGTTATGCGGTTTGACCGATAAAGATCTCCGTAGAATATGTAGGAACCAATATGAGCATCCAGGTTCCGCTATTGGTTATTGACCGGAGACGAGTCTCAGTCATGTCTACATAGTTCTCGAACCCGTAGGGTCCGCACGCTTAAAGTTCGGTGACGATCGGTAATATGAGTTTATGTGTTTTGATGTACCGAGACATAAAGATTGATATATTGGAAGCCTATATTTGGACATCAAAATAGTTCCGAGTGAAATCGGGATTTTACCGGAGTGCCGGGGGGGGGGGGGTACTGGAACCCCCGGGGGTTAATGGGCCTTGTTGGGCCCTAGTGGAGAGAGAGAGGGGGCGTTCAGGGCAGGGCCGTGTGCCCCTCCCCTTGAGTCCGAATAGGACAAGGAAGGAGGTGGCGCCCCCTTGCCTTTCCCCTCTCCCACTCCTTCCTTTCCCCTCCTAGTGGGACTAGGAAAGGGGAGTCCTACTCCCACTAGGAGGAGGACTCCTCCTGGCGCGCCCTGCTAGGGCCCGCCGGCTTCCCCCCTTACTCCTTTATATACGGGGGCAGGGGGCACCCCAAGAGACACAAGTTGATCAATTGATCTTTTAGCCGTGTGCGGTGCCCCCTCCACCATAATCCACCTCGGTCATATCGTAGCGGTGCTTAGGCGAAGCGCTGCGTCGGTAGCATCATCATCACCGTCATCACGCCGTCGTGCTGACGAAACTCTCCCTCGAAGCTCTGCTAGTTCGGAGTTCGTGGGACGTCACCTAGCTGAACGTGTGAGGTGTCGTACGTTCGGTACTTGGATCGGTCGGATCGTGAAGACGTACGGCTACATCAACCGCGTTCTCATAACGCTTCTGCTTACGGTCTACGAGGGTACGTAGACGGTACTCTCCCCTCTCGTTGTTATGCATCACCATGATCTTGCGTGTGCGTAGGATTTTTTTTTTTGAAATTACTACGTTTCCCAACACACCCACATATCAAATTATCAAAGTAACGAACGTGAATCGTATGAGCATGATGAAAACTAACTTGACAGCAATTCTCATGTGTCCTCGGCAACGCTTTGCTTTATATAAGAGTTTGTCCAGGCTTGTCCTTTGCTACAAAAAGGATTGGGCCACCTTGCTGCACCTTAGTTACACTTGTTACTTGTTACCCCTTACGAATTATTTTATCACAAAACTATATGTTACCGATAATTTCAGTACTTGAAGAGAATACCTTGCTGAAAACCGCTTGTCATTTCCTTCTGCTCCTCGTTGGGTTTGACACTCTTAGTTATGGAAAGGACTACGATAGATCCCCTATACTTATGGGTCACCACTCATCCACTTGCTAATCTTTTTAAAAGATCCAACTAAGATGAACCAATTGCTAGTGAGTTGAGTGCACTAGAATATCTTTATGAAGTTTTTCTTGAAATTCATGAATCTGAAAGTTGTGTCGAAGTGCTAAAAGAAGAAATTTATGAAGTGATTCACAATAGCTCCTTGAATGGAAAGCATGATTGCAATGATGTTACTATAAATTTTATTAATGTCAATTGTGCTAATAATATGCAAAACCTTTAGCTTGGGGATGCTAATTTTGCTATCTCCACTACTTATTGCGATGATCATGATTGGGGTGATAATGCTTCTTATGATCTTGAATTTTTTAAGCCTTATGATGAATATGTTTGCAATAATATTGAAAGTGAGTTTGGAAAAGTGTCAACTCTAGGTAATAATGATCCCACTACTTTGGATAATGATCAATCTTATGAAAATTTTGATAAAAGTGGGCTTGGAGATGCCATGACTTTATTTGATGATAATCCCACTATTTTGGAAGAACTGACTGAAGGATTTACAAGGGGAATATCAGGGTCATGTAATTGAAGCAGATGCATCATAGGATCTTTGGATTTAGAACGTTTTCTTTGGCATGCTCGGGTCTCACAATGACATCAATGTGCTGCAATGATCGCCGTTGTTTGTGAGGTTGACTGGAGGAAAAGCTCCTCCTTGTCACTATACCGTGGCAGACCTGTTTTGCAGTTGTTCGTGGACCTGCACAATAATGGGATCCGGAGACCTTATGGAAGGTGATGACATGTTGTGTGATCATGCACAACATGATCATCGAGAATGAGGGTGACAATGCTGTCACATCTCTGAAATTTGAGAACATGGGTGATCCTATCCAACTTCCAGACCAGAATCCGGTCACATTTGAAGAGTTTATTCAAATGCATCAACAAATTCGGCATCGACCAACTCACGAGCAGCCGAAGGAAGATCTGATTGAGCATCAGTGGGCGGTGAAAGGGCAACAATGTTGGGATGTAATATTTGAATTTTTTAATTTGACCTAGTGATGTATGTGGCCATTTTAACGTATGTACCCTTTGTGTGCGGCCATTTGATCGTGCGAATTTAAAAAAAATAAGGAAAGCAGGATGTATGCAGCTACGGTTGGATGCCGTCCCTGTGTCCGCGGACTGCTCCCCTCCGTCCACGGACGGATGCGGGAGGATTTTTGTGGGCCGCCGTTGGAGATGGCCTAACGAATTATAAGCGATCGAGAGATGATTTTTTTTAAACCGGGCCAATCCCCTCTCCATTGCCGAACGAGGGGGAAGGAGCGAGTTCAACGCATGCACTGTCAGGAAACCCACCGCATTCGCTCACCATCGAAACAGATGCTATGTGATGATGTTAGAGATGCTTTGACATGTTGCATTGCATTGTATTGCTTATATCCAGCCAGAAGATGAAAGGGTCGAATCTGAAGGACAAATAAGAACGTGCCCAAAAACTGCACGAAATCCCCCAAAACTTTACAAAGAAGCACTCAAACTATGCACACTATTACACCTAGCCAAGCCAGACCAGCACCCGTTTGTTTCACTGTTACTTCCGCGTCCCCCTCGTCCCCGTCCCTCCGAACGCACGGAACAGCCAGCCATCACAGATCCGAGCTCGCGTCCGCCTACCTCGACGACCGCCGGCGCGCGCGGCTCCGGGATCGGAGACCTTTCGCCCGGCAGCCTCGCGGCGACCGCGGGGTGGGGCGGACGCGGTCATGGAGGACTACCCGGAGGAGCTGCGGACGCCGCCGGTGTCGCTGGTGTCCATCGTGGGGTGCCCGGAGATGCACTCCACGATCTCGGCGGCGCTCAGCTCTCAGCAGCCGCCCATGAACACGCTGGCCCTCCCGGACTTCGCCAAGGCCAACATCCTCTCCCGCACCGCCAAGAGCCGCGACCCGCTCGCGCCGCCGCAGGCCGCCACGGGGATCCTCAAGAAGGACTGGCTCCTCAAGCACCGGACGCGGGTGCCCGCCGCCGTCGCCGCCATGTTCCGGGCCGATCAGGTCACCGGCGACCCCGCCCAGTGGCTCCAGGCCTGCTCCGATCTCGAGAACCTCAAGTACCTCCTCTTCATCCTTTAGCATTGATCCCAAATCGACACGTGCAGTTTCACATTTATAATTATCAATGTTATAATGCGAATGAGCAATCTTTTCATCTGTCGGGATTAGGAACTTGTTGGACCCTTTGGAACAGTAGCAAGTGTAGTCCATCTTGAAATTACAAATGTCAAATGATTTACTTTTCTTTGCGCAGGTCTATAATCCAGGGAAGACATAGTAAATTGGTGGTGATCCTTGTACAGACTCAAGCTGGTGGTAAGTAACGTCTTGTCCACCCCTAGTGGTCTCTTTTATCTATCGACCATTAGTCAGAACACTGCAGGGCTTGTGCCCTATATACCATGATAATGGAGGACATGTGCCTACTCACAAAGAGGATCCTATACTTGCTTGATATTAGTGGGTCAAACCTCCCATCAGTGACATGCCAATTAGGAAAACGATTTTAAGCAAACACACAATTATATCCTGCAGATGAGCTGGGTGAGGAAGTTATGGTTGCCCTGAGAAAACGTGCGGAGATTGATTCTAAGCACCTGATTGTGTTGGTTGAGAGTGATGAAGCAGAACGGAATGCATCTCTCCTCAAGTTAGTTTCTCAGACATGTTATTTCTCCTCAAGTTGAGAGTGAAAAAGCTTGCACCAGTTTTTATTTATGATAATTTCCTTGAAAGTACATCTCATAATTCATCTGCTGTTCCAACCTTGTTGACAGATTGAGGACTATTTTTGCGGAGCTGTGTTCCACATACTATAAGGAGGAAGGGCGAAGGATAAAAGCCCGCATTGAGAAGAGGAACTTCTCTTCTGTGGAGCTGAGTGTCCGCTACTGCTTCAAGGTAAGGATCCCTGTCTCATCCATTCTAGTGCTATTAATAAGTGTTCCTAAGTACCATTGTAGGCATAGTATTAAAAACCGGACCAGACCGGTCCGACCGAAAAAACCCGGAACAGGCAGCCCTGGCGGTTTTTTGAGCTTCATGGACCGTCCTGCAATCAAACCGCAGAAAATCGGCTGAACCAGACGGTTTTTCTATAAACCGGGGAATAAAACCAGGCAGTTGGACCGGTTGATGGGCGTGAGTGCTAAAATTTTATTGCGTTGCATGGGATTCGAACGCAGGTGCCCTCAAAAGCGAAGCCGAAGTACTAATCTCAGCCCAGTAACCAACCGAGACAGGCTAGCTAGGTGTCAAATTGAAAGAAGTTACATTATTTAACGTTCCTCCCCTATTATATTAGTACGTTCAAATTGTTTTTTTACCTATTGAACCGACAATTGAACTGGTGAACCGGCGGTCTGACCGGCGAAAACCTGAAACGCCAGACTCATGGTTTGATCATCAGTCTGGTTCTTACTTAGATTATGATTGTAGAAGTACTGTAAAGAAAGCCTTTCACTTACACCGACTTGATTGTTAACCAGAACATGTGAATGAATTTTCTACCTTTTTATTTGCATTATTCTGATGTTTCTGATTTCTTACACCAGGTTGCTGTTTATGCGGAGTTTAGACGGGATTGGCCAGAAGCATTGAAGTTCTACGAGGAAGGAGTTCGTGTTTTGCGTGAGGTGTGACCGGCAGTCCTATGCCTTAACTGATATAGCCTTGTCAACAGTCATAATTAAGTAAATCAATGGTTGGCATGCCAAATTATTTTAGAAGTAATTAAGGAAAGGAATTAAGAAAAGCACCATTGTGTAAATGTTATTCTCTTTTTTTTAGGGAAGTGTAATGCTATTCTTGATCACTTCATACTAAAAAGAAAGCTGTGCAAGCATCTGATATCCTTATATAGCATTCTGCATTCACTAAAAGTAGTCCAAACAACACTTCGTTCCATCCTCCCTATTTATGTTTATACATTGCCTTCTAAATTTGTTACAGTTTGATTGATCTGCCACCGTTGCTTATAAAGTTTCTATTAATTTTGACACTTTCCATTGGCAATGCGCTCATATTTAGATGATTGGGACTTCAACAAGGTTGCCTCCAACCCAACGCCTAGTTGAGATAAAAGCAGTCGCCGATCAATTTCACTTTAAGATATCAACATTGCTACTTCATGCTGGGAAGGTCGTAGAAGCAATCACATGGTTCCGTAAACATATCCGAAGCTTTGAGCGTGTTGTTGGATCACCAGAAGTCGTTTTTCTTCATTGGGAATGGTTTAGCAGGCAGTTCCTTGTCTTTGGTGAGCTAATAGAGACAACATCAACAACTGTTCCAGATACAATATCCCCTCGGTTTGGTACTGCTGACAATGCATTGACTGAGTGGGAATTTCAGCCAGCTTACTACTACCAGGTTCAATTTAAATCTTCTGTACACAGCACTGTAATTGAGAGCCACATTTCTTTTACTGGATCACACTTAATCTATCATACATTTCCTTCTGGCAGTTAGCGGCAAATTACCTCCGAGAGAAGAGGTGTGCTTTAGAGTGTCCTCCGTCAAGGGCAAATCTTACCGGTGATAGCGAAATACCTGACTCAGTAATGTCTTCTGTATATGTTGGCCAGTATGTCCGCCTGTTTGAGGAAGGAGATACCATTTCTGTGCTTCCGTAAGTTTTCTTGATGCCTGTTTTTAATTGATAATACAACTTTAAGATTAATACTTATACTTCACACTGTGATTGCAGCCTTTCTGATACAGAATATACCAGTTATGCTTTGTCAGAAGCTGAAAGGTTTCAAGATTCGTACGAGATAATTGCATTGTTCAGAAAAGCTTATGAATCATTTCTGAGTCTAGGGGCTACGAGAATGGCTTCTTCCTGTAGTGCTGGAATGGCTATAGAATATTATGCAGCTGGGGAATTTGGTAACGCAAAAAAACTTTTTGATGGCGTCGCTGGTCTATACCGTCAGGAGGGCTGGACTACTTTGCTTTGGGAAAACCTGGGTTACTTGAGAGAATGCTCAAAGAAACTTAATTCTCTGGTGAATTTTATCAGCTATTCACTAGAGATGGCTGCACTACCGTTATTCTCTGGCAGTGTACAGGGCAACTCTGAAAATGAAAGTAATGGACCAGCAGGTTGGCCTACCATTTCCAGGAGAGAGGAAATACAGCAAGAAGTTGTCAATATTCTTGAAGGAAAACATACATCCCAAGTTATGGATGATGAATTTAATCTTCAATTGACGGAAAAATCTACTCAACTAGTTATTGATCAAATAAGTCCTCTAAGAATAGTGCTTGTTGCATCTGTTGCTTTTCATGACCAATCTGTAAAACCTGGCTCACCTCTGCTTGTCAGCGTGTCATTGTTGTCTCATCTTCCTTCTCCAGTTGCAATTGATCAATTGGAGGTTCAGTTCAACCAATCTGACTGTAACTTTGTCATTGTTAGTGCACAGGAAAATTCTTCTACGTTGAATTCAGATGTTCATGGCCAAGTTGTCCATTCTACTTCTCTTACATTGTTCAGCAATAAATGGATGCGGTTGACGCATGAAATTAAATCAGGTACTCTCTTAGCAGTTATGCGCTATTTGTTTCATTAAATTTTCATCCATGCTAGGCAGCATTTGATGTTAATTGCCAGAGACCAGAGTACTATCCTATATATAATGTACAAACACAGATGGCGAGATTGGATGCACCGATGCACCACATGAGTTGGAGAAGAAAATCCTAGAAGTTGTCCCATTAATTATGATAGAAGGGGGAACATCTCATGTTGAATTGGAGACAAGGAAAATAATCTAATCCATTTGTTATATGGTACAGTCCAATTATAATAGCTGTGATATTCCTTTGAAAGACTCCATGCTCCAGAGCACACATTGGTTAAGGGATGACTAATTCGCGGTCAAGCACCCTACATGGTCAAGTCTGACAGCTGAGCTATCGTCTTCTCCATCTCCAGTGGTTCTTCCACTGCCGGATCCTCCCGCCTTGTCGTCGAGGAACCACCTCCATCACAGTTTTTCCTCGTTGAGCCGCTGGCCAGCCCGTTGCCCATGCAGTTGTCCCCTGCCGTTTGTGGCCAGCGGCGCTGCCCCTGCCTCATATGTACCAACCGTCAGTCTGCCGCTGCCCAGGCCATCCCTGTAGCCTGGTGCTGGCATTGTCCCATCCCACCACTAAGCTTCGCCCTCGCCTCCGCCAGTGCTGCCGCCTCCTATCTCGTTCCAGCCTTCACCATCATCGGGCAACCGCGGCAACGCCTCCTCTGCCTCGGTCTGCGACGCCACAGCTTGGGCACCGACATCATGGCCTCTTGTGGCAGCACGCTGCCTGGTGGAGAGCAGAGCGGAGGAGAGAGGTGTGGCGGTGCAGTTGTATCGTGGGGATTGGAAGAGATAAGGAGAGAGAAGCACGTGAGGATAGGGGTAGATAAAGGTGTGTGGCAGTTGCAAGTTCCATTGGGTGCGACCGAGGATGTACAATGCATACCTTCACATAACTTGGCAAATAAACAACTGGAACAGTAAATATTAATCAGAAAAAATTGAAAATTGTTGAGGAAACAAACTCTAACCATTAACTTGGGATTTATTAACCATGCGATTGTGTGGGCTAGTTGGCTTGTTGTGACAGAAAAAAGGGCTTTTCATGATTAGATGATACAAAGAGCACAGCCAATTTTCTGCCATATCCGAAAGTTGATACTGTAGCTGTAGCTTATTTATATTTTGACCTGTTCATTTTTCATAATTTATAGCCTGCCTATTTGCTTCTTGGTGTGGGAATATCAAGCTTTCTTCTCCATCTGTTGGTGCTGATATTCTTTTTTCCTACCACGAGTTGTAAAATTGAAGTAATACTATGAGTACTTTCTGCAGGACAAAGTGGAAAGTTGGAATGTTTATCGGTGAAGGCAACAATAAATAAGCACCTTGTGGTTTGCTGCCAGGCTGAAAGTCCTGCTTCAATGGAAGACTTTCCGCTGTGGAAATTTGAGGATCAAGTGGAGACATTGCCTACAAAGGATGCTGCACTTGCCTTTTCCGGGCAGAAATTGATTCAAGTCGAAGAGCCAGACACTCAAGTTGACCTTGTCTTAGATTCTACTGGCCCTGCGCTGGTTGGAGAGTTGTTTGTTGTCCCAGTAACCATATTATCAAAAGGGCACGCAGTTCATTCTGGTGAGCTGAAAATTAATCTCGTCGATGCCAAAGGCGGTGGTCTTCTGATGAGTCCAGGGGAAGCAGACGAATCTGAAAGCCATCACGTTGAACTTCTTGGTGTTTCAACCGCAAGTGGGGATGAAGTGTCGAAGGAAGAAGTTGATAACATTAAAAAGATTCAATATTCATTTGGGGTCGTATCAGTTCCCACGCTAGTTGCGGGTGATTCCTGGTCCTGCAAATTGGAAATTAAATGGCATGGAGCAAAGTCACTCATGCTCTATGTTTCACTTGGCTATTCTCTAGACTCGAGTGAAGATGCATCACTACACAGACTTAACGTGCACAGAAGCTTGCAAGTTGAAGGAAAGATCCCCATGATAGTTGGTCACCAGTTTTTGAGACCATTTAGGCGAGAACCCTTGTTGCTATCTAGGATCAGATCCTCAAGCGGCGACAATAAAAAAGATTCACTTGCTATGAACGAGTCCAATATGCTTATTGTGAGTGCTAGAAATTGCACCGAGGTCCCTTTGCGTTTGCACTCGATAGCCATTGAATCTGATGGTGATGGGAAGCAGCTGTGCCCAGTGGAACAAATCAGCGGACTATCTGATGAATACGCAGTTGTTGCTCCTAGCGCAGAATACAAGGCAATATTTTCAGTCAATCCAAGGGCCAGCAATCCGGACTTTTATTTAGGTGATCTTTGCCTGAACTGGTCAAGAGATTTAGTCCTTGGAGAGAATCAAGATAGGCGTGTTATGATGAAGCAAAGATTACCCGAGGTTCATATCGAGGAGCCGCCGCTTGTTGTGAGCATTGAGTGCCCTCCCTACGCTATCCTCGGGACGCCGTTCACTTTCTATGTGAAGATCCACAATTCAACATCCTTACTCCAGGAAATCAAGTACTCTCTTGTTGATTCCCAGAACTTTGTTTTCTCTGGGGCACACAATCATGCCGCATTCATTCTGCCGAAAACCGAGCATACCGTTAGTCACAAGCTCGTGCCGCTTGGTTCCGGCTCCCAGCAGCTGCCGAGGATAACGGTAACTTCGGTGAGGTACTCTGCTGCATTGACTCCTCCAACCTCGGCCACATCCGTCTTTGTCTATCCCAGCGAGCCCAAATTCAACCTGGAAAAGAGCCACCCCATATCCGATGAATGCGTGAGCTAGATTCTCACAAACCCGGCAATCCACTCCTTATGCCCCCTTGGCTGTTCAAGCAGAGGAACGCCGCTGGAAAGAGAAAGCTATTGGTGATTCAGTCTCACCTCCTTGCTGAACAGGCTTGAAGCGAAAATGCTGTTGTCAGAGTGGTGATCGGCACGGCGCCGAAGTTTTGGCCTTGTTTTGAATATTGGTTTCTGTAGACCTTTTGGATAGACCAGATATGCCTGTAACTTGTGATTATACTCCATTGTTTTTTGGCTCAAGGATAGTTGCACACAGTAGACATGGCGCGTTGGTGCTGTATGTAAATTAGGCCCCACCAGGCAAGTGGGGAATAAGTGAGCCCCATATCTCTCAGTAGCAGAAGTTTTTTGTTATCTTCAGGTTCATTGTTTCTGTAGAACTTGTGTTTAACCATACGGACATCTCTGCTGCTACAAACTTTCATACCCAGTGTTGTCCTTAGTTTCTCTTTTCAGCGTAAAAAAAAGAAGCTTTTTACTCCTATTTTTGTCGCAATTTCCAGTAAAAGAAATGGTGTGATCTCCAGTAATTTTTACTGCCTTTCGACCTCACTTGCAATGCAAAGATTCCTGTGAAATTTGTGCCGGTTTCCAGCAAACCTATTGTTACTAATCAACACCTGAAATGTGAAGTGCTCAGTGCTCTGGGCGAGAAAGAGACGTCGCAACGGCGCCGCGGGGTGGCTGCGTGGTTCACGACGGTCGCCGTCCGGGCGGCGGCGCGCTCCACGCCGGCTCCAGCCATGCCGCCCCAGCCCAAACAATCTCTCTCGCCCATAAAAATCCAGGCGATTTCGTCCATGGAAATCCAAACTCGCCATCATTTTCCCTGCTTCGCTCGCCTAGCATTAAACCCAACCAATCCCATCCCATGCTACCAAGTGCCACGGCGACAAACACGTACTCGTATTGGCCTGGCAGTGGCGCCGCGGCTGGGGGTCTAGGGTTTAGCCGGGCGGCAATAATTGGGAGGCCGAGAGGAGAATCGAATCGATACTCCCGGCCCCGGACGACCTGCTTGGCTGCGCGCGTCTCGATACCACCTACCTCGTCGCCGTCAGAGCCTCTTCCCACGCGCCGCTCCCCTGTCCCCGCGCCCGCCGCAGCCGCTGCCGCCCCCTGCCGGGACGAGATGGAGGTCGCCGCCGCCGCCGCCGCCGTCGCCGTCCCGAGGCACAAGGTGAAGAAGCAGATTAACCTCTTCTACTGCGCCGAGTGCGAGGAGCTCGCCCTCAAGGTCGCCGCCGCCTCCGACGCCATCCAGCTCCAGTCCATCAACTGGAGGTACGCCACGCGCGCCGCCCCCTCCCCCTACCTCCCCTCCTCCTCGATTCTGTTCAACCTCTCTCATCTAACCCCTCCCGACTCCATGGCGCCGCCAGGAACTTCCCGGACGGGTTCCCGAACCTCTTCATCAACAACGCGCACGACATCCGGGGGCAGCACGTGGCCTTCCTCGCCTCCTTCAGCTCGCCGGCGATCATCTTCGAGCAGATCTCCGTCATCTTCGCGCTGCCCAAGCTCTTCATCGCCTCCTTCACGCTCGTGCTGCCCTTCTTCCCCACGGGCACCTTCGAGCGCGTCGAGGAGGAGGGCGACGTCGCCACCGCATTCACGCTTGCGCGCATCCTCTCCATGATCCCCAAGTCGCGCGGCGGGCCCACCAGCGTCGTCATCTACGACATCCACGCGCTCCAGGAGAGGTTCTACTTCGGGGACGACGTCCTGCCCTGCTTCGAGACCGGCATACCACTCCTGCTGCAGCGCCTCAGCCAGCTCCCCGACGCCGACAATGTGCGACCCCAGCCATTTCCTGCTAATTTCCAACTGTGCTGTGAATCCTTGTTGTTGCTGCTGCTGCTTGTCTGACTCCTCGTGTGCTGCAGGTCACCATTGCCTTCCCAGATGATGGGGCGTGGAAGCGCTTCCACAAGTCGTTGGCCAACTTCCCGGTGGTCAGTCTGCTCTTCTGTGCGAATGCTTGGATGTGTCTAATTTTCATGTTCCTTTCTGTTTGTGATAAACAGAGAGATTACGCGGTATTAAGTTTTCAGGCCTCAGATCCTCTGACTTAGGAAGAGAAGTCAGGGGAAGCTACAGTAGCCTGACTTCCCTTCTCTAGATTTTCATAAGCTGCAATTTAACACAACGATTATGTACAGTGATTGTCCACAGTAATCTGTGCATCTACAGTGATTCCTGGGCAGTGTCGGATCTCTAACTTGCCTTCCATATTTTACACAAAGAGGCCACTGTAGCTCCCTGACTTTCCTCTTGCATGTCAGAGGATCCCTCTCCCTTTTGATGATGGAGCTGTTTGACTATATAGGTTGTCTGTGCGAAGGTCCGTGAAGGCGACAAGAGGATAGTCCGGATTAAAGAAGGGAACCCTGAAGGGCGACATGTCGTTATTGTTGATGATTTAGTGCAATCTGGTGGAACTCTTAGAGAGTGCCAGGTAACTATCTCTCATTCTGTTGCAATTGCTGATGGGTACAGTCTTGTGGCATCATTTCTAGTTGTCCAACCGAAATACGTAATGCCCTGTACAATGCAAATTTTACCTGAATCCACATTTCATAGTACTACCAGCAGGCTAAGTCATGTAAAGCTAATAAGTTCAATTCCATTCCTTCGGCAAACCTGGTTATAGCAAGAGTCAGTGGCATGTGAATTTTCACGCTGTGGTCGATTTGGTGTGACATATTTACTTCATGTCATTGTACAGCGAAATAGAAGTAACATATTTCAAGTGCCAATTAAGTATGATGCAGTCTGTGGACTTTTAGCTGCATATACTGTTACGTTCCCCTTTTTTCCATGAGTATTTATGTTCTGTTCAACTGTGTTCTGCAGAAAGTTCTGGCTGCTCATGGTGCTACAAAAGTTAGCGCCTATGTAACTCATGCTGTGTTCCCCAATCAGTCATATGAACGCTTCATGACTGCTAATTCTGGTAATTGGCGATTCTCCCTTTCCCCTGTTTTTCAGCTATTCAAACTTTGGTTTGCTCATTGTTTTAATTTTATGGCAGCTGGGCCAGGTGACCAGTTTGCTTACTTCTGGATCACGGATTCGTGCCCTCAGACGGTGAAAGCCATCAGCCAACAATCTCCATTTGAGGTGTTGAGCCTTGCTAGCTCGATCGCTGATGCCCTTCAGATATGAACATGGACTGTGAAATGGGCTGCTCCTGAATGTAGAGCTTACATTTCCAGCTCCAGCGAAACAAATAATGTGGAGCTAGTTCGAGTTATCTAATCGTGTCTTGTCTGAAGCTTTCATAAGCAGCCCATGGTTTGATAATAAAACAAGGCATCGGATGTTCACCCGTTTGGTTCTCTGTATTCGCTTCCAATGCTGTAGACTGGTCTAGCGTTTTAATTTCCTGACATGACATGACATGTACGAAGGCTGAAACCTGAGTGTTTGCATTTGATTGAAATTATCTTGAAATTCCAGGTCAGGTTTCAACCTCCTGCTTACTGAATTGCCATCAGATTGCCCTAATAGGGATACATCAGCTGAAACCTGTAGTCTTATTATTTGCTTCCCTTTTCTTCTTGTTGAAAGATAAACCCTTGGGGTGTTATGGTTAGCCGTAATGCGCGGAGTGAGAGCAATGTTTCCAAGGAATCGAAGCAAACACTGTCATTCCTACAGATAAATTATTTAACTCTTCACGATTGGTACTCCTAAACAGATGGCGACTGCAACGTGCGACTAACTAGCAGTAGTAACACACAATGGTCTTCAGGATTGGTACTTCTAAACAGCAGCCAAGCTTGCGTACTGGACACATTGAACTTAGCTGGAGTGCACCACTAGAGCGCACAGATGTCAATTAACTTGCATTATTAGCTTGCAGCTGCATTTTTTGCTGTTGACAGTTGACAGTGCAGGGGAATAACATATGCTGACATGTGAATGCCAAATTGCATGTTTCTGACGGTACGAAAATTTAGCCTGAAAAACTGGGTCTGCATATACACTTCAGATAAAGTCACATGGTACATCCAGGAATTTGAACCTATCTTGCAAAAGATAATTTGAACTTAGTTATCATGTCGAAAAGGCGAAATTCACTCAAATAGGGCGTACAAGCTTAAAGAGAATCTCAAATACAGAGTAGTTGCCCTAGTACCCTTAATGATAAGTGATCCGAGATAAAATAAACGGGAGTGCTAAATCTTAGTCTTAGTCGATGCTTTATTCATGAGATCTTACGTGGAGATCTGTGCAAAATTTTATTTCTTCTTTTTGGAATGTTGTGTCATTTGAATGAGACTTGGTTAAGTCTCAGTCAACTAAGGTCTAGCCACACCCTAAAATAAAAAACTGGTGCCCCTTTTGTCAAGAATGGGCACATTTAGGTCCAAGCCCTTCAAAATTTCACCTGATATTTTGCTATATATTCTGCAAGCCAATGGACATGCGCACCAAACTCGAACATGAAAAAAAAACACATAGCAAGTAGTTTGATACCATCACATTATAGAATGGCATGAGGTACGCCCGTTTGGTGAAGACTTAAGCAGATGAGCAAAAGATACTTGTCCATCCTTGTGAATAACCATTCTGCAGCTAGCTGCTTGGTCCGGCCGAACAAGTTACCTCCAGCCGGTCGGTGCGCAAGGCTGCAAGCATCGGCTACTCACTATTCTAAATTTCCAATGCATATGCTACCTAAACCAAAGATTTAAACATGAGCAAGGAAGAGCATACCTGCAAGGCTACAACTGCATCTTCCTCCTCATAAATCTTCAGCCACAAGGGCCATATCAGGTGAGGTGGGATGAATCGCTTGCTTGCAAGAAACATGCATGGCTAGCTAGCGATCGATCAGTATATATAAAGGTGTCCATTTGTTTCCGGCAGTTCCATGACAAGAAGAAGTGCTGATTAATCCGTCGCCATGGATTCAGAGCTATCAACAGTGTTCTTCCTGCTGATAGTTTTCGCAGCGTGTTGTTGCTCTTCCTCGAGCGCCACCCACCATGACCCCTCGGTCGTCGGGTACTCGCAGGAGGACGTCGCGCTGCCGAGCAGGATCCTCGACCTCTTCAGCTCGTGGTCGGTGAAGCACAGCAGGGTGTACGTGACCCCGAAGGAGAAGGTGCGGAGGTACGAGGTGTTCCGGCAGAACCTGAAGCACATCGTGGAGACCAACAGGAGGAACGGGAGCTACTGGCTGGGCCTGAACCAGTTCGCCGACGTCGCCCACGAGGAGTTCAAGGCCGGCTACCTAGGGCTGAGCGCCGGCGGGCGGCCGCGCGCTCCGACGACGGCGTTCCGGTACGAGGCCGCCGTGGACCTGACCCGGGAGGTGGACTGGAGGAAGAAGGGGGCGGTCACGCCGGTCAAGAACCAGGGGAAATGCGGTAAGGAGACAAGGCGATCTCTGAACATTGCATTGCACGTCCATGACCCATATCAGGATTTCAGTTAGCGCATTGCGCGCCATGTGTGTGAAATTGTGTTGCAGGAAGCTGCTGGGCCTTCTCGACGGTGGCGGCGGTGGAAGGGATAAACCAGATCGTGACGGGCAAGCTGGAGTCGCTGTCGGAGCAGGAGCTGATGGACTGCGACAGCACCTTCGACCACGGCTGCGGAGGGGGCCTCATGGACTTCGCCTACGCCTACATTGTGGGGAACCAGGGGATCCACACCGACGCCGACTACCCCTACCTCATGGAGGAGGGCGACTGCAAGGAGAATCAGGTTGGCACTTGGCACAGGGAACAACAACAAGCTAACGAACTCTTCAGATGAATTTCAGCTGCAAAGGAATTTTGTTACTCTAATCTGATGGACATTGATTACTTTGATCTGATCTCGTACTTAGCCCCACTCCAAGGTCGTCACCATAAGCGGCTACGAGGACGTGCCGGAGAACAGCGAGCTGAGCCTGCTCAAGGCGCTGGCGCACCAGCCCGTCAGCGTGGGCATCGCCGCAGGGAGCAGAGACTTCCAGTTCTACAAAGGGGTAAACAAAATGATCAAGTGTTACCTTATCTACCATGATAATAGAGCAGATGATACAAAATGATCGTGTTATTTACCCTGGTAATTATCTTATCTGTTTTTGTGTGCGTGTGGCTTGGCTGCAGGGGGTGTTTGAAGGAACCTGTGGCACTCAGCTGGACCACGCGCTGACGGCCGTCGGATACGGCTCATCCAACGGCCAGGACTACATCATCATGAAGAACTCGTGGGGCGGGGGCTGGGGCGAGCAAGGCTACTTCAGGATCAAGAGGGGCACCGGGAGGCCCGAGGGCGTCTGCGACATCTACAGGATCGCCTCGTACCCTACCAAGAACAACGGCACGGGCTGGGGGTGGGGGGCCTGATTTTGTCGGCGGCATAAGGTGTCTCTGAAACTCATTCGTTCATAGTTCGTTCCAAGTGCTAGCACGTGGATGCAGCATCCCCTTTTTATTTCTCTCGAACACGAAGCATCAGCAGTCAAACAAGTTAGGCGGTCTGTAAAATATTTGGCTCCGGTGAGAAAATCTGGTTGTTCGTCGGCAGTTCAGTTCAGTTGTTGTATTGCTCTTCTATTTTCGGCAAACACAGTGGGGAAAGGGGACGGGGCAATGTCGATTGAGCCTGTCGGATCCAGACATACTCCTACATGTGTGACAGAGACCAACCTCTCGCAACTGGCAAGTCCCGGGCCGTCCAGCGCAGGAGGGGGCGAGTAGAACAAGAATGTAAAGAGAATAAAAAGGCAATTCGTCTTAACTAATCACCAAAGGTCCTATGGTCTAGTGGTTAGGACATTGGACTCTGAATCCAGTAACCCGAGTTCAAGTCTCGGTAGGACCTTGTTTTTTTTGTTTTTTACATACGACTACTTGCATGGTAATTGCTGAGGTATTGAGCCGAGCAGCCCAAGACATAGGTACTGCAAAAAAATATGTTATTTTTTGTCATGAATTGAAGAGAATTACAAAAATACGAGCACATCGATCATCTTCGGGTCATCCTGGACTGGAGCCTAGACATAGCTCGCATGCTACAACGTTTCTTAGAGTGATGCAGAAGGAGATATGAAAGGAGCAGCTTGCATTTGTAACTCATTTTTGTGGCATCTATACAATTTGACGGACATACTACGATTTTCCAATCACTGCCAAGTTATCAAGGGAACGAGTCTAGTCTTTATCACATGCATTATTTCTTTTCTTCTGTTTGGTATTAGGCTTAGATTATTGGCACCGCTTTATCAAGTGGATAGAAATAGTGACAGATGTTGTTAACACGGTGGCTTCAGACTACTTGATGTACTACTTTGTAAGATCTTTATGAATAATTAATAAAATAGATGCATGCATATCCCACATGCAAAGGCCGGGGATCATCCTCCTTCTCGAAAAAAAATGATTCATTTTCTTTCTTTGAGAAAAATGTTCGATCTATTCACAATCAATCATGGCAGTACGAAAACACTAGATGTAATAAAAATTAAAACAGATCCATGGACCACTTAGCAGCGATTACAAGCATTGGAGCGAGCTAAAGGCATGTCGCCGTTATCGCCCCTATCTAACCGGAGCTGGGCAGATTGTTGTTGTAGACAGCCGGAAAGTCCTCATGCTAAAACCTTAAAGGACCGGCGCACCATATCAACAACCATCGCCGATGAAGAGTGTCATAGATCAGAAGGATCAAACCTATAACCACACGAGCGAAGACGAACAAAAACCGGGTTCAAATAGATCCTCCGAAGACCAGTAACGACTGATGTCTATTCTCATGTACCACTCATCCCCTTTGGCAACAAGTTGTATGTCACTATTGGTTTCGTGAACTTTATTATGACCTTTTCCAATGCTATAAATATACCAGGTGAAGCTCCATAGGACACCCCTTGTCGTTCTGTGAACCTAATTCTTAGACCCTCGGTATCGCCCCTCTTCCCTTTCTCGACATCATCTCTTCTTGGCGTTGTGGATGATCTTAACGGTGGATTATCGTACATGCCTCTTGAGGTCACAACATTTCCATCCTCTCCCATATTTTAACTCTTCAAGCCACCTTCCTAAACTGAACTTCTCCATTTTTGTTGGTGACCTACATTTTCAAGCACCTAGTCATTCCCCTAAAAATTACTACCCAAACAAACAATTCACAAACTTTGCCCATTCAAACATGATTTTCATCAGTGGTGCATAATTATACATCACCCACAAATTGAACTAAGCAATGCTTAATTAAAATAAACTACAACTTAATTACTTTAAATTATGACTTAATGGTTTTGGTAGAGCACATCATCTAGAAGTGCCCTAAGTATTGCACATCTAAGCCTTATGTCACTGATTTTACGCGGAGATTTGTGTGTGTATTTTTTTATGTTTGATTGAGTCACTTGTATGTGCAATAGGTAGGGCACATCTAGATGTGCTCTAGACATACCCATAACATAATTAACCTAAGACGATCTACTTCTTGTCATCAGAGGAGATGACGATGGGCTAGGCCCCTTGTTGGGTCCCAACGCCTTGGCATCATGGGTGCCCTTCGGCGCACCCTTGTTAACGTAGGAGGAGGAGTCAACATCGAGGTAGGCATAGAACTCTGCCCACTCTTGTTGCTTGGTCTTGTATGCAGTTCGGATGTCAGCAGCGTGCGACTTCGATGAAGCCCTTGGTGGCAAGGTGCTCCTTAAGGGTCTAGGCACCGACATAGATAACGACAACCACATCCTTGTCTGCGCATTCCCGCGATGAGTTGCACCTCAACGACGATGTGCGCCTTGAGCTCCGTCTCCGCTCCATCTCTAGTGCACGGTCGTCCTCTTCCCACGTCTTGGGCTCAGAGGTAGCAGGATGTCGTCATATTAGTGCCTCTGTCTCATTGCCATCCAACCCATAGTCGGAGGAGGGTGTCGACAACGGGAGGAACACAATGGGGCGCAACACGGACACGACATATGATGGCAAGGATGTGCTAACGGTATAGTACTCCATGCGTCACCACGGGACCATCGATTGTGGATGGCCTTTGCAACGAAGAACTCTGCAACGCACCATGGCAACGAGATTGGTGGATGGCGGGGTGGGATTTAGGATAACGACGGAAGATAAAACTCATGATTTGGGGTTAGATAGGGTTTTGAAGGGGATGGGGATTTTGAGGCCCATTTGAGGACTATCGAGAACATGTACATGGTATCATTTCTATCAGAGTGCTATGAAATCGGTAATTCATAAATGACCGGCTCATTTTTCATCGACATTATGCTCCCTCGATGTCAATTAATGTCATAATCGAAATCAAAATCTATAAATACACTATGCTCCCAATTAAGGCATTCAATTTAGAATTGGGTAACCCGATTTTGGCTGGGCTAACAATTTTATTTTTCTCTAGGAGTTCTCTCATTCAATTCTTTTACTCCACTATACCCCACTCGATTGAGGTATTTAATTTTTGATTTAGTTCATGATTTTGACCATGTCAAGGATTTTTCAAATCAATTGACATCCAAAAAAATCGACATCCATAATACAAACTAAATAAAATATAAAATGCATTTAATGATGAATCTAATGATACAAATTTAATATTATGGATATTAATATATTTCTCTATAAATTTGGTCAACCTTAAATATGTTTGACTTTTCAAAAAACTAATACACCTTATATTTTAAGCCAGAGAGAGTGAGAAAAATTATGAAAACCCAATAACAACAACGGTGCAGCAAAGCACGCCTAACGAGTCAATAGTCAAAGTGAATAGCAGAAGGCCGAGAACCATCTCATTCTAGACTAACAGTAAATATGAAAAATCTAACAAATCAGAAGAATCTCAACCTCATGTTTATTCTGGGTCCACTCACTGCTAAATCGACATAGACTTTTCTATGTACAAGTTGATATTGAAAAGTACAATTTCTTTAGTGAAAAAAGGACAATTTTTATAATGAAAAGTACAACCTGTAATATCGCGTATGTACACACAAAACCATGCTAAAAAAAAATACTCCAATCCTCCCAAGGGCATTTGAGTGTAGTAATTAGCTGTTGATCTGCAAAATTTACAAACCTGCCTGCCTGTGCCTTGGCCAGGCAGCTCTGCCCACAGGGAGGCAACCAAGAATTTAAAGCGGCAACAAGATCGTCGGCGGCGCCGGATCCTGCTCCGCCTTGTTATCTCCGCCCCGCAACCCCCACGCCCGAACCTGCAGCCGAGCCGAGATGCATCTGAGCGAGAACGAGGGGATCGAGGGCGTGCGGTTCGCGGTGACCGGCGGGCAGGGCTTCGTCGGCGCCGCCCTCTGCTTGGAGCTGATCCGCCGCGGCGCCCTGGAGGTCCGCTCCCTCGACCTGCGCGCCTCCTCCTCCTGGTCCCAGCAGCTCCTCGACGCCGGCGTCCGCTTCTTCCAAGGTTGCCCTCTCCCTCGCTCGCTCAAATTACTGTGGTTTTTGCTTCAGTGTAAATGTCCCCGTCTAATGGAGTTCATGTACCAGACAGGTTGCTCTTAGACGCACATCTTTGACACAATTGCTTTCCAGACTATGATACATTATGCTGCTACTCTTTCTTACTAGGATATAGTTCTACCACTGAATCAAGCTGCAAATTTAGTGTCTGTTCCACGGAGATTTTACCGTCAGTACTCTTCGGTGTGTTTGTTCGGCTTCAAGTAGAGAGCGCTCTTGCATGGTTACTTCTTAAAATAGCAACACTTACAGTATCAATTAGACCATCGTGCCTTGAATTGCCTAACTGTACTGCTCTGAATTCATCTGCAAATGTGTCGGAGATTTTACATCAGTACTCCTTGGTGTGTTTGTTTTGCTTCAAGTAGAGAGGGTTCTTGCATGCTTACTTCTTGAAATAGTAACTCTAACAGTATCTATTATACCATCATGGCTTGAATTGTCTATCAACGCCAGATGTACGCTGAATTATAAAGTATCT
Source organism: Triticum urartu (assembly GCF_056163025.1). Lineage (NCBI taxonomy): Eukaryota > Viridiplantae > Streptophyta > Magnoliopsida > Poales > Poaceae > Triticum > Triticum urartu. Next base: position 493,925,497 of record NC_141878.1, read on the forward strand.
GCTGGATTACTTTGTGTTGCAGGGGATGTTCGGAAGAAGGAGGATGTGGAGAAGGTCTTCCGCAACGTGGACTGTGTCTTCCACCTTGCTTCATATGGCATGTCAGGGAAAGAAATGGTACAGGCAGGACGAACAGATGAGATCAATATAAACGGGACGTGCAATGTACTGGATGCTTGCCATGAGCATGGTGTCAGAAGGCTTGTGTATGTAAGCACATACAATGTGGTGTTTGGGGGAAAGCCAATTGTCAATGGCAGTGAGACGTTGCCTTATTTTCCCATCGAAGACCACGTTGATGCTTATGGGCGTAGCAAATCGATAGCTGAACAGTTGGTGCTGAAGAGCAATGGTCGGCAAGCTAAGTAAGTATAACTTCTTTTTTCGTCATGATTCGTATTTGTCTGCCTCTGCAACGATGCCATGTATATGATATCATGATTCTAGTGATGATGGGTTTATTCTCTAGTACAACCATATTTGTTCAAAACAAATATTTGGTTTGTTTTGAACTCAGATTGGCATTTTTGGTAGGTAGTACTTGACACCATGCAGGCTGTCTTAGTGTCATACTGATCTGATGTTTGCCTACAGGAGTAATAAAGGTACCCGTCTTTATACATGTGCAATACGCCCGGCTGCTATCTATGGTCCAGGTGAAGAGCGTCATCTTCCAAGAATCCTGTCTCTTGGAAAATTGGGATTAGCATCTTTCAGGATTGGGGCTCCAAATGTGAAGACAGATTGGGTCTATGCTGATAATCTTGTTCTTGCACTGATATTGGCAAGTATGGGCCTTTTAGATGACATTCCTGGCAGGAAGGGAACTCCTGTAGCAGCTGGTCAAGCATACTTCATATGTGATGGTAATCCTTGTTAGCCCGCATGTTTTCTGCTCCTGTCCTGGCATTATTATTTATTGACTTTATACATTGTTACTGACTTATAAACTCATACTCATGGTACTATGTTCTGAATATTTAAGACGTGCCTGCATGGTCTCTGCTCCTGTCCTAGTATTATTAGCATTATATACAGTTTCTGAGTTATAACTTTATAGTCATGGTACTATGTTCTGAATTTTAATACTCCCTTCGAACTAAACCAGCGACAAGTAATATGGATCGGAGGGAGTACTATCTTCTGCATATCAGTGCAACCTTTGTGGTTTCAACTTTCAACTAATCGTACATGTAACATGTTTAGTTGGTTACTCTAATAGAACTACTTAAAGAATATCAGTGATTTCATCCCTTGATCTTCGCAATAGTGCCACTGTTAAGGTGATAGGATCAAGTACTCTACCAGGTCTAGGGCGTAGGTGGTAAGGGAAGGATGGAGGGAGACGTGGCGAGGATCGGGCGCGCCGGCGGCAGGGCGCCGGCGCGGCTAGGAGAAGGGCGGTGGCTAGGGCTGTTGGCGGCTAGGGTTCCGGCTCCTCAGGGAGCCGGGCAATAGGAGATAATATTCTTCTTATTGCTTGCCTTCAAAAAGAGCCTTACAACCTATATTTATATCCTAGATAACTTGTAGAAGAATCAACCTAAGATAACTTGCCTAAGATAACTTGCCTAATCTGAAAATAAAAACTAAGATAACTTGCGGGCCTAAGCCGGCCGGCCATAACACTTCTCCCCGCCTGCACAAACAGCTCGTCCTCGAGCTGTAAGGTGGGGAAGCGCTTGCTTGAACTCTTTGAGGTAATCAACCAGCGTCAAACACCTTCTCGACATCTGGGGCGGCCAGGTCAGCGGCGACGGCGTCCTCCGGAATGTAGTCTGCCACCTCCAGGTAGAAGAGTCGCGGGCAGGCGTGGCCGGGCTTGTAGGGTTCGTCGCAGTTGAAGCACAACCCTTGGCGGCGACGCTCGAGTATCTCAGCTGGGGTGAGCCGGCGGAACGGGCGCCCCGCGGTCGCGGCGTGGGGTGCCGCAGAAGCCTGCACAGGCCGACCCTGCGCGGAATCCGGTCCGGGTAGCGACCCAGCAGTCTGGGACGGTGATTCCTGCTGGATGGCCACCGCGCGGCGCTCGAACGCGCGGGCGTAATACATGGCCGACTGGAGATCCTGGGGTCCCCGAAGCTCCACGTCCACGCGGATATGGTCCGGTAGACCGCCCACCAATAACTCGGCGCGCTGAGTGGCGGAGACGCCCGGCGCGTGGCACGCCAGGGCCTGGAAGCGGTCGGCGTAGTCCTGCACCGTGGATGTGAAAGGTAAGCGGCCGAGGGCCGCCAGTCGGCTCCCGCGGATAGGAGGCCCGAACCGGAGGAGACAGAGCTCCCGGAAGCGCTCCCATGGTGGCATGCCGCCCTCGTCCTGCTCGAGGGCGTAGTACCAGGTCTGCGCTGCGCCTCGAAGATGATAGGACGCGAGCCAGGTGCGATCCGAAGCGAGCGTCCGCTGCCCTCGAAAGAACTGCTCGCACTGGTTGAGCCAGTTGAGGGGGTCCTCCGTGCCCTCGTAGGTGGCGAAGTCCAGTTTGGCGAAGCGAGGGGGTGTCGGCCCGCCGTGCCCGGGGGCGGCCGTAGTCGCCGCCAGTGCGTATGCTGGGTCGGGAAGCGCCGGGGCGTAGTTCGCCGAGCTGGAGGGGTGATCAAACCGCAGGGAGGGCGTCGGGTGTTCCGGCGCCGTGGAGTAGACCGGCCCCGAAGACGAGCCGGTCGCCCAAGCGGGGATCGGCGATGGTGACGGTGGAAACTGCACCTGGTGCAGGGGCCGACCCGTAGCCCTAGGCGCGAGTGGTGGTACTGTCGATGGCGGCGGCGCCTGGTGGAGCTGCACCGGCGCCTGCGGCGTGGGGGCCGGCGGTGACGCCAGAAGAAGCTGCTGGGTCTGGCCCTGCTCCGAGGCGCCGGTGCCCAGGTTAGGGCTGGGCAGGGCCGGTGGAGGACCCTGCTCCGAGGCCGCTGGAAGGTAGGGCGCGACGGAGGACGGCGCGGCCGGCGCGGTCCAAGTGGGCCACTGCGGCCCCGTGGTGGCGAGAAGTGGCGGGGCTGACGGCGCGATCTGCGGCGGCCACTGCGCCCAAGGCGGCGGTGCGGCCGCTGGGGCGGGGAGCGCCGGGTAGCCTCCGGTGATGGCCCCCGGTGCCGAGTACCATGGAAGCGCCTGCTGACCTGCGGCCATGGCTGGATGGAGTCCAGTGATGGCCCCCGGTGCCGAGTACCACGGAAGCGCCTGCTGACCCGCGGCCATGGCTGGATGGAGTGGTGGGGGCGGCCCGTACGGACCTGCCAGGTAGAGGCGGATCCCTTGAACCGCGGTGACGAGGTCGTTGAGGACGCCCGCCATGGCCTCCGGCGTGAACTGTTGCGGCTGCGGGGGAGGTGATGGCGGCGGCGAGTGTTGGACGGGGGCCTGTGGCTGCCCTTGGCCCGGCGTGGTGCCGGGTGCCGTTAGGACCGGCGCTGAGAGACGCAGTGGTGCCCGCCGAGAGCGAGGCCGTGACGCCCGGCGCAGAGGCGGCGGTGGTGGAGGAGTTGGCGGGCAGCGGTGGTGGTGGCGGTGGAATTGGCGGAGACATGGTCGAAACCCGGTTACCTGATACCAAATTGATAGGATCAAGTACTCTACCAGGTCTAGGGCGTAGGTGGTAAGGGAAGGATGGAGGGAGACGTGGCGAGGATCGGGCGCGCCGGCGGCAGGGCGCCGTCGCGGCTAGGAGAAGGGCGGTGGCTAGGGCTGTTGGCGGCTAGGGTTCCGGCTCCTCAGGGAGCCGGGCAATAGGAGATAATATTCTTCTTATTGCTTGCCTTCAAAAAGAGCCTTACAACCTATATTTATATCCTAGATAACTTGTAGAAGAATCAACCTAAGATAACTTGCCTAAGATAACTTGCCTAATCTGAAAATAAAAACTAAGATAACTTGCGGGCCTAAGCCGGCCGGCCATAACATAAGGATGTATATTATTCTACTTGTTGCACTGCCACATAACTTGTTCGGTGGCTGTTTTGTTACCAGAATCTGGGAACGTTGTGTAGTGATGTGCGTGTTTTAGCTGTGAACCTTGTAGTATCTGGTTTCTTTTAATTAAAAATCGGGGGCAAACCTTTCCTCAAGAAGGGGGGAAAAAGCACGTAACTCATCTGCTAAAAGCGCTTCAGAAATTTTCAGATGGCACTACATTGCATAGGCCTGAAAGTACTACTCCCTCCGTCCCAAAATAAGTGACTCAACTTTGTATTAACTTTAGTACAAAGTTAGTATAAAGTTGAGTCACTTATTTTGGGACGGAGGAAGTATTTTGCTACTTTTCCTTCCGAGTTCAAAGCTTAACTATTACAGTACAAACTTAATTGTAGCATGTACCTGATGTTTTACTGTTATTTTAGCTTTGTTTACGTTCAATATACCCACAACCTTAAATAAAGAATTGGTATTTTGACTAGAAGTAACTGATTGTACTTCAAGATAAATATGGCATTGCCTTATTGGTTTTTCTTTTCTTTTCAGGAGCGCCTATTAATAGTTTCGATTTTATCATCAGTCCCTTATTTCGAAGTTTGGGCTATGCTGTTCCTCGAGTTACACTAGATACCTCTGTTGCCCTCGCAATTTCAAGAATCATTTTGTTCATGTCCACACTACTCTATCCATGGTTAGATAGTAAATGGATTCCTCAGCCTCTTATTCTTCCTGCTGAAGTATACAAGGTAAGTCTATTGGTCGAGTTACACTAGATATCTCTGTTGCCCTAGTGCTTGTCCCTTAAGGAACACTATATTTCTGTTTTTTGTGCAAGGTGGATATATTTTGATCATAATTTTTTATACTATCTTCATATGGCAACCGTGTTCATCATGCTGAGGCATGAATAACTATAGATCCTTTTTTTTCTTTGGTTTTCTATGAGCTTGAACCTATTCCACCTAATATAGCCACGACAGGTCTGCAGTAATCAGAGCTAACAATATTTTGAAAATTATCATTTTCAAGGGATATCTGTAGTTCTGTACTGACTACTTATGCTTTACTACTAGGCAAGTAGACTTGCTATAATATAATATTACTATTGACAAGTGACTGATGTGTGGCAACAAATCATTGCCTGTATACAGGGATCATAAACTAATGCTGGTAGTTCATATTGACAGGTAGGTGTTACACATTACTTTTCATATCTGAAAGCTAAAGAGGAACTCGGCTACGTGCCTGTGACGAGTCCACAGGAAGGCCTGGCCGCAACGATCTCCTATTGGCAAGAGCGAAAGAGGAGAGAGCTCGATGGCCCGACGATATTCACCTGGGTTGCAGTAATAATCGGGATGCTGGCTGTGTTCTCCGCCGCTTTCCTTCCACCCGTCGGTCCGCTCAAATGGGTGCTCGCCATCCATCTCTTCGTTTTCCGCTCGGTGCTGGCGATCCGGATAGTCTTTGTGGCTGCGATCGCGGCGCACGCGGGCGAAGGCGTCTACGCCTGGTTCCTGGCGAAGAAGGTCGACCCGAGGAACGCGACGGGGTGGTTTTGGCAGACCTTTGCCCTGGGGTTCTTTTCCCTCCGGTTTCTGCTCAAGAGAGCGAGAGCGGGAGCGGGAGCGTGATTTGTGTGTTGTGCTTCACCTACTCTCTGGGAATTCAGTAACAATGGATTCCAGTAGAAATTCCCCAGCGGTTGTAAACCCCGGTGCTGTGTAAAATGCCCACCCTGAGGTTTCTGTAATGTACTGTACTCTATCAGGCGTGCATGTCCGTCGCCTTGCCATGTTTTACTCGAGTTTGGCATTGAACCGGAGGTTGCCGCACATGGACACATGGTCGGTCGGGTCGTGCCTGTGACCCTCAAGTATCAAATGTCATTTGTTTTGAGAGGTTGTAACAATCACTGTCGGTCTGTCAGGCCAAATGTGACCGCTCAACCGACACAAATTCTAAAGCTTTCACCGATGTAGGCCCTGTTTGTATCATGAGGTTAGAGCTAGTTTGGGTTAGTTGGAGGCTCAAATAACGCAAAAGTATCCAAACAGGAAGGATTAGAGTAGGTTAGTTTCATTTAATCTAACTATCCTGGTGGAGAGGTGCTTATTTGGGTTAAGAGTGGGTTAGAAAATAACTCTAACTCTAACTGTGTTAGAGTATCCAAACAGGACGGTAGTAGTAGGACTACACACTGAACTGTTTAATATGTGGGGGCTAGACACAGCTCGTTTTTCTTACGTACTAGAGTCGGTACGTAGCAGGAACTAGGTTATTGTTGCTGTCCCTGATTTGTCCCTGCTTTGTTTTGCTTGGAGCTACCACTACGGCGCTACCTACCCGGAACAAAGGCATATTTATTTATACACGAAAATGCCTAATGGAGGGCGGACCCAGGGAGACCGGTATTCAAGTACCGTATTTGTAGTACACGACGAAAAAATTGTGGGAAATTTGTGCATGCACAATACATGTATACCACGGAGGTGCAAATTCTCATAACAACACACAAAAAGACAAATATGTAAATGAAAGTGGGCCCTTTTTTGTTGTTGTTGGGCTGGGATTTTGTTAGCTTGTAAATCACTATATTTTTAAACGAAAATTCACAGACCTATAAAAAAATTTCCCACTATATTGTGGGAAAACGTATAATTCCACAGGTTTTTTTTATTGTACGATTTTCGATTATTCTGCTCAAAATACCGGGCTCCAGCAAAAAATTGCACTCATATTATATATACCCCTAATAAAAAAATCAAAGGTATATTACAGCGTCGTGATGGTTCAGTCAAACCGCTGGGACGAGGGAAGAAAGGAAGAAAGGAGCTGCAGCAGTTGCGCCCCTCCACGCCCTCCACTCGGGCGATTCCTTCCTCCACCCACCTGGCAGCCCAACCAACCTACCTCGCCGTCTCATTTAGCGCACGCAGGTGGAGGTGGGTGTCGGCGGGAGGAAGCAACCGACGATCGAGACCGAGAGAACAGTGGTCGTTCAGTAGGGGCGGGCGGGCCCGGGCGTCGTATCGGAGTTGGACTTGTGAACCGCCGCCGCTGTCCGCTGTCCGGCTCCTGTGCCCGCTTCTTCGGAGCCACACATCTCTCCGGAGCATCAACACCGGTGTGTGTCCGGTGGCTTCCGACCTTTTTTCCCGCGTCGGATTGCACGCCACCGCCGCATGATTCCGGCGTGAAACGCGCTGAAACGCTCAGGGCGGGCGTTGGAATTGCTTTCGGTTTTACACCGTCCCTCCGGGTGATGCTCGCGAAGACGCACGCGGCACGCGTTGTTAGAGCATGTCCAGCCGCGCCCCTAAGAAGGTCCCTAAGCGTGTTTTCATTCACCGATGTCAAAAAATTGGTCCAGTCGTGTCTTCAAGAGCCCAGTTTTTGCCGGTTCGGGCCGAAATTGGCGCCGGCGGATCCAACCTGAACCCGGCGCGCTGGGGTCGCTCGGGGGCGTCGGGCGAATCGTTTTTTGCGCGAAGAGCCGTGGGCCCGCCGCGTCAGCGACTCTACTTTCTTCTCGCACCTTTGTCGTCCCCATCGACTCGTTTCCCGCGGCGAATCAATGCCAAACCTGTCGCGCGCTGCCGCGCCGGTCAGCCTCCATTGGTGCCTCACGGGCGGCGCAGTGAAGGCTGGGCGACGCGTACCTCGGCCGCCACGCGTAACGCGCCGGCCAAGCCTACTACGCGGCGTCTCCGCCTATAAAAGCCGACTGCAAGCGCGCCGGAGGGACTCACCCTGATCATCCACCGACGACGCGCTCATTTCTTCCCCTTTCCTTCTCTCGCCGTCACCAGTTGAGAAAGCATGGTCGAGCGTTTCCCAGGCGACGGCGCGGCGGCGAACGGATTCGGGCGCCGTCATCTGCATGAGGACGAGGCTCGCCTCCTTTTCGAGGCCGAGTACCCGGTCCCGCCGGACATGCGGGTGCCCGGGGCGTGGAGGATCAGCGCCGGCGGCGTGCCGGTGCCCCCGGTACCCACCGACGCGGCGCGGCGTGCGGAGATCGCACGCATCCGCTCGTCCCTGCCGCGTGCGATCAGGGAAAGGCCCCGTTACGTCCCCGACAGCCCAATTTGGGAGCCGTACTTCCGCCGCCGGCACGGCGAGCAGCTCGAGGCCACCAACGGCGTCGTGCCCTCCGGCAGGTTCAACGCAGCCGGCCGGCGTCGGTGGTGGGCGTGCCCGGGCGCACATTGAAATCCGTCCTCGAGTACATCGAGGGCGGCAACACGCCGCGCCTCGAGTACCCCGCTCCCCCGTCGTCCTCACGCTGCCGCCGGGGAAGCTCCTGAACGCCGAGGCGCATGGAGACCGGGGTGTCCTCCTCCTCGTCCGGCGGCTCTCCCTGCCTCCACCTCCGTCCCGTCAAGCCGGAGCCCTAGGACACGCCTGTCAGCGCGCGTACCCGCAGCTCCGGCGGCTCTCCCTGCCTCCACCTCCGCCCCGTCAAGCCGGAGCCCCAGGACACGCCTGTCAGCGCGCGCACCCGCAGCTCCGGCGCCCTCGTCGAGCCCAAGGTGGAGTCCAGCCTCCCCCCGAAGTACGAGGAGATAGCCCGGCGCGGCTTCTCCGACAAGGACGCCATGCGGTGGTTGCGCGACAACTACCTGCGCGAGGAGATGATCCGGCAGCGCCGGGCCCTGGAGGAGATCGCCGCCCGCAAACGTGGGCGCGAGGACAAGGACGGTGTCGTCATCCTCGATAGCGACGACGACGACACCCCCGGACCGTCCAACCCACCGCGCCAACCGAGGGAGGGATGCAGCAGGGACGGCGGAGGCGTAGGCGGGGACGACGACGACGACGAGGAGGACTACACGCGGTTCTACAGCCTCCTCGGCATGTAGAACCACGTGCGCGGGCGGCGAGGCGGGCGGCGAGGGTGACGGCGGGGGTAGCCGGCGGTAGTTTTTTTTTTGTAAAATACGTTTAAATTTGAACGAACTCGCCCGTGTTTGCGTTGTGTTTGCGCCGAATTTGAACATTTTAAAAACCCGTGGGGGGCCGCGACTGGGGGGCATCACGCCCCCAGTGCGCGGTTTAGCGCCCGTGCGCCCCAGGGAACGATTTTTTGCCCCTCCTGGGAGGCCAACGGTTGGAGATGCCCCTATATTATTATTACGTACGAGAAGAAAAAAAAGGAGAATTGTCCTTGTGGGAAAGGCCTGGTACGTTGAAGTGTGGCCGGAAGGTGACAAATAGCTGGTTGTTCTATTTTTTTTTGTGTGTGAAAGAAACAGTTGGTTGTTCTGTGGGGTAGGAGCATTGTTTCGTGGGCGACCTGACTGGCGATTTGGATGATTAATCCAACCCCCCATGTTCTCATGAGCATCCTTTTGCTTATTACTACTAATCAAGCACGGACATAGAGCAGCCCCTCTCGTATTTTTTATATTTTTTATGTGAAGCATCCATCCATCATTGAGAGAGGATCATCAAAGGTTCTAGCGAAGCTAGCAACAAGTGCAAACGGGGCCGTCCTCTCATTATGATCTCAAAGTAGCGCAGCGCAGTGCAACTGCAACCAGGTGTCCGGTTGATAGATCCGAGGACAACATCAACGATAATGTCCACTCATTTTACCGCCCCAAAGGCATACACACGACCCGTTCATCTCCTGCACTGTCAAACTAGTAGTACAAAAACTTTCTCGCGTTCCACGTACCAGGGCCTAGGCCAGCACGATGGAGAACAAAGTCAGACAGGTCGCCACGTGGTGGTGGATGTCAAAGCAGAGCAGCAGGTGCGGTTGCCAGGTGGTACACACGGCACAGGCAGGCACAACCGCACCGGCAGCTGACGCCCATCATTTGCCTTCCATTGCCAGCCAACACGGTCGCCTCCCTGGCTGGAACAACACGCATCAGCCTCCGCTCCGGCGGTGTACGAAGCCTTCAACTGCACTTCGTGGCCCCCGATGCCCAAAAGCCAGCCAGCCAGCCTGTCCAGCCGCGACTCGACACACACCGCGGCGCCAGCCCGCCACCCACATATACACGCCCAGACGCGCGTCCTACGACTTCCTCCCCAACTCCTCCCCAGAGCGCCAAGAAGAGATCTGGAGAAGGGAGAAGCGGAAG